>NC_141534.1:118392500-118992500 GCF_021556685.1 Rattus norvegicus
GCATCCTGCATAATCGCAGCAGTTTAGGAGAATAGACATCAACAGGTAAAACCTTTTTACCCCCCCACCATGGCTCAATGTAAAGGTCTTCATGGACAGTCATGCTCACTAGTCTCTACCAAGGGGCCCACAGCCTGTCTTGCCTATGATTTTTTTTGGCAACATGGATGACAGGGAACTCTATTTTTTATTCCTGGGTTCTTGTACATTTGGATAAGGGGAGAGATAGAAAGAGATGGGAGAGATTAGGGCAGCCAAACTAGAGGGCAGGGGTGCTGGTGGCTTTAGGACTGACTGTTCATGGGAACCTGATTCTTGCTTCATATGGGCTCCTTAGTCAAATCCAGTGTTGCCACAGATGTCCTATGGCTCCTGTCTCAAGACACTAGGCTCTAAATGTACAGGGAAGGTTTTTGAAAGCTGCCGTCCTGTAGCCAGCCTCTTGGGCCTTAACTGAGTGAGGAGGTTGGTGCCAAGTTGGTTTTGTGTGCTGCAGAGGACATAGTCAGACTTTCTAGAGAAGGCGGTTCTGCTAGAATTGAGGAAGGGGGCTGTAATAGCAGATTAATTACTCCCAGCAAAAAAATCACTCCAAGCACCCAGAGATAAAGAAAAAAACCCCTTTAGTGAGTGGTTGACTATAGTCCCTAGCTCAAGGATCCTCTACCCCAAACACAAATCTTTTATAACTTATATGTAGGTTTGAGTGATCCCTTTGTACTCTTACATACGCTTACATGTGTAAGTCGCTTTTAGGTTCCTGTCCCCAAGTTACACTTAAGTCAATTAAACATTTTTACAGGGACAAAAACCTGTAAGTTCTAGTCATTTCAGACAAATGGGAGATTTGCAGAGCAGAGAGATTGTTGGGCCAGCTGCTAACCAGGGTCATTCAGCCTGCCTGGAGAATTATGTTCTACCTGATAAGGGCCCAGAGCTCAATAAATAGCTGTTAGCCAGGGTCATCTCTGAACTGACAGAAAGCATGCTCGCTGACACTGGTTTGTCATTTTTAATTACTTTCCTCCCTTTAGGTCTGGGATCTTAGCACTTGGGAAGCTGAGGTAGAAGGATCACATCTTCAGGATGGAAATCCACTGCATGCTGAGACCCTGTCTTAGAACACAGACACAGAGAAACAGGCAGAAAAGCTGGGTTGGGCGAAGCTGGGTTCTGACCTTTGAGGGCACTTCTTAGAGAACGAAGCAGCACTTCGGTGTTCTCCTTTCCTGACCTCTGCTAGCCTTCCTGGTTGGAGCTGAGGCCAGAGACATGGAGATGTGCTGAGATGGGAAAGGCTCTTGGATAAAGAGCCCCTGGCCCTTCGTCGGGGACGAGCAAGGCTGTATCTTCCTTGCGAACATCTGCGTCTCCTTGTAGCAGTCAGGCTGTGTCAGCTCAGTAATTGCAGGGTTTATTTTAGAAACCTGTAATTGCAGGCACCTGAAGTTCTTTGTCCCTGAATTGTTCTCGATGCCCATTATGGGGGAGGATGGCAAGGCTCCCAGGCCATTATTTAAAGGAACAGAGGCCAGTGACCCTTCACCTACAGGTTACTAGATTTGACACCCCTTCCCCTCGCTGTCCCTCCCCTTCTCTTCCTTCTCAACACCTCACCCTTTCTTTTTCTTCTTCTCCTTTTCCATTCTCTCTTGCAGCCCTCTTCACACCTTGAGCCAAACAGTGAATGTAGAAGAAATGGTGTAGGGAAAACAATTTTCCCCATTGCCTTTTTAGCTCTGATTAGGACCCTGTAAATTAGACTAACAAAACACAGGTAGAACAAATATACATACACCTATAAACACACAAATAACACACACATATACATATATGTATGTATACATATAGCTATATATGTACATGTAAAACAAGAATTAATTTAAGGATGGGGTCACATAATCGGAGAAGGCTGAGAAGTCCACTTGCAAGCAGAAGTGGAAATCAAAGGGCCTGAGTGTTTGGGGCCTGATGGTGTGTGTTACCGTCTGAGACTGAAGGCCTGAGCCTAGAGTAGGAGATGCAGAACTGGGTCATGAGTGAGCTGACCAAATCCCCTCTCTGGGAGCATTTTCATCTGGATTCAGTGGGTTGGATGATACTTGCTAACCTGGGGAGAGCACTCAGCTTACTTCTGTCCTCCAGCTCAAATGTGAATTTTGTTTTTCAGAAACACCCTCACAAGTGTATACTGTAACTATAATTAAGCAAATACCTGGACGTCTTGTAACCCAGGAAAATTAACCCTCAAAGTAACTATTGCAAAAGAAGAAAGACTCCTTAGGTGGTGCCAGGAGGAGGGCAGCTTGCAGGCTAAGGACTAAAGTGAAGGCCCAGTCCAAGAAGAGGGTCAAAGCTTGACTAAGCTTTGACTGCGCCTAGTGTCTGACAGCTCCATAGCAAAGTGAAAGGTAGGCCTTTGCCACCTACTATAGGTGTGAGTAAAGGCCTCTCTTTGACTCTGTCCCCTGCCCTGCAGCAGAACATCGTCTGCTCTTCCCGAGTATCTTCTCATGTCCTCCTCTCCGCTATAACTTTGCATCTTGGCACCAGGACAGCCAGCAGCTGAGTGGAGGAGGAAGACCCTCTCCTCAGAGGAACACTTAGAGATGAGGAGGTACAGGCCAGCAGGACGTCTGAGGATGAGTTTTAGACGCTAGGGGGATGCTGAGTTAGGTCTTGGATGACAGGTAAAGCATAAATGTAGACAAATGGGCAAGGCAGGAGGAATGTGGCTGATGGATTAGAAGCCAGAGGCATCGTGTTATGCTCTTGTTTGTCTAGGACTCTGGTCTAGATCGGAAGACTCCAAGGACGATTCTGTGAACAAATGTTTATCTGGTAACCATGTACTGTTTAGTTCTATCTAAGGATCTGAGAATCCATTGTTGTCCAGAAAAGTTAGAGAAAGAAAAGAAAAGAAAAGAAAAAAGGAGCAGGTAATACATTTGCTTGAAGAGGTACATCTGGTAGGGAAGAAATCTAAGGTAAGTTTCAACCACTGTGAATACGTGTGCACGGCAGCACCGAGTACAGCGGGACACCGGGCGGAGTGGTAGAACTCGGGTAAGGACCCAGGCCTTTGGATGTGTTTCAGAGAGGGCAAAGTGTATAGTGAGGTTCTACAGAAGAGAGTGCGTGCTCCTGTGCAGAACAAGACATGGACTGTATTAGGATCACACTGTGTCTGGAAGCCTTGGGTTAAAGATAATTGCGGAATAGGGCTCAACCTCAAGGCTCTCTGTTGGCCCAATGTGAACATCTGGCCACGATGCAGAACTTCGGGTTGGGCTTGGTGCCCTGGTTATGCACTGGGAAAAGGAAAGGTGGTTATATCTGTAGGGCTTTTGTTCCTTGAAATGTTGATTTGAATGGCTGTCAGGGTGTTTTAATTTACCCAGTCACTTTCCTACTCCTGCTTTTTAGATCCCTACAAAGACTCACGAGCTTGTTTGGGAGGTTGTAGAATCTTTAGGAGGTGTGGCCTACTGTAGGAAGAGATTCAGTGGAGTGGGCCTTGTGGGTTCCGGGTCTCTCTTTCAGAATACTCTGGCCTCTCAGAATACTCTCGCTACAATGGAGACCCCTGGTGTCTTGCCTTCCCCACTATGAAGGGCTAGATTTTTCTCAAACTGATAGCCAGAACTGCCACTATCAAATATTTGTTCATAGGTAGGAGAAGAATAATGACTACACCGAGGACAAAGGCTTTGTTTTACTCTAAAGTTGATAAATACCCGAATACTGGAGCGAGACGCCTACTGCAATTCTCAGATTGCCCACTAGGTGGCACTGTTCTACTTGTTGCTGTCTTCATGACCATTACAATCTTTCCCCTGTTAAATTTATTTCTTCTGAGTTCTCTTCAGAGAAGGACCAGGACATGAAAAGTTTCAGGTTGGCAAAACAATACGGTCTCGCAGACTTTTTTCTTTGTAAATTCTGTTCCATGTGTGACTTTCATTTTCCATTTGTCCCTTCTATACCCAAGTATAGAACACAGTGTAGAACACAGTGTAGAACACAGATCACAAGGTTTACCAAACATTTCCTTTACTAAGGTTCTTTGTACAATTTTTAAAAAGCAATATACTTTGAAGAAAAAAAACAATAAAAAGAAAACGAGTCATTTCCTAACTAGCTTCCCCCAACACTCAAAAGAAAACTCTCAGGAACTCTATCCCCAATAAACCAAATGCATTTCTAGGGCAGAACGAAGGAACTGGCCACCGGAACATCCCGCCGGAACATCCCGAACCCAGCAAGCTCTTTCTGAAGTCTTTTGAGACCTGGGTCAAAATGCCTAGGCTAGCTGTCCTGCGCAATGTACTGTTGTTCTTACCCACTCCATGATACCAGCATCTGCAGCAGAGCTGGGGGTTTCTGAGAGTTAAGATACAGCTGAGGAGTGTGGGCCCCCATGTTTGTCAAACACACAGGCAGAGATGTAGGAGCTGAGGGGAAGGACCCTGTGCAGCGCCCACTGTCATGGGAAGAACTGTGAAGTGGGAGGGATCTTTTTTCCTGTTAGGCCCTGCTTGACCAGGGGTTGACCTTCAACATTCATTGCTGTGGACACCGCTGTTTTTTTTTTTTTTTGCCAGTTTCAGAATGCTTTTGATTCCCATAGTGATTTCTCACCTTGTAACCAGGGCTTTGATACCCTATAACTTGGATGTAGGTAGGGGTTAGTTCATCCACGAGGGCACCTGGATGGGAATTTTATGCTGGCTATAGATGGTGTACTCAGGAAGACGGTACTGAGTACTCGGTAGCTATCATCCGGAACTCAAGCAATAGGCACTCAACGTGATGGAGCAACACCGAACCAACTGTCTGTGTGGTAGTAAGGGGCTGGAGTGATAAGTGGGCCAAGTATAGGGATTGGATCAAAGGGCTTGATGTACACTTCTCTGTGAGCTTTCCTAGCGGGGTGTGTGTCTCAGTGTGTGTGTGTGTGCGCGTGTGCGTGTGTGTGTGTGTCTGATTGGGGAGTGGTAGGTGTTCCTTCTTTGTTCTGTGCTCCACCTTGACGCACCTTCAGCTGTGACCCTCAGTGGCCGCGCTGACTCCATAATTCTTCAGCTGGACCTGGCAGGGGCCTTAATGCCTGGCGGACCAAGTGGTTCAGGGAAAGAAGAACATGTCATGGTGGTGGTGACTCAGACAGACGCCGTGGGCAACAGATGGCGGCGACCACAGCAGGTTATCCCTCCCGCATTATTTGAAAATTAATATTGCAAAAAATTTCATTGCATCCTATTGTAAGTTGCATTTCCTACTGAATGGATTGGATGGAAGCCAAAAGGCAGTAACTCCATTATTACTGAAGTCATTGATGCTTATTGTTTGCTTTGTCATTGAAATCCTTTATCCATGCCATTACGGTCAAGCTTGCAAGCTCTTCAGGTAATAATGAAAGAAAAAGGACTACTGGCTTCTTCAGGGAAGCATTCTGGACTTCAGAGGGTTTTGTTGTAAAATGCGAGTCAGTCAGAGACTCACTCAACCCCACAGGGCACAGGGGGATCCCACAGCTGTGTTGTGTTGGTGGCGTTGGCTCAGCACCTAGGTTCCTGAGCTCGGTGTCTGTAGACCCTGTGCAGAGCCCCACCTTCAGCTCCTATTCTGCAAATGCACCTAGTGCAGGAGGAAAGCCAGCGGTAATCAGAGCCTGGGCTTCAAAGCCTTGATGCCATGATGTCCATGGAGCCTCACTTGTCCCTAGGTGGTGTCCGTGGCTCCACTGGACACCCACTCCTGCATGGTATGTCCTGCTGCACTGAGGCGTTTTCCCTAATGTAACCAACCATTAGAAGGAAACTCTGTTTGAAGAAGGCTATACCCCTTACATTTCCATGATCTGCAGATCATGAGCTATGGAGCAGGTCTAATTATAATCAGTCACAGTGATTGTCAACAGCTGATATAAAACAACACGCTAGACCATAGAGTGATCTTAAGACAGAAACTCAGACGGTTGCAGTGAAAAAGGGAGGCATAATGTGTCTGCCCTGTGCCCGTTGATTCTTGTGCAGAAGGTCATGGGATATATCCTAATGCCTCCTAACATCATTTACAATCAGAAAATTTTAATTGGCGTAATGTGTATATTTACTTACACAGTAGAGCGTGACAGTTTGACACCAGCCCATCATGTATAATAGTCAAATCAGAGTAATTGCCATTGTTAGTAAAGGACAGCGACAGTGAGAAACCTCAGAGTTTTTCTCTGCACAGACCTGTTTGAGAGCCCTGAGTCCAGTTCTTTCCATCTGTGGGGACTCTCCAGACTGCTGGCTGGTTTATCTGCAGCAACTGCTGTTCCAGCCCAGCTGTGTGGGAGGAAGCCCTGTGACACGGCACGATGGGGTTTCCTGGGGCAGGTTTCTGCCTCCTGGCTGTGAGCAGGAAGCAATTCTTAGGAAGCGTTTCTTTTCTTTCTTTTTTTTTTTGGAAATTGCCTCAGAGGACTAAAAGAGCCCAGGACTCAAATGATTCCAATAACTTGTGATTTATTTTACTCATAAATCAGTTGGCCTTCTTCACCCACAGGGTTCTACACTCAAGGATTAGAAAAACTATCCTTAGAGAATATTTGTAAACAATGAATCTGTACTGAATATGTCCCTATGTTACCTGGTGGCTATTCCCAGACACTTACTGTCATTTTACATTTTGGCTTCTACAGGTCACTCACAATTGGACTGTCCCTTTAAATCCAAGAAGCGAGCACGTGGTGGTGAGCAGAACCTTTGAGATAGTGAGCAGGTGGGTCTTTGTGTTTTGGGATAATTTTTCTGGGTACGGCTTACTATCTTCAGTCTGGCTTCTTCTGTATATCAGGCTAGCCAAGACTGAGTGATTTATAAGGAATAACAGTTTATTTATCTACTGTTCTGGAGGCGAGAAGTCTGAAAGCACAGGGCCAACAACATCTTGACACTGAGGCCTTTTGTTGCATCCAACAGCAAGACCGGGCAAGTCTGAGCAAGCCTGCGAGGCCAGGGCACTCTTCTTCCACAGCCAGGGCTATCACATGAGCACTCATTCTTAGGAGCTCAGGAAACCCTACGTACCTCCCCCACACCCTCTCCACATACTCTCAACATGTAAATTTGCAGATTAAGTTTCCAGCATAGGACATTTTGAATGGCACAATCAAACCATATCACTTGCTTAAAGAAGTTTAGCCTACAGGACACCAAACATGGGCGTGCATATGATACATGCTTATAATGCTTTATAAGAACTGAACAAGGTACTCACACATTCATTGTAGATGGCAGGTTCAAATCTCTGCAGGACACATTGAAACTTATCTTGGTCAGGACATAAGAGGATTGACTTCAGTACTCTGGAGCACAGGGATATTATACAAATGCTATGTCAGTTTGTATAAGAGACTTGAGTATCCTGGTTTTGGTATCTTCGGAGGTCTTGGATTCAATCTCTTGTACACTCTGGGGGAATTTTAGGCTTCTTTTGCTTTTTATATATCTAAAAGTTCTCTAATTTTGATCTCAACTCCTGGTTCCTCACAGCCAGTTAGGTGCATACCCTTGAGGGCTGAAGCATCACACATACTTATACAGAACTCAAGAGACTAGGATTCTGACATCTAGCTGATGACAGGGTTAGCTTCTTGGAACACAGATGCTATTTTCTTTTGTCTTCTCTGTCTGTCTGTATCCGGGTCTCTTCTGAAGGACATATGTCCCACTGAATTAGGCCTGCCCGAATGATTTCTCTTCATCATTGTGACTTCCTTAAGAACCATCTGTAAATAATCAGAGTCTGACCTCTTTAGAGTAAGCTGTTCAGCCTATGAATGTGGGGGCAGGAATGGATCTACTAGGCTCACCAGAGTGATTACTGAGCGACTTTTAGAAAAGTGCTCCTTCTTTTCTGCGCGTTGTACTTGATTATCCTCAGGCCTGCTATTTTAGGCTCAATTCAACACTATTGGGGACCACGGTTTAAGTAGCTGGTAATGCTCTGTATTAGCAGCTGGGGTACTCCTGTGCTGATGAGGATGAAGAAAACAGGGGGCTAACCCTGTTGCCATTGTGTAGGCTAATTATTGGACTGGCACCTGTGAAAGGCTGAAGAGCCTCTGTTGAGTGGCCCAGAAAGACTTATGTCCTCTGTCACAGGTCAGTACTCAGGGCTTTTCTGGCTGTGAGGTTACGCATTGGGCTGAATGACTTGCCAGAAAGGACACCGAGGAAGTATACTAATTATTCCCTTTATATCCCTGACCAACTCCAAGGTCTTTGATTTATTTTGCAGGGAGGCTGTTTCTATCAGCATCCAGGCCTCTCTACAACAGACTCGCCTTGTTCCTCTCTTGCTGGCCCATCAGTTCCTTGGGGCAAGTGTTGAAGCACAAGTGGCAAGCGCGGTGGCCATCCTCACAGGGGTTTATACTCTGATCATATTTGAGGTAACTACCATGCCTGTCTTCTATGGTCTACTACTGTTCATGGTTGGGACAGTTTTTGGATGCTTTGATAGACTTAGTTTTATTTAGTCAAATTGAGAGGTGTAATTCCTAAGGATTCTAGGTAGGAAAAGCCACTGCCCCCAAAGAGTTGCTGAATCATGGGTACTGACAAAAACAAGAGGGGTTGTGAGAGGACAAGAAAGGCTTGGTGAAATGTATATAAGCTGTCATTTATATTTTGTAATTGAATTTTTTATCTTTATTAACTTGAGTATTTCTTATTTACATTTCGATTATTATTCCCCTTCCCAGTTTCTGGGCCAACATCCCCCTAAACCCTCCCCCTCCCCTTCTATATGGGCTTCCCCCCATCACCACCCTCCCCCCAACAATCACGTTCACTGGGGGTTCAGTCTTGGCAGGACCAAGGGCTTCCCCTTCCACTGGTGCTCTTACTAGGCTATTCATTGCTACCTATGAGGTCAGAGTCCAGGGTCAGTCCATGTATAGTCTTTAGGTAGCGGCTTAGTCCCTGGAAGCTCTGGTTGTGTAATTGAATTTTTAATGTTGAGTTTTGAGTACTTACATACTTGAGATATAAAGGCTTTGTTGGTGGCATTTTACCAATATTTTCTTCTAGGGTGGTTTATAACGTTTGTGGGTCTTACAGATCGTGACTTTAATGTTACATCTAAGAACTTATTGCTCAGCTGTAGTTCCTTAAAATATTTAAAGTTTTAGCTTTGAGCTGGTTCTTGAATCTGGGTGAGTTGTAGATGCCCATTTTCAGATCCATGGGTGCTAGGGTCAACAGCATTTATCGAGAAAGCTTTCTCTCCTCTTTTGAACTGCTTTTGTTCCTGTATAATTTTTTAGAAAGTGATTGCAGGGGCTGAAGAGACGGTTCAGTGGCTAAGAGCATTTATTGTTGTTGCAGAAGATCTGGGTTTAACTCCCAAAATTCACATGGAGACTCACAACTGTCCATAACTCCAGTTCAAGGGATCTGATCTCCCCTCCCCCCTTTTTGTTTCCATGGGCACCAGGCATGTACATGATACACAGACATACATGCAAGTAAAACATCCATATATATATATATATATATGATAAATAAATCTAAAAAAATGTAAAAAAGCAACTGGAGGTTTTGGGGGCATATTTGTGGATTCTCTGCCTCAGCACATTGGTTACGTGTCTGTCTATCCCTCCCACACTGTCTTGATGATGGCAGCTGTATTCTGTCTTCACACTGGAGAGAACATCTCTCACTTGCTGGACATCCCCAAAGTTCAGAACAGTGGCCATTCTTGTTTCATAGATACTTTATATGCTCTTACAGTCCGTGAACATAGTGTATCTCTTGAATTATTTTAAAGATTCATTGTACAGACCCTATGACCTAGTGGGTTAGTTTTGTGTACTGTCCTTTTCCTGATCTCATGGGAGTATTTTTTTAAAATAGTATTCTTGAGGTTTTGACGATAGACCACCATAGCATATGTAGTGGGGGTGTTTTTATTTGAGAGCTTCCTCCCAGCTGCCTGGGGATGCCAGTCTTCTCCTGGTTCCCTTCTGAACAAAATGTAGAACTCTTGGCTCCTTCTCTAGCACTGTGTCTGCTGAACATTGCCATTCTCCCTGTCGTGATGATAATGGACTGAGCCTCTGAACCTATACGCTAGCTCCAATGAAATGTTGTCCCTTCTACGAGTTGCCTTGGTCATGGTGTTTCTTCATAGCAATAGAAACCCTAACTAAGACAGGTGGTGAGAGTGGGCATCTTTGCTGTGCTCTCAGATCACACAGTAGGACTTCCAGCTTCCACCATTAGTAGGGCATCACCTGTTGTTCTGGAGATGCTGCTTCTGAGACGTGGGGAAATTTCTTTCCTTTCCAGTTGTATTGAGGATTTCTCCCATAAAAGGGTGTTGAGTTTTGAATGTGCTTTTCTGTTCCAGCCCCTGCGATCATTTGATTTGTTTGCATCGGGTGACCACTACGCTAGATTTATTTATGTCAGAACATCTACTGGGGGTGTACTTATATCTGTGCATCAAATGTTTTCCTAAGTGACCGTACTCCTATCTTCTTATGCTTTCTTTAGCTCCATCCTACAGATTTTGATCTTTGTATTTCAGTTTCATTCATCTTTTCTTTAAAAATTCTCAACATATTACTTACTTGGTTATTATTTTTTTGTTATTTTTTGAGGGGATGGAGTATTGATATATTGTCCAGGCTGGTCTCAAACTCTTGGGCTCGGGTGATCGTCTGGTCTCAGCCTTCTTGAGTAGCTGGGGCTAGAGATGTGTGCTACCATGCCTGGCTTAGATATACACTGTTAAATTTGCAAACTTCGACACTCTTTCTGTTTTCTTTGAGTTATATAATTAGATTTGATTCCTGTATGGCCAGAGAAACTTACTGTATATTCGATGCAAGTTTATTAATTTTTTATGATCCAAGGTTTTTAGTTTGACTTGATTTATATTTCTAGAGCAAAAGAAAAATTTCTATTTTATGACACTAGTGTAACTTGCAGATAAAAATTATATGTGTAACAACTTGTGAAATCCAAACCCTTCCCTTGATTGGTCTGTCCCTAGGTTAAGAAGGAAAAGAAATTTGGAGAAGTGTTAGAGCAGTTATGTTTTGGTTTGTGCTTTATACTTTTTGTATGCCCAGAATTCTATAGAGTTCCTCTGCTGGCACAAGTTCCCATGGGCAGGGGATGTGTCCAGAAGTGAGGTCAACACTGTAGTTTTCCTGGGTTGCTCTAGGACTTAACATGTGAGGACTCAGAAGATTCCCTACATCTGGGTCGCAGTTCTTTTCCTGGAACTAGAGGTCTCTAGACTCTGTAGACAACACCTGCAGCCTTCATAGCTGCTGTCTGATGTCACTGTCCTAAGGAAATAAGTCCTGGCATGAGCCAACTAATCCATGCACTCATTCTCCTTATCTCTTGTTGTCACTGATTCCTGGACAACTGTCTCTGCTATCTGTAGCTGTGAACTGTTTCCTGGTCTTGCCTCATCTGTTCTGTGTAGGAGCCCCCTTATCATGCCTGTTTGTCAATGTTGAGGCCAGTGCCTTGAATAGAACCTGGCGTGAAGATAGCTCAATAAACAATGCATGTCCCTAAAGTACCTGCAGATGTCTGAGACAAGTACTGAGTTCTGAGCCCAGTTAGCCTGACCCCTGAGCACTTCCCACACTATTCTTTTTTTTTTTTTTTTGGTCTGTGCCACTGACCGACATGTAATTGAGGAGGAGACAAAGGCTCAGGCAGGGCTCCCATAGGTCTTTAATATCAGGACAGGATGAAACCACTTTAGGACATCCCTTGGATTATTTATAGCTCTGACCCACTAGTGGAGAAAGAACTCATTGGCTGTTCTTCAGTGCTATATTCTTTATCCTTGTAACATTATCCTCACTGAAAGCAAGGAAGAGCAAAGTTGGAGCAATCCTTCTGACTCTCGTACTTTGATCTCTAACTGGGCCTTGGCCTTGGAGAATTCCTCAGCACAGCATACCAAAATTTCTGCTACAGCTAAGGTTTGCAGACTGAATAAAATCATATTTTTAAAAAGTCTTAGACAGTCTTAATGAAAAAAAGAATTCACAGCATAAAGGAGGTAATATGTTTCCCAGACATCCGCCTTGGGTTCCTTTTGGCTAGGAACACAAAGGCTCTTTCCTTTATCCCTTATCAAACAGAGGCAGACTTAGGCAGCCTCTGTGTGAGGCCCGGCTTCGCTCCTCAGGTCTTTTTGTACTTGGCTTATGCATTTATGTAGCATTTGGCTTAAAAGCTAGTTATGATCTGTGCACCAGCCTAGTGACCTGTGTCTTCCTAACTTTATTCCACCTATGCTGTAACCAATCTCCAGACAGCCTGGCCTGTATATCTGTACTTCAGCCCAGCCCCATAGGTCTGTCTGCCTGACCTATGTCTCCTGGACTCTCCACAATCCTCAGATTTAGCTCGAGTCTCACATCTAGTATCCTGGCCTAGTCTGGGGAGCCCTGCTTAGGCTGTCCTCAACCTGAGGCACACACCAGTCTGATATCCTGCATACCATACCAATCCATGTAGCCCACCATACCTAACCTCTAGGCCTGTCCCAGTCCACAAATCCTCTGTATCAGCCCAACTGATTCACTTGCTCCTTCTCTGCCTACACTTGCTTTAATGCCCATACCTTCTCCAGGCTTTAAGTATGGTCCTGGCTCAAGTGGGTAAAGTCTACCTGTGCTCTACCCACCCTTCAGATTTGGGGTGGGTGGCATATTCTCGGTGCCAGTTTTTTGTGTTCACACTAGACTTACAACCAAGAAAATAAGATCAAATGCTCAGGTCTCGGTGCAAACCCACAAACATCATGGAAGGCCAAGATAATAAGCATGTCCCTTGCAAAAGCTACCAATCTTGTAGAAACGTTTTCCTGTGAGACCCCAAGATCAGGAGTGTAAAAGGATAATCATAAACATAATCAAAGAATTAAGAAGTTCAAAAATGACACAAAGAAACAGATGGACAAAGTTAAGGAGAATAAATGCCTGAGCGATGCCCAAGAAACACAAATCTACGTTAAAGGAAATGACAAACCAACCCAGGATTTAAAAACTGAATTCGATAAGGATGTAGAAACACACACACACACACACACACACACACACACACACACACACACACACAAAACTCAAGATGAAATGAAGATGGGATTGAAAAGCTTGACAACCCAATTAAAAAAACTCAGGGGGCGTTGGGGATTTAGCTCAGTGGTAGAGCGCTTGCCTAGGAAGCGCAAGGCCCTGGGTTCGGTCCCCAGCTCCAAAAAAAAGAACAACAACAACAACAACAACAACAACAACAACAACAACAAAACTCAGGGTAAGCCTTACAAGTAGAATGGATCGAGTAGAAGACGAGAGTATCAGGACTCGAAGATAAAGTAAAGGAATTAGACCACTCGAGCAAAGAAAATGAAAAAAAAAAAAGACATAGAAAAGGCTATTCAGCAACTATGGGACACTGTGAAAAGACCAAATCTTCAAATTATAGAAGAATCCCAGGTCACTGATCAAAAAAAAAATTCCCAAACCAAAGAAAGCAATACACACACAGATACAAGAAGCACACAAAACACCAGACAGACAAGATTAAAAACAAACAAACAAACAAACCTCCATTGCATATTATAGCGAAAGCACTGAATATACAGGATAAAGCAAGAGTATTGAAAATCTCTAATAGGAAAAGCCACACACATCACATACAAGGCAAATCCGCCAGAGCAACAACGTTTTTCTCAATGGAAACCTTAAAATTAAACAAGCCAGGAACAATGCACTCCAAGTTCTAAAAGATCACGAGTGCCAACCTAGACTACTAGAACCAGCAAAATGTTTGCCATAGCTGAAATAAAAAATAGGAAAAATAAAAAATTTCCATGACAAACAGGCTAAGAGAAATCATGTTCACCAAGCTAGTGCTACAGAGAATACAGGGGACTGGGGAGAGATTATCCACTATGATCCAGGTTGATTTTAACCCAGAGATACAAGGCTGGCCCAATTATATGAGCCAACAAAAAGTGTAATAAATCATACAGATGGCTTAATGACAAAAATTGCACAATCATCTCAATAGAAACAGAAAGGTCTTGGACAAAATCTGACTTGGCTACGTGAAAAATGTCCTAGACACAGTAGGACTAAGGGGATATACCTCAACATAATGAAGACTATGCTATATATTATAAACTCACATGATCATAATGGAGAAAATCCTGAAGCAACATTAAAATCAGAAATGACAAAGGCTATCCACTGTCTCTATTCCTTTTCAGTATAGTACTTGGAACATGATCTGGAATAATAAGCCAGTACAAGAAAAAAATTGAAGTACAAAACATAAAAAAGTCAAATTACTCCTAATTGTATATGGTATGATATTACCTAGAAGAGATTCTAAAAATGGTACCAGACTTCTAGAAATGCTGAACAATTTTATCAAAGTGGTAGAATACAAAATCAATAGTCTTTGCAAACATTACAACAGACATTCTGAGAAATGATTATGGACACACTAAAATGTACAGTAGCCTCAAAGAAAAGAAGACAGCTAGGAATAAACCTAAGACCTATACAATGAAAAGTTTAAATCTCTGAAGATAGAGGTTGAGGAAGTGTCTAGCATTTTGAAAGACCTCTTGTGCACATTGATTGATAACAATTTACAGATTCAGTGCAATCTCAATAAAAAAAATCCTCATGACATTATTCACAGAAGTAGAAAAAAAAGATTCTAAAATTTATATGGAATCACAAAAGACCATAGATAGCAAAAGCAATCCTGAGCAAAGTGAACAATGTTTGAGGAATTATTGTTCTAGATTTCAAGGGAAAAGGTACAGTGCAATCCTGGCATGGAAATGGGCATGTAGACCGATGGGCCATGATAGAAGGACAAAGAAAATGGGTATGCATAAGTACAGACATCTAATACTTAACAAAGATGCCAAAGACAATACACTGAAGAAAGACAGCATCCTCAGTAAACAGTGCTGGAAAACTGGAAGTCCATACCCCATGTACAAAGTCAGCTTCAAATGGGTCAAAAAGTGTAGTGTGACTCCCACAATGCCAAAACTGCTAAAAGAAAACATAGGTAGTACTCTACAAGATGTGGACATAGAAAAGGACTTTCTGACCAGGACCCAGTTTGTCTGAACCATTGTTCATATCAACAGTGAACAAACAGGATCTCATAAAACTAAAAAGGTTTTATACAACAAAGAAAACCACTGATCAGGTAAAGAAGAAGCCCTGAGAAAAATCTTTGCCAGGTATATATTTAGTAGGGAATTAATATCCAGAATATATAAAGAATAAAAAAAAACCCCAAAAGTCAACAAAACAAATCACCTAAATTAAAAACGGGCTTGTCTCTGAACAGAATTTCCCTCCCAAAAGGAATAAAAGTGGCTAAGATATATCTCAAAAAGTATCAACATTCTTAATAATTAGGGAAATGAAAACTAAAACTACTTTGAAATTTCCTCTTGTAGTCACAATGGTTAACACAAAGAAAATAACTGACAAATGTCAGTGAAGCTGTAGAGAAAGGCAAATCCCATTAACTGTCAGTGGGACTGCAAACTGGTGTAGCCACATGAATATCAGTGTGGAAAATCTCAAAAAATGAAAAAAAGTTTCAGCTCGGTTATAGCACCCGATGGCATATTTTCAGAGGACTCACATCCTAGTTCGTAAACACTTGCTTACCTATGTTCATTGCCATCCTATTAGCAATAGCCAGGGAGTGAATAACCTTACATGTTCTTTAACTGATGAATGAGTAACGGAAACTTAGATCTCCAAATACGTGTGGCTTTCATTCCTTATCAAAGACGCTTCTTTTTGAGACATATGGAGATCATTACAGACAGCCTGGTCAGCTGTAAGGAAAAATGAAATCATGAAATTCGCTCATAAATGAAAGTAACTAGAAAATAATTTTAGTAAGATGACCAGACCCTGAGATTTAAGTGCCACATGTTCTCTAATTTGTGGTTCCTAGCTCCAAGTCTTTAGAAACTAGGAATGTCAAATAGGATGGTGGAGTGGGCTCTAGAGAAAGGACTAGAAGGAGTCAAATGATACAAAGAGGGAAATGGGGGAGAGGCTTTAGCTCCCTCAACTCTGAGATGTTTAAAAAGTCCACAAGGAATCTTGCTATTTTATACTTACCCCAAATTACACATGAAATATATAATACATGCCTATAATAAATACTAAATAAAAAAGCAATATACACATGGACATATATACATATGGACATATACATATGCATATGTTAAATGAAGTTAGGCTATTTGAGGTAACAATGCTTTCCCCAAGAATCATACACTATCCTATGAAATCACCATACCAGTCATGGTCAGGGGAAGCAATCTAGGCTATTACATTTGCTCTTGTTTTTGTCCCCAAAGTTGAAGTTCAGAACTCAGAGGAATTGAGCTGGGTCTGAGCTGAGAGATTCTTCCCTGAGAATTAGCTTTCATAGAACTGGAAGGTGCTATGGAAGCTACCAAGGGAGTAAAGCAATCAATAGGCCTAAACAGCTATAATGTGTGTGAATCACAGAAATGACCAATATGCAACATATTCTTAAAGGTATAATAGCACTTTCAGTCTTGGAAGTGGCCTACACTCATCTAATTGGACTCATGGCATGATTGACAGGAGGGAAATCATACCTCATACTTTAAATGTGGTCTTTAAAGGAGAACCTACTGATATCACTGCCTTAAAACAGAATGATTCCTAAATGCATTTTGAAAGTGATCCTTATATGTACAAGTAAGTGTGGCTTTCATTCCTTATCAAAGAAGCATCTTTTTATAACATATGGAAACCATTACCAGAAAGCCAGAGCTGCTCAAAATGCAGACTAAATCTAACCATGGAGTGCCCATTCCCAAGCAATGTATACACCTTCAACACAACTCCTATACTTAAGGGTCGGGAAAAAAATATCATAGAATAAGGGGTAGAAAAGTTATAAGAGCCAGGGTCTGGAAAACCTGTTGAAAAATTGCGTCTTGTAGATATGACAGAATATCCACACCAATGAAATCTCCACAATATGGCTGCTTATACAAGGCTTGAATAACAAAAACACTGGTTGATAGCCTGTGTGGATGGGGAAATCTCAAGCTGCTCCTGATGAAGAGCTGAAAGTGAGTAATGACCACAGAGAGAGGTAGAATTGGTCTTCCCTGGGATTAGTCTCTTAATGGGTTATTCAATACCAAATGGTCACCCCTAAAACATATACACACAAGCAACACTAAATAGAGTCAGAAGATTGGAGTGTGTGTGCGTGTGTGTGTGTGTGTGTGTGTGTGTGTGTGTGTGTGTAGTAGGGGACATGGAAGAGGTTTGAGGGAAGAGGGGACTCATCTAATTATATTTTAATTAAAATATATTTGAAAATCTCTTATGAAGTTAACTCCTTAAGAGAGGAGTCCTTTCATTTTCCAGGAGTCTCTGCTTTATAGAGGGAAGCATCTTTGGAGAAAGAGGGAGGAGGCCACATATCAAACTGCAATGTCCACTGCACAGTGCTGGTCCTAGCAGCAACTTGGAGACCTGCTGTCTATATTCTCTTTCTGTAATAGTTTGCAGAGCAGAAACTCAAATTACCCCTGGGGCCAGTGGCTGTTCCCCTAACCAGGTTACTTCTGTTTGTCTTTTACTGTTGTTTCATTCAACAAGTTTCCTCCTATTTCCAAAGTTCTTCCCTTTTCTTCTTTGAATAACATTTTAAATTTCATGAAAACTGATGAATTTGCTTACACAGGTGATATTAGTGAAGTTTACTCTCCTGTCTAGAGTGTATCAGGTCAGTTGGGGCTTTTAGGTCATTAACCCTTTGGTCCTGATAGTGTTAGGACCTTCCCAAAGTCAGGAACTTTTGTTCCTGAACATGAGAGAGTGAGGTGACTTGAGTGTGTAGAGGGACAAAGGAAACCAATGCACAAAGAAACACGATGTGACTTGGAGAAAAAGATAACAATGTGGATTTTGAGCAAAGGCAACAGTGCAGAAGGGCAAGCACCATTATTCATACAATTTGAGAAGCTGGGCCTTATCATCCTTACTTCCATAGATGAGGAATTATACCCCCAAGAAGCCCATCATTTGTGCAAAGTCCTTAGGCCAGTAATGGCAGAGCAAGGGCTCCATCTTTAATGGATGCTTTTGAAGTCCATGCTTCTTCCCAACTATAGTGCTTCCCACAGTGCACAGAACAGGAGACTGATGTCTATCCAGAGCCCCTAACATGGGTCTTCTTCATGTTGCATTGCTGGACTAATGAACACCCATCATCAAGATGTCTACATGTGTAATATGTACAAATGACCTGAGTGGGCTCAGTCAGTCTTTGAAGATATGAGTATGGAACAATGGTTTGGAGGGGTGATGTGAGAACTAGACTCACAGTGATGGCCTTGCAATAAGGAAAGCAGTCTGAGTGTATGACTCGTGGGCAAGACCATGGAAATGCATGAGGCTTTATTATGTGCGTCTGTAAGCACATGGGTTGGTGTGAACGTGTGGGGGATGGTGTTAGTGTGACTGTGTGTGGATGTCAGTTAAGACAAGTGAGTGAATTTATTATATCGTGTGTGTGTGTGTGTGTGTGTGTGTGTGTGTGTGTGTGTGTGTGTGTAGTTCAGGGTGCCTCCTTTTGTTCCTGTTCCTGGTGCAATCTTTGTGACTGGTCTAACCTTTCACCTATATTCTGAGTTCATGTGTTTGTTTCTCTAAGGACTGAGTATTTTTAGAAGTAGGGGCAGGTGTTGTCAGCACAGCGAGGACCTCACCTCCTTCCTTACTAAGATCCAGGCTTGAATCTCCTCATTCAACCTCTTTCAGGAGACAGTTCTCAGGGTCATGTGTCAGGATGCATGATGCAGCCATGCAGCCCAGGCAGAGGTAATATTTCATGTGGCTCAGTCTCACAACATGGGATATGAAGACGGGCTAGCTCCCTTCTCCCACATGTGGCATCTAGATACATAGAAAGAACACGGCTACCCACCATCCCTCTCCCTGGAGTGCCTTCACAAGTGGGGAGGGGACAGGTGGCAGAGTATGGCTCCTGAGACCCTCCTGATATTATGATCTTAATCTAATTTGTGAAAGTCTTATGATGCCAGTTTGCCTTAAATATATATTTAGAACTTAAGATGACTGGGCAATCTTCCTTGGGCTATTTTAATAAATGGATCTATGAAGAGAGGGATAATATATATATATATATATATATATATATATATATATATATAAATTGAGGCATGGGATAGTCTCTCTGTCCTTGGTCATGTGCTTGTCTCTAGGTCATGGGGTGATGGCTACTGGCTAGTCACCAGTGTGGAGTCACTGGTCTACATGTATGTGGAAAGGAAAGGAAGATCTTAAAGACATTCACCAACTATGAAGTCCCATGTTCTTTTATTTTTGGAGCTGGGGACCGAACCCAGGGCCTTGGGCTTGCTAGGCAAGCGCTCTACCACTGAGCTAAATCCCCAACCCCAAGTCCCATGTTCTTAAAACGCTGTCAAGATTATAAGTGGTTCATCTCTGTCTGAATTCAGGGAGTGTAGTGCTTTATATATGAGATACAATATTCAGCACTCAGGACTATTATTGCACACCAAATCCCATTTTCCAGCTGTTTCTTGCTGCCAGGACAAATTCTGAGATCCTGACTTGTGGTTATCTCACTTTACTCATCTGCAAAACACAGTCTCTTCTCAGTTTATTGTGAAAGAGAAGGTCATGCTGTGTGTGTTAGGCAGATGGACTACCTTGGTGATATATCCTGATTTTATGTATAATGGGTGTGCTACCCAGCCTGGCCTTTAGGAGGGGGAGGGGATAATGACTACAAGACTACACAAGGTCGAAGACTGAGGCTTGTGCTATCTTTGCTTTTGTTGATATGATAAATGTTTGCACTGTTTCACAAGCTGGGCCCCCTCTGTCACTCCTAACTCCCACTGTCTTCTAGTAACAAAGATTTTCTGGGAACTTTGCAACTGGTAAGCCAGGTCAATGGGAAGGTGTTATGGCCTGAGATACACAGTGAGCGACACACCTCTCCTTTCATTTTGACAGAAATGGTCCCTGACAAGAAGACAGGACTCACTGTCTCCCCCATCTCCACTGCTGTCCTCCCCCTGCCTTCAAACGTCCCCATTTGTGGCCCTGTGACTGTAGGACTCACACCTTTTCACTGTACAGGTTAAGCTGTCTATGCTCTGGCCACAGGAAAGGGCCATTCTTTTTTGGGGGTGTGTGTGGCTTGACGAAGCCCTCTTGGGTTCTGCCTTCTGTGTTTTCTACTTAATCCTGGATTAGTTTCAGGCTATGTAACTTTGTGTATTTTAAGGATATAGTTGCATAAAAAACCAGGATTCAGTGATATCTACACCTTCTTAGTATTTTTGGAGGAGCAAATAGCTTTTATGATTCTGCAAAGCTAGACTCATAGCCATATGCTCTCTGATTCAGTTCCATACCTAAGCTTTTATTGAGACCTTTATGATATATATTAGGACTTTGTACCTCAGGAAGTTAGGACTGAAAGATTCAGGAACATTTAAAAACATGATCTAGGCTATTTCTCCTTTCAGGTGATGCAGGGTTAGTTAGTGAAAGCCTGCAGTGTGGCCAGAGAGCATGCTCCTCTATACAGTTTATAATTGTGTGACCTTGTCTACATGGCTTCACTGTTTACATTCTGAAACCACAGCTGGGACACTCTGCTTGTTCAACAACTGCAGCAGATCATTTCTTGCAGTGCATAGAAACTCGAGGATCTATTATTCTAGAAAATATAGGCAGGCAAGAGAATTAACCTAGAATTTGTAAGGCAGAACCTAAAAAGAAAATATTTGAATTTTTGAATATGTATTCTCTATTGGTCATACAGTGTGTGAGGAGTTTTGTTATGAGACATATCAGATAAAACACAAGAGAGAGAGAGAGAGAGAGAGATCAACAAGCACATCAGAACAGAAAAACAGCCTCTAGAAGTGACAGAGGACTGGGGAGTCCATGTGGCTGCAACCTAATACAAGTACTTTGGAGAGAAGAGGCCAGGTCACACCTCAGGCGGGACTGTTATAGAAACTGCCAAGCCATTTACAGGTTCTGGAACCTTCTTTCTAGCCTTTACAGCTCCATATTCTAGCACCCACTCATACCCCTGACAGCTCTGTGTTCTAGAATCTACGAGTATCCATCATAGCTCCAATTCTAGAACCCACTAGTATCTCTCATAGCTCTACTGTCTAGAAGCACTACTCTTTCTCACAGCTCCATGTTATAGCACTGGTCTCAATCATGTTCAGCAGTGTCAGCCACAACCCCTCACACGTCCATGTTCCAGCAGCCAAACCCTATCATCACCCAGTGTCCCATATTCCAGAACTGAGTGCCCTAGTCATTCAGCTTCATGGTCTCTATCAGGCAGAATCCCACATTCCAGACACTACCCCAATCCCTCCTTCCTCAATTTTAAAGCCCATATACTCAATACCCCACAGTCCAGTCTTTCAGAATTCACTCTTAGAGCATCACAGTTCTTTGTTCCTACATGAACTTGTGTGTATGGTCCAATTGCCCATAGACACACATGCCCTCTTTAATGTAGCAGGTGAGTCCTGTCTTTATAATGCAGAAGCCATATTATCGTCTTCTTATTTCATCTATTAGCTGTTTGAGGTCTTCAGTTCTGCCTTAAGGCCTTTGCCACATATTGATTTTTAAAACCTCTGTAGTACTCTGCTTTGGACCATTTCATGTTTTAGTATATTAACCAATGTCTCTCAATGGCTTACTATTGACTTTTCTGTAACTTTCTAGGCTCTGCTTTGCATGAGATGCAGGGTTGCAGGGTTTTTAAGTCTGCGGCGCTGTTCTCACATACAGGACAACGCTATGGAGACATGACGGTAGATTCATGGCACCTCCAACTCTCTCCACCTTCAGCATTTGTTGGGGCTGTATTTATGGCTTCAGCATAGCTGATATCGTATGCCTTTGGGTACTACACATGAGGTCTGCAGCTCTCAGAAAAGCACTGTTATTACTATCCAACTGTTTAGGGTCCTTTTGCACTAGGGTATACATCATTGTAGGTGAGGCGATGCTCTGCCAATGCTGAGAATCAAAGGTTTTGGATGCCCAAGTCCAGGGACTGTACTAATAGATCAGGCTTACAGCTTTAATATCTTTGGCCTGGACCAGTGGGTTGTTCTTTAGAGACTGGGTCCTAAGGGGATGAGACCAAGAGAAGAGAATATAAGAAGATAGGAAAGTTTGGGACTTAGAGGTCTTGCATAAGCTATAACTGATTCCAAGTAAGTTTATTAAGAAGCACAGCATCTTATATACAGTTTAATGGGAGAAATGGGATCAAGCCAGCATAAATTGAGTCAACTAATGTTGCTTAAAGAGAATACAGAATATCTTCTGGGCATCAGAGAATGAACACATGGCTTTGGGACTGATAACTCTAGTCTCTTCAGGGGGAAAAGATAAATTCACATGAACCTTAATATCTTTGAGGTCCTGGCCCCAGTTCCAGACTGGCTCTTGCTAAGTTTCCTTTTGGGCAAGGACACAGAACTAGGCTCTTTTTGTTCTTTCATTGAGGTCTCTGAGAAAGCTTTGGTTTGGTATGGCTCTCAACAACTAAAGGCGTCAGATAACAATTCAAGTCTTTAGGAGATGTTTCTGGCTTTGAGTGAGATACATGGAGGCTTAGTGCTGAGGCTATAGTCCCTAGGATTCCTGAACCTTTACAGCTATTGCAGTCCTCAGCTTTCAACAGGAGCCAGGTCAGCAGCAGACAGCAGCAAGCAACCAGTATTGGTCTCAAGTGAGACTTGGATTCTGGGACCCTCAGTTCTATAGCAAGCAATGGTAGAGCCTTGGATAGCCAGTGTTACAACTTTCTGGCCTTGCACTGTCAGGACTCTCATCCCCTGACAAGTACCGTTCTCTAGCCTTTAGCTCTTCATGCTTGGCCACACCTCTTCTCTGTCTCTTCACAGCTTTCTTTCCTCCTTTAGCTTCAGTGCTCCTCCTCCTCTTACTATTGCTCTGACTCTATCAGTCCCTGCCCCCCCATGCTTCCGTTCCTTGTTTCCATAATGGCTGCTCTCTGGCCTTCAGCCACACTCAAGTCACCATTACCACCTCTACCATGGCCACCACCTTTACGGTTGCTGCTACATCTGTCTCTTCATGTCCCTAGCTCAGCCTGCTCTGCTAATGATAAAAATCAAACACAGTTATAAAAACACCATTTGGGAGAAAGCTTTCATTTAGCCTAGTGTTGCAACTCTAGGAGGTATACAAGGCAAGAGGGTCTTCCTTGAAAATTGAGTGAGGCAGCCAGAGAGGGGATATGACAAAAGTGTTTGCATCAATCACAGAAGACATTTATGTAGATGAATGTCTGCATGTGTATCAGTCTCAGAGCAGGGTAAACAGGATCATTTAGAATTCATCAAGGCTGCTCATATTTAGAGCCCCCTCCTTTCCTCTTCTCCTCCTCCTCTTTCTTTTTAAAGATTTATTTATTTTATGTATATGGATATTTTGTCTGTATGTACATTTAACTGCACACCAGAAAAGGCCATCTCATCCCTTGAGACTATGGTTCTAGATTGTTGTGAGCCACCATGTTGGTACTGGGAATTGAACTCAGGACCTGTGAAAGAGCAGCCATTATTCTTAACTCTTGAGTGATCTCTTCATTCCTCTTTCTTTCTTTTTGAGGTAAGATCTCATGGAGTCCAGGCTGCCCTTTAACTCACTTTGTAACTGAAGATTACCTTGAACTCCTGATCCCCCTGTCTTCACATCTCAAGTTTTAGTAGAACTAATTTGTCTGGAATGTTTACAAGGAATATGTATCTCCAGTTGTGGTACTAATGGGTCCTCTGTGACTGCTAACATGTCCTCAGAGTACTTACAAAGTGTATAGAAAAGCTGGCTGCCCTGTTGACAGTGTAGCCAGTTGCCAGTAAAGTGGGCTGCTAGGTTGACAATTCTGCACTCAAGATTGTCAGGTACAAGGGTAAGGCTTGCCAATCGCCATTTTTGATGTTTGTAATTATTTGCAAAAAACACTAAAAAGATGTATATAATAAAGACCTGACTAAAGCATAACACAAACTAACAATCTTAACACCATTTAACACTTAATAATATTTATCAATATCAAATAATGCTTATGTTCTGACCAGTGTTTCAGCGGAAGGAGTCCTCTGATTTACTTCACCATAAGAACATGCAATTCTCCCTTCTTTCATCTAATGATCCCATCTTTTGGAAGAGAGAATGAGAAAATGTTTCATTGTTTAACTCAGGATGGCCGATATTCATTATGTAGATCAGGATATTTGGAACTCACTGTGTAGACCAAGGATGTCTGGGACTGACCGTGTAGACCAGAATGTCTGGGACTCACTGTGTAGATAAGGATGCCAGGAATGTACTGAAAATCTCCCACCTTAGCCATACAAGGGCTGATATTACAAGTATGAGCACCATACCTAGCTTCCTGTTGTATCTTTTAAGGTGATTTTAGCTAGCAGCTAGGATTCCAGGAACATTGTGGAACATATGTCCTCTAGTAGAGGGAAGACACACTTAAATATGGGAGACATTTTATATCTGTGATTCTCCAGTACCACTCATGGAACCCGGTGCTAGGTTAAAACTGCCAACAAGTTAAAAGATTCAGGATTGTTGGGGTATCCATCATGCTCTATCTGTTTGCCACAAGTCCTGACACTGGAAGGTTCCTGCAGGTCCACAAAGCAGTTCCAAGGCCAGAGATCACAGAGGATCCCTAAGTTTGGGTGATTATTTCTTAGTTGGGGTGATTACTCATGTCTGAAGGTAGGGTGAGGCAGAGGCCAGAAAATAACTGATTCCAAGTAAGAGTGAGGTTTAGGTTCTAAGCACTACTGTAATTCGAGATAACCAACTTGATCTGTATTTGATACTATTCGCTTTCCTCTTCTTGTCTTCCCTGTTATTTGCTCTTGTATTGCTATAAACCTGTGTTGTTACAGTAGCCAGCGTGCGGCATGTATTTACATACCAGATCATATAACGTGGACCTTTAAGTTGCTACTTAGCTCTGAATTTCTTAAACTTTTTCCCACTTACAATCTGTTTTCACGAAAGGAATTTTCATACTTTATGAATATAACTGCATATATAGGTATGCAAATCAAGCATTTATGGATAATGAATCTTAAAGAAATTTATTTCAAAACAATTCTTTCATATAATATAATTTTAAAGTTTTAAACAACCAGAAGAGGGCTTCGGATCCCATTACAGATGGTTGTGATCCCATGTGGTTGCTGGGACTTGAACTCAGGACCTCTGGAAGAGCAGCCACTGCTCTTAACCGCTGAGCCATCTCTCCAGCCCATATAATAGAATTTTAAAGATGATAGAATATTTTGAAGTAAATCTACTACACATGAGAGGGTACAAAAACACATTCTGAGACCAATTTTGTGTTTTGAAGAAACTGAGGTCTCAAGACTGTTGCCTTGCTTTCTGGAGTGTTCTCATAAGCACTCAGAATTCTCCTCACACAACTCTATGCTTGAACTATGTTCCACCAAATAGGGTGCTATTTTTAGAAGTTGTCTTTAGTTTTGATATAAATTATAAAATTAAAAAAATCAATTTCTTATTTTTAGTATCTCATTTTAACTCACATGTAGTTTTTGTAGACCTCTTATTACAAATTAACATTTTAATTAATTTTAAAAATCAGATCATTTTTCATTTTAATTAAGAAGGCTGCCCACCTGTAATCTTTAAAAATTTAACTGCCTAGGACCTAGTTAAACATGAAAGAGAAACCAATTCAGAGTTAGTAAAATTCCCCACTTAGGGAACCCTAAAGTCAGGCTATCCTTAGTTAGGTCTCTTGTTCTTCTAAATACTCACAAGCTAAAATACTCACACCCCAAGTTCCGGATGTTGGCTTATCTTTAAACACTCTTTCTTTTTTGGAATCATTCTCTCTCTCTCTCTCTCTCTCTCTCTCTCTCTCTCTCTCTCTCTCTCTGTGTGTGTGTGTGTGTGTCCGTCCTCACTTTCTTCTCTCTGCTGAGAAAAATGCCATCTGTGGTAGCTAGGAAAGGTATGTTTTGAATAAGGACCATGTACTGCTTTTTGGAAGGACTTTGCCCAGTGTCGCCATCTTCTCTCATTGGGTCTCAGAGTTTTCTTTCATGTTTACAGAAACATAAGGGTACTCCAGATACTGGGGGGGCAATCCCTAATGAATGTCTTCCCAGGAGAGCCAGTAGATTATTTTCTTACCCAGGAGCAGGGTGTTTTCTGAGCTTCCCTGTAAGACCCTTGCACATTGTGGAGTGTTCCCTTTGACACTTCTACCCCTTTGGATCAAGGGAACAAATGTCTCTTGTCTTTGGGGTTTTTATCATCATTGTATGTGAAGGGACACTGTAAGGAAACCACTGACATAATCATTCCATGCTCTGGATAAGGGGAAGGTTTTCAATGTATGTGTGTGTGTGTGTGTGTGTGTGTGTGTGTGTGTGTGTGTGAGAGAGAGAGAGAGAGAGAGAGAGAGAGAGAGAGAGACAGAGAGAGAGAGAGAGAGAGAGAGAGAGAGAGACAGAGAGACAGAGAGAGAGAGAGAGAATATCAAGAGCTAACAGTCTGGTAAGATCACGGGAGAAGCAGCAGAAAACCACAAAATTAGGCATTCAAGGAGTGCCAGATGACCAATGCCAAATAGTTCCGAAGGCAAAAAAACACCCCAAATGAAGGGTTAATGATCCCTAAAGCCTCAGATGAGCTGAGAAACTCCAGACAGGAAAGTTGACCCTCTGATAGCTGCTGCAGGAAATTAGAAGCTGAAAGATTCTGATGAGGTCAACATACCAATCTCCATTGCTATTTGCCACTTTGAGATTGCACGGGAACAAACGTGCAGAAGGCGAAAACTCAAAGCTACTGCATTCATTTATGTCCTAAGGCAGTAACAACTCCTGCCAATTTGAGGGGGACTATGATGATCTGTCCTCAGAGGATCATTAGGGACACATTGCAGGCCTTCCTTCTTCCTTCACCTACCTTGGGACTTCAGGGTGTTTGTATCTGTCAGCCCAGATTCACAGACAGGAGCCTAGCATAACTGTCCTCTGAGAGGCTTAGCCTAGCAGCTGACCAGAAGAGATGCAGAGCACTATAGCCAGACATTAGACAGAGCTCGGGAAGTCTGTAAAAGAGTTGGGGGAAGGATTGAGGAACCAGGAGGGGATAGGGACCCCAAAAGAAGATCAACAGAGTTAACTAACCTGGACTCTTGGGGGCTCCCAAAGACTAAACCACCAACCAAAAAGCATATATGGGCTAGACCTATCCCCGCCCAATCCCACAAGCATAGCAGAAGTGCAGTTTGGCCGTGATGTGGGTCCCTCAACAATTGGCATGGGTATCTTCCCTAACTCTGTTGCCTGCCTTTGGATCTTGTTCTCCTAGCCTTGTCTGACCTCAGTGGGAGGGATGTACCTAGCCAAGCACTGACTTGAGGTGCTAGAGCGAGTTGGTACACGGGGAGGGGGGAACCTCCCTTTCTCAGAGGAGAAAGGAAGGGGTGGGGGAGAGGGGCCATGTGAGTTGGGGATTGGGAGAGGGGGCTGCGATTGGAATGTAAAGTGTATACATAAGTTAATGGGAAACCCCTCCCAAGCTCCCTATACTGTTCCAATCTCCACTCCTTGAGAGACCTCTGCTCTTCATGGCTGATGAACAGTCTCTGCTGCTGCTGAGATCACTTTCCCTCCTTCTCTAATCTTCTTGTTGTCTCTATCAGTCCTGATTTAACCCCAAAGACCAGACCAGAACCCAAACAGAAGCAAGTGTCTAGACCAAAATGTTTCAAAGCAACCAAACTAGAGACCTTAACCAAATTCTTGGAAGTAGATCAAAAGGGGAGCTACCAAATTAGGATCCTTAATTAGCCAGATCAGAATTAACAAGTGGGCAGGTGAGCAAACCCAGGGAGGCCCAGAGCCCCCCTGGAAAGAACTTGTAAACTTGTAAACAATCCTCTGGAGCCTATGACACCTGCTAGCTTGGACTTCATGGGCCCTTCCTTGCAGGCTTCTGGCTCCCATGCAAATGATTTCTCCTGTGAAAAGTGGCTCATTCTAGGAGCCCTGTTGTTATGATACCATAACTGTCCATGTAAAAACAAACAAATCTCATAGCTCTCACATTGAAGAGAGTAAAAATATAGCTTATTCTGGAACCAAATTAGAGCACATATGGGCTGGGAACACAGATTTAGATTGGTCAGGTCAAAGGGAAACTCCATTTCCACAAATTCCAATAGGCAGAAGGAATGTATGTCTACCTGTGCTGCTAGTTATTAACACACCAATAAGAATTATATATAATTTCTTATTGGCTTTTTATTTATTTACAGTTCAAATGTTATCCCCCTTCCTTGTTTCCCCTCTGAACCCTATCCCAGCCCTCCTCCTCCCTGTTTCTATGAGAGTGCTCCCCCGCCCACCCACTCCTGCCTCACTGCTCTAGCATTCCCCTACACATCTAGCCTCCACAGGACCAAGTGCCTCCCCTCCCACTGATGCCAGATAAGGCCATCCTCTGCTACATATGTAGCTGGAGCCCTAGGTCCCTCCATGTGTACTCTTTGGTTGGTGGTTTAATCCCTGGGAGCTCTGAGGAGTCTGGTTGGTTGATATTGATGTTCTTTCTGTGGGTTTGCAAATCCCTTCAGCTCCTTCAGTCTCTCCCCTAAGTCCTCCATTGGAGTTCCTGTGCTCAGTCTGATGGTTGGCTGCAAGCATCCACATCTGTATTGGTAAGGCTCTGACAGAGCGTCTCAGGAGGCATCCATATCAGGCACTTCCATCAGCAATAGTGACTGGGTTCAGTGGCTTTTTCATCTTCTCCTTTACCCTAAACTCCCCCAGCTCAGACTCCCTTCCCTAAAGCTACTCATCTCATTCTCCTGATGACCTCACTCAACTTCAGGCTCATTCTCACAGTTTGAAAGCTCAGAGGGTTTAAGCATCACAGAAGAAGGAAGAAGTGTTAATATGTATGATCAGATGAAACTGAAAAGTGGAATGCCAATGAAAGGGATTGTTACAAGTTAGTAGAAATGTGTTAAGTTTTAGGTATTTATATTTAAAACAAATATAGTGCCAGGTACGCATAGTGTACTCAAGAGACAGAAGCAGGTGGAGCTTTGAGGTAGAGGTCACCCTGATCTACAAAGTGAGTTTCAGGTCAGTCAGGGCTACACAGACAAATCCTGTCTTGAAAAATCCAAAACCAAGGTGATGATGATGATGATGATGATGAATGAAAATAATGAAACAAGTATACTAACTCTTAAAAATCTGAACATTGAATATTTTCTAAAAAATAGATATAAAATTACTTGAAAATGAATTTGGAATCTAGTGTACAAATGGACACATGGAAATTTCCAGGTTCGGCCTATTTTGAATAAATGTTCCAAACATTCATGTTTTTATGTGGTATATGTTTTCATTTGTGTTTAGCGGACTCCTGGAAGAATTGTTAAATTATATGGCAAACTTATGTTTAACTTTTTCAGAAACTCTTTTCAGAAGGTTCTCTACCATTTTGCGTTCTCAGTGTCAGTGTATACAGGATCAGATTTTCCAACGTATTTGGCATTAGAAATTCCTTGTCGCGACTGGATTATAACGAAATAGGGGAGGATTCTTTTGTGATTCAGTTATATGCTGAAGTCTCAATTAGGTAAGGCAGTTGTCTGTGTGCTGACTTAGAAGTAGTCTTAGTAATTGAAAAGGGCTGATTTATGTCCTCAAACTAAAGGTCCTGTTGCCTAAAGAGAACATGGTAAATAATTAATGATGCTTTATGTAGACTTTCTTGAGCATATTTTCACAGTCGTTCTGGAGTTGAAAGCAACTTTCCAAGAATCTAGGCTGCTGGTGGTTGTGGGTCTCTATGGGCTGCCAAGATATCAAGCCCCTTGATATCTTTTTCATTTTTCATTGTTGTGGTATACAACAGTACATGGAGCACTCACATGTCAATACACACTTTCTGTGTCTTCCTTTACAGATTGTTCACAGAACCCTGGCAGCCATGTTGGGAGCTCTTGCAGCACTAGCAGCTTTGGCTGTGGTTGGAGATGTAAGTTGCTATGTTTGACTTACTGGCTTGCCACTAGATATGGTGCCATACGTAGTATTAGTTGTTTCAAATTGTTATAAGTGATGTTTCTATGTGCTTTGCCCATGATTCATAGAGGCACGAGCTGACAAACTTGGTTTAAGAAAGTTGTCACTGGATATAAACACACACTCATCTATGTAGTGATAGTCTCCATTTGGGCTGGAGAAAGCCTCCTTAGGCATGCATTTACCCAGTGTGGGACCATGAAAGTAGACTAATCAGGAACGAGGCTTTGCTCTGTGGCATTGTAGGCCCTGGAAGTGCTTATATGTAAGTAATGGGATCCACTTAATAAGGACATATGGAATACATGAGGGGGAAGGGGGAGCCTGAGTACCCTTAGGAAATGGAGAGAGAGAGAGTTGTTGGAGGGTATTGCTGTCACTCTACTCAGAGCCCTTCCAAAGCTGGCCACACACAGAACTGGATTTGAAAGCAACTTTAGAATTTGGTGGATATTTTTTCCCCTTAAAATCCATTGACAGGTCATTCGCCTCCCCATATAACTCATTTAAATACCTACATAGGGAAGTGTGCTGAGTTAGTTATTTGTCATGTATTTTCTTAACTTGAAATGTCATTGTAGAACTAGTCTGAAAACAGTTGTAAAGAATGTGAACTTCTTGTTGCCTGGGTTTGCTATAAACAAGTGCAAACCTGAAAGGTAAAATATTCTCAAATTCTAAAATTTTGGGATAAGAAACCTCTTGATTTATGTAATAGAATGGCCTCATGCATGGCAGGCAAGTACTCTTGAGTGATAGCCCAGCCCTCAACTGTTGTTTTCCATAATAGCCGAGTTGTATAAGACGAGGAGGTCCATTTTAGAGGAAACCTGACAAGGGCTTTCCTCAGCGAGCAATCTTTTCTTACAGGCTAAGGATTGTGTCCTGCTAGGGAGTTCTGAGGCAGTCCCGCCAGGCAGCACTAATGGTCAAACTAGAACATGCAGGGATGGTATTGGTTGTGTGGACTTGAAGGAACTGACTTAGGGACGGTGACTGTGCTTACATGGGAAACTGGGGACTATTCATGCTGGCTGCAGTCTGTGGATGTGGGGTGCATTCTGGGCTGGATAGAGATTGCCTCTGATGTGTTTTGTAAAACCAATGTTTTGTACTGAGTGATATGGTGTGGCAGGAGGGGTGCCTCAGTGGATCCATGTTGAGGCATCCCTCCCCTCTTGAGGTACCAGTCATACTACAGGTCTAGTATAGGATAGAGTTTATTTAGGGCATGGGAAGGGGAGGCTGAGAATGGAGTAGAAGCAGAGAAAGAGAGGGATCAGAGGACAGAGAGAGAAGAGAGAGAAAGAACAGGATGACTGGGAACGCATGGTGTGGGGCAAGGAGAGAAAAAGGGATGGGGGAAGGAGGCACAGAGAGAGAGGAATCAGAAAGAGAAAAGAGAGGCCAATAGTTCTTTTTATAACAAGTCAGGCCTACCTGGCTATTGCTAGGTAACCACTGGTCATAGCCTAGAAGGAATGCTAACATGCTAATAGCCTCCAAGTCTCTGAGTCATGCACTTGTTCTCACGAGTGTGGTTCAGATGATGCTTCATTTGGAAAATTGCTCTGACAGCATATAGCAGGCACATGCATCAAGAAGCCCCTGGGCACTCAGTGAACTGCCCTCTCCCAGGTAGACTAGGTTCTGTCAGTCTTTCACTTCACACTGTGTTCTAGTGGTACTTGGAGAGTAGGATACACAGCCGTCAATCATAACCATCCCACTGAGGAAGACGAAACCAGCAACCCAGGCAAGAATTCTTCCTCGAGCTTCCAGGATTACATCCCCTTCCCCTTCCTTTTTTTTTCCGATGAATGCTTTGGATGTGGCAGATGCACTGGGTCATGAGTGTTGTTCAGCAGTGTGAAATAATTCAATTTCAAAGGCAAGTGGATGCAGCATTTCCAACTTTGGTCCAATGTGTGTGCTTGCAGTTAGGGCAGACCATTTTTAGAGCTTTGCTCCATAGGATGCTACACAGGATTAATTGGCAAATTTGTGCTTTGATTACAGAGACCCAGCCTGACCCACGTGGTGGAGTGGATTGATTTTGAGACTCTGGCCCTGCTGTTTGGCATGGTAATTACAGTCTTCCCAGCAGGATATGGCTCCAAGTCTGGGTCCTTCACTACTCCACAGTTGCTGATCCTATCATTATAGTCAAGATGGCCTATCTCTTGACAGTTAGGCTTGATTGAGAAGTGTTAGTGCAGGTCTAGCTCATTTTTCCCAGGGATGAGGGAATGGCGGTGCTGGTTTGTTAACTTAAGACTTCATCTCTAAGGCTTTTGAACAATGAAGTGGCATCATTATTTCCAAAAGTTAGCAATTTATTTGAGTTATTACCCTTAAGATAAAAAAATAGACATACTTCAAATACATGGACCATGGAACAATTTCAGTGATTTGGAAAGTGATTTTTAATTATATAAAGAAAAATGTCCTTAAGTAATAGTAAGTAAGTAAGTTCAGTGCTTGTCAGTTTATTGTATTGGTAAGCTGTGAGGAACAGGTCAGTTTGTAGAAGGAAAGATAAACTCACTGAGGATTAGTGTAGGACATGATGTGTAAGTCAGCTAAGCTAAAACAAAATGAGGTTTGGCAAAGCTCTGGACCAAAGCGGGAATGAGCATATGTTCTTGGGTCATTCTCTAGACAAGGTCTGCATGCTTCTTCTGCCCACTGAGTAGAATGCCAGTCACCAGGCAGCCTCATCATTTTGCTGGAGTCAGCTCTAGGCTTCAAAAGGATGAAGAGCTGGGAAGGTAGAAGAGAGCTCTGAACTCAGGTTTCAGGGAGGAGCCGACAACAGCGTGGGGCTGTTGAGAATGTGTAGGGCTTGGTCATCTGGATAGAAGAAGGGAATCATATTAGATGTCTATAACATACTATTGTTAAAAAAGTTTAGCAAATGGTGTAGTAGTTTGCTAGAACTGCTATAACTGGTCTGATGAATGAAAACCCATCTCTCACAGTTAAAGAGGCTGATGTCTGAGATCGATGTATCAGCAAGGCTGACCTCTACTGAGACTCCTCCTTGGCTGCATCCAAGTTCCATCACCTAATCAGTCCAGCTGTCATATTTAATTAAGGTCCACCTTAACGGTCTCATTATAAAGTCAGCTGTCAAATTTAATTAAGTTCTACCCTAATGATTTTATTGTAAGTCCTGTCTCTGGTTGCAGTCATGTTTTTAGGCACTGGAACTTAGGAGTTCAACATACAAATTTTGAGGAGGAGGGACAGAATTCAGCCTATAAGATGGCCTGATGTTTCTTTTTTTCAATTAAAATTCCTCCAGCAGCCACTTAGATCATCTATGCCTTTGATTCTCTAATGGTAGTGCATGGAATGAGTCTTCCTTTACCTGACATTTCCTAAGACTGCTCGCCCAAGTTCCTGTTCTATCAGACAATGACAGAATAGCTTCCCATAACAAGAGAAGGCCACACAAGCTGCCACCCACATGTGTCTACTTACGTTCACATGATGTACTACATGCTACAAACAGCCCCACAGGAGCCTGCCGAGTTAGGAAGTTGCTCTAGACAAGGGTAGGGCTGAGTTAAAACAGATTTGGGGGGATTTGTGTTTTAGGTAGTTTATTTGAAGTGTATTAGGCTCACCAACGCAACTACTTTATATAATTTTTATACAATCTGACTACTTCATATAATTTCATCAAACCCTCTCAGTGACTTCACAAAATAAAGGACACCCAGAGGTAAAGAGAGAAACTTGAAGTGCAGAGTGGTAAGTCAAGTGCAGCTTTTGTCATCATTGAAGGCTTGATCCTGCACCTACCCATTCTAAATTCAACATGTAACAATGTGGGTAAAGGGTAAAAAGACAGGACTGTGCCTGATCTTAAACTCCATGGAGGATCCAGTCTCTGTGTTGGCCCTGAGAAGAAGATAGGGTTTGAGCATCTGAATTAAAAAGGGAGCTATATAGGATATCTGCAAGCTTAAAAAAGAAATGAAGAAATTGAATGCTATTCCACTTCTTGGCCAGTAGGAAACCTCCTAGCAAGTCCAGGCTTGCTGGAATTTCTGGTGAATTAAACACAGAATAAGCGGGGCACTATTTCTGTTAGTCTATGTGGTGGCTTTTGTCATCAGTAGAAACATAGGTAAGCACTCTTGGTGCACACAGGATTGCAGGGTACTTGTTTCAGTACAAGTGGTCTAGCTTGTCTAAGGTATTCAAAGTTGTAAGAAAAAAATCAGTTCAATAATTTTAGAACCCAAAATTTGACGCAACTTTAAAGGTATTCAGTGTCTGATTGCTGCTTATGGAGGCAGTTGGGTACAATGGCCACTTCTGGGCCATGGCTTTCCCTGCTTCTAGCTTCAAGACTGATCAAGCCATTGGCCTCTTTGGTCTATAAAACAGAATGAAGATGGCTTTTGATGTTTGTTGTCAGGGTTAGGTGGGCTGGCAACAAATCCTAGGACAATGCCCTGAATAGAAATATGCACACGAAACCATCTGTAAGAGTTTCTACTCGGAGTTCATATGTGGATAACTGAAGTGCTAGACATCCAGCAAGACAGAGCTGAGCTTTTGATGCTCAGTGATCAGGATGCCCAAACTCAGGATGGATCACTCTGACATCATTCCAATGTGGTATTTTGCTAAAAATTTTTCTTGTCTACTTTTTCTCCCCATATAGATGATCTTGGTAGCTATATTTTCAGAAACAGGATTTTTTGATTACTGTGCTGTAAAGGTAGGTATAGTGTTCCACTCGCTGGCCATACACTAAATAAGCAAATGTGAATATATTCATATATAATCAAAGAAATATAACTACAAATGTGATCAATAATTAATAATTTTAATTAATTGAATAATACTACTTATTAGCCTAATATATAATTGAGCAAATTAAAATATTTAAAATTCCATCTTCCTTTTAAAATGACTTTAGAAAAAAAATGGCTGTAGGAAGCCTGGGCATAATTGCTGTGCTAAGTATGATGTGAAACCACACTTTGGCTTTTCCATAAGAAAATGAAGGGGAAACTCAGCAAAAAATTCTCCCCCTAACCATTTTGTGTAATGGCTTTGGAATTAGCTGGCTAGGGCTACACATCAAACCCTGCTGTGCATTTAAAAGTCTGAATATGTCAAGTCATCAGCCTCTGACTGCATTGCCTTCTGGAGACATAGTTTCAATGTTTACTTTCTAGACCTCTATAGTCCTCATTTTTAAATTTTGGAAAATCAGTTTTGTTTTTTTGTTGTTGTCTTAATCTTGTATGGATAATACTTATTTACTATACTGGGATTGAACAAAGGGCCTTGCATATGCCCAGTACATGTTTCATCACTGTTCTAACATGCTAGCTCCTTAAAGGTCTTATTTTTTTTAAATTATTATTTGGTTGACAACTGGTAATCATATATGTTTGGAAAATATAATATGATGTTTCAATGTATATGCATACAGAGTGTCATGTTTAAATCAAGCCAACTAGCATATCCTTACAATGATTTTTTTCTTATGATAGCACATTTGAAATTTACTTTCTTTGTTTTTGTTTTTGAAGTGGAGTTTCTCTACATAGCTCTGACTGTCCTGGAACTTACTATGTAAACCAGGCTGGCCTCAATGCTCAGAGATTTGCCTAAGTATAGGGATTAAAGACGTGAGTCACTACACCCAGCTTAAAATTTACTTTTTAAGTTATTTTGAAATATGCACTAGTCACCCTGCCTGTGCAGAAGCTCTCTACGTCCATACCTTCATTCATCTGCTGACAAACACTGATGCTGGTTCCTTATCTTGGAAGAGCTCTCCAAAACACATGGTGCAGGTCTTCATCCCTTCACCATATACATTTGCTGCCTGTGGCTAGCCTTTTACACATCTTTGTAATCTTTACAGATCTTTGACACATCTGTACTAATTTCCATAATGTACTAACTTTACATTAGTTGAGGAGGATCCCCTTTCACCCAATCTTCTCCCATGCTTGGTCTCTTTCACCCCTACCTCCTTTTGGCTTTTAAAACAGGGTTTCGTTTAACACAGCCTGGCATCAGACTCACTCTTTTACCAAGGATAGCTAACTTCCACTGCTGGTATGACAGACCTGAGCCATCACACTGGTTTAGGTGGTGCTGGAGATTGAACCCTAGACCTTGTGTATGCTAACCAAACATTCTATCACTGACACACACCACCAGCCCTGCTGCCTCTTATCTTTTAAAGTGGAAATCATTCCATTTTAAAATGGAAACTTTTTTTCTTTTTTATTAACTTGAGTATTTCTTATTTACATTTCGAATGTTATTCCCTTTCCCAGTTTCTGGGCCAACATCCCCTAACCCCTCCCCTTCCCCTTCTTTATGGGTGTTCTCCTCCCCATCCTCCCCCCATTACCGCCCTCCCCCCAACAATCACGTTCACTGGGGGTTCAGTCTTAGCAGGACCCAGGGCTTCCCCTTCCACTGGTGCTCTTACTAGGATATTCAATGCTACCTATGAGGTCAGAGTCCAGGGTCAGTCCATGTATAGTCTTTGGGTAGTGGCTTAGTCCCTGGAAGCTCTGGTTGCTTGGCATTGTTGTTCATAAGGGGTCTCGAGCCCCTTCAAGCTCTTCCAGTCCTTTCTGTGATTCCTTCAACAGGGGTCCTATTCTCAGTTCAGTGGTTTGCTGCTGGCATTCGCCTCTGTATTTGCTGTATTCTGGCTGTGTCTCTCAGGAGAGATCTATATCCAGTTCCTGTCGGCCTGCACTTCTTTGCTTCATCCATCTTGTCTAATTGGATGGCTGTATATGTATGGGCCACATGTGGGGCAGGCTCTGAATGGGTGTTCCTTCTGTGTCTGTTTTAATCTTTGCCTCCTTATTCCCTGTCAAGGGTATTCTTGTTCCCCTTTTAAAGAAGGAGTGAAGCATTCCCATAAAATGAAAACTTTTATGAATGAAATGGTAACTCATCATGGTTGGACTTTGCATTTTAACCAGAACCCTGGACCATCTATCAACAGGTCTGAAGGTTCGAACTGAACCTTCCATGCCCTAGTGGATGAGGAGACCTTGGCACACTCTACTAACACAGAGGCTTGGTGCTGGCCTTCACTTCAGTTTTGGGATTGAAAATTTCTTTTTAAAAACAATTTCTACAACAAAACTGCCGATTCTGAATGAGAATATATTTTGGTCTCCATATCTTGGAGTTGTCAGTGAAAACATAGCATTTATTGTACGAATGTTCTGATTCTGGCTTGTTCTTTCCTGTATGTGTCCTAGGCATACCAGCTTTCTCGAGGAAGAGTGTGGGCCATGATAATCATGCTTTGTCTCATGGCTGCCATCCTTTCTGCCTTCTTAGACAATGTCACCACGATGCTCCTTTTTACCCCTGTCACCATAAGGTGTGTAGAATATTTCCAACATTGAATTCATTTGGGACAGATGTGTATTTGTTTGGGGCAGATGTGTGTTCTGGTTGTACCACCAGAACCTGGTTTCAAGGTTGCCTTCTTACATCTACAAAAAGTCAAGGGATAGGATCCATCCCTCCCCTAGAGTCCAGCTTACTGAACTCCAGCCTAGCCAGTTCTGGCTTGTGTTGCTACAGAATACAGACAGGCATAGGTGACAGCATAGCAAATACATACCACGAGAAGCTGGAGGACATGGGCCTTGCTTTCCAGGACATAGACTGTCATAGGGAATATAGGCAAGAGATTTATGCAGATCACAAGGTGCCAAGAGGTTTTGCTCATGAATCCCCACATTTCCATCTTCCACCTATTCATAGAGCTTAGTCTTCAGCAGAGCATGGTATAGAACTTCCAAAGATTCGAAGACAAACATCATGCAGCCAAGGTAGAGACCCACAGGCAAGGAAGAAGTAATTAAGATAATAATTCAAGTAAAGGAGAGAGAGAGAGAGAGAGAGAGAGAGAGAGAGAGAGAGAGAGAGAGAGAGAGATTAAAGTTTCTTCTGAAAAGGGAGAACAGATAAGGTTCTAACTCAGTAGGCTTAGTGTTACTGCTGGTGGGTTTTGATTGCCCACCACCCTCTTGACTGAAGGCATCTAATGGTCAGTGTCCATTTACCTGCTCTAGACCCTTTCTTCTACTGTGGCCCTACACATGGAGCTCAACACTTTCTCCAGGCTGTGGGAGCAGGCAGAAGGTGTATCATCACATGGATAGCTCAGACTAAGTGTATGAACTTAGAGGAATCCTTGTAATTTGTAGTATCTGAGGATGTGACTGCTGATGTTGACTCCCTGCATTATTTGTGTGTGTGTGTGTGTGTGTGTGTGTGTCTGTCTGTCTGTCTGTCTGTCTGTCTGTTTGCATGTGCATTGATGTGCCTTTCTGTATAAGCAAGTACCTTAAAAAATTTTGGCTGTGGACAGGTCTTACTACTGTCTTGCATTCATGGTAGGTTATGTGAGGTGCTCAACCTTGATCCAAGACAAGTCCTCATTGCAGAAGTGATCTTCACAAACATTGGAGGAGCCGCCACTGCTATTGGGGACCCACCAAATGTTATCATTGTGTCCAATCAGGAGTTAAGGAAAATGGTAAGTAACAGCACGGTTGGGGTTGCTTTCAGGAAATGTAAACTCAATGGAGCCCTCTATGCAGTGTCCTTTACTAAGTACTGTGAACCAAGGTTCTTGCTTCACAGCATGCACTATTGGTCATAAGTAGAAGTTTAGGAGAGAAAAAGCAGGAGAGGCACTCTACAAGATGAAAGGGCTGCATGTGATGGGAGGTGGTTTTGTCACTGAGAACATTAAGGAGAAACATCCAGGGAATTACAAAGGGATGGAACAGTGGCAAGGAGTTCCAGACACGTGTGCCTAATAGGCTCAGTGAACTCATCAGCATCCCACGGCCCAGTGCATGTGCCCCCATTGTTTCTAAAAGTTATCACTTTGGGATTTTCTGTTGCTGGATAAACTCACCTGTAAAGCAGCAACTTCTGCTCGGTGCTGCTGCTTTGCTGTGGTGTCTCTCAGGGCCTCCTTAACTTCACTCTCTTCACTTTTTTTCCATCCGTTGCTCCGTTCTCCCATTGTCCCACCATTGCTAATGGGAAAAAAATTAGTGCTTACATTCTGAACAGATCCAGAGTTACTCAGGATGCAGAGCTCCTGTCTCCTCAGGCTATTTTTCCCTAAAACAAATAATTATATTTTATGACCTGGTTGTTTAAAGGTAAGTAGACTGGCATTATATTTAAGTAGTTTTCTCAGGTTGTTTAAATTTTTTAATGTTTATTTACTTTTTATTTTATGCGTATGGGTGGGGTTTTGTTTTGTTTTTTGCCTGCTATGTATGTCTGTGTACCATATGCAGGCCTGGTGACCTCAGAGGTTAGAAGAGGGTTTCCAACCCCCTAGACAGAAGAGAGCATTATATCACCGGTAACTGGAGAGCTGTGAGCTATCATGTTGGTGCTGGGGAAGAAAAATCTTGGTCTTCTGCATAAGCAGTCAGATCCATTTCTCTACCACTCCCAAGATCATTCTTCTTCCTCTGGTTTTGAAGCAAAGTAAAATATTTTCACGAACACCCAAGATATAAATATTTTTCAACCAGACATTCGGGGTATGGATTCTATAGATACAAATACAGTTTTAGGTAATGTCTCCACTGAAGAACTGCCAGAATGTGGTGAGTGCTGGGCGAGGTTTGGTGACACCATCACAAGCTGCATGCAACATGGGAGGCTGTTGCAACTAGCCAGAGCTATAGACTGAGAGATGTTGGAAAGCGGCCCCTGGAGTGGCTTTCTGATAGCCTGTGTGGCTTTCTACCTTCTACCTGTGTGAGCATGTCTCATGGCACAGCTGGACTGCTGTGTCCTCTCTGACCAAATCCATACTGCAGAGATCCTTCCACCTCTGAGATCTAACGCCTCACAGTAGTGCTATGGTACCCGTGATCTCCCTCCCCCTTTAAGGCAGTAGCTTTTTTGGATACTGCTTGAATTCTCATAGATCATCACTTTCAAGGCTTCATCTCTCCTACTGGGACTTACTAGAAGCTGTACATATTTGCTTAAAAATATAAATAAAATAAAGAACAAAATTAATCAAGGTTGTTGTTGACTTATTCTCTAACAAATTAACCTAGGGCTGGTTTTTACCAATATGAAGCATACTCAACTGATGACCACAACACATAGCCCCACAGAGAGGCAGAGAAAGCAGGGAAGAAGGGAGAGGCTGCCTCTCTAGGACCCTTGTAGTAATTCCAGTGCTCTGTGTAGACATAGTAATAGCAAATGTGAAGACTGCACGTTCCAGCCTGAGGATGTCCCTTCCAACCACAGAAAATACTTCAGTCAAATATTTAACAAATTAACCATTAAATAACATTATTCAATGTTTTGACCTCTCTTCATCCTGGGACAACACATTAGCTCTGTGAAAGTAGACTAAGTCTAGTCTGAAGTCGGTTGTAATAGTCTATTTTTGTTTCTTTCTAAGATGGCTTGTAAGTCATGTAAGTACTGGTTTTTCAAAAATCCAAGATGTATAAACAGTTTTAACTAGCCAGGCAAGGTTGGCACATGCCTTTGATCCCAGTACTTAGGAAGCAGAGGCAGGCAGATTCCTGTGAATTTGTGGCTAACCTTTCATATATAGAGGGGTGTTCCAGGATAACCAGAGCTGCACAGAGAAACCTTGTTTCAAAGAGAAAAATCAAAACCCAAAACCAAAACAGCAACAACAAAAAGCTTTAACCATTTCAAATAACCTACAAAGTATCAATGATTGGTTTCAGGACACTTGTGTTTCCAGCCCACATCCTGCCTCAGCCCTCCTCAAGGCCCAGATATCATATATTGCTCCTTTCTTCTTCCAGGGTCTGGACTTCGCTGGTTTCACAGCACACATGTTCCTGGGAATTTGCCTTGTTCTCCTGGTTTCCTTTCCCCTCCTCAGACTCCTGTATTGGAACAAAAAGCTTTATAACAAGGAGCCTAGTGAGATCGTCGGTGGGTACGAGAATCTTCCCAGGTTGTAGATTCTTCACTGTAGGATTCTTGCTCAAAACCAAGGGAAGTTCTCATAAGCAGAAGGGGGGGTACCTTCTAGCAGAAGGTACTAGCAGAACAGGATTACCAGGGAGGTATTAATTTGTTCCTGGGATGCCGCATGCTTAGGGGCATTGACTGTCCACAGCCACCTTCAAGCTGTCCAGTCAGCTGCTCTCTGGCTACTTCAGTCTGAGTCTGCCAAGGAGCTATAAAGGGTTGCTTGCTTTAATCTGCCTCGACCTTTTCCTTATATAGTTTTTATTTTCCATCTGTAAAACAGAGGTTAAATGTGTGTCTCATAAAATAGCTTAGGAAGCAATGGATGGAAAATGTCTCTCTCCTTTTCACCATCACAAGGTGTCTGAATTCAGTGATGGGTGAAAGCGCTGTTTGTTCCTTTCTGGCCAGGATTTCACCAGCTGATTAATCTCATTTGCCACACACTGGAGCTCACTGGAGCTCCCTCTAAACCCTGGGAGGAGGTGCTTTCCTACTGCCCATTCCTTAGCAGATCCTCCACTAGAGGGTGCCAAGCATGGCTGCACACCCATACTGCTGCTATTCCAGAGATCACTTTCTGAAATCATTCCAAGACCAGGCAATTGGCTGAGTTAATTTGTGTTGCTATCAAAGTACTCCACCCTTGCAAGCTAAAAGTGAGATGCTTATTTATAATAGCTTACTGTCCAGGAGACAGGACATCCAGGAGCATGGCCCCAGCAACTTTGCGGCATCATAACAGGCCACGTAGTTTGGAGAGGATAAGCCAGACACACTTGATTATAGCCAAAAAGTATCTGAGAAACCATGACAAACCATATTAAAACCACAGCAGTGATGCTTAGATTTTGGTTGAAAGCAGGGCCAATGAGAATGTTCTAGAGTTGTTGAGTCCTAGAGTTAAGACACTTGCAAGAACAAAATAATAATAATAACAATAATAATAACAACAAATAATTGATATAATAATAAATCAATAATAATAATAATAAAAGTCAATTTTAAAAGATATCACTTGAGAAAGGGCTTCGTTCTTCAGGAAGAGTTGAAATTGCCTCTTTTGCTTCCATGATGACTTCCAGAGTTCAGCTCTATCAGCTGGTTCTATCATAGTAGCTCATGCCGTGAAGAGTCTATGTGGAATGTGTGTGTATATGGCTCACGTGTGATGGACAGAAGGGCATCTGCTGAGGGCTGAGGGTGGGAGAGACTCAGGACCCTTGGTACCTTAAACTTACTTCTCTGCAGAGCTGAAGCATGAGATTCATGTCTGGCGTTTGACAGCCCAGCGCATCAGTCCAGCCAGCCGTGAGGAGACAGCTGTGCGTGGCTTGCTGCTGGAGAAAGTGCTTGCCCTGGAGCATCTGCTGGCTCAAAGGCTGCATACTTTCCACAGGTACCATAGGATCCTGCTTGGATTTATACCAGGGGCTCCTTACAGGTTGTGCCTAATGGCGGTATTGCTTGAGGAACATATCCCATTGCATTCAAATATCATAGGATACTCAAGAGCTTTTTGATTGCAATATTTGTTACACTTCTTCATTAGTTGATTTTCTATTGTATAATTAAACACTGTAGCAAGAATCAGAAGGATGGGTTTATTTGGGCTTACACTTTGGCCTATTTACTTGCGATTGCTGTAATAAACATCATGCATGACTCGAGGCAAGTTGAAGAGGATAGGGTTATTTCACCTTATAGCGTACATCACAGAAAGAAGTCAGGGCGGGAACACAAGGCAGAAAATGAAACTGAGTCCATAGAAAAATGCTTACTGGCTTGTTTTCTACTGCTCACTCAGCGTTTTTTTAAAATATAACCCAGGGGATACTACTCACAATATAGTAGGGATTTCCATATCAAGAATTAATCAGGAAAATACCCTGAAGTCTTGTCTAAAAGCAATTAAGAAGGCATGCGTTAAGGATTCCTCTTCCCAAATGGATCCAGTGTCAAGTTGACAGTCCAGACAGGAAGTCACTGAAAAGGCTGTGATAGGGATGCTGATGTGTAGCTCTGCACAGCTGTTGACTTCTGGTGAGGGGAAGGACTCAGTTTTCATTACAGGGCTGCCCACTGGGCATTTGACCATTCTCCACTGAATATTTGGACAGTACAAATTTGACTTCATTTCCTTCTTCTCTTCCTTTTCTTTCTCTTCCTCTTTCCCTTCCTCCTCTTCTTTCTCCTTCTCTTCCTACTCCTTTTTTCCTCTTCCTCTTCTTTCCCTTCTCCCTCCTTCGTTTGTTTTGGGGGAGGTCACAAGGGTGGGGAGTGGACCTGGAATGATTGGGAAATAAATGTGATTCATTATGTAAAATTTCTAAATAATCAATAAAAATATTACATTAAAAAAACTAACCAGCATGATTGATCTGCCTTGTCAATTTCACATACAAAAGCATTGTTGACCATAACCTTTCCTTGCTAGTTTATGTCCAATATCCTATGTTACTATTACAACATAAAACATAGTATAGGGTGCCTCCTTAGCACAGTAGGTAGTGTGTCAGTCTCATAAAACATAGTATAACTTTAAAATCCTACAGTCTTCTAATATATATATATTTATTTTTGAGGTTATAGCATAAATACATCATTTTCTCTTTTCTTTTCCTCCTCTAAACCCTCCCATGTACCCTTCCTCACTCTCTTTAAAATTCTTTTTTTTTTTTATTTAATTGTCATTACATGCTGTCTTAGTCAGGATTTTTCTCTTGTGAACAGACAGCATGGTGCAGGAGGAGCTGAGAGTTCTACATCTTCATTTGAAGGGTGCTAGCAGAATACTGGCCTCCAGGCAGCTAGGATGAGGGTCTTAAAGCCCTCACCCACAGTGACACACCTACTCCAAAAGGGCCACACCTCCAAATAGTGCCACTCCTTGGGCCAAGCATATATAAACTATCACACATGTATATGCATACAAATACCCAAATATAACTTAGTCTATAAAATGTTAATTGTATGCATGCTTTCATGGATGACCATTTGGTATTGGGCAATCAATTGATTTGTGATTCCCTGGGAAAGACTATTCTTTTTTCCCCCCACTCCCAGCATTTCTTAGTTGCCTGTAGTTCTTTATGTAGGGCTGAGCCCCCATGCTCCCCTTTGTCCATTTTGGCATGCCTGCCATTGTTTAGCTCATAGTTAGGCCGTCATGTGGGTGAGACTCTACGGGTGTTTCTTCTGACATGACTGGAAGACACAATCTCACAGCAAACTCCCTGATCCTCTGACTCTTACAATCTTTCTATCCCTTCTTCTGCAATGTTCCCCTGACCCTTGGCTACAAGAGTTATTTTGTAGAGGCATCCACTGGGACTGGGCTCCATAACTCCTTGCATTTTGATTGATTGTGGTTCGCTACATGGTGACTGTCTATGCAAAGAGAGAATTCCTAGATGAAGATTGAGGATCACATTTATCTGTAATGTACGAAGAGAGAGGACAGCCTTGTCTTGTTCTTGATTTTAGCGGTATTGCTTTGAATTTCAGTACATTTAATTAGGATCAGCTATAGTTGTGCTGTAAACCCTGCATCTCTGGAATAAAGCCTGCTTGATCATGACGTACAATCTTTTTGACGTGTTCTTGGATTCATTTTGCAAGTATTTTATTGAGTATATTTGCATCTTTGTTCATAAGGAATATTGGTCTCTAATTCTCTTTCTTTGTTGGATCTTTATGTGGTTTCAGTTCAGGGTAACTGGATTCATCAAATAAATTTGGCAATGTTCCTTCTGTTTCTGTTTTGTGGAATAATTTGAGGAGTATTGGGCTTAAGTCTTCTTTAAAAATCTAGTAGAGATTTTTAAATTTTTGTTTGTTTTTTTGTCTGGGAAACTTTTAATGACTGCTCTTATTTCACCAGGTGTTGTAGATCTATATGAATTGTTTATCTGATCTAGATTTAACTTTGGTAAGTGGTACTCATCAAGAAAATGATTCATTTCTCTTAGATTTTCCAAGTTACTGGAGTATAGGTTTTAAAAGTATGTCCTTGTGATTCTGTGGATTTCTTCAATGTCTCTTTTCAGGTCCTTCTCATTTAGATTTCATTAATTTGGATATTCTCTCTGACTTTTAATTAGCTTGGATAAGGGTTGGTCTATCTTGTTGATTTTATTAAAGAACTAATTTTATGTTTCATTGATTCCTTGTATTGTCCTTTTTGTTTCTATTTTATTGATTTCAGTCCTCAGTTTGATAATTTCTTGCAGTCTACCCCTCTTGGGTGCGATTACTTCTTTTTGTTCTAGATCTTTCAGGTGTCCTGTTAAGTTGATAGTATGAGATCTCTCTAGTTTTAGGCACTTCGTGCTATAACTGTTCTCCTTCTACCATACAGATTTCAACCGTAATAACAAAAACCTTTACCAGCTAAGTTATCTTGACAGCCCAGGTATGAAGGTTTTTAAAGGATTAGCCCTATAAATTCATAACCTAAATAATGACCACCATGCAGGCTCATGAGGCAAAGTAGGATGCATGCTACAAGCCCCTCATAAAACCTAATGAGTGGACTGTGGTGTAAGCTGTTTTCTGTTGCTGTGATAAAAACACATAAATTACCAAAGATTTTATAAGGTGCAGAGAAAAAGACATATTCTTTTGTGTTTTGGTGAAGTTTGCCATTTTAGTTCCTGTCTGCATTCCTAAAATTTTCATTTCCAGAGAACAGATTTCTGCGAGTTATCCTCTGACCTTACACACATACTGTGGCATATGCAATGCACTACCAAGTGAATTTAAATATTTCTAAGCATTGAAAAAATATGATTATACTGAATATGTATACCTACATTTCTTGTTATTATTCTGTAAGCAATGCAGAATGACAGCTATTTACTTAGCACTTAATTATAGTTATGGTATCATATATTATAGGAAGAGCTGTAACTAATATAAAGATTATTGAAAGTATGCGTAAGGATAAGAGTGTGCAGTACAGAAGATACCTTGCCATTTTATAAGACGCACTTGAGCACTTGTGGGTTCAGGTTTAGAACAATGCCCTGGCCCTAGTCATTCTCACACGCCAGCATGTATTCTTTGTGACATTTTTTTTTTACAATTGTTTTCACATCTTCTCCCAACTTTCAGGTCATTATTTTTGTTTTCTTTTCTTTGGGAAGGTGAATAGCTTTCCTAATTTCCCTGGTCACCTTGATGGGTGTCCCCTCCCATACATGGCTGTGTCAGGAGCCACAGACATATCTAGGTTTCCGCAGCTGTCAATGTCACCTCGCTAATCTCAGGAAGCAGCAAGCTTTCTGCAACAAAGAAATAATGAGAGTCTTTTTTCTCTTATAGACAAATTTCACAGGAAGACAAAAATTGGGAGACCAATATCCAAGAGCTACAAAGAAAGGTATCTTGTCTTCTTTTCTCAAGGACTTCTGAATCATGGCTTATAGAAAGGGTGATTAATTTTCCTTTTAGGTTTTATTATCATTTCTAGTTGTTACATGCTAATTATAGAACATTGTGAGGCATGGTGTGGTATCTGGATACAAATATACACAGGGCTCTGGTCAAACCAGCCCATTAGCATTGTTTGCTATTTCTGTGTTTTGGTCCCTTCAAAATTCCCTTTTCTTTCTAGTATCTAAGACTGAGTTAATGATTGAAAAACATTGCTCTTTTTATTCCTGTAGCTTTAGACGAGATATAATTTATTTATATGTTAATGAGGAAAACCATTTTATAAGATAGTAGAATTATTTTTCAGGAAATAAAAACATATACAAATATACATACACTTACACATACACATCCAAAAGATGCATTCCAGGTGTGCTGGAAAGGCATTGTCTCAGTTAGGTTTTTACTGCAGTGAACAGACACCATGACCAATGCAACTCTTTTTTTTTAATTTTTTTTTATTTATTTTTTTTATTAACTTGAGTATTTCTTATATACATTTTGAGTGTTATTCCCTTTCCCGGCATCCGGGCAAATATCCCCCTCCCCTCTCCCCTTTCTTATCCTTGTTCCCCTCCCACCCCTCCCCCCATTGCCGCCCTCCCACCTCCAGTCTAGTTCACTGGGGGTTCAGTCTTAGCAGGACCCAGGGCTTCCCCTTCCACTGGTGCTCTTACTAGGATATTCATTGCTACCTATGAGGTCAGAGTCCAGGGTCAGTCCATGTATAGTCTTTAGGTAGTGGCTTAGTTGCTGGAAGCTCTGGTTGCTTGGCATTGTTGTTCATAAGGGGTCTCGAGCCCCTTCAAGCTCTTCCAGTTCTTTCTCTGATTCCTTCAACGGGGGTCCTATTCTCAGTTCAGTGGTTTGCTGCTGGCATTCGCCTCTGTGTTTGCTGTATTCTGGCTGTGTCTCTCAGGAGCGATCTACATCCGGCTCCTGTCGGTCTGCACTTCTTTGCTTCATCCATCTTGTCTAATGGATGGCTGTATATGTATGGGCCACATGTGGGGCAGGCTCTGAATGGGTGTTCCTTCTGTGTCTGTTTTAATCTTTGCCTCTCTATTCCCTGCCAAGGGTATTCTTGTTCCCCTTTTAAAGAAGGAGTGAAGCATTCACATTTTGATCATCCGTCTTGAGTTTCATTTGTTCTAGGCATCTAGGGTAATTCAAGCATTTGGGCTAATAGCCACTTATCAATGAGTGCATACCATGTGTGTTTTTCTGTGATTGGGTTACCTCACTCAGGATGATATTTTCCAGTTCCAACCATTTGCCTGCGAATTTCATAAAGTCATTGTTTTTGATAGCTGAGTAATATTCCATTGGGTAGATGTACCACATTTTCTGTATCCATTCCTCTGTTGAAGGGGATCTGGGTTCTTTCCAGCTTCTGGCTATTATAAATAAGGCTGTGAGGAACATAGTGGAGCACGTGTCTTTTTTATATGTTGGGGCATCTTTTGGGTATATGCCCAAGAGAGGTATAGCTGGATCCTCAGGCAGTTCAATGTCCAATTTTCTGAGGAACCTCCAGACTGATTTCCAGAATGGTTGTACCAGTCTGCATTCCCACCAACAATGGAGGAGTGTTCCTCTTTCTCCACATCCTCTCCAGCATCTGCTGTCACCTGAGTTTTTGATCTTAGCCATTCTCACTGGTGTGAGGTGAAATCTCAGGTTTGTTTTGATTTGCATTTCCCTTATGACTAAAGATGTTGAACATTTCTTTAGGTGTTTCTCAGCCATTCGGCATTCCTCAGCTGTGAATTCTTTGTTTAGCTCTGAACCCCATTTTTAATAGGGTTATTTGTCTCCCTGCGGTCTAACTTCTTGAGTTCTTTGTATATTTTGGATATAAGGCCTCTATCTGTTGTAGGATTGGTAAAGATCTTTTCCCAATCTGTTGGTTGCCGTTTTGTCCTAACCACAGTGTCCTTTGCCTTACAGAAGCTTTGCAGTTTTATGAGATCCCATTTGTCGATTCTTGATCTTAGAGCATAAGCCATTGGTGTTTTGTTCAGGAAATTTTTTCCAGTGCCCATGTGTTCCAGATGCTTCCCTAGTTTTTCTTCTATTAGTTTGAGTGTATCTGGTTTGATGTGGAGGTCCTTGATCCACTTGGACTTAAGCTTTGTACAGGGTGATAAGCATGGATCGATCTGCATTCTTCTACATGTTGACCTCCAGTTGAACCAGCACCATTTGCTGAAAATGCTATCTTTTTTCCATTGGATGGTTTTGGCTCCTTTGTCAAAAATCAAGTGACCATAGATGTGTGGGTTCATTTCTAGGTCTTCAATTCTATTCCATTGGTCTATCTGTCTGTCTCTGTACCAATACCATGCAGTTTTTATCACTATTGCTCTGTAATACTGCTTGAGTTCAGGGATAGTGATTCCCCCTGAAGTCCTTTTATTGTTGAGGATAGTTTTACCTATCCTGGGATTTTTGTTATTCCAGATGAATTTGCAAATTGTTCTGTCTAACTCTTTGAAGAATTGGATTGGTATTTTGATGGGGATTGCATTGAATCTGTAGATCGCTTTTGGTAAAATGGCCATTTTTACTATATTAATCCTGCCAATCCATGAGCATGGGAGATCTTTCCAACTTCTGAGGTCTTCTTCAATTTCTTTCTTCAGAGTCTTGAAGTTCTTATTGTACAGATCTTTTACTTGCTTGGTTAAAGTCACACCGAGGTACTTGATATTATTTGGTTCTATTATGAAGGGTGTCGTTTCCCTAATTTCTTTCTCGGCTTGTTTCTCTTTTGTGTAGAGGAAGGCTACTGATTTATTTGAGTTAATTTTATACCCAGCCACTTTGCTGAAGTTGTTTATCAGCTTTAGTAGTTCTCTGGTGGAACTTTTGGGATCACTTAAATATACTATCATATCATCTGCAAATCGTGATATTTTGACTTCTTCTTTTCCAATCTCTATCCCCTTGACCTCCTTTTGTTGTCTGATTGCTCTGGCTAGAACTTCAAGAACTATATTGAATAAGTAGGGAGAGAGTGGGCAGCCTTGTCTAGTCCCTGATTTTAGTGGGATTGCTTCAAGTTTCTCTCCATTTAGTTTAATGTTAGCAACTGGTTTGCTGTATATGGCTTTTACTATGTTTAGGTATGGGCCTTGAATTCCTATTATTTCCAGGACTTTTATCATGAAGGGGTGTTGAATTTTGTCAAATGCTTTCTCAGCATCTAATGAAATGATCATGTGGTTCTGTTCTTTCAGTTTGTTTATATAATGGATCATGTTGATGGTTTTCCGTATATTAAACCATCCCTGCATGCCTGGGATGAAGCCTACTTGATCATGTTGGATGATTGTTTTGATGTGCTCTTGGATTCGGTTTGCCAGAATTTTATTGAGTATTTTTGCGTCGATATTCATAAGGGAAATTGGTCTGAAGTTCTCTTTCTTTGTTGGGTCTTTGTGTGGTTTAGGTATAAGAGTAATTGTGGCTTCATAGAAGGAATTCGGTAGTGCTCCATCTGTTTCAATTTTGTGGAATTGTTTGGATAATATTGGTATGAGGTCTTCTATGAAGGTCTGATAGAATTCTGCACTAAACCCGTCTGGACCTGGGCTCTTTTTGGTTGGGAGACCTTTAATGACTGCTTCTATTTCCTTAGGAGTTATGGGGTTGTTTAACTGGTTTATCTGTTCCTGATTTAATTTCGATACCTGGTATCTGTCTAGGAAATTGTCCATTTCCTGCAGATTTTCAAGTTTTATTGAATATCGTCTTTTATAGTAAGATCTGATGATTTTTTGAATTTCCTCTGAATCTGTAGTTATGTCTCCCTTTTCATTTCTGATTTTGTTAATTTGGACACACTCTCTGTGTCCTCTCGTTAGTCTGGCTAAGGGTTTATCTATCTTGTTGATTTTCTCAAAGAACCAACTATTGGTTCTGTTGATTCTTTCCATGGTCCTTTTTGTTTCTACTTGGTTGATTTCTTCTCTGAGTTTGATTATTTCCTGCCTTCTACCCCTCCTGGGTGTATTTGCTTCTTTTTGTTCTAGAGCTTTTAGGTGTGCTGTCAAGCTGCTGACATATGCTCTTTCCTGTTTCTTTCTGCAGGCACTCAGCGCTATGAGTTTTCCTCTTAGCACAGCTTTCATTGTGTCCCATAAGTTTGGGTATGTTGTACCTTCATTTTCATTAAATTCTAAAAAGTCTTTAATTTCTTTCTTTATTTCTTCCTTGACCAGGTTATCATTGAGTAGAGCACTGTTCAATTTCCAGGTATATGTGGGCATTCTTCCTTGATTGTTATTGAAGACCAGTTTTAGGCCGTGGTGGTCTGATAGCACACATGGGATTATTTCTATCTTTCTGTACCTGTTGAGGCCCATTTTTTGACCAATTATATGGTCAATTTTGGAGAAAGTACCATGAGGAGCTGAGAAGAAGGTCTATCCTTTTGCTTTAGGATAGAATGTTCCGTGCACCAGGGTTCCAGATGGCGTTTGGTGTTTTTCTCTGGCGTCCGAGATGTGTGTGCAGAGTGCAGTCTCTTCTGGTTTCCCAGGCGTGTCTGCCTCTCTGAAGGTTTAGCTCTCCCTCCCACGGGATTTGGGTGCGGAGAACTGTTTATCCGGTAGATCCCTTCAGGTTCTGGTGGTGTCTCAGATGCAGCAGTCCTGCTTCTCTTTCGTCCTCCTCTACGGGAACCCAGAGGCCTTATACAGTTTCCCCTTGGGCCAGGGATGAGGGCAGGGGTGGGCAGTGTTGGTGGTCTCTTCCACTCTGCAGCCTCAGGAGTGCCCACCTGACCAGGCGGTGAGGTCTCTCTCCCACGGGGTCTGGGAGCAGTGAGCTGCTGCGGGCCGGGATCCGCGGGTTTGGGACTCCTGGTAAACACAGGACGTGCCCGGTCCTAGAGGAATTCTACCTCTGTGTGTCCCGAGTTCACCAGGTAGGTCTCTTGTGGCAGAAAAGATGGTCTTACCTGTGGTCCCGAGGCTCAAGTTCGCTCGTGGGGTGCTGCCTACGAGCTCTCTGGCGGCCGACCAATGCAACTCTTATAAGGATAGCATTTAATTTGTGCTGGCTTGCAGGTTCAGAGGTTCAGTCCATTATCATCAAGGCAGGAACATGGCGGCATCCAGGCAGGTAAGGTGCAGGAAGTGCTGAGAGTTCTACATCTTCATTTGAAGGCTGCAATCAGAATACTGGTTTCCAGGCAGCTAGGATGAGGGTCTTAAAGCCCACCCCCGCAGTGACACACCTATTCCAACAAGGCCCTCTAATATTGCCACTCCCTAGGCTGAGCATATACAAAGCATCACAGGTATGGTGGCTACCCTTTGAGCCTGCTTCTGCTCATGAGTTCTCCTGACCCAGAGAGTAGACAGAGCATGAGTTCTCTAGGTGTAATGTAGGAAATGAAGTTTTAGGGACAGATGTGAGCTTGAGCTGGGTGTTTTCTGTCATTATGAGTTTGACTTCTGGGAGGAGCTTTGCTTCTATTTTCTGTTCATTTTCTTGCTGTAATGAACTGCCTGTGGGGCACAACACCTCTGAGGGACTCAGAGGAAACAGAATCCTCATTGCCTTGTGATTTTGAGAGTAATGAACATTCTGCAGGGATGTAGCATTCTTTGTGCTTCTTATAAAGCAACACATTTAATTGGGGCTGGCTTTATAGTTTCAGAGGTTTATCCATTATTGTCATGGCAGGAAGCATGGCACCATGCAGGTGGGCATGGTGCTAGAGAAGGAGCTGAGAGTTCTACATCTTGATTCACAAGCTGCAAAAGTGAATGTCACACTAGGCATAGCTTGAGCATAGGAGACCTTAAAGACCACTTCAACAGTAACACGCTTCCTCCAATAAAGCCATACTTCTCCAACAAGGCCACATCTACTAATACTGCCACTCCCTATGGGCCAACCATTCAAACACATGAGTCTATGGGGGCCATTCCTATTTAGACTGCTTCAAATTGTTTGTATGTATGTATGTATGTATGTATGTATGTATGTATGTATGTATGTATATATTTTATTGGTTATTTTACTTATTTACATTTTGACTGTTATCCCTGCTTCCCAGTTTCCCTTCCACAAACCCCCTATCCCTTCCCCACCCCTACTTCTATGAGGGTGCTCCCCCACCCACCCACCCACTCCTGCCTCACTGCCCTAGCATTCTCCTATACTGGGGTATCAGTCCTTCACAGGACCAAGGGCCTCCCCTCTCATTGATGCCAGACAAGGCCATCCTCTGCTACATATGCAGCTGGAGCCATGGGTCCCCCCATGTGTACTCTTTGTTTGGTGGTTTAGTCTCTGGGAGCTCTTGGGGTCTGGTTGTTTGATACTGTTGTTCTTCTTATGGGGTTGCAAAACCCTTCAGCTCCTTTAGTTCTTCTCCTAATTCCTCCATTGGGGTTCTAATGCTCAGTCTGATGGTTGACTGCAAGCATCTCCATCTGTATTGTTCAGGCTCTGGCAAAGCCTCTCTGGAGACGGCTTTATCAGGCTCTGGTCAGTAAGCACTTCTTGACATCAGCAATAGTGTCTGGGTTTGGTGGCTGCATATGGGATGGATCCCTAGGTGGGTCAGTCTCTGGATGGCCTTTCCTTCATTCTCTGCTCCACTCTTTGTCCTTGTATTTCCTTTAGACAGGTTAATATTTTTAAGATGGGTGGCATGCCTGACCTCTGGATATGGCCTCCGCAGGTTCTCTCTCCCCTTTGTTGTATATTTCAGTTAATCTCATCCCAGTTGGGTCCTAGGAGCCTCTTGCTTTCCTGGCATCTGGGACTTTCTGGTGGCTATCCATAGTCCCCCATCCCCACTGCTAAACACCTTTGTTCAATTTCCTGAGCCTCTGTACATCTCGTCTGTCTCCTCCTGCACCTGTTCCTGACCCCCTTTTATGCCCCTCCCCCTCCAAAGTCCCTCCCTCCCTCTACCTCCCGTGATTATTTTGTTCACTCTCCATGTATTTGAAGAATGCCTTAAGCATGTTAAAGATTTGTGAACTGGTACTGTCATGCTTGATAACCACGTCTTGTAATGACTCCTAGATACAGCATCATGATGAGTGCTGCTTACAGGGAGGGCAGTGGAACTCAAATGCAGGGCACACAGGCAACTCAGGAAATGTGCGTGTCTTGAGGACCATGTCTCTGAATCTTATTTATTGTTTCCACAAAGTTTTTGCTAATATTGCATTGTGAGACAGTGGATACTCTCCTGCTAGGATAGTGAAAATTTATTGAGTTTTCACAAAAATTTTTAGTGGTATTTAACTTATTATCTTCTTTCAGGTTTAAAACGTTCTATTTTCTAAAAAGTATTTAAGTATTTACATCTCAAATGCTGAATCCCCCCATCCTCCTAAGAGGATTCCACCACCATCCCCTCTCCCCTTTGCCTCTGAGAGGGTGCCCCCTTCCCCCAGATATCCCTGTATTCTGGTGCATCAAGTCTCTGCAGGAATAAACAAATCCTTTCCCACTAAGGCCAGACAAGGCAGTCCTCTGCTCTATATGTGCCAGAAGCCTCAGATCAGCCTGAGTATGTTCTTTGGTTGGTGGCTCAGTCTCTGGGAGCTCCCAGAGGTCTAGGTTAGTTGAAACTGTTGGTCTTTCTGTGGGGTTTCCATCACCTTTAGGGTGTTCAATCCTTCCCCTAACTTGTCCACAGGGGTCCCTGCCCTCTGTCCTATGTTTGGTAGCCGTTACAGACTACAACCAAAAATGTTCTATTTCTTAAAGAAAACACTTCTAGTGATTCAAGTCATATAGTACTGTGGACACACTTCAGGAATCAAGAAGACTGTACCAAGAAAATGAGATGTGTTTTTTCTCTCAAAGCATAGGATATCAGACAGGAGTCTGCTTGTCAAGTGCCTGACGGTGCTGGGATTTGTCATCTCCATGTTTTTTCTCAACTCCTTTGTCCCTGGCATTCACCTTGATCTTGGTAAGTCCAATATTTTGTTAACTTTTGTTGCTAGGTTTTACATTTGATGTTACAGTATGGATGAAGTTTCTAAGCCTATTCCCAGATGATAACTGTACGAAAGACTGCTGTGCAGAGATGGGCAGCCCTCAGCAGAAGGAAGAAAGGAAAGCTTTGTTCGGAGGAAGAGAGAGTATAACTAAGCTGTCCATCTACAGCCCCCTCAGGACCCACTGTTAGAAGGATGTACAATTGGTTCTGTCATGTCTGTCATGTTTGCTAAACATGTTTTAAAATGGTTCTTAGAAGAGCCTGAAAGTCACATTAGCAGAATTAGTTTTGCCTTCAGCGCAGGGTGATATCATAGGCAAAGGAGCAACTGTGAAGGGCCCTGGGAAATGGGGAGAGCTCCACGAAGTTAGGTGTCCTGCCTGGCTACAGATACTTTCTCCATGCGGGAAGCACCATCTCCTACTTTATTCCTTTGGTCCTATCTGACTGTCAGCATGTTCTCTTTAGTGGTTAGCCTCTCCCCTTTTCCAGTTCGGTGTCCAGGTCCCATCTGTGCTCAGGGGAGAAACGTCTCTTTCAGTTTGGAACTCCTTGGACCCCCTCCTCTCCACAAACATCTCATACTTGTCCATAGACTTCATGCTATTTCACGGTGATCTTTAAATAAAACAAAGCAAAATCTACTTGTAAAACTCACCTCCTATGAAAGTATAGACCAATGAGAAATAGAATTTTGATGCTGTGTCCAGTTTACCAGTAACCCAGTTTTGGCTCTGAGCAGATAACTGTTCTTTTTCTACAACAGAGCTGATACTCCTGGAAATCCCTGGATCCCAGGAAAGCAAAATGCAGTGTCAACAGTGATATGGTTCTCAACTGTTCTAGTGGAGGTACAGCTAGAAATTGTTAAAGTGAGATTAGATTGATTCTACCCAGGCAGGTTATAATTTTAACATTATGAACTTTTAATCACCAAGAAGTTCAAGTCACCATTGTTAATTGAACGAATACAGTGAAACTGGTGTACACAAGTGAAGGCCTTCCATTAGGGAGTTCTTTTGTGTGCTCACAAATCAGTTAGTTTTACTTGTGCTTTAAAAGAGTACATAGGTACTTGAAAAGCTAACAATACACATGGCTTATACACAAATTTTGCTAACATTCTCCACTTGCCATTGTGTACAGAACAATAGTTTTACAACTTAAGGACATATCTTTATATATATTAAAGAGCCTTGGTTGCTATTGGGGAAGCCCAGGATTTTTTTCTTGAGATTATTACAACATTTCCCCCTTTGGACAAAGATGCCTGTGTCTCTAGGCCTGTGTTTTACCTGTGACTGAGGGAACTATTTCCTTTCTACTTTCAATGCTAGTGTTGGTCTTTTCCCCTTCAGTGTGTGAACAGATATCTTATCAGAGATCCTAGAATACACATTGCCCTTATCTGCTTCTTTATCTTGAAAGGTTAGGTCGGAGAGGAAAGCATGTCTCATTAGCATTTTAAAACAGAATATTTAAGTGGGAATATCTTCATTATATATAGTACTGGGTTTCAGAAAAATACTTTCTTGAAAATATGTAATATACTTTGAGTGTATTATACTGTATATGCTTGGGGAGACCCATCCCACTACTATCTCCTGATCCTTTACTCCCTTGTCCCCTACAGTGTCTCTTCTACCTTCTTGTCATATATGTTGTACGTACACACACACACACACACACACACACACACACACACACACACACAGAGTGATCTTATATAGAATCTAAAGACCAAGAATTACAGAAACACATATATGTCTCTCTGAAACTGGCTTGATTCTTTGAATGTAGTGATATCCAGTTGTGTCCATTTTCCTGAAAATGCCATACTTGTGTGTGTGTGTGTGTGTGTGTGTGTGTGTGTGTTTCACATTTTCTCTTCCCATTTCCCTGTTATTGGATTCCTAGCTGTTTCCATGACTTATCAGAAGTGCACAGAGCCATAATAGGCATTGTTACAGAGTGTCTCTATGATGCATGGACTTGATCTTCCTGGAGCAAATACCTAGGAGTGGCATAGATGGCTTGTGTGCTTGACCTATTTTCAGGTTTTTTTTTTTTTTTTTTTTTTTGAGAAACTGCCATACTGATCTTCATAATGGCTACCCTAGTCCCTAATTGACAGTGTCTCAAGGCTTTGTTCACATTCTCATCAGCCTTTGTTGTCATGAGTTCTTAATGACCGCCATAATGACAGCGTGAGATGAAATCACATTGCAGTTTTCATTTGCATTTTTTTCTTGTGTTAAGTGAGGGTAAACATTTTTCATGGGTTTACTGACTGTGCTTCATCTGTTGCCAATTCATTATATTAGTCTGGTGACTGACTGGTTTATTCCTATTTAATTTCTGAAGTGTTGTTTATTCTCTGTGTTAGCTATCTGTCAGGTATATAGGGTGCAAAGGTGTTTTCCTATTCTGTAATGTAGGACCAGAAACCCTGAAACTGTTAGAGGGGAAAAATAGGAAGAACATTTCAGGATTAGTACCTGTATTTTTCAAAGGGTTATTTTTGTTATTTTTATGATGTGTTTGTAAGGGTATGTTCATGTGAGTTCAGATGCCCACAGAGTCATGAGATATCAGAGTTGGAGTTACAAGGGGTTGTAAGCCTTCTGATGAGGGTGTTGGGAATCAAATTAAGGTCCTTTGCACAAGCTGTATATACTCTTAGCCATGAACCTACCTTTCTAACCTAAAAATTTTTATTTTTTATTTTTTAATTTAGAAGTTTTTCTCTCACACATTACACCTTGACCACAGTTTCTCCTCCCTCCACTCCTCTGAATTCCTCCCTCCTCAACCTAACCTTTCCTCCCAGATTCACCCCAACTCTGTTTCCTTTAAATAAAAGAGCAGTCCTCTCAGGAATATCCACCTAACATGGCATAACAAGTTACAACAAGCCTAGGCACAAACCCTTATATCAAGGCTGGATGAGACAACCCAGTAGGAGGAAAAGGGATCCCAATACAGGCAAAAGAGTCTGAGAAATTCTCTATTCCCACTGTTAGGAGTCTCATAAGAATACCTAGCTACATAACAATAACGTGTATGCAGAGGACTTAGATCAGGCCCATACGTGTTCTATGACTTATGTCTCTGTGAGCCCCTCTGAGCTCTGTTTAGTGTTTTTGTGGTGTCCTCAACTCCTGGCTCCTACAGTCCTTTCCTCTTTTCTTCTGGGTTCCCAGAGCTCTGCTTAATGTTTAGCCGTGGGTCTCTGCATTTGCATCCATCAGTTGCTGGATGAAGCCTATCTGATGACAATTGGGCTAGGCTCCAGTCTATGAGCATAGCAGAATATCATTAGCAATCATTTCATTGACTTTTTTTGGGCCATGTTTGTTTCTATCCCAAGTTTCTTGGGGTATCCAGACTCTGGTTCTTGGCTATTAAGCTAGTGTCCTTGTGGTAGGATAGGTATGTGTCCAAAAATGCTATAGGTGGTCTTGAGGTAGACTGACTGAATTTTCTGAGGAAACTCTATATAGATTTCCACAGTGGCTATACACGTTTCTACTTCTACCAGCAATGTATTTTGATCTTAGCCATTCTGAGAGGTGTAAGATGGGGATCTCAAAGTGATTTTGATTTGCAATTCCTTGAGCACTAAGAATGTTGAGCATACCTTTAAGTGTGCCTCAGCCATTTGCTGAGAATTTGGTTTAGATCTGTACCCATTTTTAAATTGGATCATTTGGTGTTTATTTCTAGTTTCTTGAGTTCTTTATATATTTTGGATATTATCCCTCTGTTGGATATAGAGTTGGGAAAATATTAAAAGCAAATAGGCCCACATTACTCATCCCACAAAAACTCAAGTTCATGTGGATCAACGACCTCAACATAAAACCAGACACATTGAACTTAATAAAAGAGAAAGTGGGGAACTGCTTCGAATGCATTTGCACAAGAGACAACTTCCTGAACAGAACACCAATAACACTAAGATCAACAATTAATAAATGGAACCTCGTGAAACTGAAAAGCCTCTGTAAGGCAAAAGACACCACCAATAGGACAAAATGGGAAATATTTTCATCAACTTCTCCCATGCATTTGTAACAGACTATAGTTTTCTTAGACAGTAACTGGCCTGATGTCAACATGAGAAAAATAGATCCGTGACCTTTCCAAGGCTTTAGTTAGTACAGAATAAAATCATTGTTTGATAAAGTCTGCTTTGAATGTGGCCTGCTCATGAACTGAACATATACATATATGATGTAATACAGCACAGGTGACAGCCTATAAAAATGTGCATCATGGAATATGTGGAATCATATATACAATGTGATGTCACATGATACTATGCATTTTGTAAATCAACAGCAACCAAATAATGTAGGATTGGATTAAGTAGCACAAGATCTCAGGTAGCAGAATTTGTTTATATAGAACACAGTAGCTGTCTTGTAAAATGTGACATCATATGACACAAAGTAATGTCATCCAACTCTCTGAGCTTTAGTTAGGACTTTGATTGCTGTGATAAAATGTCACAACCAAAAGCAACGTGAGGGAAGAAAGGGCTTATTTCATCTTACAGCCTGTAGCCCCTCATTCAGCAAAGTCAAGAATGGACCTGAATAATGAAGGAACTTGGAGGCAGGGACTGATGTAAAGGTTAGGGAGGAACGCTGCTTTGTGCCTCATGGCTTAGTCAGCCTGCTTTATTACAATATTCATGACTATCTACTCAAAGATGGCACTACCCAGTGGGGGATGGGCCCACTCACATCAATCATCAATCAAGAAAATGCTCTGTAAGCATTTTCTCAATTGTTCCTCTTTCAAAATGTCTCTAACTTGTCTCAAGTTGACATAAAAACTAGACAGCACACTATGTATTGTGCAAACCAAAAGTCAATATAAAATAGCATTCTAGAGCTCTCTGCTCCCAAACCCCGTGGGAGAGAGACCTCAATGCCTGGTCAGGTGGGCACTCCTGAGGCTGCAGAGCGGAAGAGACCACCAACACTGCTCACCCCTGCACACATCCCTGGCCCAAGAGGAAACTGTATAAGGTCTCTGGGTTCCCGTAGAGGAGGACCCAAGAGCAGCAGGACCGCTGCATCTGAGACACCGCCAGAACCTTAAGGGATCTACCGGATAAACAGTTCTCCGCACCCAAATTCCGTGGGAGGGAGAGCTAAACCTTCAGAGAGGCAGACACGCCTGGGAAACCAGAAGAGACTGCACTCTGCACACACATCTCTGACGCCAGAGGAAAACACCAAACTCCATCTGGAACCCTGGTGCATGGAAGCTCGCGGAAAGGGCGGCGCAGATCTTCCTGGTTGCTGCCGCCGCGGAGAGCTCATAAGCAACACCCCACGAGAAAACTTGAGCCTCGGGACCACAGGTAAGACCAACTTTTCTGCTGCAAGTGACCTGCCTGGTGAACTCAAGACACAGACCCACAGGAACAGCTGAAGACCTGTAGAGAGGAAAAACTACACACCCGAAAGCAGAACACTCTGTCCCCATAACTGGCTGAAAGAAAACAGAAAAACAGGTCTACAGCACTCCTGACACACAGGCTTATAGGACAGTCTAGCCACTGTCAGAAATAGCAGAACAAAGTAACACTAGAGATAATCTGATGGCAAGAGGCAAGCACAAGAACCCAAGCAATAGAAACCAAGAGTACATGGCCTCATCGGAGCCCAATTCTCCCACCAAAACAAACACGGAATATCCAAACACACCAGAAAAGCAAGATCTAGTTTCAAAATCATATTTGATCATGATGCTGGAGGACTTCAAGAAAGACGTGAAGAACTCCCTTAGAGAACAAGTAGAAGCCTACAGAGAGGAATTGCAAAAATCCCTGAAAGAATTCCAGGAAAACATAAATAAACAAGTAGAAGCCCATAGAGAGGAGTCACAAAAATCCCTGAAAGAATTCCAGGAAAACATAATCAAACAGTTGAAGGAATTAAAAATGGAAATAGAAGCAATCAAGAAAGAACACATGGAAACAACCCTGGATATAGAAAACCAAAAGAAGAGACAAGGAGCTGTAGATACGAGCTTCGCCAACAGAATACAAGAGATGGAAGAGAGAATCTCAGGAGCAGAAGATTCCATAGAAATCATTGACTCAACTGTCAAAGATAATGTAAAGTAGAAAAAGCTACTGGTCCAAAACATACAGGAAATCCAGGAGTCAATGAGAAGATCAAACCTAAGGATAATAGGTATAGAAGAGAGTGAAGACTCCCAGCTCAAAGGACCAGTTAATATCTTCAACAAAATCATAGAAGAAAACTTCCCTAACCTAAAAGAAGAGATACCCATAGGCATACAAGAAGCCTACAGAAATCCAAATAGATTGGACCAGAAAAGAAACCCCTCCCGTCACATAATAGTCAAAACACCAAACGCATAAAATAAAGAAAGAATATTAAAAGCAGTAAGGGAAAAAGGTCAAGTAACATATAAAGGCAGACCTATCAGAATCACACCAGACTTCTCGCCAGAAACTATGAAAGCCAGAAGATCCTGGACAGAAGTCATACAGACCCTAAGAGAACACAAATGCCAGCCCAGGTTACTGTATCCTGCAAAACTCTCAATTAACATAGTTGGAGAAACCAAGATATTCCATGACAAAACCAAATTTATACAATATCTTTCTACAAATCCAGCACTACAAAGGATAATAAATGGTAAAACCCAACATAAGGAGGCAAGCTATACCCTAGAAGAAGCAAGAAACTAATCGTCTTGGCAACAAAACAAAGAGAATGAAAGCACACAAACATAACCTCACATCCAAATATGAATATAACAGGAAGCAATAATCACTATTCCTTAATATCTCTCAACATCAATGGCCTCAACTCCCCAATAAAAAGACATAGATTAACAAACTGGATACGCAACGAGGACCCTGCATTCTGCTGCCTACAGGAAACACACCTCAGAGACAAACATAGACATTACCTCAGAGTGAAAGGCTGGAAAACAAATTTCCAAGCAAATGGTCGGAAGAAGCAAGCTGGAGTAGCCATTCTAATACCAAATAAAAATCAATTTTCAACTAAAATTCATCAAAAAAGATAAGGAAGGACACTTCATATTCATCAAAGGAAAAATCCACCAAGATGAACTCTCAATCCTAAATATCTATGCCCCAAATACAAGGGCACCTACATATGTAAAAGAAACCTTACTAAAGCTCAAAACACACATTGCACCTCACACAATAATAGTGGGAGATTTCAACACCCCACTCTCATCAATGGACAGATCATGGAAACAGAAATTAAACAGAGATGTAGACAGACTAAGAGAAGTCATGAGCCAAATGGACTTAACGGATATTTATAGAACATTCTATCCTAAAGCAAAAGGATATACCTTCTTCTCAGCTCCTCATGGTACTTTCTCCAAAATTGACCATATAATTGGTCAAAAAACGGGCCTCAACAGGTACAGAAAGATAGAAATAATCCCATGCGTGCTATCGGACCACCACGGCCTAAAACTGGTCTTCAATAACAATCAAGGAAGAATGTCCACATATACTTGGAAATTGAACAATGCTCTACTCAATGATAACCTGGTCAAGGAAGAAATAAAGAAAGAAATTAAAAACTTTTTAGAATTTAATGAAAATGAAGGTACAACATACCCAAACTTATGGGACACAATGAAAGCTGTGCTAAGAGGAAAACTCATAGCACTGAGTGCCTGCAGAAAGAAACAGGAAAGAGCATATGTCAGCAGCTTGACAGCACACCTAAAAGCTCTAGAACAAAAAGAAGCAAATACACCCAGGAGGAGTAGAAGGCAGGAAATAATCAAACTCAGAGCGGAAATCAACCAAGTAGAAACAAAAAGGACCATAGAAAGAATCAACAGAACCAAAAGTTGGTTCTTTGAGAAAATCAACAAGATAGATAAACCCTTAGCCAGACTAACGAGAGGACACAGAGAATGTGTCCAAATTAACAAAATCAGAAATGAAAAGGGAGACATAACAACAGATTCAGAGGAAATTCAAAAAATCATCAGATCTTACTATAAAAACCTATATTCAACAAAACTTGAAAACCTGCAGGAAATGGACAATTTCCTAGACAGATACCAGGTACCGAAGTTAAATCAGGAACAGATAAACCAGTTAAACAACCCCATAACTCCTAAGGAAATAGAAGCAGTCATTAAAGGTCTCCCAACCAAAAAGAGCCCAGGTCCAGACGGGTTTAGTGCAGAATTCTATCAAACCTTCATAGAAGACCTCATACCAATATTATCCAAACTATTCCACAAAATTGAAACAGATGGATCACTACCGAATACCTTCTACGAAGCCACAATTACTCTTATACCTAAACCACACAAAGACACAACAAAGAAAGAGAACTTCAGACCAATTTCCCTTATGAATATCGACGCAAAAATACTCAACAAAATTCTGGCAAACCGAATCCAAGAGCACATCAAAACAATCATCCACCATGACCAAGTAGGCTTCATCCCAGGCATGCAGGGATGGTTTAATATACGGAAAACCATCAACGTGATCCATTATATAAACAAACTGAAAGAACAAAACCACATGATCATTTCATTAGACGCTGAGAAAGCATTTGACAAAATTCAACACCCCTTCATGATAAAAGTCCTGGAAAGAATAGGAATTCAAGGCCCATACCTGAACATAGTAAAAGCCATATACAGCAAACCAGTTGCTAACATTAAACTAAATGGAGAGAAACTTGAAGCAATCCCACTAAAATCAGGGACTAGACAAGGCTGCCCACTCTCTCCTTACTTATTCAATATAGTTCTTGAAGTTCTAGCCAGAACAATCAGACAACAAAAGGAGGTCAAGGGGATACAGATCGGAAAAGAAGAAGTCAAAATATCACTATTTGCAGATGATATGATAGTATATTTAAGTGATCCCAAAAGTTCCACCAGAGAACTACTAAAGCTGATAAACAACTTCAGCAAAGTGGCTGGGTATAAAATTAACTCAAATAAATCAGTGGCCTTCCTCTATACAAAAGAGAAACAAGCCGAGAAAGAAATTAGGGAAACAACACCCTTCATAATAGACCCAAATAATATCAAGTACCTCGGTGTGACTTTAACCAAGCAAGTAAAAAATCTGTACAATAAGAACTTCAAGACACTGAAGAAGGAAATTGAGGAAGACTTCAGAAGATGGAAAGATCTCCCATGCTCATGGATTGGCAGGATTAATATAGTAAAAATGGCCATTTTACCAAAAGCAATCTACAGATTCAATGCAATCCCCATTAAAATACCAATCCAATTCTTTAAAGAGTTAGACAGAACAATTTGCAAATTCAATTGGAATAACAAAAAACCCAGGATAGCTAAAGGTATCCTCAACAATAAAAGGACTTCAGGGGGAATCACTATCCCTGAACTCAAGCAGTATTACAGAGCAATAGTGATAAAAACTGCATGGTATTGGTACAGAGACAGACAGATAGACCAATGGAATAGAATTGAAGACCCAGAAAGAACCCACACACCTATGGTCACCTGATTTTTGACAAAGGAGCCAAAACCATCCAATGGAAAAAAGATAGCATTTTCAGCAAATGGTACTGGTCAACTGGAGGTCAACATGTAGAAGAATGCAGATCGATCCATGCTTATCACCCTGTACAAAGCTTAAGTCCAAGTGGATCAAGGACCTCCACATCAAACTAGATACACTCAAACTAACAGAAGAAAAACTAGGGAAACATCTAGAACACATGGGCACTGGAAAAAATTTCCTGAACAAAACACCAATGGCTTACGCTCTAAGATCAAGAATCGACAAATGGGATCTCATAAAACTGCAAAGCTTCTGTAAGGCAAAGGACACTGTGGTTAGGACAAAACGGCAACCAACAGATTGGGAAAAGATCTTTACCAATCCTACAACAGATAGAGGCCTTATATCCAAAATATACAAAGAACTCAAGAAGTTAGACCGCAGGGAAACAAATAACCCTATTAAAAATGGGGTTCAGAGCTAAACAAAGAATTCACAGCTGAGGAATGCTGAATGGCTGAGAAACACCTAAAGAAATGTTCAACATCTTTAGTCATAAGGGAAATGCAAATCAAAACAACCCTGAGATTTCACCTCACACCAGTGAGAATGGCTAAGATCAAAAACTCAGGGGACAACAGATGCTGGCGAGGATGTGGAGAAAGAGGAACACTCCTCCATTGTTGGTGGGATTGCATACTGGTACAACCATTCTGGAAATCAGTCTGGAGGTTCCTCAGAAAATTGGACATTGAACTGCCTGAGGATCCAGCTATACCTCTCTTGGGCATATACCCAAAAGATGCCCCAACATATAACAAAGACACATGCTCCACTATGTTCATCGCAGCCTTATTTATAATAGCCAGAAGCTGGAAAGAACCCAGATCCCCTTCAACAGAGGAATGGATACAGAAAATGTGGTACATCTACCCAATGGAATATTACTCAGCTATCAAAAACAATGACTTTATGAAATTCGCAGGCAAATGGTTGGAACTGGAAAATATCATCCTGAGTGAGGTAACCCAATCACAGAAAAACACACATGGTATGCACTCATTGATAAGTGGCTATTAGCCCCAATGCTTGAATTACCCTAGATGCCTAGAACAAATGAAACTCAAGACGGATGATCAAAATGTGAATGCTTCACTCCTTCTTTAAAAGGGGAACAAGAATACCCTTGGCAGGGAATAGAGAGGCAAAGATTAAAACAGACACAGAAGGAACACCCATTCAGAGCCTGCCCCACATGTGGCCCATACATATACAGCCATCCATTAGACAAGATGGATGAAGCAAAGAAGTGCAGACCGACAGGAGCCGGATGTAGATCGCTCCTGAGAGACACAGCCAGAATACAGCAAACACAGAGGCGAATGCCAGCAGCAAACCACTGAACTGAGAATAGGACCCCCGTTGAAGGAATCAGAGAAAGAACTGGAAGAGCTTGAAGGGGCTCGAGACCCCTTATGAACAACAATGCCAAGCAACCAGAGCTTCCAGGGACTAAGCCACTACCTAAAGACTATATATGGACTGACCCTGGACTCTGACCTCATAGATAGCAATGAATATCCTAGTAAGAGCACCAGTGGAAGGGGAAGCCCTGGGTCCTGCTAAGACTGAACCCCAGTGAACTAGACTGTTGGGGGGAGGGTGGGGAGGGGAATACCGACAAGAAAGGGGAGGGGGGAGGGGTATGTTTGCCCGGAAACCGGGAAAGGGAATGACACTTGGAATGTATATAAGAAATACTCAAGTTAATTAAAAAAAACAAAAAAAGAAAAAAAACAAAAAAACGCCGCTGTGAGCATGGGTATATTCACACCTTTGCACAAAAAAAATAGCATTCTATATCATCATGATATTATGTAATGTAATGTCATATAATATAAAGTGATATCATAGCACATTACACATATCACATAACAAAACACGAAAGTATCAAATACAGAGCATCCATTATGTACTATGTCAATGTAATGTGACATAAAACGCATTTTCTCATGTAAGGCAAAATAGTGTTGTGAAATGTGTATCATGAAATGAAATGTGACTTCATTTGACACATCCCTTCTTTGAAGAACCGGAACCAGCATCTTTATCATTAAATCATCTCAGAACGAACGGGTTTTTCTCATGAAGTTGTATTTATTTTGATACTCATGGAGATTATGCAACTCCAAAAAAAAAAGTCAAAGTGTAATCCTATAAGCCCCTATGCTCTCCTTAGCTCTTTCCCCTTCCCATCAACAACAGATCAGTTTCCTTTTTGGGAATGTCATGTATGTGGAATCGAACGATATGTGACCTTCTGAGATGAGCTTCTCCTGCACTGACATGGCATGGTTGTATCCTTCCATGTTTCAGATTATATCAGAGTTTGCTCCTTTGTTGCTCCGTGGCGTGGAGGAACCAGATTTTTGTGTCATTAATTGGGGGTCAGCCCAACTGTGAATAGAACTGGTCCAAATGGCAACAAACTTAAGGATTTGTGTGAATTTCAACTTTCATTCTTGGCTAATTAACCAGAGGTGAGACTGTTGGTCAGATGTGTATATACCATTCACTGCAAAGGAAATTGCCTGAGTTTCCAAAGAGGCTGTTGGTGTTGTATTCCCACATTATAGCCCCGTAGCCTAGCAGCACCAGGCAGCATGCTCTCCCTTAGGGCTAACCTGATACACATGACATGTGTCCTGGTATCTTTCAGCATCTGCATTGGAACAGTTTATTTGTTTGTCTTGAGGGAGTATTTTTAGCTACAACTAAAGCAATCGACTTGATTTGTCTTTGGCAACAGAGAGGAGTGTGGGAATGATTATAGACTGCCAGCAGAGGTCAGGTGAGGACAGGCTTTGAGGGGTGCATCTGATAGAAGCTATTATCTGCCTGGGCAAACCTGCTTGCCCTTCAGTCACCTACATCCCCTGCACCCCACCCCTGTCCCGCAAAGTTTATAAAATTTGCTTTAGCCAACACAGAGGACAAACCGTTTTGAGCTTCAGATTCTCACATGAAGTGCCTGATTGGTGCAGGCAGTGTTAACTTCCCAAACACTGAAGATGCCAGCCAGCAAGACAGGACCACATGCTACCACATGGCCATGATGGTTGAGGGCATACCTTTTAGAGGAAACAGTTCATTATAGCTGGACAGACATTCTTCAAACCTTCTAACAAATTTATTAATCCCTCTAGTGTCTGGTCAGTATAGTCATCTCATAGTATCCTCAGGAGACTGATTCTATAATTTCCTAGGGTTACAAAAATGTTTGACTGCTTAAGATCCTTAATTAAGATGGTATATGGTTTGCACATAGCCCAAATATATTCCTCTCTAGATGACTTCTGTTCCTACTTCCACTTATTTTTCCGCTTTCTCTTCTTCTTTCTCTTCCTTATGCTGCTGCCACAGTACTTGGGATTGAACTTAGGACCTCACAATTGCAGGCAAGTTTTCTACCACTGAACTATATCCCCAGCTACTCCATTTAAAATTCTTATTTTGAGACAGGTTCTCACCAAGTTACCCAGGTGAGCCTTAAACTCAGTATAGTCCGCATTAAGCTTTGAACATTTCATTCTCCTGGTTCAGCCTCCCAATTATTGCTTCGCTAATATCATTCCTCTCAAAGCACAAAAGTTTTCAATTTGGGGAAGCCCACTTTACCTCTTTTGAATGTTGAGACTTTGGTATCACATGTAGCTGACTATTGCCTCTGCAAAGGTCATGAGGATATATGGCTCTCTGTTTTAGATTTAGACTCTTAGCAATTCAGTTTCAGTCACCAATCTATTGCCTCTGTCTATTGCAAGAAGAGAGATGCTTTCTTAATAAGAAGCACAGTGGTTGTGAGTACAGTCTCTTTGTGATAGAACTTTATTCTTATTTTTTATTTGTTCTTGGATCAGGATCAGTGGTTTCTATGTTTTAGGAATTTGGTCACTTCATTGAGTTAAAAGAATGGAAGTTTTAATTAATTGTTATCTGAGTAAGTTAATCTGCATTTCATGTGGGTTAACAACACTGAACTTTATAGTTATCTGAATAGGTTAATCTACATTTATGGCCATTTATGCGCCAGTTACTCTTCTCATAATTGTGACAGAATATCTGACAGAAGCAATTGAATGGGTGAATGATTTATATTGAGTCTCACTAAAAAGTTGTTACAGTTCTATGTCTGGAGAGGCCAGGCATGTATTGGCATTGTAATTGTGTATATGTTTTTCTTTTTTTCTTTATTCTTCTCTCACATATTACATCACAAATTTACCTTCTTTCTTATCCTTCCATTCTCTTTCCCCACCCCCACAATGCCTCTTTCCCAGATTCACTCCTTGATTTCCCTTCAGAAAGTAACAGGCCTCCCAGAGATAGCAACAAACATGGCAGAACAAGTGACAATAAGACTAGGCATAAATACTAATATGAAGGCTGGACAAGGCAACCCAGTAGGAGGAAAAGGCTCCCCAAAGCAGGGAGAGTCAAAGACAGCCTCTGCTCCCACTGTTAGGAGTCCTATGAGATGACCAAGCTACACAACCATAACATGTATGCAGAGGTCCCAGGTCAGACTTATTATACAGGCTCCCTGATTATTGCCTCAGTCTTTGTGAATCTACCATACTTCCTCTCCCTCTTCCAAAGGATTCCATGAGCTCTGCCTAATGTTTGGCTGTGGATCCCTGCATCTGTTCCTATCAGTTACTGGATGAATCGTCTCTGATGGTGACTATACTAGGCTCCAGTCTAGGAGTATATCAGAATATCACTCTAAATCATTTCGCTGACTTTATTTTTGCCACTCATCTTTGGTTCTATTCTAGATCTGTGGGCTATCTAGACTTTGGTTCTTGGCCTTCCAGGCAGTGTTATGCATGGGCTTTCTTTCATGGTGTGGGTCTCAAGTTGGACCAGTCATTGGTTGGTCATTTCCACAAGTTCTGTGCCACCTTTACCCCTGCACATCTTGTGGGCAGGACAAATTGTAGGTTGAAAGTTTTGTGGCTGAGTTGGTGTCCTATTTTTTCTCTCTTCCTTTTGATGGAGGGGAACTTCATAGCATGACTTGTTAATATCTCAGCAGACAAGGAAGGAGAGAGCTTCATTTAAAAGTAGAGTATCCTTGAAAGGTCCATGTTAGATAGGTTCCATACTCAAATGGTTCTACAAACTCCCCAAACACACTACCAACTGGTACCAATTTTTTAACATGTGAGCTTATGGAGAAGATTTTGTATTCAAACCATAATATTTTAGCTAAATACTTGTCAATTTTGTTGATTATTTTCCAAAGAGCCAATTTTTGTTTCATTGATTATCTCCATTGTTTTGGATGCATTCTATTTCATTTATTTCCATTATAAGATTTACCATTTTCTTTCTTATGCTTACTGTGGACTTACAATGCCATGTTTTAGTATTTTAACATCAGAGTTTAAGTGATTGCACTGAGACCTTTTGGAGCAGGCTGCCTTATGTCATCACTGCCTTATCTATGCTCAACAATGCTGTTCTACTCTGTTTCTATTTCTTCTCTTTCAAGGCATTTAACATTTTATTTTTTGAGTTTAAAAACTTCTATTTAAAGATTTTATAGAACATGATGTTTCATTTACATATTTCTGTAGTTTCCAAATTTTCTTTCATCATTGATTTCTGAATTTTACTCTAGAGATAAGTTTTATAACTTAACTTGGGAAGTAGGCTCATAAGGGTCTGGGAGAGGATAACACTATAGATTGATTGAGATTAACATAAAAGTCTGGGAGTGCCAGGTGTGGTTTGGCCATGCAGTTAATGCAGAGGTCACCAGGCTATGAACCACAATTATTCCCAGCCTTCTGGGTAGAAAACAGAATACATTGCTTCTTTTGAAGAAACAACCTTGCGTGGTTAACATTCCTTGTTTCCTTAATGCTTATTTATGAGCACAAGACCATTCTCCACTGTCTTGACTTTTATTTTTCCATCCGTTACTTTTGTGTTGATGCTTCCAAAACACTGTTTTAATTCCATATTACTCTTATTTTGTGAGTTGCTTTCTTAATTATTATTATGGTTATTACAAGGAACGTATTAACTTGTAGCAGTCTATTTGGATCAACACTATTTTAATTTTGATAGTCAAAAGAGCTTTTCTCTTTACAATTTTTCATCTCTTTGTCTTTTGTGCTACTATTTGCTACAAAACTTTAATCTTTATATATCTTATGTTCAGTTTTATAATTATTACTTTAAGATGGCACACTTTAACACGGAAGGTCAAAAAAGATTATATCTATATTGTTTTTATTTATTTAAATGTTCCCATGTGTTATTTATTCATGTGGTTGGGGTAACATTCCAAAATGATTTTCACTTAGGATTCAAGGGCTTCTTTTAGATGAAAGGTAGCCATGACTTTTCCTGGTTTTTGATAGGAATGCCACATTGTCTTTCATCTTGAATGGCAGTTTGGTTGGGTATAGAATTCTTGGTCGACAGTCTTTTTTTTTCAGCATGTTGTCTATGCAATCCCAGGGTCTTCTGGCATCAGTATTGTGTGGTTGCTAATTTTATTGAGTTACATGGCTAGTTGCTTGTCTCACTGACTCAGAACTTTCTCTTTGAGCCTGTCTTGTCTTCAAGAATTTTTTCTACACTATGTCTGAGTGTGGCTATCTCTGAATCTATCCTTATTGGACTTATCTGAATTCCACAGATGCCAAGATTAAGTTTTTCATCATATTTGGGGAGTTTTGCTCATTATTTTTTCAAATATTCTTTTTATCATTCTCCCTCTGCTTTTACTTTTAGACTCTTATGATCCTTATATTGGCTGCTCCATGGTGTCCCACAAGCCTCTGATGTTAATAATTTCTACTTATTAATCTTCTTCCTAAGATTAAAACTTGTTGTTCTTATCACTGCCCAGCTTATGCTTTTATATTATTAAAAGCTTTAAAAAACCAACTTACATTTTCAAAAACCTTACCATAATTTCAGTTGTTAGAGATGAATAGATTTTTAAAGGTCTTATTTTATATTCACATTGACATCCTTCCCTAGCTGAATTTGATGCATTTGTCATCATAGAAATTTGTTCTGTCAGTATCAATAAAATTTTTTATTTATTTTTTCTTATAAAATGTTTTGATCATATTCTTCTTCCCACCTCTTTCCAGGTCCTCCCCACCTTCCTACTATTCAACTTCATGTTCTTCCTCTCTCTTTCAAAAAAAATCAAAAACAATAAAAAAGAAAATAAAAGCAAACAAACCAGACAAAAACCTCCAGTCAGACAAGCATACAAATAAACAAACAAAACAACAAAACAAAAACAAAAAACCAAAAACAAAACAAAGAAAATGTGCCTGAAAATACATGGAGTTTAGTTTTATGTTGGCCAATTACTAGGCATGAGGCCTGCCCTGCAGGTTGGTATGCCCGGTAACACTCCGTTAGAGTAAACAGATTTTCACTTTCCCAGCAGGTATCAACTGCAAGTAGCTTCTTGGTTGTGGGTAACTCTTTTTGTTCACTTCTCAATAAAAACTTTTTTTCTCACTGGTGATTTGTGCACCTCTCCCTGTAGACTATTGAGATCTTTGAGCACCTGGAGAGGTTTGGTTGTCAGAGTAACTTCAATGATCTGACTGAGTTGTACTTGTTGACCATCATACAGACACTGTGAGATATGAAACCATATCTCCTCTGGCTTATTCAGACCTTCGACAGGACCCCAAAGGTGCATTCTGCAAGGTTGGCCATGTTTCAGCTACAGCTACCCTACCACCTGCTCTCTTTATTGGCTCTTCTTTGGTTTGAATAATGCAGCCAGTTGAGTTCACACAGATAAATAATTTGGAAGTGGAGTTAAGAATTTGTTGGCCTATTAGGGATTTTTTTAAAGACTCTGAATATCTCTATTTTGAGTCATCATATTAGAAACAAGAAAGTTTGTTGACTGTTTTATTTGTTGTGGCCATGTTTCAAGTTTTCAGCAATAACTTAAGCAATGATTTATAAAAATCATGTGAGATATAATTATTTCATAAGCTTTTCAGATGGTTCTTTGCGGAAACTGTGTTTTGTTGTTAGTGAATGGCACAGCTCATTGGAACAAAACTCAACAAATGGCTAATAAGGTTTTCTTTGACTATTGGCACAATATTACTTAAATGCTGTGTGTTGCATTTTTCCTTAGGCCAGAGGTCTGGGGATAGAATAAGATATTTTGGGTAAATTATTTCTCCTACCATCACAAAAGATCTGACACAATAAAGAGTTTTTCTTATTGTACCATGTTTAGTGTTGATCAGTAAAGGCCCTTCGGGACAGGGAACTAACATTTTTTGATGCCATCATATGAACACATAGCTTCTGAGTCACCTTGGCAAGAAAGAAATGGTGGATAGAGCTGAAAGCAACTTTAAGTTCTGGATAGGAATTTGGATTTTGTTTGCTCACAGCTCAGTGAATATGTCGACCTTATAGCTTCATTTAAGTCCATGGGACTGAGAAAGCTTCCAGTAGGAAGGAGAATAACAGAATGAGGAGCTGGGAGTGTATACTGATGAGCCATTACACAAAGTGTGCTCTGGAACACATCCAGTGGCCTTATGTGACATGACTTGTGAGCTATTGTACCATAGTCCTCAGGCATCAGAAATGACGAGAATCTGCCCAGATATTGGTCAGCATGAAAAGAGTCAATGAAGAAATGTGTCTTTGACAGTTAGGGAACCTGAAGAGTAAGGGAACAGGCCTGGTGACTCTGTGATCTCTAAAGGCAGCTGGATACATTTCTGAGGTCCAGGACAATTTGTTACCCTGTTTCAAAGCTCTGGCCACATGGAGGAAAGTCATTGTAGCTGTCATTCTATAAATATTTATTTACATTTGTTTGTAATGGCCAAGCACTAGAAACCATTGAGATGTTCTTAATGGGAAAATGGAATGTACATCATGGCATAGCCAAATATAGTACTGACTGGTGAAAAACATTGAAATTTGATTCACAATGTGAAAAGAAAAAACCTTAAAGTAATTGTGCTGAATGCTGCTTTTCTGTTAAGGGAATCTGACCACTGTCGCATAAAAACTGAATGTGAGGGCCAGAGTACATTTCAGAGGTAGAACATTGCATAAAATGTGTGAGATTTGAGGTTTGATTTACAGCATTGAGAGGAAGGAGGGAGGGAGGGAGGGAGGGAGGGAGAGAGAGAGAAGAGAGAGAGAGAGAGAGAGAGAGAGAGAGAGAGAGAGAGAGAGAGAGAGAGAGAGGCAAATACAAATCCTCATTCACAGAGAATACAGAGAATGTCAATTGATCTATCAAGACAAGAGAAGATGTTTTGTTGGGGGTGTGTGAGCATGCAGTGACAGAAGGATCTGGGGGGCGGTGTAGAGCATGAATGAGCATGAGTTCTGGGAATGATGAATATGCCCATTATCTTGATTGGTTCATGAATGTATACATAAGCCAAAATAGAAATTATACTTTTAAATGTACACAGTTTGCTGTACAGCATTGTTTTCCACAAAAAAGCAAACCATTCAGAAGATAAATCATGCACTAGTGTGCTAGCACCGGTGTTTTACAGGCTGTATTTTTGCCTGTTTTACAGGATGGATTGCTATTCTGGGTGCCATCTGGTTGCTAATTTTAGCTGATATTCATGACTTTGAGATCATTCTACACAGAGTAGAGTGGGCGACTCTCCTCTTCTTTGCAGCACTCTTTGTGCTGATGGAGGTAAGGCTTTGGAACTTTTACTTGATTTTAGATTTCATATTTTGTTTGCAGAGTGAAACCTAAGGCTGAACATCTTTCTACATATTTACTAAATGGGAAATGATGGTGATTAATGTTAAGGTGACCAGCATTTTTATTTCCGACATTTAAATTTCTTATAACAATGTTTATTTGGTTTACTAATCTTTCTTTTCCTTGAATTGTTTTTGTGACATATAAATTTATTTTAATTTGTTACTAAAACATAGAATTTGCTCAAAATAAGTCTGGAGGAAAATGACTTACAAGAGCAAGTTCATAGGGCACAAGGATCCAACTTAGGCTGCACAACATTGAATGAATACTGCTGTATAGGCAGAGAAAGACCATGTCAGAGAATATGTGATGCTACGTATTGTTTGATTGTAACTGTTTCTAAAAATTGCTCACAATATGTATTTTATTTATTTATTACATATAAGTACACTGTAACTGTCCTCAGGCACACCAGAAGAGGACATCAGATCCCATTATAGATGGTTGTGAGTCACCATTTGGTTGCTGGGAATTGAACTCAGGACCTCTGGAAGAGTAGTCAGTGCTTTTAACCGCTGAGTCATCTCTCCAGCTACAATATGTATTTTAATCTTGAGGCATTGTTTATAAATTTGTGCCATCCTTAAACAGAGAGGAAGAAAAGAAACTAACAAAAATACAATTCACCAAAGAGTTCCTGACCAAGCACTGGTTCATTGTGTCCAGTGACCTTTAACCTGTGTTATATGCCTTCACTTTTTAAGGCAGAACATTTCCCAGATTTCTGAGTAGTGGCCTTTTTGACTCTTAGACGTGTGTTTCTTAGTTTTTAGAAATTAATTTTAAAGTTAACATACACAGTAGTGGGTTTGTTCTTTTATGGCAATTCCATGCAGGTATTATACTTTTTCCCTCGTTCATCTCCCTTCTGTCACACCCTTCCATGCTCCACTCTTACTAGTCCCCTTCCATCACGTAAATATCGTCCCTTTGGCTTTCATGTCCCCTGGGTCCCTTAGCCTCTCCCTTTCCACCTTTCCTGACTTCTTGAAGATCTGCTCTCACTCATGGTCCCTTATGTGCACTCATGACTACACACACACACACACACACACACACACACACACACACACACACACTCTTAACCCTATATTCTACATAGAAGACAAAACGTACAACACTTGTCTTTCTGAGTCTGGCTTTTAGTGGTTACATAATGGTCTTCCAGGTCCATCCGTTTTCCTGCAAATATGATATTGTTTTACAACTAAAATTTTTCATTTTGCATCTGTGATTATATATCCATTATGTGAGTCTGTGTGTGTATGCGTGTATGAGCACACACTCATCTGTTTATGGACATCTAGCCTGATTCCATGTTTTAGGTGCAGTCCTTGTGATTGGTGCAGCAGTAAACACCAATTTGCATGACCTCTTTTGCAGATTAGCTTCGAATTCTTCAGGTACATATGCATGAATGATATACCTGGGACATATGATAAATAAATACATTAATTAATTAACTTCTCCCTCACATAGTTTATCCCTTCACCCCTCTCCTCATCTTTGAGAGGGTAGCCCTTGCTCTGCCCCCAGTACTCCTTCACCGTGGTGCATTATGTTTCTGTAGGATTAGTGCATCTTCTCCCGCTGAGGATGACAAAGCAGCCCTCTACTACTTATGTGTTGAGGGCCTTGGACCAGTCTGTGTATGCTCTTTGGTTGGTTCCTCAGTCTCTGGGAGCTCCCAGGGGTTTAGGTTTGTTAACATTGTTGATCTTCCTGTGGGGTTGTCATCTCCTAGAGGGTCTTCAATCATCCTCTAACTCTTCCACAGGGGCCCTGAATTTTTTCCAATGTCTGTTTGTCTCAGTCAGCTGGTAGATAGATCCTCTCAGAGGGCTGCTCTGCTAGACTCCTATTTGCCAGCACAACATAGCATCATTAATAGTGTGAGGGATTTTGCCTGCCCATGGGATGGTTTTCAAAATGGGCCATCATTGGTCAGCCAATCCTTCAGTCTCTGCTCCATCATTGTTCTTGCATTTCTTTTAGACAGGACCAATTTTGGGTCAAAAGTTTTGTAGGTGGATTGTTGTCTAGTTCCCTAATGATAATTCTATTTTGAATTTATTAAAGAATGTTCCCATTGAATCCCACAGAAGCTGCAATCGTTCATATTCCTATGAAGTGTGTATAAGGTTTCTTCTTTCCCTCACCACCAGTTGTTATTTGTTTTATTAGCTGTTTGAGAATTTCCTGAGTTTTGACCATATTCATTTCCCTCCCCCAACTCTTCTCAGATTCACACATTTCCCTTGTCCCTTAACTTTGTGTGCTTTTTATTGCCTTATCGACTCTAATTTGTGCTACCCAAATGTTCTTTGACATGGGGACTTTCATTGGAGCATGGTCGACATACTAAGGGCTACTGTCTTAGAGGAAATGGATACATTTCTATATTTCAGCAGATAATGATTGCCAATAACTCAACAGCAAGCTGGGATCGAATCTGGTGTGGACTTGCATAGGTCTTGAGCATATTGTCACAATTGCTCTGAGTTAATATGTGACGTTTCCTTGCCTTATCTAGCACACATTGTTTTTATACTCTTTCTGCCCTCTCTTCTTCAATGGTTCCTGAACCTTGGGAGGAGGGGTGCAGTATAGATGTTTCATCAGGCATTTATGGACATTGTGCAGTCTCTTACTTTCTGCACATTGGCTAATTGTAACTCTCATGTTAATCACATCATTGAAGGTAGAAGTTTCTCTGATAAGGGTTGGGAGATGCATTGATCTGTGGGTATAATGATATGTCCCAGGAGTCAGTTTAATATTATGGACATTGTACAGAATAATGGTAGTAAATTATAACCTATGGCCTATGACCTGTCTAGCCATGTGTTTTTGGCCCAATAATGCTGCCAGCTATGAGTTTCATTGTATGGGGCTTAACTTAAATCCAATCAGAAAATTGTTGGTTATCATCATAATGTTCATGCCTCTATTGCATTAGTGGGTATGTCTTGCAAGGATGGTTATTATTATAGTTCACTGGGTTCACACTTTGAGAAGATTATTACTTTTATCCTCTGGTAGCATGCTAGCACTATGGAAGCTAGTTATGAGTGACAAATCTTACAGACAAATTTCAGTTTGATTCCTTCTTGTCCTATGACTCAAGTATGTGGAATCTTTAACAACAGGATCTCCCTGTCAAGATCTGGAGAGTAATCTGAAACTTGGATTGCAAAGAGCATTGACAATCACCTGTAATGTCTAGGGATCTTTGGTACCTCATTGAACAATAAGTCCTAAAGAGCTATCCCATTTCCAGTACTAAACTTATGGTGTCTGGTAGGGTCATTGTTGACCCATTATAGGAAAACTTAATTTTGGCTCTTGTTGTGTATGTGAATAGATGTATTTTAGGAAGCTTCTAAGGAATAGATTTCCATAGGAGTTTTTATAAAGTCTTTGGTGTTTTTTCTTTTCTTTCAGTTTTCCTCTCCTACTCTGTCCTTCCTCCCACACCACACTCTATCCCTTCCTACTCTTAACTCTTCTCTAACCCATTATGTCAGGGCATTCTATTTTCCTTCTCCTGAACACCTTTACCTGTAGGCCCTTAATAATTTCCTTATCTTTATGGGCATCCAAATAAAACACTCACATCTAAAAATTCACAGCTGGCATCTACAGCTGAGAGAAAACATTTGACTTTTGTCTGAGACTTGGTTACCTCATTCGGAATGACTGTCCAGCTTCAGCCATTTACCTTCTAATTGCATCATCTTACTTTTCGTAATAGCTGAGTAATAGTCCATTGTAGAAAATGCCACATTTGAATTTTTTATTCTTTAGTTGATGGGTATATAGACTGCTTTTGTGAGCAGAACATCACCAAACGTGGATGAACAAGTGTCTTTACAGTAGGATATAGAACCCATTGGTTACATGCCCAAGAGAGGTATAGCTGAATTTTAGTTTTAGCTTTTTGAAGAAATTCAAGTTGATCTCCACAGTTATATGGTTTACATTTCCACCAGTGGTAAATAAACCCTCCACATCCCCCTATCCATGCATTTGTTGTCTTTTTTTTTCCTAGATGATGGTGATTCTGATTGTGTCTTATAGAATTGCAAAGATTTTATTTTCATTGTTCTGATGCTAAATATGTTGAAAATTTTCAGATATTTATTGGACAGTTATAATTTCTTCACAAACCACTCTTTTAGTGTACTGGCTTACTTATTGATAGGATAATGTATTTTTTGATGTTTAATATTTGAAGCTATTTGTATAATGCAGATATTAACTGCCTGTCTGATATGTAGGTAGCAAATTTTTCCTCATTATGTATATAATCTTTTCACTTTTGTGCTCATGATTTTGCTGTACAGAAAGCCTTTTAATTTCATATAATCCCTTTTCTCAATTCTTGGGGTTATTTTCTCTGTTATCAGAGACTTTGTTGAAAAGTCGCTTGTGCCTGTACCTTGAAGTATTTTACTATGCTCCCTTCAGCAGTGTCAGATTCTCAGGTCTTTCATTAAGGGCTTGGAGTGATTCTGAATCGATTTTGTACAGAATGAGAAGCACGGCTTTAGTCTCAGGTGCCTCATTCGGAATGACTGTGTCTAGCTTCAGCTATTTACTGTCTAATTCTATCATCTCATTTTTCTTCTTAGTTTCCTTCCTCTGCATGTGGATATTCAGTGTTCTTTGCAGTATTTGCTGAAGAGGCTGGTTATTGTTTTTTTGTTGTTGTTGTTGTTGTTGTTGTTTTGTTTTCTCTATGTTTTTGGCACCTTTGTTAGGATGCTACAGTTGTGTGAATTTGTGAGCACTGTGTTTTGTTCCAGTGGTCTATAGGTCTGTTTTGGTGCTAGTATAATACACGTTTTGCTTTTCTGGTTCTGTTCTAATATAGTTTGAGATCAAATAGCATGAAGCCTCCAGCCCAGTTCTTCCTGACTCGTCATGCTTTGGTTACGTGGGTGGAATCTTCTACGCTTCCATGTGAAAGTTAAGATTTTTGAAAATTAGCCTGTTGTTAGTGTTTTAATGGCAATTGTACTAAACCCACAGGTTACTTTTAATAATATAATCATTTTAATAATAGTAAACCTGCCAATCTATATGATGAATGTTCTTGCATGATCTAGCAAGTATGCTTAACCTTGTAACATTAGAACATAACATCATTCATATATATATATATATATATATATATATATATATATACTCAAGAACTGAACAAAAATTGTTTAAAACAATGTTTGAAAAAGTGTATGATTTTGTGTTAGGTTACATTCATTATTATTTTTGGCCATATACATTTCTGGGCGGAACACACTTTTGATTCCATCTTGAATGTGTTTTTTACTTTCTTGGTAGATACACTGAATATGACTCCTCCCACCCCTGATTTCTCTTTCTAAAAGTTTGTTTGGGTATATAGAAAAGCTATTAATTTTGCATGTTTATTTTCTACTCTGCTACTTTGCTAAAAATGTTGATTAGGTCTAAGAGTTTTCTAGTGGAGTTATTAGGCCCTTTTAATTATAGATTTATTTTCTTAGCAAATATGGATAAATTTAATTCTTCTTAAATTTAAATTCTTATTCTTTACATATATTATATCCCAACTGCAGTTTCCTCTAACTCCACTCCTTCTAGTCCCCTGCCCCCACCATTTCTATTCCTCTTTTGTTTACCCTCAAAAAAAAAAAAAAGCAAGCCTCCCAGGGATATCAACCAAACATGGCATAAAAACTTACAATAAAATAACAACCGAAATGTAAATAAGAAATACTCAAGTTAATAAAGATAAAAAAAACTTACAATAAGACTAGGCACAAACCCTCATATCAAGGTTGAAACAGTTAGCCCAGTAGGAAAAAGAGTCCAAAATATAAGCAAAAGAGTCAGAGACATGTCCTTCAGTTCTGCTGTGAGGGATCCCACAAGAACAGCAAGCTATGTAACCATAATGTATATGTAAAAGACCCAGTAGAGACCGATACAGGATCTGTGGTTGTAGCTCCAGTATCTGTGAGCTAGTGTGAGCCCTGCTTAGTTGATTCAGTGGGTCATGTTCTTCCTGTGTTCTCAACCACTCTTCGTTCCTAGAATCCATTCTCCCCTCTTCTAGATTCTCATAGCTTTGCCTAATGTTTGACTGTGGTCTCTGCATTTGCTCCTATCAGTTGCTGAATGATGCCTCTCTGATATCAATTGGGAGAGGCACTGATCTATAGGTATAGTAGAAGATCATTAGGAATCAATCAATTAATTTTTTGGCTAGTCTTATTTGGTTCTATCCTGGGTCTCTGGACTGACTAGCCTTTGGTTCCTGGACATCTATGAACTCCTTCTTGTGCTGTGGGTCTCAAGTTGGACCAGTCATTGGTCACTTCTACAAGTTCTGTGCCCCCATTACCTCACCACATCTTGTAGGCAGTATGTCTTGTATGTCAAAGATTTTGTGGCTGTGTCGATATCACAGTCCCACCACCTTGCTTGATTATAAAAAATAGCCACCTTTGGGTTCCATATCCCCCCACTATTAGGGGACTTCACTAGGGCCATTCTTGTAAAATTGAGGGAGTTTCCACTGTACTAGGTCTCTACATTGCCTCCCAAATGCCTCCCTAACTCCAGAGGTCTCTCCCAGTACTCTTTCCCTTCATTACCCAATTCCGGAACCATCCTGTTTCCATCTCCTCCTGCCCCCAGTTCAACCACAAAATCTATTCTATTTCCACTTCCCAAAGAGATCAATGTGTCTCCTCCTTGAGCCATCTTTGTTACTTAGCTTCTCTGAGTCTTTGGATAGAAGTATTATTATCCTCTACTTAACAGGTAATGTCCACCTATAAGTGAGTATATACCATGTTTGTCTTTCTGGGTATGGGTTACATTATTCAGGGTTATTTTTCTACTTCCATTTGTAAATTTCATGATAACATTGTTTTTAACAGCCGAGTAATACTTCATTTTTGTAAATGTACCACATTCTCTGTATTCATTAATCAGTTGAGGGACATCTAGTTTGTTTCCAGTTTCTGGCTATTATTAATAAGGCTGCTTGAATATGGTTGAATATGTGTCCTTGTGGTAGGATAGGGTGTTGTTAGGGTGCATACCCAAGAGTATGGGTCTTGACATAGAACTATTCCCAGTTTTCTGAGAAAGCACCATATTGATTTCCATAGTGACTGTTCAAGTTTGTACTCTATTAGCAGTGAAGGTGTGTTCCCTTTGTTCCACATTCTCACCATCATGAGCTGTCACTTGAAACAGTGGGGATTTCTGGTTTTTGTTGCAGACTCAGTTGTGTGATGTTTTTCTGGAGGCTCTCTTATGAGAGGATGTTTTGCTGAGAGAAAACCTGTGGCATTTTTCTAGAAGCTGTTTGGTGAAAGGGCATGTGATGTTTTGCTGGAGTGAGTGCTTGAGATGACATGTGATATTCAGTAAGAGTATAACCCAACAGACAATGGACGGTGCTCTAGCACTGGTTTGCCTTAGTGGTCTTCCTTGGGCTTCACCTTGCTGGTCTTCATTGGCTTTCATCTTGTTTCTTATTCACTGATGATGCTCTGGCATAGGTGCACCTTTTTTTTTCTCCACTTATTCTCAATTGTTGTGACTGTCACTTTGTAGAGAAAATACATCAAAGAATTTGGTCTTTGATATAACAGTGGGGCTTCCACCAGAGGTATGGGTTGAGAAACGGTGATGAGAAGAGAGATGTTTGGGGATAGGCTGTCTGGGCACTAGCAGAGTGTTGGTGGTCCTCAGGCAGGAGGCTTATCTGGTTTCTGGCTGCTGTCTTGCTCTCTGGGAGGCTTTTGCAGGAGGTACGGGGATAGATATGGTCACAAGGAGAAGAGGAGCTGTTTCAGATAGTCTGAGCTGGCACTGGGAGAGCGTTGGTGGTCCCTGGATAAGGTGCTTACCTGTGGTTCCGAGTGTCAGCTTGCCTTCTGGTGGAGTAGGAGGTAATTTAAATTCTTCATTTCCCATTTATATTCTTTTTATTTCTTTCACTTTTCTTAATGTTACAGCTAAGACTTCAACAGCATATTTATAGGAGTGGAGCAAGTGTGTGGTTTTCTTTCATTCCAGAGTCTAGAAAACATAATCTCAGTTTACCACATTAGAAGAATGTTAGTTTATAACCATGTCATGTATCCCTTATTATATTAAATCCATTTTATTTTACATATGTTCTGAACGTCTTTAGTTTTTTGAAATCATAAAGAGATTTGAACTTTCTCGAAGGCCATTTTTTTGGGAGGCTACAGTGATGACACTTGGTGCACAATCATGAGGACCAGAGTTAGAATTCAACACCCATATATCAAATTGAGCATCCTGTAAATGCCCATAACTCCAATTCAGAAGGATCTGATGCTTTCTCTGGCCCCTATTTGTATTCTAACCCGTGCATACATAAGCATACAGTCACACACATAAATAAGTAAAATAATCATAATAAAGATCTATCCTGAACTACCGAGTAACCATTTATTTGTCTGCTGAATTACACTTACTGATTTCCATATGTTGAAACAAAATTGCATTTCTGCAATAAAATCAACTCAGTTACACTATACAATCTTCTTAATGTGTTTTTCAATTCTATTTATAAGAATTATATTAAGAATTGTTTTGGTCATCAGCAAAACTGTTACCATACTTTTCTTTATTTTTTTCAGTTTTATCCACTTTTGGTGACAGTCATTTCAACATTGTAACATCAGTTTGGTAGTACATTCCTGTTTGATATTTTATAGAACAATTTGAGGAAAATTACTTGTAGTTCTTCTTTAAATGATTACTGATTATTTAACCAATAATTGAAATGATTTTCCAATCATTTAACACTGAATTTATCTGGTGTCCTGAGCTTTTATTTGTTGGGAGATTGTTATTACTGCTTAAATTTAATTGAGGATTATGCTTCTGTTTAAGTTGTATTATGACTAATCCAGATTGTCAACTTCACTACACCTGGAATAATTAAATTCCAAACACTAGCAACACCTGTGAGGGATTTTTCTTGCTAAGATCATTTGCAGTGGGAAGACCCACCTAAAATCCTGGCCACATTTTCTCTTGGTAGCCCACATAAAAAGATGTGAAAGAAAGAAGCTCTTGTTTATTTTTTTGTTTACCCTCATTCTCATTGGAAATTTCATTTTTCCTGTTCCTAAACAACTTCTTTAAATACCAATAACCTAAATTCTCCAGTCAAAGAACACAGACTGATGGAAAGGAACAAGAAATAAACTATCTTTTATAGTTAGACAATATTGCTGATGCCAAGAAGTGCATGCTGACAGGAGCCTGATATAGCTGTCTTCTGAGAGGCTCTGCCAGAGCCTGACAAATACAGAGGTGAATGCTCGAAACCAATCATTGGGCTTAGAATGGGGTCCCCATTGGAGGAGTTAGAGAAAGGATTGAAAGAGATGAAGGGGTTTGCAATCCCATAAGAACAATACTAACCAACCTCCTGTGTCCCTGGTTACAGAGATCTCCTGTCATCCTGATTAAGGCAGACCTCCTGCGAGACAGGCAGTCTCTGGGTGTGGGAAAGGGGCTGCCATAGGCTGAGTTGCAGACTAGAGGGAAGATGTATCTCCAGTAGAGTGGATAGGTCCTCCATCGGATGGGCTCTGTGGGGGTCCCAGCTAGGACAGCTATCAGGGCAGGGATCTTACCTGTGACCTGTGATTTTACCTGTGATCTCCTGGGAGTCAGGCTCACTCTCCTCCCATCTCTCTCTCTCTCTCTCTCTCTCTCTCTCTCTCTCTCTCTCTCTCTCTGTGTGTGTGTGTGTTGGGAGGTTAGAGCCCCTGATTTGCCATGGGTGGGCAGAGTTGCAGACTAGAAGGAAGGTGAGCCAATCCTTTTTAAACTGTTAAAAAAATAGAAATAAAAGAAGAACTCTCCACCTCACTTCTATGAGGTCATCATCACAAAACCAGAGTAAAGACACAATCCCAGGGTAAAGACATAGCCAATATCCCCGATGAACCCAGACTGAAAAAGTACTCCTCCCAATGCTTCCAAACAGAATACAGACATATGTAAAAAAGCTTATTCACCATGTTCAAGTTTGCTTTATCTCTGAGATGGAGTGAAGGTTCAACATATACAAGTCAATAAATGTAGTACCCACACAAATGGATTTATAGGAGAAAAAAAATCACACGAGCACCTCAGTTGATTCAGAAAAAGACTAACAGAATTCGACATACCTTCATGATAAGAGTCCTAGAGTTAATAGGAGTGGACAGAACACATCTCAGCATATATGAAACTCCTACACCCTAAATTGAGATAAACTTAAAGCAATCCCACTGAGGTCCTTAACCAAACAGTTTACTATTCCTACTCATTTTCAATATTGTGCTTGAAGTACTAGCTACTGCAGTAAGGCAGAAGAAGAAAATCAAAAGGATATAAATAGGAAAAAAAGAAGTCAAACTACCCCTATTTGTAGGTAACAATATATTATATATAAATACTGAAAATTTTACCAGAAAAATTGTAGAAATCATAAACAGATTTATGTATGCAATCCCAATCAAAATACTCATTTCGTTCTTTACCAACATGGGAAAACATTTCTGAATTTCATAGAGCACCACAAAAGGCTCCAAATAACCAAAATAATCATATGCAAAAGAATAATTCTGGAAGGATTACTACTACAGATCTCAGGATCTATAACAAAGACATATTCTATCTCTTCTGAGCCTCCTAACCCCCAAATCTTCAGATTGTTTAGATTGTATATATAACTTAATATAACTCCACAGACCAGAAAAGTAAAAGGGACCTGTGTGTGTGTGTGTGTGTGTGTGTGTGTGTGTGTGTGTGTGTCCAGATATGTAAGGCAATGCTAATGGTCTCTACTTCCTAGAGATGTGCCCTTTCTTTGTATGTCCAGTACGCTAAGCCTGTGGTAGGGGAATAGGGATTAGATTATGGTTCAAATGCCAGTTTTCTCATGAATACTTAAGAGATGTCTTTATTTGTTACACACAAATCTATAGAAAAACTTCTAGAAGCCTAACTGTTTTTTTTTTAATTAACTTGAGTATTTCTTACATAAATTTCGAGTGTTATTCCCTTTCCCGGTTTCCGGGCAAACATCCCCCTCCCCCCTCCCCTTCCTTATGGGTGTTCCCCTCCCAACCCTCCCCCCATTGCCGCCCTCCCCCCACCAGTCTAGTTCACTGGGGGTTCAGTCTTAGCAGGACCCAGGGCTTCCCCTTCCACTGGTGCTCTTACTAGGATATTCATTGCTACCTATGGGGTCAGAGTCCAGGGTCAGTCCATGTATAGTCTTTAGGTAGTGGCTTAGTCCCTGGAAGCTCTGGTTGCTTGGCATTGTTGTACTTTTGGGGTCTCGAGCCCCTTCAAGCTCTTTCAGTTCTATCTCTGATTCCTTCAATAGGGGACCTATTCTCAGTTCAGTGGTTTGCTGCTGGCATTCGCCTCTGTATTTGCTGTATTCTGGCTGTGTCTCTCAGGAGCGATCTACATCCGGCTCCTGTCGGTCTGCACTTCTTTGCTTCATCCATCTTGTCTAATTGGGTGGCTGTATATGTATGGGCCACATGTGGGGCAGGCTCTGAATGGGTGTTCCTTCAGTCTCTGTTTTAATCTTTGCCTCTCCCTTCCCTGCCAAGGGTATTCTTTTTCCTCATTTAAAGAAGGAGTGAAGCATTCACATTTTGATCATCCGTCTTGAGTTTCGTTTGTTCTAGGGATCTAGGGTAATTCAAGCATTTGGGCTAATAGCCACTTATCAATGAGTGCATACCATGTATGTCTTTCTGTGATTGGGTTAGCTCACTCAGGATGATATTTTCCAGTTCCAACCATTTGCCTACGAATTTCATAAACTCGTTGTTTTTGATAGCTGAGTAATATTCCATTGTGTAGATGTACCATATTTTCTGTATCCATTCCTCTGTTGAAGGGCATCTGGGTTCTTTCCATTTTCTGGCTATTATAAATAAGGCTGCGATGAACACAGTGGAGCACGTGTCTCTTTTATATGTTGAGGCATCTTTTGGGTATATGCCCAAGAGAGGTATAGCTGGATCCTCAGGCAGTTCAATGTCCAATTTTCTGAGGAACCTCCAGACTGATTTCCAGAATGGTTGTACCAGTCTGCAATCCCACCAACAATGGAGGAGTGTTCCTCTTTCTCCACATCCTCGCCAGCATCTGCTGTCACCTGAGTTTTTGATCTTAGCCATTCTCACTGGTATGAGGTGAAATCTCAGGGTTGTTTTGATTTGCATTTCCCTTATGACTAAAGATGTTGAACATTTCTTTAGGTGTTTCTCAGCCATTCGGCATTCCTCAGCTGTGAATTCTTTGTTTAGCTCTGAACCCCATTTTTTAATAGGGTTATTTGTTTCCCTGCAGTCTAACTTCTTGAGTTCTTTGTATATTTTGGATATAAGGCCTCTATCTGTTGTAGGATTGGTAAAGATCTTTTCCCAATCTGTTGGTTGCCGTTTTGTCCTAACCACAGTGTCCTTTGCCTTACAGAAGCTTTGCAGTTTTATGAGATCCCATTTGTCGATTCTTGATCTTAGAGCATAAGCCATTGGTGTTTTGTTCAAGAAATTTTTTCCAGTGCCCATGTGTTCCAGATGCTTCCCTAGTTTTTCTTCTATTAGTTTGAGTGTGTCTGGTTTGATGTGGAGGTCCTTGATCCACTTGGACTTAAGCTTTGTACAGGGTGATAAGCATGGATCGATCTGCATTCTTCTACATGTTACCCTCCAGTTGAACCAGCACCATTTGCTGAAAATGCTATCTTTTTTCCATTGGATGGTTTTGGCTCCTTTGTCAAAAATCAAGTGACCATAGGTGTGTGGGTTCATTTCTGGGTCTTCAATTCTATTCCATTGGTCTATCTGTCTGTCTCTGTACCAATACCATGCAGTTTTTATCACTATTGCTCTGTAATACTGCTTGAGTTCAGGGATAGTGATTCCCCCTGAAGTTCTTTTATTGTTGAGGATAGCTTTAGCTATCCTGGGTTTTTTGTTATTCCAGATGAATTTGCAAATTGTTCTGTCTAACTCTTTGAAGAATTGGATTGGTATTTTGATGGGGATTGCATTGAATCTGTAGATTGCTTTTGATAAAATGGCCATTTTTACTATATTAATCCTGCCAATCCATGAGCATGGGAGATCTTTCCATCTTCTGAGGTCTTCTTCAATTTCTTTCCTCAGTGTCTTGAAGTTCTTATTGTACAGATCTTTTACTTGCTTGGTTAAAGTCACACCGAGGTACTTTATATTATTTGGGTCTATTATGAAGGGTGTCGTTTCCCTAATTTCTTTCTCGGCTTGTGTCTCTTTTGTATAGAGGAAGGCAACTGATTTATTTGAGTTAATTTTATACCCAGCCAATATGCTGAAGTTGTTTATCAGCTTTAGTAGTTCTCTGGTGGAACTTTTGGGATCACTTAAATATACTATCATGTCATCTGCAAATAGTGATATTTTGACCTCTTCTTTTCCGATCTGTATCCCTTTGATCTCCTTTTGTTGTCTGATTGCTCTGGCTAGAACTTCAAGAACTATATTGAATAAGTAGGGAGAGAGTGGGCAGCCTTGTCTAGTCCCTGATTTTAGTGGGATTGCTTCAAGTTTCTCTCCATTTAGTTTAATGTTAGCAACTGGTTTGCTGTATATGGCTTTTACTATGTTTAGGTATGGGCCTTGAATTCCTATTCTTTCCAGGACTTTTATAATGAAGGGGTGTTGAATTTTGTCAAATGCGTTCTCAGCATCTAATGAAATAATCATGTGGTTCTGTTCTTTCAGTTTGTTTATATAATGGATCACGTTGATGGTTTTCCGTATATTAAACCATCCCTGCATGCCTGGGATGAAGCCTACTTGATCATGGTGGATGATTGTTTTGATGTGCTCTTGAATTCGGTTTGCCAGAATTTTATTGAGTATTTTTGCGTCGATATTCATAAGGGAAATTGGTCTGAAGTTCTCTTTCTTTGTTGTGTCTTTGTGTGGTTTAGGTATAAGAGTAATTGTGGCTTCGTAGAAGGAATTCGGTAGGGCTCCATCTGTTTCAATTTTGTGGAATAGTTTGGATAATATTGGTATGAGGTCTTCTATGAAGGTTTGATAGAATTCTGCACTAAACCCGTCTGGACCTGGGCTCTTTTTGGTTGGGAGACCTTTAATGACTGCTTCTATTTCCTTAGGAGTTATGGGGTTGTTTAACTGGTTTATCTGTTCCTGATTTAACTTCGGTACCTGGTATCTGTCTAGGAAATTGTCCATTTCCTGCAGGTTTTCAAGTTTTGTTGAATATAGGTTTTTATAGTAAGATCTGATGATTTTTTGAATTTCCTCCGAATCTGTTGTTATGTCTCCCTTTTCATTTCTGATTTTGTTAATTTGGACACACTCTCTGTGTCCTCTCGTTAGTCTGGCTAAGGGTTTATCTATCATGTTGATTTTCTCAAAGAACCAACTTTTGGTTCTGTTGATTCTTTCTATGGTCCTTTTTGTTTCTACTTGGTTGATTTCAGCTCTGAGTTTGATTATTTCCTGCCTTCTACTCCTCCTGGGTGTATTTGCTTCTTTTTGTTCTAGAGCTTTTATGTGTGCTGTCAAGCTGCTGACATATGCTCTTTCCTGTTTCTTTCTGCAGGCACTCAGTGCTATGAGTTTTCCTCTTAGTACAGCTTTCATTGTGTCCCATAAGTTTGAGTATGTTGTATCTTCATTTTCATTAAATTCTAAAAAGTTTTTAATTTCTTTCTTTATTTCTTCCTTGACCAGGTTATCATTGAGTAGAGCATTGTTCAATTTCCACGTATATGTGGGCATTCTTCCCTTATTGTTATTGAAGACCAGTTTTAGGCCGTGGTGGTCCGATAGCACGCATGGGATTATTTCTATCTTTCTGTACCTGTTGAGGCCCGTTTTTTGACCAATTATATGGTCAATTTTGGAGAAAGTACCATGAGGAGCTGAGAAGAAGGTATATCCTTTTGCTTTAGGATAGAATGTTCTATAAATATCCGTTAAGTCCATTTGGCTCATGACTTCTCTTAGTCTGTCTACATCTCTGTTTAATTTCTGTTTCCATGATCTGTCCATTGATGAGAGTGGGGTGTTGAAATCTCCCACTATTATTGTGTGAGGTGCAATGTGTGTTTTGAGCTTTAGTAAGGTTTCTTTTACGTATGTAGCTGCCCTTGTATTTGGGGCATAGATATTTAGGATTGAGAGTTCATCTTGGTGGATTTTTCCTTTGATTAATATGAAGTGTCCTTCCTTATCTTTTTTGATGACTTTTAATTGAAAATTGATTTTATTTGATATTAGAATGGCTACTCCAGCTTGCTTCTTCTGACCATTTGCTTGGAAAGTTGTTTTCCAGCCTTTCACTCTGAGGTAGTGTCTGTCTTTGTCTCTGAGGTGTGTTTCCTGTAGGCAGCAGAATGCAGGGTCCTCGTTGCGTATCCAGTTTGTTAATCTATGTCTTTTTGTTGGGGAGTTGAGGCCATTGATATTGAGAGATATTAAGGAATAGTGATTATTGCTTCCTGTTATATTCATATTTGGATGTGAGGTTATGTTTGTGTGCTTTCATTCTCTTTGTTTTGTTGCCAAGACGATTAGTTTCTTGCTTCTTCTAGGGTATAGCTTGCCTCCTTATGTTGGGCTTTACCATTTATTATCCTTTGTAGTGCTGGATTTGTAGAAAGATATTGTGTAAATTTGGTTTTGTCATGGAATATCTTGGTTTCTCCATCAATGTTAATTGAGAGTTTTGCTGGATACAGTAACCTGGGCTGGCATTTGTGTTCTCTTAGGGTCTGTATAACATCAGTCCAGGATCTTCTGGCCTTCATAGTTTCTGGCGAGAAGTCTGGTGTGATTCTGATAGGTCTCCCTTTATATGTTACTTGACCTCTTTCCCTTACTGCTTTTAATATTCTTTCTTTATTTTGTGCGTTTGGTGTTTTGACAATTATGTGACGGGAGGTGTTTCTTTTCTGGTCCAATCTATTTGGAGTTCTGTAGGCTTCTTGTATGTCTATGGGTATCTCTTTTTTTAGGTTAGGGAAGTTTTCTTCTATGATTTTGTTGAAGATATTTACTGGTCCTTTGAGCTGGGAGTCTTCACTCTCTTCTATACCTATTATCCTTAGGTTTGATCTTCTCATTGAGTCCTGGATTTCCTGTATGTTTTGGACCAGTAGTTTTTTCCGCTTTACATTATCTTTGACAGTTGAGTCAATGATTTCTATGGAATCTTCTGCTCTTGAGATTCTCTCTTCCATCTCTTGTAATCTGTTGGTGAAGCTTGTATCTACAGCTCCTTGTCTCTTCTTTTGGTTTTCTATGTCCAGGGTTGTTTCCATGTGTTCTTTCTTGATTGCTTCTATTTCCATTTTTAATTCCTTCAACTGTTTGATTGTGTTTTTCTGGAATTCTTTCAGGGATTTTTGCGATTCCTCTCTGTAGGCTTCTACTTGTTTATTAATGTTTTCCTGTGTTTCCCTAAGTGTGTTCATGTCTTTCTTGAAGTCCTCCAGCATCATGATCAAATATGATTTTGAAACTAGATCTTGCTTTTCTGGTGTGTTTGGATATTCCATGTTTGTTTTGGTGGGAGAATTGGGCTCCGATGATGGCATGTAGTCTTGGTTTCTGTTGCTTGGGTTCCTGCGCTTGCCTCTCGCCATCAGATTATCTCTAGTGTTACTTTGTTCTGCTATTTCTGACAGTGGCTAGACTGTCCTATAAGCCTGTGTGTCAGGAGTGCTGTAGACCTGTTTTCCTCTCTTTCAGTCAGTTATGGGGACAGAGTGTTCTGCTTTCGGGCGTGTAGTTTTTCCTCTCTACAGGTCTTCAGCTGTTCCTGTGGGCCTGTGTCTTGAGTTCACCAGGCAGCTTTCTTGCAGAAGAAAATTTGGTCTTACCTGTGGTCCCGAGGCTCAGGTTCGCTCGTGGGGTGCTGCCCAGGGGCTCTCTGCAGCGGTAGCAACCAGGAAGACCTGTGCCGCTCCTTCAGGGAGCTTCAGTGCACCAGGGTTCCAGATGGTCTTTGGCTTTTTCCTCTGGCGTCCGAGATGTGTGTGCAGGGAGCAGTCTCTTCTGGTTTCCCAGGCTTGTCTGCCTCTCTGAAGGTTTAGCTCTCCCTCCCACGGGATTTGGGTGCAGAGAACTGTTTATCCGGTCTGTTTCCTTCAGGGTCCGGCGGTGTCTCTGGCAGGGGTCCTGCCGCTCCTGGGCCCTCCCCCACTGGAGCCCAGAGGCCTTATACAGTTTCCTCTTGGGCCAGGGATGTGGGCAGGGGTGAGCAGTGTTGGTGGTCTCTTCCGCTCTGCAGCCTCAGGAGTGCCCACCTGACCAGGCGGTTGGGTCTCTCTCTCACCGGGTCTGGGAGCAGAGAGCTGCTGCGGGCCGGGATCCGCGGGTTGAAGCCTAACTGTTTTAAAACTCATTTTATTGTTATGGCCATTTGCTTGGAGAGTTGGTTTACACACTTCCACTGATGCCATTCTGAAGCCATATTCTTTTTTTTTTTTTTTTTATTAACTTGAGTATTTCTTATATACATTTCAAGTGTTATTCCCTTTCCCGGTTTCCGGGCAAACATCCCCCTCCCCCCTCCCCTTCCGTATGGGTGTTCCCCTCCCAACCCTCCCCCCATTGCCGCCCTCCCTCCATAGTCTAGTTCACTGGGGGTTCAGTCTTAGCAGGACCCAGGGCTTCCCCTTCCACTGGTGCTCTTACTAGGATATTCATTGCTACCTATGGGGTCAGAGTCCAGGGTCAGTCCATGTATAGTCTTTAGGTAGTGGCTTAGTCCCTGGAAGCTCTGGTTGCTTGACATTGTTGTACTTTTGGGGTCTCGAGCCCCTTTAAGCTCTTCCAGTTCTTTCTCTGATTCCCTGCAGCCATATTCTTTACATTCCTTTATTCTGTGCTTGTCCCCCCACCCCCAAGATCAAAGACTTGTGATTTCCAGAAATGAAAATCATTCCTAAACAATTGCTTCAGCAGCTAACTTTTCCTTTGGGGCTATTTCTGAGTTTAATCATGTCACTCTAACACATGCAAATCTTCTGTAGTGAGATAGTTTGAATAAGAATTAACCCCACAGGTTTGTGTACTTGAAATCTTGGTCACCAGGGAATGGAACTGTTTGAAAGGATTATAAGGATTAGGAAGCATCATTGTTGGAGTAGGTGTGGCCTTGCTGGAGGAAGTGTGTCACTAGGGATGGGCTTTGAGCTTTCAAAATTCACAATAGGCTCAGTCAGTCAGTCAGTTTGTCTGTCTTTGCTTCTCTGCCAGCTGGTCAGGATGCTTTCAGCTGCTTTTCCAGCATCATGCCTGTCTACCACCATGTTCTCTTCCATGATGATGATTGACTAAGCTTCTGAAACTGTAAGCAAGCCCCAACTAAGTGCTTTTTTAAAAATAAGAGTTTCCTTAGTCATGGTGTCTCTTTACAGCAATAGAACACTTACTAAGACATATGGCAAAATAAGGCCAAATACTAAGTGTTTAAAATGGACCTGGAATATTTCAGAGACTCAGTGGTCTTTCTTGGGCATTTCTTCCCATGAGGAAGTGTTAACGTGTAGTGGATGGATAAATTTTTCCAATTGTTTTACTTTCATATTGGAATATCCAGGGCCTTGCTAGACTGATCGTGCATCCATTTTGGAACAGATAGGTCTACTGAAACCAGTTTGTGCCCACTTTACCCACAATGTCCACCCCTCACAGCATAACTGTGAGCGTGAGAGCAATGATGGCTCTGTGAGAAGGGTTGTATAGAATTTGCTTTCTTGGGTGTTTACTGTAGATTGTTTTGGATTTCCTGATCTTTATTTTTTATGCACATCTGCTTTATAGCCCTGCAATATTTAACAACCTGCAATTTGAGTTTTAGTATTTTTCTCCCTTATCTGTGCCAGCCTAGCAATTAAGGAGCCAAACTGATCGTATTGACTTAGTCGCCTTGACATGAGGGAAAAGCTATTGTATCTCAATTTCTTCTCATTTCTATTCATTACTGTGCTGCAGTTTCCTGATAAGAATCAGGCAGTTTCTGCACATGAGCATAAGCATGAGACAATGTGTCTTTAATGTCTATCCAACAGTACACACACACACACACACACACACACACACACACACACACACACACACATATATATAATTGATTGTCTTTATATTAACGGGATGTAATTCTGTAAAATTTAGTTGTATAGATGTTTTTGGACTTTTCTAGGAATAATAAAGACATAATATGTCTTTCCTTTGGGAATGGAAAAATTAAGTGTTTGAATTAGTGGCTGAAATTAGTCTAAAAACAGTTTGGCAAAGATTCTCTTAATTAAAGATAATTCTGAATGGTTGTGGGTTAGTTACTAATCAAGAAGCACTTCTGGTATAGAAGCCAACGGGATAGTTTTCAGACTGTAGCAGAGGAAGACACCTTTGCCTCAGTTTCCATATTGTGACTCATCTCATTAGGACATTTTAGTCTATTTCTTAATACTTTAATCTTCTGAATACTTTTATCATCAGCAGAAACGGAATTTGCTATTACAATATTGTAATAGCAAACTAAACATTGTATGAATTATCATTTTTCAGAAAGTTCAGCTCGAGTAGGCAAACGTGGGAACTGAGTAACAGTCAAGTGTGTACCCAATGTGACCTCGACGAAGCCGGTTCTGGTGCTTCCAGTCCAGCACAGGGTGGGTTAGAGGCCACCCAACACTCACTCTGATAGCATCTTAGCACCAGGCAATGCTCGCTGGGCTGAGGATTCTTCACTGGTAACCACAAATGGCCTACAGAGCTTTCCCTATATTACAAAGAACGACCAGAGTTCTTTTCCACATCTCTGGCTTCAAATCAGTATTCAAACTGATTCTTTGCCCCCCTTCTAGATTTTTTGGGGTTCCTTATCCTTTTCTACCTTCTAAACTTGAGTTCTCTAGAGCATGCTCTGGAGCTAATCACCACATGTCTTGTTCTTGTAGCTTGGAAACACCCTACTCTGAAGTACAGAGGGTCAGAAGAACTCTAATTTTCTTGGAAATAGTTACATCCACAAATTTACTGATGCTTACCGAGGTCCATTCGCAATGTTGTCTGAATGGCGATTTTACGTTTTTCATGTACCTTTTACAATTATTTGCTGAATTTCTCTGAAATGAGCAGCCTTCCCCCTTCCTTTTCCATAACTTCTTTGTGTTGTTTGCTTTTTGCTGTGTTTTGAGTCCACACCATCGCCCATTTTGTTACTCTGCTGTTCTAGCTCTCCTGCCAGAGCTAGATCTTCCAGAGAGGATCTAGGTGCTGAGTGTGGTAGTTGCAACATGGCTGTTGCTGATTTCAGGCTTGTAGCCCTAATCTCTCATAAACCTCTCAGTAAATATATCCAGGGGTTTTCAGATCATCTCAGTGCACAGCTGTTTGTGTGTGTGTGTGTGTGTGTGTGTGTGTGTGTGTGTGTCTTTGTGTTGAGTCTGATGGGGCTCATGACCCCTCACATTTCAGCCAATCACCTCAAGGTCTGACCACAGAACTGCCACTTCAAACTTCTGTGTAAAACAGACCCATTCCCTCAATCAAAATGTTCTTGTACAGGCTTTTTGTTTTCTAGTGTTTCTTAGTATAATCACTTTCTCTGTGTTTTTTTTTTTTTTTGCTCTGTTTCTTTTTTTTTAATATTTTTTTATTAACTTGAGTATTTCTTTTTTTTTGTTTTTTTGTTTTTTTGTTTTTTTTTACATTTTATTTTATTTTTTTCATTAACTTGAGTATTTCTTATATACATTTCGAGTGTTATTCCCTTTCCCGGTATCCGGGCAAGCATCCCCCTCCCCCCTCCCCTTCCTTATGGGTGTTCCCCTCCCAACCCTCCCCCCATTGCCGCCCTCCCCCCACCAGTCTAGTTCACTGGGGGTTCAGTCTTAGCAGGACCCACGGCTTCCCCTTCCACTGGTGCTCTTACTAGGAAATTCATTGCTACCTATGAGGTCAGAGTCCAGGGTCAGTCCATGTATAGTCTTTAGGTAGTGGCTTAGTCCCTGGAAGCTCTGGTTGCTTGGCATTGTTGTACATATGGGGTCTCGAGCCCCTTCAAGCTCTTCCAGTTCTTTCTCTGATTCCTTCAACGGGGGTCCTATTCTCAGTTCAGTGGTTTGCTGCTGGCATTCGCCTCTGTATTTGCTGTATTCTGGCTGTGTCTCTCAGGAGCGATCTACATCCGGCTCCTGTCGGTCTGCACTTCTTTGCTTCATCCATCTTGTCTAATTGGGTGGCTGTATATGTATGGGCCACATGTGGGGCAGGCTCTGAATGGGTGTTCCTTCAGTCTCTGTTTTAATCTTTGCCTCTCTCTTCCCTGCCAAGGGTATTCTTGTTCCCCTTTTAAAGAAGGAGTGAAGCATTCACATTTTGATCATCCGTCTTGAGTTTCGTTTGTTCTAGGCATCTAGGGTAATTCAAGCATTTGGGCTAATAGCCACTTATCAACGAGTGCATACCATGTATGTCTTTCTGTGATTGGGTTAGCTCACTCAGGATGATGTTTTCCAGTTCCAACCATTTGCCTACGAATTTCATAAACTCGTTGTTTTTGATAGCTGAGTAATATTCCATTGTGTAGATGTACCACATTTTCTGTATCCATTCCTCTGTTGAAGGGCATCTGGGTTCTTTCCAGTTTCTGGCTATTATAAATAAGGCTGCGATGAACATAGTGGAGCACGTGTCTCTTTTATATGTTGGGGCATCTTTTGGGTATATGCCCAAGAGAGGTATAGCTGGATCCTCAGGCAGTTCAATATCCAATTTTCTGAGGATACTCCAGACTGATTTCCAGAATGGTTGTACCAGTTTGCAATCCCACCAACAATGGAGGAGTGTTCCTCTTTCTCCACATCCTCGCCAGCATCTGTTGTCCCCTGAGTTTTTGATCTTAGCCAATCTCACTGGTGTGAGGTGAAATCTCAGGGTTGTTTTGATTTGCATTTCCCTTATGACTAAAGATGTTGAACAATTTCTTTGGTGTTTCTCAGCCATTCGGCATTCCTCAGCTGTGAATTCTTTGTTTAGCTCTGAACACCATTTTTTAATAGGGTTATTTGTTTCCCTGCGGTCTAACTTCTTGAGTTCTTTGTATATTTTGGATATAAGGCCTCTATCTGTTGTAGGATTGGTAAAGATCTTTTCCCAATCTGTTGGTTGGTTGCCGTTTTGTCCTAACCACAGTGTCCTTTGCCTTACAGAAGCTTTGCAGTTTTATGAGATCCCATTTGTTGATTCTTGATCTTAGAGCGTAAGCCATTGGTGTTTTGTTCAGGAAATTTTTTCCAGTGCCCATGTGTTCCAGATGCTTCCCTAGTTTTTCTTCTATTAGTTTGAGTGTGTCTGGTTTGATGTGGAGGTCCTTGATCCACTTGGACTTAAGCTTTGTACAGGGTGATAAGGATGGATCAATCTGCATTCTTCTACATGTTGCCCTCCAGTTGAACCAGCACCATTTGCTGAAAATGCTATCTTTTTTCCATTGGATGGTTTTGGCTCCTTTGTCAAAAATCAAGTGACCATAGGTGTGTGGGTTCATTTCTGGGTCTTCAATTCTATTCCATTGGTCTATCTGTCTGTCTCTGTACCAATACCATGCAGTTTTTATCACTATTGCTCTGTAATACTGCTTGAGTTCAGGGATAGTGATTCCCCCTGAAGTCCTTTTATTGTTGAGGATAGCTTTAGCTATCCTGGGTTTTTGTTATTCCAGATGAATTTGCAAATTGTTCTGTCTAACTCTTTGAAGAATTGGATTGGTATTTTGATGGGGATTGCATTGAATCTGTAGATCGCTTTTGGTAAAATGGCCATTTTTACTATATTAATCCTGCCAATCCATGAGCATGGGAGATCTTTCCATCTTCTGAGGTCTTCTTCAATTTCTTTCCTCAGTGTCTTGAAGTTCTTACTGTACAGATCTTTAACTTGCTTGGTTAAAGTCACACCGAGGTACTTTATATTATTTGGGTCTATTATGAAGGGTGTTGTTTCCCTAATTTCTTTCTCGGCTTGTTTCTCTTTTGTGTAGAGGAAGGCTACTGATTTATTTGAGTTAATTTTATACCCAGCCACTTTCCTGAAGTTGTTTATCAGCTTTAGTAGTTCTCTGGTGGAACTTTTGGGATCACTTAAATATACTATCATATCATCTGCAAATCGTGATATTTTGACATCTTCTTTTCCGATCTGTATCCCCTTGACCTCCTTTTGTTGTCTGATTGCTCTGGCTAGAACTTCAAGAACTATATTGAATAAGTAGGGAGAGAGTGGGCAGCCTTGTCTAGTCCCTGATTTTAGTGGGATTGCTTCGAGTTTCTCTCCATTTAGTTTAATGTTAGCAACTGGTTTGCTGTATATGGCTTTTACTATGTTTAGGTATGGGCCTTGAATTCCTATTCTTTCTAGGACTTTTATCATGAAGGGGTGTTGAATTTTGTCAAATGCTTTCTCAGCATCTAATGAAATGATCATGTGGTTCTGTTCTTTCAGTTTGTTTATATAATGGATCACGTTGATGGTTTTCCGTATATTAAACCATCCCTGCATGCCTGGGATGAAGCCTACTTGATCATGATGGATGATTGTTTTGATGTGCTCTTGAATTCGGTTTGCCAGAATTTTATTGAGTATCTTTGCGTCGATATTCATAAGGGAAATTGGTCTGAAGTTCTCTTTCTTTGTTGTGTCTTTGTGTGGTTTAGGTATAAGAGTAATTGTGGCTTCGTAGAAGGTATTCGGTAGTGATCCATCTGTTTCAATTTTGTGGAATAGTTTGGATAATATTGGTATGAGGTCTTTTCTGAAGGTTTGGTAGAATTCTGCACTAAACCCGTCTGGACCTGGGCTCTTTTTGGTTGGGAGACCTTTAATGACTGCTTCTATTTCCTTAGGAGTTATGGGGTTGTTTAACTGGTTTATCTGTTCCTGATTTATCTTCGGTACCTGGTATCTGTCTAGGAAATTGTCCATTTCCTGAAGATTTTCAAGTTTTGTTGAATATAGGTTTTTATAGTAAGATCTGATGATTTTTTGAATTTCCTCTGAATCTGTAGTTATGTCTCCCTTTTCATTTCTGATTTTGTTAATTTGGACGCACTCTCTGTGTCCTCTCGTTAGTCTGGCTAAGGGTTTATCTATCTTGTTGATTTTCTCAAAGAACCAACTTTTGGTTCTGTTGATTCTTTCTATGGTCCTTTTTGTTTCTACTTGGTTGATTTCAGCTCTGAGTTTGATTATTTCCTGCCTTCTACTCCTCCTGGGTGTATTTGCTTCTTTTTGTTCTAGAGCTTTTAGGTGTGCTGTCAAGCTGCTGACATATGCTCTTTCCTGTTTCTTTCTGCAGGCACTCAGCGCTATGAGTTTTCCTCTTAGCACAGCTTTCATTGTGTCCCATAAGTTTGGGTATGTTGTACCTTATTTTCATTAAATTCTAAAAAGTTTTTAATTTCTTTCTTTATTTCTTCCTTGACCAGGTTATCATTGAGTAGAGCATTGTTCAATTTCCAAGTATATGTGGGCATTCTTCCTTGATTGTCATTGAAGACCAGTTTTAGGCAGTGGTGGTCCGATAGCACGCATGGGATTATTTCTATCTTTCTGTACCTGTTGAGGCCCGTTTTTTGACCAATTATATGGTCAATTTTGGAGAAAGTACCATGAGGAGCTGAGAAGAAGGTATATCTTTTTGCTTTAGGATAGAATGTTCTATAAATATCCGTTATGTCCATTTGGCTCATGACTTCTCTTAGTCTGTCTACATCTCTGTTTAATTTCTGTTTCCATGATCTGTCCATTGATGAGAGTGGCGTGTTGAAATCTCTCACTATTATTGTGTGAGGTGCAATGTGTGTTTTGAGCTTTAGTAAGGTTTCTTTTACATATGTAGGTGCCCTTGTATTTGGGGCATAGATATTTAGGATTGAGAGTTCAACTTGGTGGATTTTTCCTTTGATGAACATGAATTGTCCTTCTTTATCTTTTTTGATGACTTTTAATTGAAAATTGATTTTATTTGATATTAGAATGGCTACTCCAGCTGCTTCTTCTCACCATTTGCTTGGAAAATTGTATTCCAGCCTTTCACTCTGAGGTAATGTCTGTCTTTGTCTCTGAGGTGTGTTTCCTGTAGGCAGCAGAATGCAGGGTCCTCGTTGTGTATCCAGTTTGTTAATCTATGTCTTTTTATTGGGGAGTTGAGGCCATTGATGTAGAGAGATATTAAGGTATAATGATTATTGCTTCCCGTTATATTCATATTTGGATGTGAGGTTATGTTTGTGTGCTTTCATTCTCTTTGTTTTGTTGCCAAGACGATTAGTTTCTTGCTTCTTCTAGGGTATAGCTTGCCTCCTTATGTTGGGCTTTACCATTTATTATCCTTTGTAGTGCTGGATTTGTAGAAAGATATTGTGTAAATTTGGTTTTGTCATGGAATATCTTGGTTGCTCCATCTATGTTAATTGAGAGTTTTGCAGGATACAGTAACCTGGGCTGGCATTTGTGTTCTCTTAGGGTCTGTATGACATCAGTCCAGGATCTTCTGGCCTTCCTAGTTTCTGGCGAGAAGTCTGGTGTGATTTTGATAGGTCTGCCTTTATATGTTACTTGACCTTTTTCCCTTACTGCTTTTAATATTCTTTCTTTATTTTGTGCGTTTGGTGTTTTGACTATTATTTGACGGGAGGTGTTTCTTTTCTGGTCCAATCTATTTGGAGTTCTGCAGGCTTCTTGTATGCCTATGGGTATCTCTTTTTTTTAGGTTAGGGAAGTTTTCTTCTATGATTTTGTTGAAGATATTTACTGGTCCTTTGAGCTGGGAGTCTTTACTCTCTTCTATACCTATTATCCTTAGGTTTGATCTTCTCATTGAGTCCTGGATTTCCTGTATGTTTTGGACCAGTAGCTTTTTCTGCTTTACATTATCTTTGACAGTTGAGTCAATGATTTCTATGGAGTCTTCTGCTCCTGAGATTCTCTCTTCCATCTCTTGTATTCTGTTGGTGAAGCTTGTATCTACAGCTCCTTGTCTCTTCTTTTGGTTTTCTATATCCAGGGTTGTTTCCATGTGTTCTTTCTTGATTGCTTCTATTTCCATTTTTAATTCCTTCAACTGTTTGATTGTGTTTTCCTGGAATTCTTTCAGGGATTTTTGCGATTCTTTCAGGGATTTTTGCGATTCCTCTCTGTAGGCTTCTCCTTGTTTATTAATGTTTTCCTGTGTTTCCCTAAGGGAGTTCTTCACGTCTTTCTTGAAGTCCTCCAGCATCATGATCAAATATGATTTTGAAACTAGATCTTGCTTTTCTGGTGTGTTTGCATATTCCATGTTTGTTTTCGTGGGAGAATTGGGCTCCGATGATGCCATGTAGTCTTGGTTTCTGTTGCTTGTGTTCCTGCGCTTTCCTCTTGCCATCAGATTATCTCTAGTGTTACTTTGTTCTGCTATTTCTGACAGTGGCTAGACTGTCCTATAAGCCTGTGTGTCAGGAGTGCTGTAGACCTGTTTTCCTCTCTTTCAGTCAGTTATGGGGACAGAGTGTTCTGCTTTCGGGCGTGTAGTTTTCCCTCTCTACAGGTCTTCAGCTGTTCCCGTGGGCCTGTGTCTTGAGTTCCCAAGGCAGCTTTCTTGCAGCAGACAAGTTGGTCTTACCTGTGGTCCCGAGGCTCAAGGTCGCTCGCGGGTTGCTGCCCATGGGCTCTCTGCAGCGGCAGCAACCAGGAAGACCTGTGCCGCCCCTTCCGGGAGCTTCAGTGCACCAGGGTTCTAGTTGGCCTTTGTTGTTTTCCTCTGGCGTCCGAGATGTGTGTGCAGAGAGCAGTCTCTTCTGGTTTCCCAGGCTTGTCTGCCTCTCTGAAGGTTTAGCTCTCCCTCCCACGGGATTTGGGTGCAGAGAACTGTTTATCCGGTCTGTTTCCTTCAGGTTCTGGCGGTATCTCAGGCAGGGGTCCTGCCGCTCCTAGACCCTCCCCTACGGGAGCCCAGAGGCCTTATACAGTTTCCTCTTGGGCCAGGGATGTGGGCAGGGGTGAGCAGTGTTGGTGGTCTCTTCCGCTCTGCAGCCTTAGGAGTGCCCACCTGACCAGGCGGTGAGGTCTCTTTCCCACAGGGTCTGGGAGCAGAGAACTGCTGCGGGCAGGGATCCGCGGGTGTGGGACTTCCGGTAAACACAGGACGTGCCCGGTCCTAGAGAAATTCCGCCCCTGTGTCCCGATTTCACCTGGCAGCTTTCTTGCAGCAGACAAGTTGGTCTTACCTGTGGTCCCGAGGCTCAAGTTTGCTCGCGGGGTGCTGCCCACGGGCTCTCTGCGGCGGCAGCAACCAGGAAGACCTGTGCCGCCCCTTCCGGGAGCTTCAGTGCACCAGGGTTCCAGATGGCCTTTGGTGTTTTCCTCTGGCGTCCGAGATGTATGTACAGAGAGCAGTCTCTTCTGGTTTCCCAGGCTTGTCTGCCTCTCTGAAGGTTTAGCTCTCCCTCTTTCTCTTTGTTTTTAAATATGGTTGTGTTATGTGTTTATAATGCTGGCAGTGTGGGGTATTTTTGAAGTAAAGCCATACAAAATAACTACAAAGAATCACTACTTCCTCATGCATGTTATAATGGTTACTTCCTTGACCTTTTTCACGTTTTCCATATCTTTTTGTAAATGGCTCATATTTCCAGTATATCCCTCCAGTATCTTTTGTACAAATAAACAGACATTGATATGTTTTATATAACTTCCCTTTACATTACATGAAAGATAACTGGCAGTATCTGACTTTTCCCATTCTATCTTTAAAAAACATAACAACTGTCTTGGAAGTTACGTTTAGTCAGTTCACAGAACCCTTACCCATTTCACGGCTGTACAGTATGTTACATAGTGAATATGTCATTGAGCTTCTATCTCATAGAGAGGCATTTAGGTTGTTTCCAGTTTTATAAGGGTAGAACCAGTTGCCACGAGTGTTTTTGGTTTTGGTGGTATATGTATTCAGTATGGCTTCTTAGAAGTCACACTGTTGGGTTATAGGCAAGACCACGCTTTATTAGATATCACCAGGCTGCCCTCCACAAGGGTTTCACGGGCTTCCATCACACTGGTGCCATGAGAAAATTAACCCATTTCCTCACTGTTTCCAACTATGTGAGACTTCTTGCTCTTTACTTTGGCAGCTAGTGATGAGCAGTACAGTAGCAGTGTTTCCACTTACATTTCCTTTTAAATTTTCTTATTTTTAAATTAATTGCGTATCTGTGTGCACATATCAGGTGTGTAAGTACAGGTGACAATGGAGGACAGAGGTGTTGGATGCTCTGGAGCTGGAGTTACAGGCAGTTGTGAGTTGCTGTGGAAGGTAATAAAGACAGAACTCAGTTCTCTCTGCAAGAGCAGGGAGCACTCTTAATCCCCGAGCCATCTCCAGCCCCTCTGCCCGTGTTTCTGTAACAAGTGACTTCGCCTATTTTTCATGAGTGAGAACCATTTTCATACCTTTTTGGTGATGTGCATTCGTGTCAATTTTCCCATTTTGTTTTTCATTTCGAGAGAATCTTGCTTTTTTCTCCTAGACTGGCCTAGAACTTGAATTCTTCCTGCCTCAGCCTCCACATACTGTAGATGTGATCGCCACAGCTATCTAATTTCCCATTCTATTGAGTTTTGTTACACAATTTTAAGTTTGTCATTTATTAAGAGTCATAGCTTTTAAGCTATGATATATGCTGCAATAATTTTCTCTGAGCTTGACAGCTTTGCTGTGACTTTGTGTAGTACTTGTTATTTATTTTTAGTCATGCAAATTTCAAACCCATTAATTTCTCAAATTTATGAATTATGCATGTGGACATTTATTTGTATTTGGAAATATTTTATGTATACCCAGGCTAAAAGAAATTATCCATTGCTTAGATGTCATCACTCTTATTCCTAAATCTCTGATTTATTTAGAATTCTTGTTTTGCTTGGATCCAGTTTTATTTTATTTTCAAATGAGCTCTATTGTCTCAGTAGTACTCACTAAACAGGACCCTTTCATCAGGGAGATCGAGACGCCTCTTCTAGATCTTCCTGTTGCATGCTGACTTTCCAGGTCGGGTAGGTGCAAGCTGTCATCTCCCTATCTGTTTCATGGTCTACTTATCTACACATGTACTGTATGAGCCTGTGTGACGCTTTTAGTTTACTTTTAATGTCTAGTGGTATTAGTTATCTCATAGTATCTCATTGGGTAGTTTTGCATTACTCTTTTTTTTTTAGTACAATTTACATATACAACAAAACTATACAACAAAATAGTTTGCATATACTCTTGGTTAAAATTGCACTAAATGTAGACATTAATGAAAAACAACTACTGTGTATTTGTTGATTCATCCAGGTTAAGTCTTTTTGTCTATGTTCAAATCTATATTTATGTCTCTCAAGATGCTTTAAGATGGTGTTGTATAACTTTTATAGGTGTTCTCTTCAATGTGTTCCAAAACACAATCTTTGTTTATATCATACACATTGTTCTTTACCAATACATTCTCTCTGTATATGTATGTGTGTATATATGTATGCATGTGTGTATGAATGCATGTATGTATGTGTGCGTGTGTATATGAAGACTCTCGTCTTTTTCCCTGTCATATTGGAACTGAACCTATAGCTTCCTACTGACAATCAAGTCCTCTATCACACAGTTACCTCAGCTAGAACATAGATTTTAAAATTTAGTATATATATATATATATATATACTTTTTTTGTAGCTGTGTTGTACTAAGAAGCAATAGACTCTGATGACAATAATTCAGAGTAAATAAGCCCTTTTGAAAAAGCAGGAACAAGAGGATAGCAAGGAAAGATTGGACCAAAGCAAGACTGAAACTCTACAAAGCAAATACAAACCCTGCAGCTCTAGGTGTGGCATCTGGGACACTTGGTGACAATATCCAGGTTCTAATGGGCTTGAATAACTCTGAACTGACACTTTTATCGTCTCTAGTGGATGACACACACTCTTTCTTGGGCTTCCTTCAGTTGGTACCCATAGCTTTTCTCAGCTGTGTCCTGTATTTCTGACATCTAGAATATTCTGAGGTACTTGGTACACCTTCTTAGCTTTACATGCAGCCTCTTCTGGATCTTCATGCAGGAAATTCAACACTCCTACATGTGGCTTGGTTTTTGCAGCCATTTAGAACCCTGGTGCTAACTGTGATGACACCTGTCACTCTTGCTTCGTGTTTCTAATTAGGCCATCACCACATGGAAAATGCAGAATTTGCTGTCAGCTTGAGATGTAACTTGATGCCTTTGGGTCACAGCCCTAGAAGTCTCGATGTGCCTACAAGGGGCAAACAACCTTCACCTTCACCCCACCCCCAGGCAGCTGACTCACAGTTAGACATCCCAGAGACACTATCTTTCCAGGTATTCTCTTTTTCAAATGAATTTGCAGTGTCATGCTCTAAAGATACTGCTGTGTGGATTCTTGGCCTCCAGTCATGTTTATTTCCTGTTGTCATCAGGTCAGTTGCCACCTGCACATTTCTGTCCACAGTGGAACTTGGGTCATGCTTTTCTCTGTCACACTACATTTCACTGCATTTTTCCTATATTTTTATTGGATTTTTCAAATTTACATTTCAAATGTTATCTATCCCTTTTCCACTACCCAACCACCACCCCTTCCTGCCTCCCCGCCCTGACATTCCCCTACACTGGGGGGGTCCAGCTTTGGCAGGACCAAGGGCTTCTCCTCCCTTTGGTGTCCAACAAGACCATTCTCTGCTACATATGCAGCTGGAGCCATGGGTCTGTCCATGTGCTCTCTTTGGATGGTGGTTTAGTCCCTGGGAGGTCTGCTTGGTTGGTATTGTTGTTTTTATGGGGTTGCAAACCCCTTCAGCTCTTCCAATTGTTTCTTTAACTCCTCCAATAGGGACCCCGTTCTAAGTTCAATGGTTGGCTGTGAGTGTCCACTTCTATATTTGTCATGCTCTGGCATAGCCTCTCAGGAGACAGCTATATCAGGCTCCTGTCAGCATGCACTTCTTGGCATCAGCAATATTGTCTGGGTTTGCTGACTGCATGTGTATGGGTTGGATCCCCAAGTGGGGCAGGCTCTGAATGGCCATTCCTCATTGTCTCTGTTCCAAACTTTGTCTCCATATTTCATTTCACTTCATCTTTTTTTCCACATTCTGTTCTCTTACTGCAAACCTGGGTAAATTCAGCAAGCAATAACAAGGGTACCGGCTGACTATAATGCTGTCTTCAAATTTCTTCTGTCAATAACTTAGTCCATTCTTTTTGAATTCAGTCTCACTGAAGATTTTAGGACACAGGCAGAAAGCAGTCGGATTCATAACATGTATGGCCACCAAACCAGATTCTGTCCTTTTTTTCTTTGAAACCACTTGAGTTTGGCTTTTTATCTGTGTACCTATTGGCTCTTTTATACTTACACCATAAACATAGGGCTTTTTTAGGCTGTATCTCTAGCTTTTTCCATCTTCTTCCCCATATTAGTTAAAAAGGTCTGGGATTTACAGATGTACATAAAAACATAATGAGGTTTATCACAGCAATTATCCCACTTTTCTGCATCAGTTTCCTGTCTTCCTTTTATTGGTACTTTGACCAATACTTGACAAGAAGCAACTTAAGAGAGGAAGAAAAATGTGGCTCACACTTTGAAGGACACAGTCTATCATGGTAGGTATAGCACAGTGGTAGGAACTTGGGACAACTGATCATTTAGTGTCTGCAGTCAGAAATCAAAGAGAGATGACTTGTGGTGATATTTATTAAGTTTTCTCCCTTTTTCTTCCTTTTTCTTCATTCTGGGTTCCCAGCCCATGGGATGCTGCAACCTATGTTCAGGGTATGTCTTCCCTGCTCAATTCATCTTCTCTGGAAAGTCTCAGTTATCTGAGAAGTTTGTCTTCTAGGTTAATTTGAATCCAGACACACTGACAACAAAGAATAACAAACACAGTGTGTGTGTGTGTGTGTGTGTGTGTGTGTGTGTATTATGTTCTTAGTGTCCCTTGTTGAATATTGAATCATAGCAGAGGTACATGGCCAACATGAGAGGCCAAAAATTGTGGGATTGTCTGCTTACTGAGAGCTTCTTAGTTGGCACCTGGAACTCGAGTTTAGGAAGTGTTCTTTTTATTCTGTAACAGGTATTGTTAGGGTTTAAATCTTGGCTTGCGCCCGGACAGAACACACCAAGCCAACATGGTTCCACATGGAGAGGTTTGATGAGAGAAGAGTAGAAGTGGGGAGAAGTAAAGGAGGCCGGCCATAGGCAGGTGGGGGGGGAGGGGGAGATGGGGAGAGAAGGGACAGAGGCAGAGGGGAAGAGAGCAGAGAAGAACAAAGAGCAAGAGAGGGTAAGAGGGAGAGGAGGGGGCAAGCAATCCCCTTTATAGTCAGGCACAGCTGACTGTTGTCAGGCAACTCTGGGGTAGAGCATACCTGGCTGTTTCCAGGTAGCTGTGGGGGTGGAACTTAGGATACCAACAGGTGTGAGTGCCTAAACTGTCTGTGCAATTTAATCTATGCTAAAAACCTGAATTTCTCCTGGAAGTCTGGAATTTTTTTTATATATTTAGCAAAAAGTGACCCCAATAAAATCTTAAGACTACAAAGGTGTCTCTGGTAGAAACATACAAATGCTGCTATCATCATATCACCCTGTTCCTGGGTTCTTCTTCTGTGATCTGGAGGACATTTTTTTTACACAATTACACTATATGTTAGTCAAGTGTACAATTATACATTCAATCCCATGCATTCTAGCAAATCTCCAAATGTGAAACTGGAGAAAATGCCTTTAGCATTAGCCTATTAAACAAGACACTGACATGGAGATGTTCTATTCCTTTTATCATATTAATAAAATATATTTCAGTTCATATTTTTGAGTACTTCAGTTATTAATGGGTATTGAATTGTGTAAGGATTGATTTTTCCACCAGAATTCATAATAATATATTTCTCTTAGATTAATTAATAATATTTAAACCATTAATAAATTTATTGGTATTGAAATAACTGAATTTTAGATTAAATAATGTTTATCCTGAAACATTATTTTTAGTTTTTAAAAAAGTTTTTAGTAGGTTGTCCATTTTTTCTATTGACTATGTCCTTTGCCTTTCAGTTTCATGAGGTTCCTTTTGTCAATTCTTGATCTTAAAGCCTGAGCCATTGGAGTCCTGTTTAGAAAACCTGCCCCCAGCCCCATGTTAATGAGTTTGAGGCTTTTTCCCATTTTTTCTTCTATTAGATTCAGTGTATCTAGTTTAATGTTGAGGTCCTTGAACCACTTGGACTTGAGCTTTGTGCAAGGTGATAAATGTGGATATATCTTCATTTTTCTATACATTGACTGCCAGTTAGACCAGCACCATTTATTAAAGGTTCTTTCTTTTTTCCATTGTATATCTTGGCTTCTTTGTCAGAGATCAAGTGTCCATAAGTGTGTGGTTTTATTTCTGGGTCTTTAATTCTAATCCATTGATCACCTTGTCTGCCTCTGTACCAATATCATGCAGTTTCTTCACCAACCCCACACCTGATAGAGGGCTAATATCCAAAATATATAAAGAACTCAAGAAGTTAACCTCCAAAAAAAACCCCAAACCAAATCAAAAAATGGGGTATAGAACTAAACAGAGAATTCACAGCAGAGGAATCTCAAATGTCTGAGAAGCAGAAATGTTCAAAGTTCTAGATCATCAGGGAAATGCAAATCAAAATGACCCTGATATTGTGCATTACACCAGTCAGAATGGCTAAGATAAGAAATGCAGGTGACAGCACACGCTGGCAAGGATGTGGAGAAAGAGGAGCCTCCATTGCTGGTAGGATTGTAAACTGGAAGAACCACTCTGGAAATCAATCTGGAGGTTCCTAACAAAACCGGAAATAGATCTATCTGAAGAGTCAGCTATACCGATCTTGGCCATAGATCCAAAAGATGTTCCACCATGCCACAGGGGCACATGTTCCACTATGTTCATAGTGGCCTTATTTGTGATAGCCAAAAGCTGGAAACAACCCAGATGTCTCACAATGGAAGAATCAATACAGAAAATGTGGTTCATTTACACAATGGAATACTACTCAGCTATTAAGAACAAGGACATCCTGAGTTTTGTAGGCAATGGATGGAACTAGAAAATATCATCCTGTGTGAGGTAACTCAGACCCAAAAGGACATGAATGGTATGTACTCACTAATAAGTGGATATTAACCAAAAAAAGTACAAAATACCCAGGATACAATCTACAGAACTCGTATCCTAATTTCCTTAGGCACGCTATATTATGGGTCAAATCAGTATGTTCCAATCTTTCTAGGAAGGTCAGTTCACTAATCCAACAGCCCTGTCAGAGTCCAAACTCTTCTATCTATCCTTTTGTATTTTTTATTATTCACATATATTCCAATTTCCCACAATAATATTTTTGGAACAAACTTTCTATTATTAGAGATCTCTCCCATAGGGGCTCTCACCACTGCTCATTAATCCAGTAGACCCAGCTATTTCTTCCTGATCTTGTCCCTTGTATTGTCTATGGATATCCCTGTTCTTAGTAACCCAGCACAGCATTCCTTTCTCCTTGGAGTCTTCAATTCTCTTAACTACTAAAACTTCAGGTTGATTGGGAAAAGATCTTTACCAATCCTACAACTGATAGAGGGCTTATATCCAAAATATACAAAGAACTCAAGAAGTTAGACTGTAAGGAGACAAATAACCCTATTAAAAATGGGGTTCAGAGCTAAACAAACAATTCACAGCTGAGGAATGCCGAATGGCTGAGAAACACCTAAAGAAATGTTCAACATCTTTAGTCATGAGGGAAATGCAAATCAAAACAACCCTGAGATTTCACCTCACACCAGTGAGAATGGCTAAGATCAAAATCTCAGGTGACAGCAAATGCTGGTGAGGATGTGGAGAAAGAGGAACACTCCTCCATTGTTGGTGGGAGTGCAGACTGATAAAACCATTCTGGAAATCAGTCTGGAGGTTCCTTAGAAAATTGGACATTGAACTACCTGAGGATCCAGCTATACCTCTCTTGGGCATATACCCAAAAGATGCCCCAACATATAACAAAGACACGTGCTCCACTATGTTCATCGCAGCCTTATTTATAATAGCCAGAAGCTGGAAAGAACCCAGATGCCCTTCAACAGAGGAATGGATACAGAAAGTGTGGTATATCTACACAATGGAATATTACTCAGCTATCAAAAACAATGCCTTTATGAAATTCATAGGCAAATGGTTGGAACTGGAAAATATCATCCTGAGTGAGGTAACCCAATCACAGAAAAACACACATGGTATGCACTCATTGATAAGTGGCTATTAGCCCAAATGCTCGAATTACCCTAGATGCACAGAACACATGAAACTCAAGATGGATGATCAAAATGTGAATGCTTCACTCCTTCTTTAAAAGGGGAAGAAGAATACCCTTGGAAGGGAATAGGGAGGCAAAGTTTAGAACAGAGGCAGAAGGAACACCCATTCAGAGCCTGCCCCACATGTGGCCCATACATATACAGCCACCCAATTAGACAAGATGGATGAAGCAAAGAAGTGCAGGCTGACAGGAGCTGGATGTAGATCTCTCCTGAGAGACACAGCCAGAATACAGCAAATACATAGGCGAATGCCAGCAGCAAACCACTGAACTGAGAACAGGACCCCATTGAAGGGGCTCGAGACCCCATATGTACAACAATGCCAAGCAACCAGAGCTTCCAGGGACTAAGCCACTACCTAAAGACTATACATGGACTGACCCTGGACTCTGAACTCATAGGAAGCAATGAATAGCCTAGTAAGAGTGAGTGGCCTGACTCTAGATTACCCAGGTTACCTAGGCTGTTGTAAAGTACAAGTGAGATCTCTCATAAGGATGGGTTTGGTTGACTGAGAAGCAATGATCACAATTAAAATCTAGGAAGAAAGTGTCTTGTATAAACATAATGATAGACTGGAGGATTCAGGTGTGGCCTGGCCCTACAGATAGCACAGGTTACTAGGTTATTAATGACATCCATGACCAGCTTTCCAGGTAGAAAGCAGGTATACATCTCTTCCATTGAGAACTCTCTGTGTTTAACATTTCTGTTGTCCTTGGTGCTTATTGTGAGAACAAAGACTTTTTGCCCTCTATAATTATGTCCATTTGATCTCATTTAATTCTTAGGTTTCTTGGTTTGTTTTTCCTTCAGATGACCTGTCTATTGGAAAAAGTGGTTTTTCAAATGCTGAAAATTGTTGAATTTGTGTTAATCTGTCTTTAATTCTACAAATTGGAGTTAATTGCTTCAGGCTCTATTGTATCTAATCTGATTGTTTATATGGAGAAGGAGACACATGGAAGATAAGTGATTAGATATTCCATTCATTCCTGTGAGGGCTGTTTTACTGATATCCTCAGTTTCAGTCTGGCCACTGCTGCTTCCCTGTTGCCCTGTTTTATGTTGTTAATTTTGAAAGTCTAAAAGCAATGAGATTCTGTTTTTGTAGAAGCCCATGGTTTTGTTTACTTCTTCTAAGTCTTAATAATTTTACTTGAGCATGTGTCCAATATTCTAGCTCAGTAATGGCGCCATTCCTCCATTCCATTTTCTTTCCACTTGGCCCCTTCACCTAGTTGCTCCCATTTCTGCTGTGTGCTGGGATCTTAAATGTATTTTAACAATTTCGTTTTCTTGGTTCTTTAAAAACCTTCCTTCAGTGACCAAAATTATGTTTTTCTTTATTTCTGTTTCCCCATGGGTATCATGTGTGTGTGTCTGGGACTTTAAAATGGGTTTCGAATTTCAAGTTCATGAACGCTTAGATTATTCTGAAGTGTGGGCTTGCTCTGCTTCATGGTTGGAAGTGGAAGGATCTCTTTTCCTCATTTGATAAGCATGCCATTTCACTTCCGGATTATCTCCATGTGGCTCCGTATGACTCACCTCACTGTTCCTTTAATGCAGCTGGGCCTCATGTTTCTGAAGGACTCCAGTTTGTGGGTACCCTTTTCTCAGCTCAGCAGTATCTTTTTGCCTTTCAGTTGTAGGGCCCATTTTAATCATCCTTTCTTCATGCTTCTTAATCTTTAAGAGTGTAAAGGAGCTTTTCTGTCATCTTATCTTTTTCTTTTGAAAAATTTTTATGCAATATATTCTGATCACCCCACGAAAGTCCCCCTGATCCTTTTTACCTCTCCACCTACCCAAATCCATGCTTTCTTCTCTTTCTCAAATTAGTATCTGAAATCTATACAGGATTAAAAACTTTAAGTCTCATTCTCAAATAAATAATCCAATCAGTAAATGAACAAACAAAAGAATAGTCACACGGCAAAACAATACATGCAACATTTTACTATACTAGTCATTATGAAAATCTAATCAAATACTACATTAACACTTTATTTCCCTCAAGCCAGAGTGGTTATTTTGAAAAAAAAAAACAAAAAACAAAAAACAAAAAACGGCAGGCTGGGGCATTAGTACTGTTGGTAAAGTTCTTGTTCTGCAAGCATGAGGACCTAAGTTCAATCCTTATAACCCATTAAAAATTAGAAGGCAGGTATGGAGAATATATTCTTATAATCCTAGAACCAGAGAGACAGAAAAAGACAGCTCCCTGGGACTCTGCACAGTCAATCTGGCCTACTTAGTGAGCTTCAGACCAATGAGAGGTATCAAAAACAGGTGGACCATATCTGTCCTCTGACCTCCACACAATTGCTCAAGCATCCCTCCATACACAATAATATGTGTGCGCATGTGCAGACACACACACACACACACACACACACACACACACACACACAAAGTGGTAACAATAAATGCTGGCAACATGTAAGGAAAATAGACACTGTTGGCATGCGTATAACTAATAAAGCCAATGTGGAAATCAATATGGGGAGTCCTCACAAAGCAAATACAACTGCCTCATGATCTACAAGTTTCTGTCTCCATGTGGCTGAAGATCCCTCAACACCCCTGGTACTGACAGCACCAATTGGTACAGTACCAATATCTTTTGTATCTTTTCTTCTGGGGCATCTCCATCAAGGACCGTGCCTGCTACTGCAGACTAGGCTCTGCTGTCTACTTGGTTCTGAGCACATGGCCCTGCATGTTTTCTTGATGGCTTAGTACTGGAAATGTAATGATACAGGGGGAACTGGAGTTTCCCTTTGGGGTTCCTAGTCCCCTTGACAAAAGAATTTGAGAGTGAACTCAAATGGAACCCCCAAGAACAACTTAGTTCCAGTTGAAAAGAAAGACCTGAAGGCAGACAAGCTGCAAACACCAGCAGCTTGCCCCAGGAGGGGGATGCAGGGCAAAGGAAAGAAACCATGCTGTCAAAGCTGCCATGGAGGCCAGACACAAGGCAGACAAGCAGCAACGTGGGGCAGCGGGAGAGGCTTTATAGAAAAAGAAATGGAAGTCCAAAGGGGAAGGAATTTTAGGAAGATAAAAAACGTACACTATCTCTTTAAAGGACTAATTATTCTGCTTATAGCATGGCTTGTGGAGAACCCCCAACCCTATGGGTGATCCTTTAGTCAAGAGGCTGACCTGGGCCAACTTGAGTGTTGGATCTCCATCCAGGGCCAAGATTCTTTTTTCTAGATTGGTAGTTTTTCTTTTTCTAACATTTTTTTTTTGCATTTGAAGAGGTAACCCTAAAATCATTTAGGAACCAACCAAGGAATAAGAGCCCCCAAACACTTTTGGTATCTTTGGTTACTAAGAGGGTCAAAGACATTTTTGGCTTTTATTCAACTTTACTTTGGTTTTTTTTTTTTATCCCAAACTACCCAGCCAGGCCAATTCCTATGCCCTGTTCCCAAGCTGAACGAGTTCAGGATCCCTTGTACTTGGTGTTGTCCTAACAGGTTTATCTCCTTCAAGATTTCATGCCCCATGGGGCTTAGAAGCTGAGCTTAACTCTGAGATACTGAGGTGCACGGAGAGGGAGAGGTGAGAGTTTTAACAAGTCTGAATGTACCATGTTAAATTTTAATGTCTTTCTTGCTAATGGCCACCAAACTACACTCATCATTTTAAAGACTATTCTTGTTAGAGGTTGAGACCAATTTCTAGTGTACGAAGAATCAATGTGTTCCTTGTTGTTCTAATGAGGACAAGAAAAGTTTTACAAGGGCTTATCACATGAAATATTCATCTAGACTCCTTCTCAAACAAGAAGAAACGTTCTTATATGCAAGAAGCTCTCTGCTAACATTAAAGATTAATTTAGAATAACAAGAGAGTGGGGTGGTGAGATACGAATGCAAAAAGTTAGAATCCTGACCTGGACTTCCACACTGTGCTTACCTCAGCCACCACACAAGCAAAGGGCTTCTCTGTCTGTTAGTGGAATGGCAGTGAGGGACAGGAGGGCTGAGTTCCTGGGGGAATCCATTTTGTTTTGTTGGTGTTGTTTTGTTCTTAAAGAGATTTTTTTTTCAGTAATGGAAAGTGCCTCTTGCAGAGCAGACAGGACTGGATCTGTTTTAGTCTCCCAGTGGAGTTTTCTGAACCAGACTCCTGTTGTAACCAGGACCTGTCAGGGAAGTATATGGAACCCTGGGTCACCATTCAAATAGTAAAAGAAGGCAACTGGTGAACAAAAGGAGAAAAAAGTGACTGACTTCTAAAACCTCGGTACTTTCAAGGGGTTTAGGGTACAGGTTGGTAGCTGTGTGGTCCCTTTCCAGTGGTAAGAATCATGGTGTTTATACAATATGAGGATCTTTGTAGAATTCAGTCTTGCAGTTACAATATCAGCTCATTGTTAGTTCAGCCAATCTGGCTTCAAAGTGCAGGAAGCTGGAGGATAGGAGAGCAGCCATTGCTAGGAGCTCTCCCTGGGTATGTTATTATGCAGCGATGCCCTCCTTTTTCTTTTGACTTTTTCTTGCTTAGAAGCTAGCAAAGATACCCCTGCCTCAATGTCCCCTCTGCTAGCATGAGTCCTGAGGGCTTTCAACAATAAAGCAACATTGCCACTATAAGTCTGTGCGTGCACACAGACACACACACAGACACACACACACACACACACACACACACACACACACAACCACACAACCACACAACCACTCCCACCTTTCATAAAAAGCAAAGGGAAAAAATGCACAACAGTTTTTATTAAGTTGTCTGGGGAGTGGTGGGTATGTGTGCATAGCCACTTATTTAAATTAATTGCTCAGACAGAGAAGCACTAATGTCTCATGGGAGCTACACACTTAGTTGCTTGAGTACTGAAGGAAATTTTGGTGCCCAAGGATGGTGCACCTGTATTACGGGTTTAGAGGATGCCTGGGAGAGGTCTGACAATCCTCCCTGGCCTTGGCACTTCTAGCTTCTAACACCTGTGCTTCATTGGGATTTATTTCCACTGGAGCTTTTCCGCAGACGGTGCAGAGAAAGAACAAAGGCACCGACTTTCTTAAAATCCATTCATTTGTATTTCAATTTGGGAAAAAGAAAAGCACTCAAAAAATAAAATTATTCAAGTGATAATTATGGTCTGAATAAGTTTCATTTAATATAATTCTCCAAGCATGATAATCTGTTGAGTAAATCAAATCAGTGATACACTTTAATATTCTACAGTTATGAAATCATCTAAGCTACATGGAAGAAAGTATTCTATGTGCTTTAATTTATCTTAGAATCTGCTTTTTGCTAAAACATAGGAAAGAAAAAAGCCAGGTTGTTTTTTTCTTTTCTGAGTTCCAAATTTGTCAATATTCTGTGCCTGGAAGCCGTCAATGGAGCCCCTTCTACTTCCGTGCAGTCCTCACTGAAACAGGAGCTATGGTTCAGGAAGCAGGAGGACTCCCCCTATCTCCAGATGGAAGGATTTCTGTTGGAGGCGAGACAATGGGGATTATTTAATGGAATCTTTTCACTTTAATACTGAATCTTTGAGGCCAAACTGAGTAAGACTGGCCCTGCAACCCCATAGTCTTCTTGGCTCTGGCGTACTTGCTACAGAGCTAGCTCTGCTCTACACTGAGAGACTGGCTCACTGGGCGGAGCCTATTGACAGCCCTAGCATCCCAGACAGGGTTGGTTTCCCTTACACAGGAGGAAAGCAGAGGCCTCGGCTCTATTCTGCCGTGTTCCTTGCAGTCTCTAGTCCGGGACTCAGATGGCCATTCACTGATGACATCATCTGCCCCTTCACTTCAGACCTATTTACCCAGAGTGGCTCACTTGGTTTGTAGCCCAGGTCAGTTCCAACCCCTGTGGTCATGATGGTGGTAGTGCGTGTGTGTGTGGGTGGGGGGGCAGTGTAATTACAAAAAGACTTTCCTTCAGTGTTTATAACACTCAGGAACTTAAAGGCTGATTTTCAGAATTTAACTTTAACAAATTAGAAAATTCAGATAAGCACCTCCTCCCAAATCTGTAATTAAATACCAATGATAGCAATTTTTTACACTTGGTGTAGAGATTTCCTGTGTTGTGCATGTATTACAAATCAATTCCAAATTAGAATCATATATGCATATAATTTTATAATAAAAATTTCTCCAAGTTGTTCCTATCTTTCAATATCATTCCTTCTCCATATGATTACTTCTCCATATGACTATATCACCATCCTAAAAGTGTTTACACTGTTGATTGTTTCGGTGCACCATGGGCATCTTTCTCCCTTTTCTTGATATTTAGATGATTATTTCCTATTTTTTCTCATCTCGAAGAGCTCTGCAGAGAGAGAGAGAGAGAAAGAGAGAGAGAGAGAGAGAGAGAGAGAGAATGTGTGTGTGTGTGTGTGTGTGTGTGTGTGATGTATGTGGGATGATAGGGACTAAATCCAGAATCCAGGGCTCTGTGATGCTCAGCAAAAGTTTTACAACTGAGCTAATCCCCAGATATGGATGAGTCCTTTTGACTCCCCTTGCTAGACAGTTTCAGCAGGAAAAAACAACCAACCAACAAATGAAACCCCGAAACTCTATATACCCAAAGTCAGAGTTTAGAAGGAAAATGGTGTGCTGAGCTGTCCAGATAGTAGCACAGAAGTCATGGCCATGGAAGTTGTAGCTTCGGAGGCTTGAATGGGGCTGCCCTGCCTTGTGCAGTGGGAGAAGGCTGCCCTGATGAACTGCAGGCTGCTTGGTAGGGGTTCTGCCTACCTCCCTACTCTCACCTGTTTGGTCCCGTCAATATCTCCTCTACTCACCTGACTCCCTGAAGTCAAGACAACCTGACTGACCTAGATCAAGAAGATGATTGGGACAGGGCAGAAGCAGGAAAAAAAAACTTAGCTGGGGACAGGACTGAGGGACACATATAAGATACTCAAGACCAGGCCTCTACATGTGCCTCCTTCTTCAGGAGAAAGTTACTTGTCCCTAGCCCAAAAGTCGTATAAATCCTGTCAAATAGTATGTGATCTTGTGATGCCAATTCAATTATACCCAGAACCTAAAATGTTTGTTCTCCTTATTGTCCTAGTCCACTCTTTGCTGATATAGCAAAATAGATGAATAATTTATAAAGAATAAAAATTTATTTAGCACACATTTCTGGGGGCTGCTAGGTTAAGAGTACACTCCTGACATCTGTGAGGAACTTCTTCCTATGTTGTGACATGGCAGAGGGCACCCCATGGTACGACAGAGCCTGTGTGCTGGCTCCAGTCTCTCCAGTTCTTCACACAAAGCTGCTAATGTCATCACGAGGGCCTGGGCTTTCATCAGTTCATCTCATCGTCCTTAGCACAAAGACTCACCTCCAAGTTCAATCAGCATATGAATTTGGGTTCCAGCACATGGACTGTGGGGAAGATGTTCCAAGCGTGAAGTACACAGGGAGTGAAGCAGGTGAGGGAAGGGGCGGCAAGGCTCTCCAGCCCTGGAGGCTGGGCTCAGCTTCTAAGGTAACTGTCAAGTCTGAATTGTTAATAGACTTTCTTCTCTAATGCTGTGTGCCTTTTATCTCAGCCACCCTTCTGCTCCATAGTCTCCACTCATTTCTGAGATGAGTCAGACAAGCATTGTCACAGATCCAAAGTCTTACTGAAGTGCCGAGGCATCTGTGATCAGGGCTGCTATGATGTTTCAGACAGTTCTCCTCGCTTCTGAGAGGGAGCAGGAATAACCCATTTGATAACGCAGATTGGCAGCTCTGGATCACTACTCCTGTCTCTGTGCTGATTATAAGGCTTTGGAGCCACAGATGGCCAAGCAGTACCTGCAATTTCATCACAGTAGACCTTGCTTCAGCCAATAGGGCAGGTCTGCTAAGAGAGTCTTTTAGATTTCCTGTGTGAGAGCGTCTTTACTTCTTCATTCCAAATGGATAGATTCATTTCTCCCAGCACGTGAGAAATACTGCAGTTTTTTCTTTTATCCTCACGGTTTCTGAGAAGAAGGTTACTATCACTTGAGTTTGTCTTTCCCCACAGGTAATAATACATAAACATCCCAGGTTGTTTTCAAGAGAGTTGTGTGTCCGGCTTTTACACGTTTACTGAGTTTAGACTGGTCTTGGTGGATTTCTTTGAATCATTTTGTTATGATTTTCCTGCAATTTGTTTGGCTGCTTAGAAGTTTGTGTTTTTGTCAAAGTTGGTGACGTTCAGCATTTATTCTCAAACCTCCCTTCCAGTTCTGTTCTAGTTCTGTTACCCTTTTAGGACTCCAACAACACAAACACTAGATTAGAGGAATCAGCCTCACAGTTTTAGAAGGTTACATGTTCGTTTTGTTGAGATGAAGCCCTACTCCTTTGAGGTATCAGAATATTTCCTGAAGAGGTGGTAGGGTACCCCACTAGTGCCCACAGATGCCTTGGCATTATTTACAAACCAAAGGAACCCGAGGCCTTGTGTCAGAGAAGACTGAGACTCCAGGGGTATGCTGTCATGAGATTCCTTTTCTTGTCATAACTGGTTGAGAAATGCTGGTTTGGGGGCCTGGCAGCCATCTTTCACCTGTGTTCCTTATCTAGGAACCAGTTTGGAGTCCTTTCTTCCTCTCAAGTTGCCTCTCGCTATTGCTCAGAGATGATGCTACTTAGTAGTTATGCAGGAGGCAAGGGTTTGGCCTAGGGGCCTAGGTCTGGACTGAAAGTTTTCTCAACTTCTATATGCATCATTTTCCTTTTCCTCTGTGTCATTTGAGTTTTATCCAGACATTTTATCTTCTCATACACTAATGAACGTAAGATATTGATAAAACTTCTTTGCATCTATTATTCTAATATCTTGAGACTATAAATGCTACTTGTATTCCTATATATGTTAGCTTAAAAATGTACAGAAAACAAGGCTGCAGAGCTGCATCAGCAGGTAAAGCACCTGTCACCAAGCCGGATGACCCTAGCTTTATTCTTGCCATCCATGGCAAAAGGAGAGGATGGCCTCCTGCAGTTGCCATCTGACCAGTTTTGCAGTGGCTCATACATATACATATACATATACATATACATATACATATACATATACATATACATATACATATACATATACATATACATATACATATACATATACATATACATATACATACATATACATATACATATACATATATATATACATATTAAATAATTACTTTTAAAAACCTTTAAAATGCACAGAAACATGTAAATTCATATTTATCTGGAAACTATAAGATGCATGAAAGTCATCAGCTACTTCAAACTTGTTGAGTAAGTAGAGTTAGTTACTGGCTTCCGAGAGAGACAGGGAGTCTTGAGTTTATACTCTTGCTTAGATAATAGTCTGTTTTCACTTCTTTGGGAAGACAGCTGAGCTGCAGAAGTCCCTCTTTACTGCCATCGAGTCTCCCCCTCCCCTCCCCTTTTTAAAAGAAAAATAGTGTTTTTGTACCTTTGACAGTGGTAGTGACATTTGGAGAAAACCCCACATCTCAGCTGTAACCTACATAGATACACACAATCTAGCTTCAGATCCTGCTTCCTCATAGTAGTACTACCCTTGCTTCACACAGAGACTGCCTATTGGATACCTGTGCATTGTACTGTCACCTCTAGATGGGAGGCTCTTCCCAAACATGTTAGTGGCTGTCATCTGCTTCACATCCATCCTCAGGAAGCTCCTACCTCACCCTGTGGAAAGAGCTTCTTCACCTGCTTTTCCCTTTCTTCCAGCAGCTTCCTGTCTGTTCTACGTGATGATATATTCCAAAAACATGCATATGTGTGGAACTCTTGCTTTCTGTCTGCCTGCACCAAAATTTAAGCTCCAGCAGGCCAGTAAGGCGCCAGTGTTGAACGCTAGCACTCCTCCCAGTACAAGCTGCATAGTAAGCACCCAATAGACATTTACAAAGACAGAACCACATGGACGAGATGGAGCAATCTGAGATGCAAAATTATGCATCTATTAAAATATGTATTTTTGTTAATCCAACTGTGTGTCCAGTGACATAATAATCATTTGTCGTATGGAGAGTGGCGCTCAGACACAGTCAGCTGAGAAGGCTTCTTGTCAGGAGGATTTCTTTTTATCACAATTTCAAACTGAGAAGAAAGCAAAAGATAATGTTATCCCTGTTGGAGAGGTTTGGCGATCTCTCTTTCCCTGGGTGATGAGTTCTGCATGCAGTCCTGTATTCTTTTGTCTTTGAAATGAATAGTCACACAGATAGTAGGCCATATAAAGCCTCTCGTTTATAGATTGAGTGTAGTAATTGGATAAATAGTTAATAAGTCATGCCAAATTCCAAAATAGCCTCTACTATGATTTTCTAGGTCCTTCTTGGCTCTCTCATGTATACATATGCATGTATCTGAGTATGTATGTATAAACTTCTTTTTAAAATAAAGTTACTTTTATTCCCAAAGTATGGGGCTTATAGCATTAAAGTTCGTTAATTCTTTTTTTTTTCCATTTTTTTTAATTAACTTGAGTATTTCTTATATACATTTCAAGTGTTATTCCCTTTCCCGGTATCCGGGCAAACATCCCCCTCCCCCCTCCCCTTCCTTATGGGTGCTCCCCTCCCAACCTTCCCCCCATTGCCGCCCTCCCCCCACCAGTCTAGTTCACTGGGGGTTCAGTCTTAGCAGGACCCAGGGCTTCTCCTTCCACTGGTGCTCTTACTAGGATATTCATTGCTACCTATGAGGTCAGAGTCCAGGGTCAGTCCATGTATAGTCTTTAGGTAGTGGCTTAGTCCCTGGAAGCTCTGGTTGCTTGGCATTGTTGTACATATGGGGTCTCGAGCCCCTTCAAGCTCTTCCAGTTCTTTCTCTGATTCCTTCAACGGGGGTCCTATTCTCAGTTCAGTGGTTTGCTGCTGGCATTCGCCTCTGTATTTGCTGTATTCTGGCTGTGTCTCTCAGGAGCGATCTACATCCGGCTCCTGTTGGTCTGCACTTCTTTGCTTCATCCATCTTGTCTAATTGGGTGGCTGTATATGTATGTGCCACATGTGGGGCAGGCTCTGAATGGGTGTTCCTTCAGTCTCTGTTTTAATCTTTGCCTCTCTCTTCCCTGCCAAGGGTATTCTTGTTCCCCTTTTAAAGAAGGAGTGAAGCATTCACATTTTGATCATCCGTCTTGAGTTTCATTTGTTCTAGGTATATAGGGTAATTCAAGCATTTGGGCTAATAGCCACTTATCAATGAGTGCATACCATGTATGTCTTTCTGTGATTGGGTTAGCTCACTCAGGATGATGTTTTCCAGTTCCAACCATTTGCCTACGAATTTCATAAAGTCGTTGTTTTTGATAGCTGAGTAATATTCCATTGTGTAGATGTACCACATTTTCTGTATCCATTCCTCTGTTGAAGGGCATCTGGGTTCTTTCCAGCTTCTGGCTATTATAAATAAGGCTGCAATGAACATAGTGGAGCACGTGTCTTTTTTATATGTTGGGGCATCTTTTGGGTATATGCCCAAGAGAGGTATAGCTGGATCCTCAGGCAGTTCAATGTCCAATTTTCTGAGGATCCTCCAGACTGATTTCCAGAATGGTTGTACCAGTTTGCAATCCCACCAACAATAGAGGAGTGTTCCTCTTTCTCCACATCCTCGCCAGCATCTGTTGTCCCCTGAGTTTTTGATCATAGCCATTCTCACTGGTGTGAGGTGAAATCTCAGGGTTGTTTTGATTTGCATTTCCCTTATGACTAAAGATGTTGAACATTTCTTTAGGTGTTTCTCAGCCATTTGGCATTCCTCAGCTGTGAATTCTTTGTTTAGCTCTGAACCCCATTTTTTAATAGGGTTATTTGTTTCCCTGCGGTCTAACTTCTTGAGTTCTTTGTATATTTTGGATATAAGGCCTCTATCTGTTGTAGGATTGGTAAAGATCTTTTCCCAATCTGTTGGTTGCCGTTTTGTCCTAACCACAGTGTCCTTTGCCTTACAGAAGCTTTGCAGTTTTATGAGATCCCATTTGTCGATTCTTGATCTTAGAGCATAAGCCATTGGTGTTTTGTTTAGGAAATTTTTTCCAGTGCCCATGTGTTCCAGATGCTTCCCTAGTTTTTCTTCTATTAGTTTGAGTGTGTCTGGTTTGATGTGGAGGTCCTTGATCCACTTGGACTTAAGCTTTGTACAGGGTGATAAGCATGGATCGATCTGCATTCTTCTACATGTTGACCTCCAGTTGAACCAGTACCATTTGCTGAAAATGCTATCTTTTTTCCATTGGATGGTTTTGGCTCCTTTGTCAAAAATCAGGTGACCATAGGTGTGTGGGTTCTTTCTGGGTCTTCAATTCTATTCCATTGGTCTATCTGTCTGTCTCTGTACCAATACCATGCAGTTTTTATCACTATTGCTCTGTAATACTGCTTGAGTTCAGGGATAGTGATTCCCCCTGAAGTCCTTTTATTGTTGAGGATACCTTTAGCTATCCTGGGTTTTTTGTTATTCCAATTGAATTTGCAAATTGTTCTGTCTAACTCTTTGAAGAATAGGATTGGTATTTTAATGGGGATTGCATTGAATCTGTAGATTGCTTTTGGTAAAATGGCCATTTTTACTATATTAATCCTGCCAATCCATGAGCATGGGAGATCTTTCCATCTTCTGAGGTCTTCTTCAATTTCCTTCTTCAGTGTCTTGAAGTTCTTATTGTACAGATTTTTTACTTGCTTGGTTAAAGTCACACCGAGGTACTTGATATTATTTGGGTCTATTATGAAGGGTGTTGTTTCCCTAATTTCTTTCTCGGCTTGTTTCTCTTTTGTATAGAGGAAGGCCACTGATTTATTTGAGTTAATTTTATACCCAGCCACTTTGCTGAAGTTGTTTATCAGCTTTAGTAGTTCTCTGGTGGAACTTTTGGGATCTTAAATATACTATCATATCATCTGCAAATAGTGATATTTTGACTTCTTCTTTTCCGATCTGTATCCCCTTGACCTCCTTTTGTTGTCTGATTGCTCTGGCTAGAACTTCAAGAACTATATTGAATAAGTAGGGAGAGAGTGGGCAGCCTTGTCTAGTCCCTGATTTTAGTGGGATTGCTTCAAGTTTCTCTCCATTTAGTTTAATGTTAGCAACTGGTTTGCTGTATATGGCTTTTACTATGTTCAGGTATGGGCCTTGAATTCCTATTCTTTCCAGGACTTTTATCATGAAGGGGTGTTGAATTTTGTCAAATGCTTTCTCAGCGTCTAATGAAATGATCATGTGGTTTTGTTCTTTCAGTTTGTTTATATAATGGATCACGTTGATGGTTTTCCGTATATTAAACCATCCCTGCATGCCTGGGATGAAGCCTACTTGGTCATGGTGGATGATTGTTTTGATGTGCTCTTGAATTCGGTTTGCCAGAATTTTATTGAGTATTTTTGCGTCGATATTCATAAGGGAAATTGGTCTGAAGTTCTCTTTCTTTGTTGTGTCTTTGTGTGGTTTAGTTATAAGAGTAATTGTGGCTTCATAGAAGGAATTCGGTAGGGCTCCATCTGTTTCAATTTTGTGGAATAGTTTGGATAATATTGGTATGAGGTCTTCTATGAAGGTTTGATAGAATTCTGCACTAAACCCGTCTGGACCTGGGCTCTTTTTGGTTGGGAGACCTTTAATGACTGCTTCTATTTCCTTAGGAGTTATGGGGTTGTTTAACTGGTTTATCTGTTCCTGATTTAACTTTGATACCTGGTATCTGTCTAGGAAATTGTCCATTTCCTGAAGATTTTCAAATTTTGTTGAATATAGGTTTTTATAGTAAGATCTGATGATTTTTTGAATTTCCTCTGAATCTGTAGTTATGTCTCCCTTTTCATTTCTGATTTTGTTAATTTGGACGCACTCTCTGTGTCCTCTTGTTAGTCTGGCTAAGGGTTTATCTATCTTGTTGATTTTCTCAAAGAACCAACTTTTGGTTCTGTTGATTCTTTCTATGGTCCTTTTTGTTTCTCCTTGGTTGATTTCAGCTCTGAGTTTGATTATTTCCTGCCTTCTACTCCTCCTGGGTGTATTTGCTTCTTTTTGTTCTAGAGCTTTTAGGTGTGCTGTCAAGCTGCTGACATATGCTCTTTCCTGTTTCTTTCTGCAGGCACTCAGCGCTATGAGTTTTCCTCTTAGCACAGCTTTCATTGTGTCACATAAGTTTGGGTATGTTGTACCTTCATTTTCATTAAATTCTAAAAAGTTTTTAATTTCTTTCTTTATTTCTTCCTTGACCAGGTTATCATTGAGTAGAGCATTGTTCAATTTCCAGGTATATGTGGGCATTCTTCCTTGATTGTTATTGAAGACCAGTTTTAGGCCGTGGTGGTCCGATAGCACGCATGGGATTATTTCTATCTTTCTGTACCTGTTGAGGCCCGTTTTTTGACCAAATATATGGTCAATTTTGGAGAAAGTACCATGAGGAGCTGAGAAGAAGGTATATCCTTTTGCTTTAGGATAGAATGTTCTATAAATATCCGGTAAGTCCATTTGGCTCATGACTTCTCTTAGTCTGTCTACATCTCTGTTTAATTTCTGTTTCCATGATCTGTCCATTGATGAGAGTAGGGTGTTGAAATCTCCCACTATTATTGTGTGAGGTGCAATGTGTGTTTTGAGCTTTAGTAAGGTTTCTTTTACATATGTAGGTGCCCTTGTATTTGGGGCATAGATATTTAGGATTGAGAGTTCATCTTGGTGGATTTTTCCTTTGATGAATGTGAAGTGTCCTTCCTTATCTTTTTTGATGACTTTTAGTTGAAAATTGATTTTATTTGATATTAGAATGGCTACTCCAGCTTGCTTCTTCTGACCATTTGCTTGGAAAATTGTATTCCAGCCTTTCACTCTGAGGTAATGTCTGTCTTTGTCTCTGAGGTGTGTTTCCTGTAGGCAGCAGAATGCAGGGTCCTCGTTGAGTATCCAGTTTGTTAATCTATGTCTTTTTATTGGGGAGTTGAGGCCATTGATGTTGAGAGATATTAAGGAATAGTGATTATTGCTTCCCGTTATATTCATATTTGGATGTGAGGTTATGTTTGTGTGCTTTCATTCTCTTTGTTTTGTTGCCAAGACGATTAGTTTCTTGCTTCTTCTAGGGTATAGCTTGCCTCCTTATGTTGGGCTTTACCATTTATTATCCTTTGTAGTGCTGGATTTGTAGAAAGATACTGTGTAAATTTGGTTTTGTCATGGTATATCTTGGTTTCTTCATCTATGTTAATTGAGAGTTTTGCAGGATACAGTAACCTGGGCTGGCATTTGTGTTCTCTTAGGGTCTGTATGACATCAGTCCAGGATCTTCTGGCCTTCCTAGTTTCTGGCGAGAAGTCTGGTGTGATTCTGATAGGTCTCCCTTTATATGTTACTTGACCTTTTTCCCTTACTGCTTTTAATATTCTTTCTTTATTTTGTGCGTTTGGTGTTTTGACTATTATGTGACGGGAGGTGTTTCTTTTCTGGTCCAATCTATTTGGAGTTCTGTAGGCATCTTGTATGCCTATGGGTATCTCTTTTTTTAGGTTAGGGAAGTTTTCTTCTATGATTTTGTTGAAGATATTTACTGGTCCTTTGAGCTGGGAGTCTTCACTCTCTTCTATACCTATTATCCTTAGGTTTGATCTTCTCATTGAGTCCTGGATTTCCTGTATGTTTGGACCAGTAGCTTTTTCCGCTTTACATTATCTTTGACAGTTGAGTCAATGATTTATATGGAATCTTCTGCTCCTGAGATTCTCTCTTCCATCTCTTGTATTCTGTTGGTGAAGCTTGTATCTACAGCTCCTTGTCTCTTCTTTTGGTTTTCTATATCCAGGGTTGTTTCCATGTGTTCTTTCTTGATTGCTTCTATTTCCATTTTTAATTCCTTCAACTGTTTGATTGTGTTTTCCTGGTTTTCTTTCAGGGATTTTTGCGATTCCTCTCTGTAGGCTTCTACTTGTTCTTTAAGGGAGTTCTTCACGTCTTTCTTGAAGTCCTCCAGCATCATGATCAAATATGATTTTGAAACTAGATCTTGCTTTTCTGGTGTGTTTGGATATTCCATGTTTGTTTTGGTGGGAGAATTGGGCTCTGATGATGCCATGTAGTCTTGGTTTCTGTTGCTTGTGTTCCTGAGCTTGCCTCTCGCCATCAGATTATCTCTAGTGTTACTTTGTTCTGCTATTTCTGACAGTGGCTAGACTGTCCTATAAGCCTGTGTGTCAGGAGTGCTGTAGACCTGTTTTCCTCTCTTTCAGTCAGTTATGGGGACAAAGTGTTCTCCTTTCGGGCGTGTAGTTTTTCCTCTCTACAGGTCTTCAGCTGTTCCTGTGGGCCTGTGTCTTGAGTTCACCAGGCAGCTTTCTTGCAGCAGAAAAGTTGGTCTAACCTGTGGTCCCGAGGCTCAAGTTCACTCGTGGGGTGCTGCCCACGGGCTCTCTGCAGCGGTAGCAACCAGGGAGACCTGTGCCGCCCCTTCTGGGACCTTCAGTGCACCAGGGTTCCAGATGGCCTTTGGTGTTTTCCTCTGGCGTCCGAGATGTGTGCACAGAGAGCAGTCTCTTCTGGTTTCCCAGGCTTGTCTGCCTCTCTGAAGGTTTAGCTCTCCCTCCCACTGGATTTGGGTGCAGAGAACTGTTTATCCGGTCTGTTTCCTTCAGGTTCTGGCGGTATCTCAGGCAGGGGTCCTGGGGCTCCTGTGCCCTCCCCCACAGGAGCCCAGAGGCCTTATACAGTTTCCTCTTGGACCAGGGATGTGGGCAGGGGTGGGCAGTGTTCGTGGTCTCTTCCGCTCTGCAGCCTCAGGAGTGCCCACCTGATCAGGCGGTGAGGTCTCTTCCCCACGGGGTCTGGGAGCCGAGAGCTGCTGCGGGCCGGGATCCCCGGGCGTGGGACCTCCTGCAAACACAGGACGTGCCTGGTCCTAGATGAACTCTGCCTCTGTGTGTCCCGATCTCACCAGGCAGCTCTCTTGCAGCAGACAAGTTGGTCTTACCTCTGGTCCCGAGGCTCAAGTTTGCTCGTGGGGTGCTGCCCAAGGGCTCTCTGCAGGGGCAGCAACCAGGAGTTCTTTAATTCTTATGTTATCAATTGTATTGAAAAACTTTAAGGTCAACTGAGAAGTTACATGGTGATTACATAGAGTAACACAATAGTCATTGTGCCCCTCCATTGGCAGAGTGTGTCCCAACACATTTAGTTTACAAATTCAGAAATGTCCATGTTATTGGGAAATCTTTTGGGTTCTTAGTTCCGTTAGTACAATAATTTAAAAATGGACTAGAAAGGACAATTTTATTAGATTTCAAGAGAAAAACAACAAGGCAGGCAGGCTTTAAACCATCCTTGGTGTCTTTTGGGAGGAAAAAGAGGAAGATAGAGAGCCATGTTATTTTCAGGCTGACACAAAAACTGGCAAACAGCTGTGTGGCAGAAGAGGGGAGGGTGGACAACTTCGGAGACAGAGGGAGAAGACCCAGAGGTTCTGGAAAAGCCTGCCAAGTCTTTAGTCACTATCTAAAGAAAGGAAGTAGAAATAATCTAAACATCCAAATATCCATCACTGATAAAAAATATCCATATGATGTAATATTCTTCAGTCATAAAGTTGAATGTAGTATTGCTGTGTATCAATATGAATTAAGGATGAATATTGAAAATCAATAGAAGAAACACCATATTCTTCCTGTATGTTCCTTACATAGGATATATCCATACTAGTAAGTCTACAGAGGAAGAAGGTGGGTTAATTGCTGCCTAGGGGAGAATAGGATACAGGGCATCTGGAAGGTAATAGGGAGGGCCAGGGAGAATCCAGGGGGAGGAATGCCTTCAGTTTCTTTCTGGGGTGATAAAAATGGCCTAACCTTCATTGTGTGAATGTTTGCATATATCTTTATGAACATGCTAAAACTTTTCATCTTTGCATTTTAAATATAGAAATAGTTTGATGCATGAAACTTAATCTCAAAAAAGTTACCTTAAGAATTAAAAGAAAGAAATGAATGAATAAATAAATAGGAAAAAAGGAAAATTGTGCCTTTCTGGGTAACTCAGAAAACTGGGTAGGCTTCAGTGTTTCATGGTAGCAGCTCTGTGAATGACTGCCTGGAGGAAGGAATTCTAAGGGTTTCACGGAGAAGATAATCATTCATTCCTTCTCCTTCACATGGCTTTACGTAAACCTGCTTATGTGCATTGGCTGGAACTCCAAGCTAAGTGCTTGACAGGCCCAGCTGGACAAACTCTTAAAAAGGAGGGGATAATAGTTTGGAATGTTTCATACAGTATAGACTACCAGTTCTACTCAGAGCCAGAGGTAAAACTTAGCTTCTGATATTCTAACCAGAAGGAAGTTGTTTTGCCTTTCTGGATCTCAACAAAGCCTAGATCAGTTCATCTTTTTCATATGTTAATTTAAATCTCCAGGAGGGGCAAAGCTAAAGCTTCAATGACAGTAGCTCCAAGGCTACTGGCAAACCAATGGCTGTTTTTCCTAACTTTTGAGGGAAATAACAAATAGTAACAGTAATAATTACTACTACTACTACTACTACTACTAAATCTGCTCCCTTTTAAAAAGGCAGCCAAACAAAGGGATACACAAAATCAACACTGTAGTAAAAATAAAAAAGAATCTATTATAAAAACAAAAAAGAGAAGACCTTAAATAAATTTTACTCCTTTAATTTATTGCCTTACATCCATGCTTTACTCCATGTTTTTCTTCTATGGGATATAGAATAAACAGGATTGTCTATTAACTTTCAGATGGGTCAAAAGGCTGCTGAGTCTGATGTGGAGGGCTCTGAGAGCCACCTCCTAGCTTTCTTGTAGACACAGGAACATGGGGATGCTTGTCTGTTGTTCTCTTTTGTAAGTCAGTCTCTACAGAAATGCTGTCTTGCAAGTAAAATCATCAGTGATCTCTCCATCAGAAGACACATGCATAATTCTGAAGAAAATTAATACATGGGCAATTTTATTTTTAAATTTTGTGGCAAAGATGACTTACAATTAGCTTTTTGTCAGTTTTCTTTTTTTATAACCTTGCTGTGACATTACCCCCCAAAATAGCAATATAATTCAAGTTTATTTAAAACGATTATAATTATAATGTATTCAGAATGTTTATAAAAATAAATAAATGTATCAGCTGTTAAACATGTAAGAATATTTTATGTTTCAATGATTAAAACTTGGATTATTTTCTTTAGGTCAGATTTTAAAATAGAGCAGGCACTGTGAGAAGAAAAAGGAAAAAAAAAAAAAGAACATGAACCCCAAAGACACACTGTTTTCTGCCTGACTTCTGAATGTCAGCATTGGTGGTCTTTTCCGTTAGCACAATCTCTGAGAGAATAAGGCTGACTGCCTCCTTTCTCCTCCGTCTAGAGTTGGTGTTCTCTCTAACTTTGTAGAGGGTTCTGGGTTGCATGAGGCTCTGCCTCTGCTTGAGCCCTTCTTGGGTGGATCAGTCAGTGGAGAAGAGAAGATAGGTCCAGAAAAAGCAGATTCATTCTCCTTCTAAGTGTAGACCTGGGTTGGTATTGTTACCTGTATTTCACAAGAAAGAACACCAACTCCAGTTCTGCTTTATAGCTGTAAACCCACTAGAGTCTATTCTGCTTACAAGTGCAATCTGGACAAAACAGAAATGTCAACAGCTCATGGACTTAGAACACCAAGCAATACCAAGTAGATATTGGAGGGGAGTGGCAATCTTGAGTGGCCCTCTTATGGCTGGGTCTCCTTTTTTTTTTTTTTAAATCTCTTTGACTACTCCAGGATAGGCCTCTATCGTGGAGTGTCATGGTGATATTGATTGACAGCAGTTGTCTTGAGGAGCCAGAGAGCAGTGTCTGTGTGTTTGTGGGATGGATGGCAGAGGATTCCAAAACAGAGAGCCAGAGGACTCGGCCAATTCTGTGCATGATCGTCACAAGTCTCAGTCAGTATCTGGATATGTGGGGCTATCTCAACCCAGTTTAACAGGACCTACCTCATAGTTGCCTGGCTAGCTCAAAAATCATATACAGGTGCTAGACAACCAGTCTGGAGAGTTGGACCGAAACTTGAGCCACTGTTGTCTCTAGCTGACCACTAATCTATGCTCATGGAAGACAGACTTCAGAGTACAAGAGAAAATGTGAATTTAAACCATCTCAAAAATTTGTTTTTGATACTGTCAAAGCTAGCTAAAAGAGAAAATTGTGGATGAAATACATGAGACAAGAAAGATCAAAAATCATTTGATGTTCTACTTTAAGAAGAATATGAGAAAAGAACAAAGACAACTAAATAGCAAACAAACCCAACAAAGATAAGAATGTCATCAACAAAAAAGGAAGGAGAAATATATAAAACTTCAAATTGAAAGCTAATCCTTCAAAAAGAAATCAGAGGACACATACTACCAATGTCAACAAGAAAATGGGGTTGTAATCCAGACACTACAGATTTTAAAGTAACAATGAGAATATATTAATACATTTACAACAATCAGTTTAACAATTTACATAAATGAAATACTGTCTTGAAATAGAACACCCAGAGTGACTTAGGTGCAGTAGAAAATCTGAATACTATTATATCAATCAGAAAAACTGAATTAATAATGTAAATGTTTCCATCTGGAAAAGTCAGACACAGCTGACTTTTCTGCAGAATTTTCTCTGACTTAGGAACTGAATCCCATGAAACCATTTCAAAAGAAAATGGCTCATGATCTTAACTGGATGCCACAGTATTAAAACAAAACAAAACAAACAACAAAACAAAACAGTTTCATTTCAGTAACACAGGATTGATTTAACATTCTAAAGTTAAGTAATTCATTCTTTTTCCTAACATTATAGGAGAAAAGCCCACACGATCATTTCAAAAGATGGCAAAAAAAAAAAAAGCATTTGACACCATTCAACATTATAATTAAAAACTTTCAGAAAACCATGAACCATAACACCAATGGCAGGAAGTTTTGAAAATCCTAGAGACAATCTTAATATGTGTTGTTGAAAAACAATAACTCTTTCTCCACTTCCCAGGCTGGGAAATACACACTATGTTCTCTGGATAATGTAGTTATTGTCTCAAAGAGGCAAAGGACAAAAAGATAGACTAGTAAAAGCAGAACACTTGCAGATCACATGGTTGCAAGTGTGGATAATGGTGCCCTATCAGAACTGAAGTAGAAACATGGGAAGGAAATGCAAAGTTGTGTTTTACCCACCTTCCTGCCACTGCCTGGAAAGGAAGAACTGGGTGAACAGGTCTTTGGAGAAGGAAAGAGCTACTTTGATGGGTGGTTTCAGTTCCTGTTGGCTGACTTCATTGTTTCTAGACTGACACCTACCTCAAATGGTGCCTGAGCCAATTGGCTTTCTGTTGCTAGGAGCAGAAGTCCCAGGAAGGGCTAGAGAAGAGATAGAAGTCCAAGGGTACTACCTCAGCTTCTGTTCCATTCAAACAGGTCCCACTTCCTGATCTCCAAAGCAATTCATTTGGGGAGAAAAAAGTTTTCAATCAATAGTAATGAATCAGATGGTTATTTGAATGGAAACAAAAAGAATGCTGGAGCTTTTTTTCTCTCATATTTTTATACTTTATGATGAATTTTAGTTGAAAATTGATTTTATTTGATATTAGAATGGCTACTCCAGCTTGCTTCTTCTGATCATTTGCTTGGAAAGTTGTTTTCCAGCCTTTCACTCTGAGGTAGTGTCTGTCTTTGTCTCTGAGGTGTGTTTCCTGTAGGCAGCAGAATGTAGGGTCCTCGTTGCGTATCCAGTTTGTTAATCTATGTCTTTTTATTGGGGAGTTGAGGCCATTGATGTTGAGACATATTAAGGAATAGTGATTATTGCTTCCTGTTTTGTTCATATTTGGATATGAGGTTATGTTTGTGTGCTTTTCTTCTCTTTGTTTTGTTGCCAAGATGATTAGTTTCTTGCTTCTTCTAGGGTATAGCTTGCCTCCTTATGTTGGGCTTTACCATTTATTATCCTTTGTAGTGCTGGATTTGTAGAAAGATATTGTGTAAATTTGGTTTTGTCATGGAATATCTTGGTTTCTCCATCTATGTTAATTGAGAGTTTTGCAGGATACAGTAACCTGGGCTGGCATTTGTGTTCTCTTAGGGTCTGTATGACATCTGTCCATGATCTTCTGGCCTTCATAGTTTCTGGTGAGAAGTCTGGTGTGATTCTGATAGGTCTGCCTTTATATGTTGCTTGACCTTTTTCCCTTACTGCTTTTAATATTCTTTCTTTATTTTGTGCGTTTGGTGTTTTGACTATTATGTGACGGGAGGTGTTTCTTTTCTGGTCCAATCTATTTGGAGTTCTGTAGGCATCTTGTATGCCTATGGGTATCTCTTTTTTTAGGTTAGGGAAGTTTTCTTCTATGATTTTGTTGAAGATATTTACTGGTCCTTTGAGCTGGGAGTCTTCACTCTCTTCTATACCTATTATCCTTAGGTTTGATCTTCTCATTGAGTCCTGGATTTCCTGTATGTTTTGGACCAGTAGCTTTTTCCGCTTTACATTATCTTTGACAGTTGAGTCAATGATTTATATGGAATCTTCTGCTCCTGAGATTCTCTCTTCCATCTCTTGTATTCTGTTGGTGAAGCTTGTATCTACAGCTCCTTGTCTCTTCTTTTGGTTTTCTATATCCAGGGTTGTTTCCATGTGTTCTTTCTTGATTGCTTCTATTTCCATTTTTAATTCCTTCAACTGTTTGATTGTGTTTTCCTGGAATTCTTTCAGGGATTTTTGTAACTCCTCTCTATGGGCTTCTACTTGTTTATTTATGTTTTCCTGGAATTCTTTCAGGGATTTTTGCGATTCCTCTGTGTAGGCTTCTACTTGTTTATTAATGTTTTCCTGTGTTTCTCTAAGGGAGTTCTTCAAGTCTTTCTTGAAGTCCTCCAGCATCATGATCAAATATGATTTTAAATCTAGGTCTTGCTTTTCTGGTGTGTTTGGATATTCAGTGTTTGTTTTGGTGGGAGAATTGGGCTCCGATGAGGCCATGTAGTCTTGGTTTCTGTTGCTTGGGTTCCTGTGCTTGCCTCTCACCATCAGATTATCTCTAGTGTTACTTTGTTCTGCTATTTCTGACAGTGGCTAGACTGTCCTATAAGCCTGTGTGTCAGGAGTGCTGTAGACCTGTTTTCCTGTTTTCTTTCAGCCAGTTTTTCGGACAGAGTGTTCTGCTTTCGGGCGTGTAGTTTTTCCTCTCTACAGGTCTTCAGCTGTTCCTGTGGGCCTGTGTCTTGAGTTCACCAGGCAGCTTTCTTGCAGCAGAAAAGTTGGTCTTACCTGTGGTCCCGAGGCTCAAGTTCGCTCGTGGGGTGCTGCCCACGGGCTCTCTGCGGCGGCAGCAACCAGGAAGACCTGTGCCGCCCCTTTCTGGGAGCTTCAGTGCACCAGGGTTCCAGATGGCCTTTGGTGTTTTCCTCTGGCGTCCGAGATGTATGTACAGAGAGCAGTCTCTTCTGGTTTCCCAGGGGTGTCTACCTCTCTGAAGGTTTAGCTCTCCCTCCCATAGGATTTGGGTGCAGAGAACTGTTTATCTGGTAGATCCCTTCAGGTTCTGGTGATGTCTCAGACGCAGCGGTCCTGCTGCTCTTGGGCCCTCCTGTACGGGAACCCAGAGGCCTTATACAGTTTCCTCTTGGGGCAGGGATGTGGGCAGGGGTGGGCAGTGTTGGTGGTCTCTTCCGCTCTGCAGCCTCAGGAGTGCCCACCTGACCAGGCCTTGAGGTCTCTCTCCCACGGGGTTCGGGAGCAGAGAGCTGCTGCGGGCGGGAATCCGCCTGTTTGGGACTCCTGGTAAACACCCTCTTGTCTTTTTTCTACCATCCCATTTGCCTTATGAATTTTCCTGTAATTAGTCTTAATAAAACCATCAACTGTAAATTTGCTACTTTAATATTTTCTACTTTGATAATTCTTCTTCCTTGAATTGTTCTTTTTTTAACTTCTCGATATTTGCCTTTCCATTGTCATTACATTTTTTAATATTTATATTTAAGATTGTAATTTTTTTCTCAGCTTGGCAACACCTTTCAGGCTTTCACATGCACTTCAGTCACATTTTCATTCTTCAAATAATTACATTTATATTCTGTGATGTGCTTTGCATGTGGAGGCCAGAGGACAATGTGGGAGAGTTGGTTATCTCCTTCCATCACATGGGGTCTTGGGATCAAACTTAGTTTGTCACTGTTGGTTGACCTTTACCAGTCATTGAACTAATTTGCCAGTCCTTGTATTCTTATTTGTTCAAATTATCTGTAGTTAGATTGTACTTCTAGACTTATATTACTCTGTTAGTTTTGTAAAATGACTGTGAAATTATCAACTTGGACTAGTCGTTTTATTTGTTCATGCTTCAAATATTTTCGAGTCTGTTATTAGTCACATATAATTTAGAATCGCTTGCTTTTATAAGTAATAAAAGAAGCACGAAGCTTTCATTTGTTAAAATATTCTTGGTACATGTTTTCCTTCTGTTCATTTATTTTTGGGCACCTTTAGCAAATGTTATATATTTGGGTTTTGTATTTTTAATCCAGTGTGACAATCTTCAATATTTAAGTAAGACTTTCATTTTATTTTATTTTACCTTACCATTTTATTTCATAGTGTATATTATCATTATTTCAGGATGAGATTATTTTCATCTCAGACTTGCTATGTAGCCTAGGTTGCTCTTCAGTCATCTCTGTACCTCAGCCTCTCAAGTGCTAGGATGGTTGCAATGTATGTACTACCACGCCTGCTAAAAACACTCTGTTTACCTGGAAAGACACTGCAGAAACCTAGCTTTTTTTTTTTAAAAGCATTTCTTTTTTAAAAAAATTAATTTGTTTACTATATATATAAATACACATAGCTGTCTTCAGACACATCAGAGGAGGGATCAGATCTCATTACAGATGGTTGTGAGCCACCACGTGGTTGCTGGGATTTGAACTCAGGACTTCTGGAAGAGCAGTCAGTGCTTTTAACCACTGAGTCATCCCTCCAGCCACCGAAACCTAACTTTAAATCTATCATTTTATTGTCTCTTTTTTGACTTATTTGATTGAGACTTATTTAAAATTCTAGTTTCCCACAGTTATACATTCGATTTGCATGTGATTTAGAGATAACCTTCATCTTTAACTCATAAAGGGCCAGTTTGAATTGACATCAACCCTTAGTTTCTTTAAACAAAATTCTTTTATATCTTATACCTATGAATTCTCATTTCTTAAATGTTAGTTCTTTCCTGTTTTAGCTATTTCTACTTTTATCCACATCTCTTGCTCTAGACTGTGATCTCATTGCTGATCTTAATTGTGGGACTCAGGAGAGCCTCCATTAGTCTCTTGGGATGACTTGTTCCATTCTCCAGTGTCACTGCTGTTCACATTTCCTGACTTCGGTGCCTGCTCTGCCTCCAGCTGTCAGGCCACTGCATGTCTTTGCCACTCAAGTTTTGCAGCTCCTGCTTAGCTATGGGTGGTGCTTACATGCAGAGCATTTACACTGCTTGTTGATGCAGTAATGTGCTGAAAACAATTGCATACAGCGCCGTTTTGTTCAGATGCAGAAGAGCCTTCCTTTTGCTGTCTGTTGTTCTGAAGGTGGCAGCAATGAGTTATTGTGCTGGCTTATCTCTGGGCACAGTTGCTGTGTCCCGTGGGGTGCTGTGAGTTACAGTACTCCCTTTTCTTTACTGTGTGTCATGAGCAATGCTCATAGTCTTCAAATACACCCAAACACAATACATTACATTTGTCAACTTATTCTTGGTAGATGGAATCATCACATACCTAATTTACCACTTTATATCATAACACACAACGTTTGTATCTTCCTTAATTTTTATTTATGGTATGTTAGATTTTTGAAATGAGTTATCTGGTGCAATGTTCAAGTCTGTTTATGATATTTTTATCTCCTCACACTGTACACATAGGCTTTGAGATTTTCTATAACAGTAGGCATCTATACATAAGATACCCACTGCATACTGTGTAGAAATATATACACATGACCATCTTCATAACTCATTGGGCAGAATATTTTAAGTTAGACATCTGACATTTTTCTCTTAGTCAATGGTTTCATATAATAAAACAAAAGGTCTAGCTGCATTTAACTTTTAAATGCACATTATTATTTAATTAAACTGGGATTATATTAGATTACGCGCTAGTAACAGGGATTTATTTCATTGTCTGTGAGACTCAGTCTGTGTTCTGGGACATTTGTAGTGTCATATGGCAATGGTAGAAGCATGACTCTGACCACGGGGACCCAGCACCCAAGTCCACCCCACATCAAGGAGTGAGCTGGCTCTGCATTAGCTGCTTTTCACCGTGTGAGAGAACACCTCAGGAACTTGACCTACAGAAGGAATGGTCTATTCGGCTCATAGTTTAAAAGTAGCATTTACCTGGCAGGGTAATTGTGACAGCAGGTAGTTGTAGCTGTAATGACAGATGGGTAAGGCTGGTCACATAGAACAAAGTGAGGAACTGGAGAGAGACGAGCACTGGTGTGGAGGTCACCTCCTTTTCGCTCAGCGAGAAACCTAATCCACAGCAATGGTGGCTCTCATACTCAGGGTTTGTCTTCCTCCCTTAGTTAAATCTCTCTGAAAACACCTTCATAAGCTTAGGGGTTTGATGTCTATATCGAAATCCAGCCAAGCTGACATTGAAAATTAGCTACCATAAGCCTTCCTCTTGTCAATTTGACACCCAAATCCAACACTTAGCATTTTAATATTTCACATTTGTCTAATATTTTCATGCTCATCTCATAATACAAAATCTATTTGGTCTACATCTAAGAATCTTCAGTATTTTCAAGCTTCAATGTTGTTTAAAAGTCTAAGTGCAGAATCTCTACTGAGATGCAAGCTAGGACTTGCGTCCTTATAAAGTGAACTCTTTTTTTTTTATTTTATTAACTTGAGTATTTCTTATATACATTTCAAGTGTTATTCCCTTTCCAGGTTTCCGGGCAAACATCCCCCTTTATGGGTGTTCCCCTCCCCATCCTCCCCCCCATTGCCACCCTCCCCCCAACAATCACGTTCACTGGGGGTTCAGTCTTAGCAGGACCCAGGACTTCCCCTTCCACTGGTGCTCTTACTAGGTATTCATTGCTACCTATGAGGTCAGAGTCCAGGGTCAGTCCATATATAGTCTTTAGGTAGTGGCTTAAAGTGAACTCTTATAAAGCCCTTAGTGACCAGGAAACAACAAGGAGTTACAAGCTATGTACTTCCAATATTCAAAACCACACAGGAAACATTCCCATTCCAAACGGGAGGAAAGAACCATAACATGCAGTTCCATGTCTTGTGATGGAATCATTTGGGCTCCAACCATCTTTACCTCTGCAGTTCTATCACTGTAGCACATATAACGTCTCTCTTGGGCTGGCTCCTCTCTGTGCTGTGCAAGCTTTCCTTGGTAGACATCCATGGTTCTGGTAACGTCAGTGGAATGGGGTCTCCATTAGAATGTAGGCCTCAGGTCAATAGCTTCACTAGCGGCCCTTCGAGGCTTTCTTGCAGGAATCTTACCCTGCGACCAAATGCCTGGTCTCAACACGTTTTCTGTACCTTGGTGGAAGCCTCCACCACTCCTTAACTCTTGCCTTTTGCATACTTGTAAAACAAGCACCATGTGGGTCAGTTTTACTGCTGGGTTAAGGTACAGTTCGGCAACCTGACACTATTGGAGTAGCGTCTCTGTACCTTAATGATTAAACTTGGGAAAAAAATTCCCTAGGTGGTTGCTTTGGAAAAGGAACCAACTTAGTGGCATTTTAAAGTCAGGCTTCCTTCTCTCAAATACTTTTAGAACTTGGAGCTATCCCTATTGTCCCTATGTAAGGAGAAACGTTTCTCTTTAGGGCTATGTACTCATCTCCTTAATGATAGTCAAATTTTCTGCACCCATCTTGCCTGCAACTGTACACTTAGATTCATTTCCTCACCAAACTGCATTATTTCTCATGAATTTCTGTTCTCTCACTGAAGACCTGACCATGAGCAGTAAGTGCAGGGTATTTTTCTCTTTTGAAATTTCTCCAGCAAACAATTCAATCTGTTACCTCTGAATTTAGCTTCACTGAAGTTTTCCAGAATAGAGGCTGAAAACAGATTTTTTTTTAACCATAACATGAATGATTCCCTCTGGAACCTCATGGGCACAGTCTCCGATGCCTGTTGCCTTTCACATCCTGCTATTTCAAGCTTCCACTAGAATGGCCCATCAATGCTTATAGCATTCTAGGGGCTTCTGTGGTCTTGGCTATAAAGTCTTCCACATTCTTCCACAAGCCATTTGCCAATGCCTGAACACCGCACTGTCAACTTGACTGGATGTAGAAATACTGGCCACATTAGTGTTTTCACAGTAACTGAAGAGGAAAGACTCACCCTACATGTGGATGATACACTCTCCCAGGCCCTAAGTTATTATTGAAGGCAAAAAAGAGTAAAGCATTGACATTCTTCTCTCTCTGTTTCCTGAGTGTGGATGTGGTGAAGCCAAGGTTCTCATGTTCCTATTTTCATGCTGTTGCTGCCGTTGCAGATTATACACTCAGTCTGTAGTTCCAAATCAACTCTCCTCTTTGACTTTACCTTTGCCACTGTATTGCTGTGGCAGCAAGAATAAATGTAACAAATACCACAGTAGCCCTATCCCTGGATCAATCTTCTGCATTGATTTTCTCATCCCTATAACAAAATACTTGGCAGAAACAACTTAACAAAGGGAGAATTTGTTTTGCCTCACAATTTGAGGATATCATCATGGAGAAAGTAGCAATCGTGACTTAGATGTGGTGGCAGAAACATGAGAAAGATGGTCATATTGTGTTCATAGGAAGTAGAGAGAGATGAAAGATACCCAAGTTGCTAGCTTTTTTCCATTTTTTATTTAGTCTGAGACCCCAGCCCATGGACTAGTGGGTGGGTTTTCCTTCTTAAACACTATCTGTTTAGAACACCCTTATAGACATTCCTGGAGGTATGCTACTGAGGTGATTGTAATTCCCATGATGTTGATTTTGAAGTAGACAGTCTCCAACTATTGGTATCCCTGGAGCTGAGCAACCCTGTTATGGGTAGACTATCTTTCTGATTGAGTTAATGTTAAAAATTAAGTTGATCCAGTCCTGCTCTCCTCAAAACACCCAAGCTAACAGCATACCATATAAGCAGGGGACCTGGTACAGACCTTCCAGGTCCTATACTTGTGGCTTCAGTCTCAGTGAGCCTATTTGAGTCTTGCTTAGTTGGTTCAGTGGGCCATGTCCTCCATTGTCCTCTGTCCCCTCTGTCTCCTGCAATCTTTCCTCCCCACTCTTCCTCTGGATTTTTCTGAACTCCACGTGGTGAGATCCAGTGGTCTCAGATTCTTTTGCCTGCTCTTGGGACTCTTTCCCTCCTATTCGGTTGCCTTGGCCAGGCTCAACATGAGGGGTTTTGCCTTGTCTTATTTTATCTTATTTTGTTGTGTTTGTCTGTTGTCTCTTGGAGGTCTGCTCTTTTCTGAAATGAAACAGGGAGTCGGGAAGTGGATTTGAAGGAGAGAGAAGGTGTGTGTGGGGTGCTTAGAGGAGTGGAGGGAGGGGAAACTGTGGTCAGAATATATATGAGGGAAAAATCTATTTTCAATAAAAACCCTAAGTTTATTGAGAGTTGTATTTGAGGTTACAGCTTTATTATCTTCAAACAAAGTCCACTGAAAACTATACACATGGATCAGTATACTGTTGCTTAAATTTATACACATTCAAGTTGATATTTCAATATTAATCTCCCTTCAGTGGAAATCCTAGTGAAAGTGCAATACATTGAAGAGGTGATGGGAAGCTGGACTGCTGTCCTATCCCAATGCTGTGTCTCTGCCCACGACCGAGACTGTGGTGTGAGCAGAATCTCTTGAGAATGCATCATCTTACTCTGTTCTTCAACATTCCATTGGACACAGGATCTCATGGAGATAGATTTACTATGCTGGGAAAATGCTCATGTACCTCATTAGATGTACTGTTTTTTTTTTTTAAATACTTGGTTCCATGGTTATAAGAACTGAATTTTTAAACTCAAACTTTTAAAATACATTGGAAATATAGCTTATTTAAAAATCCTTTTTTGTAGATTGACATTTCTGTGTATTTGATCAAATGGTATGTTTCTTATAGGCCTTAAAATACAGGGATCGCCTTCTATCCGAATATGTGTAGCATAGATATTGACATGAATCGGTGAGCGAATTCCTGCCTTTGCTGCTGTACATTCTACCTTTGTGCATCTTCATGTGTGTGTGATACCAAATTACTTATAGACATGTTAAGGAGTGCAGTCTTCAATGAGAAAGGATAACCTGTGCCTGCCCTATGTTCTCTTTTTGAAAGACAAAGGAAATCTGCAAATACTTTCATTTCTAAACATATCCTTTCTTCTAGGCATTGACACATCTTCACTTAGTAGAATATGTTGGAGAACAGACTGCCCTGCTAATAAAGGTACATTAAATGCTCTAATGGAGCATGTTCCAGCCATTATCCTTTGATTTTTGTTAAAATCAAAATGAAAAAAAGAAGTTTGGTAAGAATGTTACATTAATTATGTCAAAAGCACTGACAGTAGCCTACTTTACCCTGGGTAACCTAGAGATGAAGGGGATACTTGTCAAAGAATATACAATTATAGATGCTTGCCATCTCGCTTTTGCCTTTAGTTAGAGTATGTCTAAAAAGGGGTGGCGCACAGTAAGAGGATGCTGCAGAAATTCCCATCTTAGAATTCTATCGGGCCATTAAGCAGGAGGAACCGATCTGTGTGGTTATCAGATGTTAGAAATGTAATGTTCCTCCTCACACAGAGCTATTTGGTTGAGAATGGCTCCTCTCTACTTGCTTGTGGCCAAGGTTCCTGGTCTAGGTGTAGCCCTGGTTTTCATGTCATGCTTACCTGTGTCATATCATATGTCAGAAGAAAGACTAACAATTTTTTGACAGTTTTTATGTATGCGGTTTAGCATTGCAGTGGTTAATGCATAACATGGCTATGATCTGATCCTTTTAGATGGTTCCAGAAGATCAGCGCTTTGCAGCTGCCATTGTCCTAATAGTGTGGGTCTCAGCCTTGGCATCGTCCTTGATTGACAACATCCCATTCACTGCTACAATGGTAAGTGGTGTGATGCTGTATGTTTAAGGGTCAATTTCTGCCTGCTCCTATCTGGACTCTGTTCCCATCTGGGCCTATGATTTTTTTCTAAGAAGCAGGGCACAAAACCATCTCCTCTATTGCCCTTACATGTAAGAGAAAAATGTGAGCTGAGCCTGAGGCAGCTGAGTGTGGAGCACTGAAAGACCAATGACAGGCTGAGACCAGACTTTGGGGAGTGGATAGCATATCATGGGTGACTGTTTGGGGAGCCCAGCTGAGGGCTGCTACCCTTCCCAGAAAAAAAAGGTATCATTTTTTTAAAGGAACTTCAACACACCAAAAGAACGAGCTGTCGTCTTTATTATCCTCACGTGCAGATTCTAAGAAACCTTCATGGATTCTGGGTCTTGGCCTGCACATACAGGGATTTAAGTCTCTGCTTGATTCTAACTCCCAGCCAACACCAAGATCCCCACCCCTGGGCCATCTCCTGTGTCATTGATTGTTTGTTTTAGTACAGGAACTGTGGTCTCTGGTGTAAAAAAGTAAAAGTGAGAATGTAAGAAAGTGAGAAAGTAAGATCTGGGTCCTGCCACAAACAGCTACAAACAGCCCAGGGCCCATACTATTCTTAGTATAGGGCAGAAGGATGAGTGTACTCACAGCAGGATGCTGGTGGGGGAAGTTCTCTCTGTTTTTCTTGAGGCCCCAAGAAGTCCCTCCCTCCCATACAGATAGCCCATGTATTGTACCATAGTATGTTGTGAAAAGGATCCCCAAAGATGAGTGTGGCAGAGCTGGCCAAGTAAGGAGAGGGCTGGTTAGGCGCATAACACACATTGTTTAGAACGCTTTTTCAGTCTGGAATTCATTTTATGCTAAGCTTTATTCCCTAGTGACCCAGTATGGTTCTTGTTTCAAGGTGTAGGTTTGGGAATTCTGAATTCACTCTGGTCGCTATTTCTAGTGGTCACATACGGAACAAGACACTCGAGATCTTCAGGGATCCAGGATGGTGTATTTAAGGAGTCCCGAGAGTCTGTAAAATTTGCAATAAAGCAGTATGCTTAAATGTGAAGCACTGAGTGTTTTCCCCTTAAGCAATGAACAAGACAATGTTATCTATGAACATGTTTTACTAGTCAGAGGCTGTGCAGTAAAGCAAGAGAAGCAAAGAGAAAGGACTGGGAATGGAGATGTTAAACTTCAGAGACTATTAATCTGTGTATTAGACAACTTAAAAGAATCTACTAATTAACAGGCTTGATAGGCAATTTTTTCAGATCCTGTAGAGACAAAAGTCAGTTAATAAGTCATTGTATTCCCCTGTAGGCACAATAGACTTATAATGAAAACTTGAAATAGATGCCATTGTCAGATGCACCTTCAGTCCCTGAGACAACAAGTGTGTAAGGTTTTACACACTTTATCCTGTCCCAGTGAGACCATATCATGTGGTCTGAGGACAAAGGCATTTGTCATTTGCTTTTATTTGTTTTTCCTTCTGGGTATTGTAATATCAGAAGGAAAGACAAACATAGAAATGAGCAATTCTAGGACAGCATAGGCTTTATTTGGGAAGGGCCTGAGGAGGAGAGAATGCTAGTTTAAGAAACCAAAGAAGCCCCAGAGCTCACAGGGACTAATCCACCATCCCAAGAGAACACAAGGATGGACCTATGGCTCCAGTAGTATATATAGCAGAGGATGGTCTTGTCATCATGGTAGGAGGTGCCCTTGGCCCTGTCAAAGCCATTGCCCCAGTGTAGGGAATTGTCAGGGCAGGGAGGTGGAAGGGAGTGGGTGAGTAGGTGAGGGAGCACCCTCATAGAAGCAGGGAGAGGGGGGAATGGGATAGCAGGTTTCTGAAGGGGAAACCGGAAAAAGGGGCTACCATTTAAATTGTAAATTAATAAGTATCCAATAAAAGAAAAAAAAAGAATAAACAAAACAAAACAACAAAAACAAAAAAGAAACCAAAGAGGCTACTGTTACAGGCTAGATAGCTGTAAGGCATAAAAAGAAAGATGGAGAAGGAGAGATATCTTCCTTGTGGGGTTGTGGTGACTATTGTTAAGGATAGCAAGGGGAATGGGTAGTGACATAAGGAATCTTAGATGATGGATAAACATACGTCATGATCAGTTATTGCTAGGAGTTGATGAGATGATGAAAAAACATGAATATGGAAAGCTAAGTTGCTTTAGTTTTTGGAATCGTCATTGCCATCTCTTGCTTAAAATTAAGGAGCTTCACAAGGTGATATGACTCTGGATAGTAGTTCATTGTTGGTTTCCTATCCTTGATAAGTACTTGTTTATTTATGCCTCCCCAGGAATAGTGCTACTCAGAACCTTGGTATATTGTTTCCCTCAAGATGATACACATAGATCAAGATTCTCTATTTAGTCCCTCTCACAGTGTGTTACTAAAGAAGATGACAGTCAGACTTGATAACTTTTCTTTTACAGTGATAAAATACTGTGACCAAGACAACTTTAAAGGAATTTAATTTGGCTTACTCTTTCAGCGAGGTAGAGCTCATGGTGGCAGGGTGAAGAAACAGTTGAAAGCTCATATCTTGATCTACCATCATGAGGATAGAAAGCAGCAGCAATTGCATGAATCTTTTGAAACCTCAAAGCCTGCTCCCAGTGACATACTTTCCCAACAAGGCCACACCTCCTAATCCTTCCCAAACTGATCCACCAACCAGCAACAAAGTATTCAAATATATGAGCCTAGAGGTGCCATTCTCATTCTAACCACTACATATTCAAATTCATGAAGGTGGCATCTAAGGAGATGGAAAGGTAAAAGCAATACTGTGAGTAACTGAGCTCATTTATCTGTAATGTTTTATTTCCTGAAAGTTAAACAGATAGAAAGTGCTGAGACAAAGGCAATGAAATAGTCAAACTTCCCCGTGTGCTCCTGAGCAGAATTCTGTACATGTTACATGTATGTATGTGACATGGTGTAATTAGATCTTATATGGACCCGTCCTTGTTTTCCTAATCACTCATGGCTTACTGGAGAAGGTCTTTTATGACTTGAACTTTTGCACACTTCTGCACAGCTTTTCCTTATTTGCTCTGTAGCTGTGCTAGGCATTGAAGGTCTATTGTTCATGTGATGTATTTCCTTTATCTTGGGTGAAGTTCCTACCTTCCCTTCAAGTCTTTGCTGTGTCTTGTTCCAATCCTTCATTTTTGTTCTTTTAAAATATTGTTTCTTGGGCTGGAGAGGTAGATCAGCAGTTAAGAGTACTGACACCCATATAGTGGTTCACAATCATCTATAGCTCCAATCCTAGGGGATCCTACACCCTCTTTATGCCTCTAAGGGCACTGGAAATAAATGTACATTGTACTCAGGCAGAATGAAGACAGGACATTCATTTGGATATAATAAAAAATATAAAATATTTTCTTCAAATTTCCTTTCAGTTTCTTTAAAAGCACCTGAACAAGCACTATGTAAATAAGATTTCAAATTTTTCATGTAGATAACCTTAGCAGGTAACAGCTTTATTCCTAGTGATTTGGTGAGGGACCATTTTATTTGACAGTTTAGCCTATGGCAGAGCACAGTGAACTCACCCTCCCTAGATGAGTGCAAAGCCAATCAGCACACAAGGCAGTAAAAGAGCAAAGGAAGCTTTGTTATTAGTACAAGTAAGAAGAGCTCTGGGATAACTCCCAAAGCACCAGTCTCCTTAAACAAAGGAGACAGAGGGATTTTATTAGGGAAACTCATGCATATTCATGTTGGAAGAAAAAAAGAATCATGCCTGGCATAAGTGGATAAAAATAGGAATTAATCACAGTAGGTTGCTTTTTCCAAAGTATTCTTTGTTTACATCTTCAAACTATACCACCCTTCAGGTTCTGTTAGTGCTTTACTGTGTCCCCCAGAGTCATAGGCTCCATCTCTGCCTGACTCTCCTGCTGGGCCTCCCCTATCCTGAGACACACCATGCATCACTGGAGGCAGGGTGCCTCTCTTTACCATCTCCTTAGCCTCTGCTTCGCTGATTTCTGTCTCTGGTCACAGCTCTCTGGCACTTAGCTCTTCCCTCTCTGTGCTGGCCCCTGCCCATGCATGAGTGCAGATGCACATTGGGAATCCTACACCTGTGCTGGCACAATGTGACGGCAGGTGCCCATGCAGAGTCCTTCTTTTGCGCCTGTGGTTTTTAGCACTACCTGTGGAAGGTGATGCAATGGTCCTCTGCACTCTATGGCTGTATGTGAAGGGGTGGAGGGTGCAGATGAGGGGTGGGGAGTAGGGGAGGGGGGCTAGCAGAATTATTACGATAAGGTGGGTTTTTTGTTGTTGTTTTGTTTGTTTCACTTGTGTTAAGAGAGAGAAAACATCCAGAGGCAGCTGGAGGAGTAGAGAGAAGGAGAAAATAGATGGAGCATAGTCAGCTCTAGAGAAGAGAAGAGTGTGAGAGGATGGTGCAAATAGCGAGGTAGGAAGAAATAGACAATGGAGCAGAGGGGGGTTGGAGGTGGGAGAGAAAGAGAGAGAGAGAGAGAGAGAGAGAGAGAGAGAGAGAGAGAGAGAGAGAGAGAGAGAGAGCGCAAGAGGGAGTGGGGGAACAAGAGCATACAGTGAAAGAGAATAGCAAAGAGGGACTGGCTATCGAGTGGGTGGAGACATCCTGTGGATCCTAAGGAGGATGTGTATCAGGAGGAGGAAAGGGCAGGGTGCTAGCATGGACTTCGAGATGTGCAACAGGTACAGAGGGAGTCTGGAGGCCAGCATGGACTTTGATAAGCTCATTGGCACCACAGGTAGCATGTGCCCCTTCTGCCAGGGGTATAGGGAATGACTTCTTTTGGCAGCCAAGAACCAGTTTTACAAGTGCCTAAGGAATTCTGCCTTTTATCTAACCACGGGAAATCTCTCTACACTTTAGCTTGTGCTCCTTTCTAGACATTGACAGCTCGAGGCTAACAGTGGGCTTACAGAGTGCTTGTGTGGCCCACGGCCAGTTACATGGAAATAGCCAGCTGCCTATTACTGCATATGGTTTTATTTTTACCTTTGCAGTCAGCGATAAGCTGCCTGGGAATTTTCTATTGACTCATAAAAGACCAGGGCCTGAGACTCTGCTCCCTTCTTCCATCCACTAAGTACCTGCTTACCTCCAGCAGACTCTTCCCTCAGACCAGCTGTGGTAAGCTGGAGCCCGTATCCTTGGGTTTCAGGGGCTGTTTCATGGATCTCTAGCCGCCTCTGTCCAAGCCCAGGTGTGTGGAGTGACTCCCCACTGTGAAGCCATGTTTGGCAGTTTCCCTCACTGATTTGGCTCTGACCCACCAACTGGTCAGTGCACCAGTTTTCCTGTCTGCTGAACGTTCCTCCTCTCGGCAAGCACCTTCATTCTATACAGCTGTGGAGCATTCTGCATCCAGGGAACACTTATGGAAACTCATCAAGGACCAAAAAGCTAGCAGAGACAGCTGCTGTTTCAAAGGACTATTAGTACAGATGCAGTTGGGAGCTAGAGACCTCTTGGGGAGGAGGTGTTGCAGACGCAGGTATAGGCCAGTGCTTCTCAACCTTCCTAATGCTGTGACCTTTATTATAGTTCCTCATGATGTAGTGAGCCCCAACCACAGAACTATTTTCCTTGCTACCTCATAACTGTAAATTTGCTATTGTTATGAATAACAATGCAAATATATATTTCTGCCTCTAAAGGGTCACAGCGCACAGGTTCAGAATTGCTGCCTTAGAACAATGATTGGGTAATTCGGTTAAGCTGAGGTTAAATGAGAGGAAAGAGACAAATGCAGCCTATCTCTTCTTTGTGTCAGGTCTCAGAAGTGTACCTACATTCATTATGTGAACTGTGTACAAAGAATAGTTCAAGTGCGTCAGTGGTAGATCTCCCCTTTTCATGGTCAGGAAAGAATGAGATATTATCAGAAGGGGGGAGATTTGGAGAATTAGCCTGTAACTGGTAGGATGACACCATGGGACTTTTCTTTATGCCCAGAGGAGAAAGAATCACTCAGTAGATGAGTTTAGCTATTTTATTTTATTTTTTTTTTTTTTGGTTCTTTTTTTTTCGGAGCTGGGGACCGAACCCAGGGCCTTGCGCTTTATTTTTTAAACAAAAGTAAAATGTTTCCGGCTCTCATCACTTCTGAGTGGTTCTAGGTCACTGTTATAGACAAGAGCTGTGGCTAGATTAATGGGCTAGCTGTCAGGGGGCCTTGCCATCATTGCTCATTGTTAACTGTGAATTAGTAAACAATATTTAGCACTGCTAATTTTTAATGCAATGAGAACAGACATAGGGTGTTTGAAGTGAGCAGTGTGAGGCCCCTGGTCTCACTACATGCCAGCATTAGTCCCTTGCTTGTTTGAGGCAAAGTGAAAGCCAAACAGGCTGGGCCTCTGGGAGAAATGGGAACCTTGGTGTCGAGATATTTCACTATTTGGACACATATTTCTATGCCTGAGAATCCCCTTCATACTCACCTGCCCTTTTTTACTTTCCCACCCTTCCTGTCTGCAGTTGACAGGAGCTTGTGGGAATCTGAGTATAGTGGTGCAGCAGGGAATTCCCAGGCCTCTGCTACAGAGCCCTCAAGGGAACCTAAAATATGTTGCTGGGCCTGAGAATTCTGTGACAGTTTTTCTTTGTTGAAGCCCCTTCCCCTTCTTTTTCATATTCCTTCATTTGAATGGGAAAGATTTTGTGGCAATTTTTAGACTTAAAATGATATAATTTTTTTTTATCCTGGCCTGAATTCAAATGATCCACATTTGTGCACATAATTTTATAGTTTTTATAGATTGATTTTTTTGGACACACATCATTGTGTGTGTTGCCATCTAGCCGATGTATGAAGTCATTTTTTGAATGCCAGCTTGTTCTTTAGCGTCTTCTCATCCCAGGTTTGTTTGTAGGCTCACAAGGAGGCATTCTGGCAAGTTTAGCTGTCGGCCGTAATAGCTGGTATAGGGAAAACCATGTGGTGGTGATAAAGGTCAAAGGTCCTTCACACAAGCTCTTACGTTTTGTTTGTCACTTGATGCCATTTTTGGTTTTAGCTTTTTCATTTTCTAAAATGTTCTGAAACAAAATAATATAGAGAGCTGAGCCAGGTCCAGTGGACTGCAATTAGGCTAAATAACAGAGCAGTTATAGACATTCATGGCTGTGTTTCTACAGAGGGAGGATCTGGATTGGTTCCCAATATGCCATTTATGAGAACTAAATAAGGCTATCCTGAGAGGAATAGTAATGTGAGCAGCAAAGACACCCTGTCTCCTCCAGGAACTTGGCAATGCAGGTTGCAGGCCTTCCCCAACGTGTAGGTGATGAGTGAGTCCTCTGGCCAGGGAAGGTGGCCTTGGAGGGAAATTGCAGTCTCTGTCTCTGTTTCTCTGTCTTTCTGTCTCTGTGTCTGTCTCTCTGTCTCTGACTCTGTCTCTGTCTCTGTCTCTGTCTCTCTCTCTCTCTCTCTCTCTCTCTGTGTGTGTGTGTGTGTGTGTGTGTGTGTGATCAGAGATCAACTTGCAGTAGTCAGCTCTCTCTTAACACGTGGGTTCTGGGAATCGAACTCAGTTCGTCCGTTTGGCATCAAAGTGCCTTTCTCTCTGAGCCGTATCACCGGCCTCCCCCTGTCAACTGAAGTGACAGCAGACACATCTGAGGAGTGATTTAGTGTGGACTGACCTGATGCCTCATGAACAGCATGACACTGGCAGGGTTTCAGAGACCCTGAATGCATGGTTCTTATGAAACTCAACGTGACTTCATCCGCTGTGACTCACAGCTGCAGCCTGGGAAGCTTTAAACACAGAAACCTGGCTGTTCCCCTGGCTAGCACCAGACACAGACAGATGGGTACAAACACAAAGTATTGTGCACGCCAAAGTTTCCTTTGGTTTCCTTCCATGCATCTTGTGCTCATTTAAAAAATATTTTTAAAAACAGTTTGGCCATTAAAAATGTGTCTCTGAGGGGCCAATGAGATAGCTTAGTGGGTAAAGGTACTTGCTATACAAGAATGTAAGCCTGACAACCTGAGTTTTATCCCCAGAAGGAAAGAACTGACTCCAATCTACAAGGTTGGCCTTTCACAGTTGTGCTGCAATATCACCATTCCATCACACAAACACCCACAAGCTAATAATAATAATAATAATAATAATAGTAATAGTAATAATAATAATAATGTCGATAATATAATATCCAGAATGATATAAAGCTTTTAAATTTTTCTTTTAATTTTATTTTACGTGAAAAGCATTTTGCCTACATTATGTCTGTATTTTACCCTCAGAGGCCAGAGCCTTAAGAGGCTATAAGGCTCCACACGGGTACTGGATATTGAACCTAGTAATTTGCAAGAGTAGCCAGTGCATTTAACTGATGAGTTATCTATTGAAGAACAAGGCTCTTTAGGTTCTGTTAAGTCAGCCATGGTTGGTAGCTCTTAAAATTTTCTATGACATGTGCCCACAATACTTGTTTCTTCCACAGATTCCTGTCCTCCTGAACCTGAGCCAAGACCCTGAAATTAGTTTGCCTGCACTGCCTCTCATGTATGCCCTGGCCCTTGGTGCCTGCCTGGGAGGTAAGGGGTACTGACTGCATGTTGGGAGACCACACTGACCCTGTTGTCTAGACAAAGCAAGATTAAGTAGTTAACAAATCAAAAGTAAATAATAGAGAATCCTGGTGACTTCCTGATTCCAAATTTTGAACAGCCAGAACTCCTCAGTTCCTCTGTGAATCCTCTCATTTTGGTCATGGTCTTTCATGGCTTGGGTCCCAGAACCCTAATCAGGGCCACCAAGGGAAATGAAGATATGGCCAAACCATGGTCATACAGGAGAACTGGGATCAGGTGGTCTGGGGTCTCTGGGTACCTGGGAAGCTCAGAGTTTATTATGCAGTTGAACAGGGAGACCAAGAAGACAGGTTTAGCTAACCTTATTAGGAGATGTCTCTGTAGGGGAGCAAACTTCAGGTTGTAAACACACAGAGGGAGAAAGCTATAGTGGGCATACACACTGTCTTCATTTACCCTCAGATTAGAGGAAAGCTTTGCCACATCAACAATGTAGTCACTCACTCACTCATGATTTCGCTTCCTCCCTACAACTTCCCCCTGCAAAGCCTATGATCTGATGACAGTCACTGTTAATAGTTCAAAGCTAATGCGTTCTCACCCTGTCCAAGTAAGAATCTGCAACAGGCATTCCCTCTCATTTTCCTCCCTGGGCTCCCCTGTTAGAAGAAATGTGCAGGCATTAGGTAGAGCAAGGACTCTACCTCAAAGGAAGAGGCATGGCAAAAGGTCAAGCACAGGTGCTGGGGCTGAAGTCTAAGGAAAACTGCAATGTGAGTTAGAGATTGCCAGACAAAATTGACCCGTGGTTAATACAGGAGAGCTTTGGATGTGGCTGTCTGGAGAGGAGTCAAGCTAGAGTCCTTTTTATATTTAGACAGCTTAATCACCTGTGGGAACACAGGTGGATTGTGGAGAATCTTAGATAAACACACCAGAAATATTTAACATTCTTATTGCCTCCAGATAATCTAGCTTTCTGTGTTCTTTGCCTTCTCTGACTCCTGAATCAATAACTTTCTGGTTCATTTATCTGCTCATTTGTGAAGGGGGATTAGCATCAGCCAGTGATGCATCTGTGACTTCAGGAGACAACTAATTTATCTAATGCTGTGACTGGGGCTGAAATTCTTATAAAAATGCAAAATACATACTTTTTTTTCCATCTGGGAAACAGCTCCAGAAAACAGCAACAGCATTTCTTTCATAGATAGAGCAATGGAAATAAGATCCAAGGACATTTGTAAATTCATCCCTTAAATGGGATTTAAAAAAACCTCAAATGTATGAAATACCTACTAGAGTATACTAGCTTTGAGCTCTAGGATGGAGATCCAGTCATTCAAACTAAGATTATAACAATAGGTACATTTTTCCAGTTTTTTCCTGAGCACATGGAGAATGCCAGAGAAAGACTGTGATGGGGGAGAGAGTAGGAATAATAATCTGAGGAGAGAGGGTTTTGAGCAGGATCTTAAAGGGCAAAAGGCCCCCTGGGCTAGTTTCTGAAGTGTAAATTTGGAGGGGGTCTCCAGGAGAGACACTAACATTGAACTGCTGTAGAATAATAAGCTATTGTAGGCTAGACACTGAGCACATTTGGGAGACAGGTATATAGCATTACTAACCAATAAAGTTTTATTGGCACTGAGAACTTTAAAAAACTATCTCTGGTCTTGGAAGGTACTTATTCCTGGCACACTAAGCACTTACTTGTGCTAGGTGTTAATTGTACACAAATTCTGCTGCCTCTCTCATGGACTGGGGAACATTGACTAGATAATTTGAAACTAAAACCTATTTTACTTATCTGATTGTCTTGGTTTCTTTTCCTGTTGCTGTGATAAAGTACCCTGACAAAGACAACTTAATGCATGAAAGGTTTATCCTTGTTCACACTTAAAGATATGGTTACCATGCTAGGGAATCAAGGTAACAGAAACTCGCGGGGTTTGCTGGCTTGTTTTATGGCAACATAACATTGGCTAAAGTCATCAGTGAGGAGGTAGCCTCACTTAAGAAAATGCCTCCAAAAGATAGAAGTGTAGGGAATCCTGTAGGACATTTTCTTTTTATTTTCTTCATCACCCCCCATATATTTATTTATTTACTCACTTTACATTTGGATCTCAGCTACTCCCTCCTCCCAGTCTTCCTTTCACCCAGTCCCTCTCCAAAACCCCTTCCCTTCTCTTCTGAATATGAGGAGGATTCCCTGGTTTCACACCCATTCTGACACATCAAGTCACTTCAGGACTAGGCACATCTTCTCCCACTGAGGCCAGATAAGGCAGCCCAGTTAGGGAGACAGGACCTATAGGCAGACGATAGAATCAGAGACAACTCCCACTTCAGTTGTTGGGAATCCATATGAAGACTAATCTGCAGATCTGGTATATGAATGTGGGGGAGGGGGAGTAGGTATAGTTCATGTTTGGTCTTTGGTTGGTGGTTCAGTCTCTGGGAGCCCCTGATGGTTCAGATTTGTTGACTCTGTTGGTCTTCTTGTAAAGTCCCTATCCCCTCAGGGTCCCTCAATTCTTTGTCCAACTCTTTTTTTTTTTTTTTTATTAACTTGAGTATTTCTTATATACATTTCGAGTGTTATTCCCTTTCCCGGTTTCCGGGCAAACATCCCCCTCCCCCCTCCCCTTCCTTTTTTTTTTTTTTTTATTAACTTGAGTATTTCTTATATACATTTCGAGTGTTATTCCCTTTCCCGGTTTCCGGGCAAACATCCCCCTCCCCCCTCCCCTTCCTTATGGGTGTTCCCCTCCCAACCCTCCCCCCATTGCCGCCCTCCCCCCATAGACTAGTTCACTGTGGGTTCAGTCTTAGCAGGACCCAGGGCTTCCCCTTCCACTGGTGCTCTTACTAGGATATTCATTGCTACCTATGGGGTCAGAGTCCAGGGTCAGTCCATGTATAGTCTTTAGGTAGTGGCTTAGTCCCTGGAAGCTCTGGTTGCTTGGCATTGTTGTACTTTTGGGGTCTCGAGCCCCTTCAAGCTCTTCCAGTTCTTTCTCTGATTCCTTCAATAGGGGACCTATTCTCAGTTCAGTGGTTTGCTGCTGGCATTCGCCTCTATATTTGCTGTATTCTGGCTGTGTCTCTCAGGAGCGATCTACATCCGGCTCCTGTCGGTCTGCACTTCTTTGCTTCATCCATCTTGTCTAATTGGGTGGCTGTATATGTATGGGCCACATGTGGGGCAGGCTCTGAATGGGTGTTCCTTCAGTCTCTGTTTTAATCTTTGCCTCTCCCTTCCCTGCCAAGGGTATTCTTTTTCCTCATTTAAAGAAGGAGTGAAGCATTCACATTTTGATCATCCGTCTTGAGTTTCGTTTGTTCTAGGGATCTAGGGTAATTCAAGCATTTGGGCTAATAGCCACTTATCAATGAGTGCATACTATGTATGTCTTTCTGTGATTGGGTTAGCTCACTCAGGATGATATTTTCCAGTTCCAACCATTTGCCTACGAATTTCATAAACTCGTTGTTTTTGATAGCTGAGTAATATTCCATTGTGTAGATGTACCACATTTTCTGTATCCATTCCTCTGTTGAAGGGCATCTGGGTTCTTTCCAGCTTCTGGCTATTATAAATAAGGCTGCGATGAACATAGTGGAGCACGTGTCTCTTTTATATGTTGAGGCATCTTTTGGGTATATGCCCAAGAGAGGTATAGCTGGATCATCAGGCAGTTCAATGTCCAATTTTCTGAGGAACCTCCAGACTGATTTCCAGAATGGTTTTACCAGTCTGCAATCCCACCAACAATGGAGGAGTGTTCCTCTTTCTCCACATCCTCGCCAGCATCTGCTGTCACCTGAGTTTTTGATCTTAGCCAATCGCACTGGTGTGAGGTGAAATCTCAGGGTTGTTTTGATTTGCATTTCCCTTATGACTAAAGATGTTGAACATTTCTTTAGGTGTTTCTCAGCCATTCGGCATTCCTCAGCTGTGAATTCTTTGTTTAGCTCTGAACCCCATTTTTTAATAGGGTTATTTGTTTCCCTGCGGTCTAACTTCTTGAGTTCTTTGTATATTTTGGCTATAAGGCCTCTATCTGTTGTAGGATTGGTAAAGATCTTTTCCCAATCTGTTGGTTGCCGTTTTGTCCTAACCACAGTGTCCTTTGCCTTACAGAAGCTTTGCAGTTTTATGAGATCCCATTTGTCGATTCTTGATCTTAGAGCATAAGCCATTGGTGTTTTGTTCAGGAAATTTTTTCCAGTGCCCATGTGTTCCAGATGCTTCCCTAGTTTTTCTTCTATTAGTTTGAGTGTGTCTGGTTTGATGTGAAGGTCCTTGATCCACTTGGACTTAAGCTTTGTACAGGGTGATAAGGATGGATCGATCTGCATTCTTCTACATGTTGCCCTCCAGTTGAACCAGCACCATTTGCTGAAAATGCTATCTTTTTTCCATTGGATGGTTTTGGCTCCTTTGTCAAAAATCAAGTGACCATAGGTGTGTGGGTTCATTTCTGGGTCTTCAATTCTATTCCATTGGTCTATCTGTCTGTCTCTGTACCAATACCATGCAGTTTTTATCACTATTGCTCTGTAATACTGCTTGAGTTCAGGGATAGTGATTCCCCCTGAAGTTCTTTTATTGTTGAGGATAGCTTTAGCTATCCTGGGTTTTTTGTTATTCCAGATGAATTTGCAAATTGTTCTGTCTAACTCTTTGAAGAATTGGATTGGTATTTTGATGGGGATTGCATTGAATCTGTAGATTGCTTTTGGTAAAATGGCCATTTTTACCATATTAATCCTGCCAATCCATGAGCATGGGAGATCTTTCCATCTTCTGAGGTCTTCTTCAATTTCTTTCCTCAGTGTCTTGAAGTTCTTATTGTACAGATCTTTTACTTGCTTGGTTAAAGTCACACCGAGGTACTTTATATTATTTGGGTCTATTATGAAGGGTGTCATTTCCCTAATTTCTTTCTCGGCTTGTTTCTCTTTTGTATAGAGGAAGGCAACTGATTTATTTGAGTTAATTTTATACCCAGCCACTTTGCTGAAGTTGTTTATCAGCTTTAGTAGTTCTCTGGTGGAACTTTTGGGATCACTTAAATATACTATCATGTCATCTGCAAATAGTGATATTTTGACCTCTTCTTTTCCGATCTGTATCCCTTTGATCTCCTTTTGTTGTCTGATTGCTCTGGCTAGAACTTCAAGAACTATATTGAATAAGTAGGGAGAGAGTGGGCAGCCTTGTCTAGTCCCTGATTTTAGTGGGATTGCTTCAAGTTTCTCTCCATTTAGTTTAATGTTAGCAACTGGTTTGCTGTATATGGCTTTTACTATGTTTAGGTATGGGCCTTGAATTCCTATTCTTTCCAGGACTTTTATCATGAAGGGGTGTTGAATTTTGTCAAATGCTTTCTCAGCATCTAATGAAATGATCATGTGGTTTTGTTCTTTCAGTTTGTTTATATAATGGATCACGTTGATGGTTTTCCGTATATTAAACCATCCCTGCATGCCTGGGATGAAGCCTACTTGATCATGGTGGATGATTGTTTTGATGTGCTCTTGAATTCGGTTTGCCAGAATTTTATTGAGTATTTTTGCGTCGATATTCATAAGGGAAATTGGTCTGAAGTTCTCTTTCTTTGTTGTGTCTTTGTGTGGTTTAGGTATAAGAGTAATTGTGGCTTCATAGAAGGAATTCGGTAGGGCTCCATCTGTTTCAATTTTGTGGAATAGTTTGGATAATATTGGTATGAGGTCTTCTATGAAGGTTTGATAGAATTCTGCACTAAACCCGTCTGGACCTGGGCTCTTTTTGGTTGGGAGACTTTGTCCAACTCTTAAACAAGTACAAGCGTGTGCATGTACACACACACACACACACACACACACACACACACACACACACACACACACACACATCAAAATAACAGGAATTAACTCTCAACATCAACAGACTAACAGAGTGGGTGCATACACTGAATCCATCATTTTGCTGCATACAAGGAATACAACTCAGCAGCGAAGATAAACACGACCTCAAAGTAAAGGGCTGGAAAAAGGTTTTCCAAGCAAATGGACCCAAGAAACAAGATTCAGTAGCCATTCTAATATGTAATAAAAAATATTTTCAACCAAAAGTAATCAAGAGATGGGAAAGGATACTTCATACTCATCAAAGGAAAAAATTCGCCAGATGACATCTCAATTCTAAACATTTATGCCTCAAATGCAAGGCAATTTTCTTATTAGTGTTTGTTGCGAAGGATATGGCTCTTTGTGGGTGGTGCTACCCATGGCCTGGTGGTCCTGGGTTCTATAAGAAAGCAAACTGAGAAGCCACGGGGAGCAAGCCAGTAAGCAGCACCCATCCATGGTTTTTGCATCAGATCTTGACTTCAGGTTCCTGCCCCAACTTTCTTTAATATAGAAATGTAAGCCAATTAATCCCTTTCCTCCCAAACTTCCTTTTAGTCATGGTGCTTCATCACAACAATAGAAACTATAAGACACAGCATCCGGTCAGATTCCATTGACAGTTAGGAGGCAGAGAGGATTGAATGCAATACTCAGCTTTCCTTTCTAAGTACATAGCCCAGGATCCCAGGCAGGGAATGGTGATACCCATAGTGGGCAAGACTTCCTTCCTTAGTTAACAATCATTGTAATATCCCACACACATGCTATCACCCAGGTGATTTTTGGTGCTGTAACGTTGTCATTAATACTAATTATCACATTTGGCAAGGATGAAGAATCTCATTTGTCAAGTCTCTAGGTCCAGAACAGGAACAGACAGGTGATAGATTGAATACATCTGAGAATAACAGCCAAGGGAGGTGATCTATGCCAACTCTTGTTTGTATCTTGCCTTTGGTTCAGGACACTTCAGATTCTTTTTTTCTATTCATAGCGATATCTAGACACCCCTAAGATCCTCTTTGATGTTTCTCTAGCACAGTGGTTCTCAACCTTCCTAATGCCATGAGACTTTAATACAGTTCCTCATGTTGTGGTCACCCTCAACCATAAAGTTATTTTCGTTGCTACTTCATAATTTATATATTGTCATGTAAATACCTGTGCTTTCTGATGGTCTTAGGCAACCTCTGTGAAAGGGTCATTCCATCCCCAAATATGACCCACAGTTGAGAGAACCACTGCTCTGTAGTTAGAAGTTTGGATTCATGTTCAGGCTTATCACTCCTTACACTTGCTACCCTGACAAGCTTTTCAGTCTCCCTCCCATTGTTTTCTTTGTGAGGGCACTGGAATTCTTCCATCCCTCTGTTCTGTTCTGTTTCCAGTCTCAGAAACATCAGTTTCTCCTACACATACACTGTAGCAACGCCAGAGCAGCCTATCCACTCACTAAGCCTCAGGGCAATGAGTCTTTTTCTCTACTGCTTATGCACTGATGTCAGACCTCAGCTAAGTTGGTGGAGCCTGTGTTGTGCACTTGAATACTGAGGGCTCCAATTAGGGAGAAAGAAGAGGCTCATGGGCTTGGCCATGTACTGTTTTTCATGAACTAATAGCTGTGTGTGGGGGAGGAGAACTGGAAAGAGTAATCTGATTGACTGAATTGTGTTCTTTATCCAATCTATGAGGAAAGGTTTATGTTTCTGTGCTCACAGCATGCCCTTTTATCAAAAAGTGTGCACACCTAAAAGCTTATTTAAGAGATCATTTATGTGAAGAAAATGCCCATCAGTGAACAAAACTAGGCTATGACATTGTTTCATGTGGCGTTTCCAACCCTCTTCATCTGCTGAGAGAATTTCCTACGAAATGTTTGAGCCTAGAGTCCCATGGTTCATGCTTAAGGTCTTGTTACACTGTTTCAAAAGGACAGAAATTGCCGCCCATAGTTCTTAGCTTTGCTTGCATTTTTTTCTAAAAGATACATGTTACTTGATTCCAACAGGGACCTTCTCAATTTTCCTTAACATTATATGGAACAGTGATAGCATCTGTGAAGGAATCATGCTATTTGCAGACAGATAACTCCTTTTCCAGTTGGCAATACGTTTTGTTTCCAGACATTTGCAAAGCATTGACTTTGATGGTGACTGTATTCATCACATCACAGCCTCTGAACAAAAGAAAAGAGCAGAAACCAGCTTCCAAGATGAGCTGGGATGCTATTTTACTTTTTAAATTTCTGATTCCAGGTAACGGGACACTGATAGGAGCATCTGCAAATGTTGTTTGCGCAGGAATCGCAGAGCAGCATGGGTATGGATTCTCTTTCATGGAATTTTTCAGGTACTTCAAATATTAAAAAAAATCATTTAAGATGAATCTTTAAGGATCAGTTTCTTTAACTTATTTAATTAAAAACAAACACCAATCCATGCTGTTGAACACTTGGATATTAGTCATTTGGTGTTTAGAGACTTTGGTACAGGTGCGATGAACTCAGATCAAGGCACATTTGTTGCTAGCCTGGATTAGCTTCATCATATTCTGAATGAGCTGAGCTGAGTCAGTGGCTAAGAAACATTTGTAAGCTTGCTGGACACTTAATGTTTTTCTGTTCTGAAAATCTTCATGGTGGTTGATCATTAAAGTGGCAAGTGCATAGATAAAAGATGCTAGCAAGGACTCACGGGTAATGCTGAAGACTGGGTCTAAGCTAACCATGCTTAGGGCAGCCTGGAAGTAAGTGTTTCAAGTGTGAACAGCTCACGGGAGCACCACACGGAGATGGGCCCAGAGTTATTGGAAGCACAGCTGATATCTACAAAAGAAACTCTGTTCCAGAGAGGCTAGGTTCTTTCTATGTTCTTGGTCGTCTGTGTTTCTGTTTATGTAGTCCAGGCACACAGAGAGAAGAATGGAAGCAAGCGACCTGGGTGAAATGGTCCTGCCAAAACGAGTGTTGAGTCATGAAACTGCAACTTGGTATATGCACAGCAATGGACTTCTGCCAACCCTCATGTGAAGAGTTCTAACATGTTAGGCTAAGTGACAGAAGGACTATGGCTCTTGGAGAGAGACATTCCTACTCTAGAAAGTTGTTCCTCTGCAAGGTGCTGCTTGTCCAGGTCTGAGCTTGGATAAGATTGCTGTTACACATACTTGAGGACTAAGAATGGTGTTTTAATCCATGTAATACACAAGGCTCTCTGGAGGATCAGAATAAATTACAGAACGGGTACCAAGCAGTACCTACTCAGATCCTGGTGGCTGCTCAGCCCGTGAGATGGATGCTTCTGAGTTCCAACCTGGCATAAAAGATTCCTGCAGAGTTACTGGTATTCGGGTTTTATGGGAAGGCAAAAGAACTGGTGTCTGTAGATATACTTTCTTAGAAGGAGTGAAGGCAGAGCAGTAGGAAACTTCTTTTCCCTTGGATTCCTTTATATGTGGGCTAGGGGTTAGGCCACTATGGGTGAATTCTTTCAGGTAAACCTCTTTGGAAATGCCCTCAGAGACATACCTTGAGCTATCACTCTTATGCAATCTTAAACCCTGCCAAGTTGATAATAAAGTTCAATCACATTTCCTTAAGTTCTCTAAATTGTGATAATGACAAAGAAATAACTACTCCACAGATCATATAAGGACTTCCTATACAACTGAGAATTCACTTATTCTTTCCACAGAATATATGACAAAGTCTTTTGAAGAATATATACTCTTTGGAGCTCTCATAACACAATTTAAATAATGCTGAAGTGCTGATAGTCAGTTGATGTTATGTTACATGGAAAATAATAAAGGTAAAGAAAACATGAATATTCACTTAATACACACACACACACACACACACACACACACACACACACACACACACCCTCTTCTTTAAACTTTATTTTATATGTGTGAATGTTTTGCCTGCACGCGTGTATGTGCAGCACAGTGTGCCTAGCTCTTAGGGAGTTCAGCACAGGGCATTGGGTCTCCTGAAACTGCAGTTGTGAGGGTTTAGAACTGAGTACTCCTAACCACTGAGCCATCTGTCCATCCCTACAAAAACATTCTTTTTTATTTTTTGGGTTATTTTATTTATTTATATTTCAAATGTTGTCTCCCTTCCCAGTTTCTCCTCCACAAACCCTTCATCCCATTCCCCCTCCTCTTTCCCTCCTCTTTGCCTCTGCCACTCCTGCCTCACCCTTCTACCATTCCCTTATGCTGGGGCATCAAGCCTTTGCAGGACCAAGGGCCTCCCTTCCCATTGATGTCAGATAAGGCAATTTTCTACTACATATGTAGTTGGAGCCATGGATCCATTCTTCTCCCCCAACCCATGTGGACTTTTTGGTTGGTACTCTGAAAACTCATAAACACTGTTATTAATATCTGTATTGCTATCAGCATTCTTGTGCATTCTCAACAGAATGATCCACTAAAATTTTCTTATAGCATTCTGGAATATCTTCAGACCACAGCTCCAAACTCTTGCACATTCTCTTCCAAACAAGTCGCCCTAAACAACAAACCATATACAGAATTTATTAGATTGGCTTACACAATAGGCATTGATTATTCAACAATGTCCACCTGCACACTGGAGAGTAAAAGTACACACTAGAGACTCAGCTCATGAAGCAGAGTAATCCATCCATCCTAGTCTAATACTGAAAGCCTGCAAGTTCCCTGGAGAGCCACTAGTGTTTAATCTACCTTAGAAGACTGAGAAGATGAGAGTCTGGTGTCAGCATAGGATCACAGCATCAGTGACAGACACACTTGCTCAGAAGTATGTGAAGGAGGTGCATGGATACTGCTTTTCCTCCTGACCATGTATATTGGCTCGGGTTTGGAAGGATTTGCCTTTTTTGAGAACAATTTTTCGTCTTCAGTTTATCCTCTTCTGAAATGTACTTACAGACACACCTACTGGTGTATTTCGTAGGTCATTCTAGCAATCAAGACCAACCACCACACTCCATTTTCTATCACAATTTCATAATATAGCAAATACTTAAGTCTAGGTAATTTGCAAAGATTAATGGCTTGTTTATCTCTGAATTCTGGAGGCTGAACAACTTTTGCCCTTGCATCTGTTTGGCATCTGGTGCAAAGCCTGCTGGCTACATAACAACATGGAAAATGGCCTCCCAAGACGAGACAGAGCAAGTATGCCAGAGAGCATTTATTTTGTATAACGAAGCCATTCCATCAACAACCCATTAGATTATTAATTCATGAGATCACTCCATTTATGAGAGCGGACACCACGTGACTCAGTCACCTCCCGATGATTTTGCCTCTAAACACTTAATATATGAATTTCATCACAGCGAATTTGAGGGGCATAGTCAAAAATAGTAAGTTGTCCCCATGAAAACAAATCATAAATTTAGTGAGAATTGTTAGACAGTCTCCCAGCTCAAGAGAAACAAGGGGTATTGTAAATTTTGCTGAGGCATTAATCTGATGGACATTTCTGGGAGCCTGAGATGTGGGGAAAAGGCAGTGAACTGCTGCTCAAGACAGCATTGGTTCCAACTGTTGGTTTTCCCACTGGACTCTGCGCACATTGCTGATCTTGCTGCTAGGGAACAAGGTGCAAGATTTCGTGCTTGACCAGTTTATTCCCGTTCAGACTCACATCTGCCTGTGCTGATAATGAAAAGCGTAATCCTGAATGTGAAGAATTGTTTTAATAGTAATCACAGCAGTGGCCTCAGCAGGCTGGCTTGTTTCACGCTATTAGTGTCTTATCTTTGTGTTATTAGGGAGAATTCAGGTCCACTATACAGCCAAGAAAGGAGTAAGAGATGAGCACTGCCGTGGACAGCCATGGATAGAGACCTAGACCGGACAAACCAACTCTCCCTCATTTAGGCCGAGCTCTTAATTTCTGAAGAGCTATAGGCTGTCACCTCTTTGGTCATCCAGGTACAGGACTGGACGGCCTCTCTACTTCCTTTCTACTTTCACTGAGTAGGTAAACTTCATGATGATTTTGAGGCATTGACTTGGTCTCCTGGAAAGGTAGGACAAGCGCAAGCCTCTCAGGCCATGTGGAGTGCCTGTAGTTCAGCATCAGTGGATGGTGTGAGCATGGTAAGCCACAGTTTAAAGCTGTGATGACCTCCAGGATCCTGTTGACCTTCATTAGCCCCTCATGAATCGCATTTGATCTCTTGCATGGAAATTGAATGCCTCCATGGTCCAGAGCCACCACTACGTAGCAACTTGATGAGATCCTGTTTGAAAATAAAAAGCTAGAAGTGGGAGTATACTCATAAGTAGAACTCTTGTCTAGCATTTGTGAAAGCCCTAGGTTCAAACCACAATAATACAAAAGAGGGAAAACCTCTAAAACTCAGTTGGCTATATCTTCTAGTAATAGGCTTTCAAGTCTTTTATTTTATTTTTAAATACTTAAATTACAGTTTGATAATATGAAGGAAGAACTTTGGCTATATTACTTTGAGTACATTTATTTATTTATTTATTTATTTAATATATATGACTGATTTGCTGTATATATGCATGTGCATCATTTGTGTATTAGTCAGGGTTCTCTAGAGTCACAGAACTTATGAAATGAATCTTTTTCTCTCTCTATATAAAGGGGATTTATTGGAATGACTTACAGGCTGCAGCCTAACTAATCCGATAATGGTTAGCTGTGAACAGAAAATCCAGGAATCCAGTAGTTGCTCAGTCCACAAGACTGGACGTCTCAGTTGGTCTTCTGTATATGCTGGAATCCAAGAGAAGTAGGTTACAATGCCAGTGAAGGAATGGATGTTCTAACAAGGCGAGGGCAAGCAAGCAAAGAACAAAATTTCCATCTGCTATGTCCTTATATAGACTTCCAGCAAAAGGTATGGCCCATATTAAAGGTATGTCTTCCTGCCACATGATCTGGATCAAAGGTTTGTGTCTTCCTACCTCAAAGGTCTAGACTAAAGTGGATTCACCAGTTCAAACCAAGCAGACACTCTCTTACGGGGGGGGGGCTCCATTTCTGGATTGTAGTTCATTCTGTACATAGTCAAGTTGACAACCAAGAATAGCCATCATAACTTGTGTGCCTAGTACCCAAAGAGGCCAGAAGAGAGTGTTACGTTCTCTGGAACTTGAGTGATGGATTGTTGTGACTATGTGGGTGCTGGAAACTAAAGCCAGGTCCTCTGTAAGAGCTACAAGTGATTTAACCATGGAGCTATCTCCATCCCTTGACTACTTTTTAGTTTTCATTCATATTTTAAATTTTGCAAAGATCTTAGATGTCCTTTGGCTTCTAGTTATCACCTATATGACCATTGGTAAGTTTATTTTCTTTTTAGGTCTTTCTCCATATACTTGCTACTTGATTAATTTCTGCTTTCTAGACAGAGAACATGTACTTATTCCTTTTCCTTGATCTGATTTGTTTGTCTGAAATCTGCAGTTAATCCTCCTGTATGTTCATCACTGGCTCATTTTTCAGAAGCTTGCCTAGTATCTTGATGGATGAAGTTTATACATTTTTTTTTAAAGTCACAGTATTTATTTATTTTATGCATATGGGCATTTTCACCTGTATGTATGTTTGTATATCATACAAATGCCTGATGTCCACGGTGGACTGAAGAGGGCATTTGATTCCGTCCCCTGGAACTGAAGTTACAGATGTTTATGATGCTCTGTATGGGTGCTGGGAAGTGATCTAGTGCTTTTAACTGGTAAGCCATCTCTTTAGCCCAATGGATGAGGTTAATGTTGAATGGCTCTTATACAGATATTCTTTGAATTCCTGTGGATTTAAAGCTGACTTTGGGCACCCATACCAGATCGCAGGGTTGACTTCTCTTCTGTTTCTTTGAAGATGTTGCATTATCATCGCCTTTCTCCTTAGTTTCTTTTCCAGTTGCTGCGATAAAATTCCCTGAAAAAAGGGTCATACGGGAGAAAGGATTTATTTCAGCTCACAACTCAAGGACACAGTCGTGTGTGTGTGTGTGTGTGTGTGTGTGTGTGTGTGTGTGTGTGTGTGTGTGTGTGTGTGTTGGGGATTCTTGTCAGCGAGAGCTTGAGACAGCTAGACAGTGTGTGGTAATTAGGGAGCAGAGAAGGATGAACACTGCTCCCTTTCTTTCTTCTTTTCCTTTTCTGTGTGACAGATTCATACATTTCCATGACAATTTTTCCTTGTTTTCATGCTCATTCCCTTCTTCTCCCTTCCCCTCACCTACTAAAACCCTACTTTCCAACATGACCATCTACTACTTTCCTGTATTCGTTTTGTGTATGACTAACTGACTTGAATTAGAATATCTTGCCTGAGCTTGGCTGGGAGATATTTACTGGGGCTTAATTGATCAGTAATGATGTCACCAAAGGAAAGGACATCCTTTCCCCGGCACATTTCCCATACCCATCTTTGAAGAAATGGTGACGAGCCTCACCACCTGCAGGTCTTAAGCAGGTAACCCAGTTGCAGTGACTTCATGAAGTGCAAAGGCCATGTCATGTTCAAGATGTCTTTTTGCTTTGTGTCTTTCTGTCCTATGCTCTTATAAGATTTCTATTCCCCCTTTCACAATTTCCCTTGAGCACTGTGTGTGTGTGTGTGTGTGTGTGTGTGAGAGAGAGAGAGAGAGAGGCATCCCATCTCTTTCTCTCTCTCTCTCTCTCTCTCTCTCTCTCTCTCTCTCTCTCTCTCTCTCTCTCTCTTTGAATAGTTCTAGATCCCAGTCCTGGAAATGATTCTCTCCATAGAGGGTGGACTTCCTATTTCAATCAATCTGATCAAGATAATTCACCACAGGCATGCCCACAGGCTAGCTGGTTTTTCCCTAGAATGTAGATTCTAGATCTTACCCTCACAATTGTGCCCAGACACTTGTCCAGGTGATTCTAGATACTGTCCAGTTGACAATGGACACTGGCAACACATTTCTGGGGTGTCTGCTTGGAAATGCTTTCTGTCATATCTGAAAGATGCTGATTTATTTTGCCGCAGGCCTGGGGAATTTAAACACTTACCTTTGAATTCTCAGTTTTATCAGAATGTCCTCTGGTGTTCCATGGGCTTTATAACATGCAAGACTTTAATTTCACAGAGTTCTCTAGGATCACAGCTTTAACTATTTGTTATGTTCCTTGCTTTTTGGCTCTCTTTATGTGATGTCTTACTGTTTCACATTTCACTTAATTTTCATAAGAATATGGGAATGTTTTCTCTGTTATTTCAGTGTCCTTTATCTTTCCCCTTGACTTTACTCTTTCTGTAGCATCTTAGCATTTAATCTTCATTTATAGCATAATTAGGTCTTCGGATTCTCATTTAGTATTTTTGTCTGCTTCTGTTCTTAGTGTTTAAGGTTTGATTCAAGTTAATTTATCAAATCCCCCTGTTGTGTCTGAGAATATGTCATTCCTGCAGAGTGTTTCAGAGCAGTATTTTCTCAGTTTCCATTTGAATTTTTGGAAACATCTGTAGGGTGCTTATGTGTGCAGTTTTGCAATCCTTTTCAGTTGGATTCCTGTACTGCATAGACTTCTATGTGTAGTTTAATTTAAGTCTTTAGACTTTGATGCAAACTTCAGTGTCTGTCTTCTGAGATTTATTTCTTTATAGTGTTGTGAGGAATCCACGAATGCTTTGTTTCTTCTGTCTTACAGTGTTCTCCATTTTCTTCCCTCATTGCTTTTACCTTCTTCTCCCAGCCCTGAGCAGATGCATGAGCCTGTCTTGCTCTTTTCTGTCTCCTCCCCCAGCAAGGATACTGCCCAGACGGTCACGTGGAGACCTGTGAAAGGCACCACTCTCTGCATCCTGTGCTATTTGCTGCATTTCTTCATTAAGGCTGGCCTTCCTCATACTGGCTGTCATTTCTTCAATTTTATTCATTTATTGCTTCTTTGCTCTTTTAATAAGTCTTTGTTTTGTTGTTGTTGTGTGGTTGGTTTTTGTTTTTAGCCATGATAGTTGTTTGCACAGGCTTGGGGCAGGAGTGTGGGAGGAGAGATGATCCTGATGAGAACTGATGATTGTTCATGGTCTTTTCTGTTTGGTTTAGTAAGTCTTTTCATGTCTTTCATGAGCTATTGTGGCTGCTTTCATCATGTCTTCCAGAGCTCCTCCCTCTTTTGAAGACAAGAATATCATTAATCCTGTTTTGTACCTCTATTCTTCTGCCACACCCATGCACCTCTCCTTCATCGCCACCACCACCACCACCAAGAGTATCTTTGTTTTATTTCGTGGAAAGAGTACCCCCTTTTTTCCATTGAGGAGAATTATTTTATGACTAGAGATTGTTCTGATGTTGTCTTCTTTCCCTGGGCAGAAATGAAGTCTCCTGTGCATACTCCCATAGGGAAAGACTACTGGCTTTCACTCCTACTCACAGTATATACACATCTATAAAAGGTTGTTTTATCAATGGATGATGTAGACTTATTGCTATGTCTTTAAATGTGGAGACATATTAAATTAATTTTTCATGGGACCAAGTTTCTGTAAAGACTACATTTTGTTTTCTTTTGAAATTTATTGGAGCATAACTAACTTTTATGTGGCTGTAAAACACGAACAAGCTGATAACACAAAGCCAAAAGTGAAAATATATCCAGAGAATAGAGTGTTTAGAAAACACTATTCTTGAAGCTGATTTAAAGATGACCTGGCTTTACTTATTGTGGCCATCGACCAACACTGTCAGAGTAAAATTCTTTGTAGATTTATAAAACCTGCCTAGCTACTGCTTCAGGGACCTCTGGCTAGACATGTATATATTCTCAAAGGTCACAGCAGATGCTAATATATTACAGGGTCTTTTTCTAAAGGTTAAGCTTTGGGCTGCTATGCACACCCTTAAGGCAGCAGAGACAGAGTTCTTCCATCCTCCTGAGGGATGAAATCATACATAGAAGAGCCATGGTTTTTGAGTGTGAGTTTCAAACTTGGTCTCATCTACATATTTTGCTATTCAAACAAAGGAGAAAAGAAAGGAAGAGAGAGGAAGGCCATTTTTCCATGTAGCTCTTCTCCTGCTAGAAAAGTAGACATCTGTTTTCTTGGAACAACTGATAGTTTTTGTTTTTAAATTTCATTTATCATCATCATCATCATCATCATGGTTGTTATCATCATCGTCATTGTCATCATCATCATCATCACATTGTCACCATTACCACCACTACCGTTATCAGTATTGAGTGTGTATGTATTTGTACACGTACACGTGTGCTATTGAGCTTGTGGAAGATTCAGTTCATCAGACTTGTAGGACAAGCACTTCTTTTTTTTTTTTTTTTATTAACTTGAGTATTTCTTATATACATTTCGAGTGTTATTCCCTTTCCCGGTTTCCGGGCAAACATCCCCCTCCCCCCTCCCCTTCCTTATGGGTGTTCCCCTCCCAACCCTCCCCCCATTGCCGCCCTCCCCCCATAGTCTAGTTCACTGGGGGTTCAGTCTTAGCAGGATCCAGGGCTTCCCCTTCCACTGGTGCTCTTACTAGGATATTCATTGCTACCTAGGGGGTCAGAGTCCAGGGTCAGTCCATATATAGTCTTTAGGTAGTGGCTTAGTCCCTGGAAGCTCTGGTTGCTTGACATTGTTGTACTTTTGGGGTCTCGAGCCCCTTCAAGCTCTTCCAGTTCTTTCTCTGATTCCTTCAATAGGGGACCTATTCTCAGTTCAGTGGTTTGCTGCTGGCATTCGCCTCTGTATTTGCTGTATTCTGGCTGTGTCTCTCAGGAGAGATCTACATCCGGCTCCTGTCGGTCTGCACTTCTTTGCTTCATCCATCTTGTCTAATTGGGTGGCTGTATATGTATGGGCCACCTGTGGGGCAGGCTCTGAATGGGTGTTCCTTCAGTCTCTGTTTTAATCTTTGCCTCTCCCTTCCCTGCCAAGGGTATTCTTTTTCCTCATTTAAAGAAGGAGTGAAGCATTCACATTTTGATCATCCGTTTTGAGTTTCGTTTGTTCTAGGGATCTAGGGTAATTCAAGCATTTGGGCTAATAGCCACTTATCAATGAGTGCATACCATGTATGTCTTTCTGTGATTGGGTTAGCTCACTCAGGATGATATTTTCCAGTTCCAACCATTTGCCTACGAATTTCATAAACTCGTTGTTTTTGATAGCTGAGTAATATTCCATTGTGTAGATGTACCACATTTTCTGTATCCATTCCTCTGTTGAAGGGCATCTGGGTTCTTTCCAGTTTCTGGCTATTATAAATAAGGCTGCGATGAACATAGTGGAGCACGTGTCTCTTTTATATGTTGAGGCATCTTTTGGGTATATGCCCAAGAGAGGTATAGCTGGATCCTCAGGCAGTTCAATGTCCAATTTTCTGAGGAACCTCCAGACTGATTTCCAGAATGGTTTTACCAGTCTGCAATCCCACCAACAATGGAGGAGTGTTCCTCTTTCTCCACATCCTCGCCAGCATCTGCTGTCACCTGAGTTTTTGATCTTAGCCATTCTCACTGGTGTGAGGTGAAATCTCAGGGTTGTTTTGATTTGCATTTCCCTTATGACTAAAGATGTTGAACATTTCTTTAGGTGTTTCTCGGCCATTCGGCATTCCTCAGCTGTGAATTCTTTGTTTAGCTCTGAACCCCATTTTTTAATAGGGTTATTTGTTTCCCTGCGGTCTAACTTCTTGAGTTCTTTGTATATTTTGGCTATAAGGCCTCTATCTGTTGTAGGATTGGTAAAGATCTTTTCCCAATCTGTTGGTTGCCGTTTTGTCCTAACCACAGTGTCCTTTGCCTTACAGAAGCTTTGCAGTTTTATGAGATCCCATTTGTCGATTCTTGATCTTAGAGCATAAGCCATTGGTGTTTTGTTCAGGAAATTTTTTCCAGTGCCTATGTGTTCCAGATGCTTCCCTAGTTTTTCTTCTATTAGTTTGAGTGTGTCTGGTTTGATGTGGAGGTCCTTGATCCACTTGGACTTAAGCTTTGTACAGGGTGATAAGCATGGATCGATCTGCATTCTTCTACATGTTGCCCTCCAGTTGAACCAGCACCATTTGCTGAAAATGCTATCTTTTTTCCATTGGATGGTTTTGGCTCCTTTGTCAAAAATCAAGTGACCATAGGTGTGTGGGTTCATTTCTGGGTCTTCAATTCTATTCCATTGGTCTATCTGTCTGTCTCTGTACCAATACCATGCAGTTTTTATCACTATTGCTCTGTAATACTGCTTGAGTACAGGGATAGTGATTCCCCCTGAAGTCCTTTTATTGTTGAGGATAGCTTTAGCTATCCTGGGTTTTTTGTTATTCCAGATGAATTTGCAAATTGTTCTGTCTAACTCTTTGAAGAATTGGATTGGTATTTTGATGGGGATTGCATTGAATCTGTAGATTGCTTTTGGTAAAATGGCCATTTTTACTATATTAATCCTGCCAATCCATGAGCATGGGAGATCTTTCCATCTTCTGAGGTCTTCTTCAATTTCTTTCCTCAGTGTCTTGAAGTTCTTATTGTACAGATCTTTTACTTGCTTGGTTAAAGTCACACCGAGGTACTTTATATTATTTGGGTCTATTATGAAGGGTGTCGTTTCCCTAATTTCTTTCTCGGCTTGTTTCTCTTTTGTATAGAGGAAGGCAACTGATTTATTTGAGTTAATTTTATACCCAGCCACTTTGCTGAAGTTGTATATCAGCTTTAGTAGTTCTCTGGTGGAACTTTTGGGATCACTTAAATATACTATCATGTCATCTGCAAATCGTGATATTTTGACCTCTTCTTTTCCGATCTGTATCCCCTTGATCTCCTTTTGTTGTCTGATTGCTCTGGCTAGAACTTCAAGAACTATATTGAATAAGTAGGGAGAGAGTGGGCAGCCTTGTCTAGTCCCTGATTTTAGTGGGATTGCTTCAAGTTTCTCTCCATTTAGTTTAATGTTAGCAACTGGTTTGCTGTATATGGCTTTTACTATGTTTAGGTATGGGCCTTGAATTCCTATTCTTTCCAGGACTTTTATCATGAAGGGGTGTTGAATTTTGTCAAATGCTTTCTCAGCATCTAATGAAATGATCATGTGGTTCTGTTCTTTCAGTTTGTTTATATAATGGATCACGTTGATGGTTTTCCGTATATTAAACCATCCCTGCATGCCTGGGATGAAGCCTACTTGATCATGGTGGATGATTGTTTTGATGTGCTCTTGAATTCGGTTTGCCAGAATTTTATTGAGTATTTTTGCGTCGATATTCATAAGGGAAATTGGTCTGAAGTTCTCTTTCTTTGTTGTGTCTTTGTGTGGTTTAGGTATAAGAGTAATTGTGGCTTCGTAGAAGGAATTCGGTAGGGCTCCATCTGTTTCAATTTTGTGGAATAGTTTGGATAATATTGGTATGAGGTCTTCTATGAAGGTTTGATAGAATTCTGCACTAAACCCGTCTGGACCTGGGCTCTTTTTGGTTGGGAGACCTTTAATGACTGCTTCTATTTCCTTAGGAGTTATGGGGTTGTTTAACTGGTTTATCTGTTCCTGATTTAACTTCGATACCTGGTATCTGTCTAGGAAATTGTCCATTTCCTGAAGATTTTCAAATTTTGTTGAATATAGGTTTTTATAGTAAGATCTGATGATTTTTTGAATTTCCTCTGAATCTGTAGTTATGTCTCCCTTTTCATTTCTGATTTTGTTAATTTGGACGCACTCTCTGTGTCCTCTCGTTAGTCTGGCTAAGGGTTTATCTATCTTGTTGATTTTCTCAAAGAACCAACTTTTGGTTCTGTTGATTCTTTCTATGGTCCTTTTTGTTTCTCCTTGGTTGATTTCAGCTCTGAGTTTGATTATTTCCTGCCTTCTACTCCTCCTGGGTGTATTTGCTTCTTTTTGTTCTAGAGCTTTTAGGTGTGCTGTCAAGCTGCTGACATATGCTCTTTCCTGTTTCTTTCTGCAGGCACTCAGCGCTATGAGTTTTCCTCTTAGCACAGCTTTCATTGTGTCCCATAAGTTTGAGTATGTTGTATCTTCATTTTCATTAAATTCTAAAAAGTTTTTAATTTCTTTCTTTATTTCTTCCTTGACCAGGTTATCATTGAGTAGAGCATTGTTCAATTTCCACGTATATGTGGGCATTCTTCCCTTATTGTTATTGAAGACCAGTTTTAGGCCGTGGTGGTCCGATAGCACGCATGGGATTATTTCTATCTTTCTGTACCTGTTGAGGCCCGTTTTTTGACCAATTATATGGTCAATTTTGGAGAAAGTACCATGAGGAGCTGAGAAGAAGGTATATCCTTTTGCTTTAGGATAGAATGTTCTATAAATATCCGTTAAGTCCATTTGGCTCATGACTTCTCTTAGTCTGTCGACATCACTGTTTAATTTCTGTTTCCATGATCTGTCCATTGATGAGAGTGGGGTGTTGAAATCTCCCACTATTATTGTGTGAGGTGCAATGTGTGTTTTGAGCTTTAGTAAGGTTTCTTTTACGTATGTAGTTGCCCTTGTATTTGGGGCATAGATATTTAGGATTGAGAGTTCATCTTGGTGGATTTTTCCTTTGATGAATATGAAGTGTCCTTCCTTATCTTTTTTGATGACTTTTAGTTGGAAATTGATTTTATTTGATATTAGAATGGCTACTCCAGCTTGCTTCTTCTGACCATTTGCTTGGAAAGTTGTTTTCCAGCCTTTCACTCTGAGGTAGTGTCTGTCTTTGTGTCTGAGGTGTGTTTCCTGTAGGCAGCAGAATGCAGGGTCCTCGTTGCGTATCCAGTTTGTTAATCTATGTCTTTTTATTGGGGAGTTGAGGCCATTGATATTGAGAGATATTAAGGAATAGTGATTATTGTTTCCCTTTATATTCATATTTGGATGTGAGGTTATGTTTGTGTGCTTTCATTCTCTTTGTTTTGTTGCCAAGACGATTAGTTTCTTGCTTCTTCTAGGGTATAGCTTGCCTCCCTATGTTGGGCTTTACCATTTATTATTCTTTGTAGTGCTGGATTTGTAGAAAGATATTGTGTAAATTTGGTTTTGTCATGGAATATCTTGGTTTCTCCATCAATGTTAATTGAGAGTTTTGCTGGATACAGTAACCTGGGCTGGCATTTGTGTTCTCTTAGGGTCTGTATAACATCAGTCCAGGATCTTCTGGCCTTCATAGTTTCTGGCGAGAAGTCTGGTGTGATTCTGATAGGTCTCCCTTTATATGTTACTTGACCTTTTTCCCTTACTGCTTTTAATATTCTTTCTTTATTTTGTGCGTTTGGTGTTTTGACAATTATGTGACGGGAGGTGTTTCTTTTCTGGTCCAATCTATTTGGAGTTCTGTAGGCTTCTTGTATGTCTATGGGTATCTCTTTTTTTAGGTTAGGGAAGTTTTCTTCTATGATTTTGTTGAAGATATTTACTGGTCCTTTGAGCTGGGAGTCTTCACTCTCTTCTATACCTATTATCCTTAGGTTTGATCTTCTCATTGAGTCCTGGATTTCCTGTATGTTTTGGACCAGTAGCTTTTTCTGCTTTACATTATCTTTGACAGTTGAGTCAACGATTTCTATGGAATCTTCTGCTCCTGAGATTCTCTCTTCCATCTCTTGTATTCTGTTGGTGAAGTTTGTATCTACAGCTCCTTGTCTCTTCTTTTGGTTTTCTATATCCAGGGTTGTTTCCATGTGTTCTTTCTTGATTGCTTCTATTTCCATTTTTAATTCCTTCAACTGTTTGATTGTGTTTTCCTGGAATTCTTTCAGGGGTTTTTGCGATTCCTCTCTGTAGGCTTTTACTTGTTTATTAATGTTTTCCTGTGCTTCCCTAAGTGTGTTCATGTCTTTCTTGAAGTCCTCCAGCATCATGATCAAATATGATTTTGAAACTAGATCTTGCTTTTCTGGTGTGTTTGGATATTCCGTGTTTGCTTTGGTGGGAGAATTGGGCTCCGATGATGGCATGTAGTCTTGGTTTCTGTTGCTTGGGTTCCTGCGCTTGCCTCTCGCCATCAGATTATCTCTAGTGTTACTTTGTTCTGCTATTTCTGACAGTTGCTAGACTGTCCTATAAGCCTGTGTGTCAGGAGTGCTGTAGACCTGTTTTCCTCTCTTTCAGTCAGTTATGGGGACAGAGTGTTCTGCTTTCAGTCGTGTAGTTTTTCCTCTCTACAGGTCTTCAGCTGTTCCTGTGGGCCTGTGTCTTGAGTTCACCAGGCAGCTTTCTTGCAGCAGAAAATTTGGTCTTACCTGTGGTCCTGAGGCTCAAGTTCGCTCATGGGGTGCTGCCCACGGGCTCTCTGCAGCGGCAGCAATCAGGAAGACCTGTGCCACCCCTTCCGGGAGCTTCAGTGCACCAGGGTTCCAGATGGTCTTTGGCTTTTTCCTCTGGCGTCCGAGATGTGTGTGCAGGGAGCAGTCTCTTCTGGTTTCCCAGGCTTGTCTGCCTCTCTGAAGGTTTAGCTCTCCCTCCCACGGGATTTGGGTGCAGAGAACTGTTTATCCGGTCTGTTTCTTTCACGTTCCGGCGGTGTCTCAGGGACAGGGGTCCTGCCGCTCCTGGGCCCTCCCCCACGGGAGCCCAGAGGCCTTATACAGTTTCCTCTTGGGCCAGGGATGTGGGCCGGGGTGAGCAGTGTTGGTGGTCTCTTCTGCTCTGCTGCCTCAGGAGTGCCCACCTGACCAGGCGGTTGGGTCTCTCTCTCACCGGGTCTGGGAGCAGAGAGCTGCTGCGGGCCAGGATCCGCGGGTGTGGGACTTCCGCTAAACACAGAACGTGCCCGGTCCTAGAGAAATTCTGCTTCCCTGTGTCCCAAGCTCACCAGGCAGCTTTCGTGCAGCAGAAATTTTGGTCTTACCTGTGGTCCCGAAGCTCAGGTTCGCTCGTGGGGTGCTGCCCAGGGGCTCTCTGCAGCGGCAGCAACCAGGAAGACCTGTGCCGCCCCTTCCGGGAGCTTCAGTCAGGACAAGCACTTCTAACTACTCTGTCACTTAGCTGGTTCTAAGGAGCAACATAGCTGGTTCTAAGGAGCAACAGGTCTTCTTAAAGTACCCTATCCCTTATATCCCTGTTCTTAACAGGAGACCTCTCCAGTTGGTTTGTGCTAAGATTTCAGTTTAGGGATGATTCGACTTGGGTAAGTTGATATATTAAACATAAAGTGCTACTGATCAACCATCTGATAATGACTATAGTTAATGGGTGAGATGCTGGGCAGCTGGAGAGCACTGGGGAGCTACCTGGGAAATAGGCAAAATCAGCCTAGATAGATAGAGGGAGCCTCAAAATTCTGAATACCCATGGGAGAATGCAGGAGAGGTGGCCCAGTTTATTCAGTGTGTTCCATATTTTAAAGGATTAAAACTAATTGGAGTATAATTAATTGGTTTGTGAGAACTATGCCTCAGTTGCTTACTTTTGGTCCAGGAAGTTACAATCCACCACCTCGGGGTTGGGGAAGAACCATTGAGATCTCCTAGGGCTGATACAGGGATAACAAAGCTCAAGTTGAAAGATCAGCACCAGCAAACTGCGGTCGAGGTACCGGAGGGTGAAGTATCTTATCCTGACTGTGCAGTTGCTATGACAGAGTGGGAACTAGAAAGGTGGCCCAGCCATTAGAGCACTTACTGACGTCCCAGCAACCACATGGCAGGCTAGAACTGTGATGGGCTACAACACATTCTTCTGGCTTCTATGGGCTAGCACTTTCTCTCTCCCTCTTTCTCCATATATATGTGTGTGTATGTATGTATGCATGTATGTATGTATATGTAATATATTATATATATAATCATCTAAACATATCTGTCTGTCTATCTATCTGTCTGTCTATCTATCTATCTATCTATCTATCTATCTATCTATATCTGTCTATCATCTATCTGTCTATCTATCAGTCATCTATCTGCATGCAAAAAAATGCTCATGCCCATAAAATAACAGTAGAATTTAAAACAAGAAGCCAACCAAAGGTCCTGGGTGCCATAGCCTGAGAATAGAGCCTGAATCCCAAGGTATCAGAGCTAAGAGAGGATCTTTGTTGTATCATCTATAGTTCAGTTATTGTGATTGCATGTGAACTTGTTCCAGAATGTAGTAGTTAAAAGACAATTATATCACTTAAAAAAAACAAGAATGTTTTTTATCTGTAGAAAACATTAAAATCTTCTCAACAATCTCCAGTCACTTTCAACAAACTCTTCCCTGTATTCCCTTGACTAGCTAACAGTGTCCAACTATATTACATCAGCCTCAAGTTCACAATGAAGACGGAAAAAGTGCTTGAAGCACTAAATGGGGAAAAGGAAAGGCCAACAGACACATTACTGAGCACCATTTCCCTTACCTTAAGGTTCAGAGGTGTTTCTCAAGTCTCTGGAAAAGATAGGTGATTAGGACGAAGGAATCTGAGTACTTTGGGATATGGCACAGGTTATCAGAGTCCCTAGACTAGAAGATGAAATGAGTAAGAGGGAGAGAAAGTGGGGCTGGGAAGGGAGGTGGGAGAGATGGAGACAGAAAGGCTGTACCTGGAGGAGATAAAGTCTCTGGAACTTGTCATGAGTTCAGGGAATGAAAAGGAGCAGCCACAGTCTGGAAGATGGATTAGGGAAGAGAAAATCTGGGAGTTTATACCTTCCAGGAGGTGGCACTAGGTCCTACAGTAGTAGGCACCAAGTAACCTCCAAGGTTAAGCCAACTGCCTTTAAGAATTGGCACCCGTTTTTGACAGATTCTGATCAACACTCAGAATTTCAGAGTGTATGAGATAGGACTGCAGCCACCCCAGACGACTGAGCATCTCAGGAAATAAAGGACTACAAAGCTAAGTGAGTCTAGAAAGCCAGAAACCAAGTAAGTAACGCTATCACCAAGTGAAGAGATTTCCATATTCTCTCACAGCTTTTTAGTCATTTCCTAAAGAACAACCATTCTGAGAGTTAATACCCATTGTTATTTACTGTGCAATCAAACAGGGTGACCATGATCAAAGCCCATTTTTCTCCCCTGAAGCCTGTGGTGCCTCAGTGACTTGGAACACAGCAGGCAACACGAATGTTATAACTTTTCTGGAGGGGCAGGGAAATGGGATCAGATCCTAGCTAGCTATACATTTAAGTAAACAAGCAATACCAAACTATGTAGTCATTCAGAAGCCCTTATACTAAAAAGTCATAACCTGCAGACTGATGGAGCAAAGCAGGTTTCTGTAACTCAGATGCCCTGAGTCTGGGAAGAGCTGGGTTTGGTCTTTCTGGTCAGTTTTTATTTTGATCTCAGGCACTGGTACTGAAGATGGCTCTTCCTTGCAGGAAGAGACTTCACATAAACACATCTCAGGATCTCAGGGTCCCTTCCACCATGCCTCAGTTTGCCCTCCCTCTCCTTTCAGTTGTCTACCTCCTTCCTCCTCATCTTCGTGCTATTCTTCCTCGTCCCGTCTTTCTTCATCTTCCTCCTTCTCCTCTCTGCTTTTGTCCTGCTCTTCAGAATCTGTTTTTGTTTTTGTTTTGTTTTTTTTTGGTTCTTTTTTCGGAGCTGGGGACCGAACCCAGGGCCTTGCTCTTCCTAGGTAAGCGCTCTACCACTGAGCTAAATCCCCAGCCCCCAGAATCTGTTTTTGTATTCGTCCATCTCCTTTTGCTCCGAAGCTTCCTTCTTGCCTTTCTGCTCCTGGCCATATGCTTCCAGAGCTTCTTTCAGTGGTGTTAGGAACCGCTGGAACTCCGTCTCTTCCATGGCTGACAGCACATCACTGGCATCTAGAGTCGTGTGCTTTCCTTTCATAGCAAAGTTACTGGCACAGGATATGGCATACAAAACGAAGACACTGGTGGTGAGGGAGATGGCACTTTGGTCCTCTTGGAGATGATGATAACCGGGAAAGCCTCCTTGAGGATCCTGGTAATGACGGCGTTGAGCAGATTTAGGTCCTCGGGCTTCTCCGCCATTGCCTTCACTGAGGCCCGGCATTCCTTCTCAGGTCTCCTCGACAGACAGTTCTGGTGTCTGGACTTCCCGTGTCACTCCAATTACATCATTTTTTTCAAATGTTATCCCCTTTATCCCCCTCTCCCATATGCCCTCCCCCTGCTTCTATGACAATTACATCACTTTTACTGTCCTATTGTTACCCAGTGTGAAAGAGCCAGTGTACTTCTGTTCTCAGAACTACTGGGGTCTGCTTAAGTCAGTGGGCTTGAATCAGTTATAAAAACTTGCTTATTCCTTATTGTGTTATTCCTCATCTATGGCTGCAGAGACTCAAACATCTAGGGATGCTATGCTAGAGACTCCTAGGCCTTTTTCTGTAACCATATCATGGCCCTTCCATGCAAAAGTAGAAATACTTTTATTTTATTATTAATTTTGAAGTAGTGTTTTAAACATTTCCTTCCCTGTCTTTTCCCCATCCCAGTCCCTCAATCATTTCCCACAGATCTCTCTCAAATTCACGACCCTCTCAAATTCATGAGCTCTCCTTCTTATTGTACAACACACACACACACACACACACACACACACACACACACCCCTCCCACACACAGTTTATGGAGTTCATTTCATGTTACTTATATGTGTTTGTGTTTAGGGCTGATCACTTAACTCTAGCAGGGGGCTAGTTCCTGGAGAAACATGTTACCCCTTTCCCAGTAATCATTGATTGCCTGTAGTTCTTCATCTAGAAGTGAGGTTTTGGGGAATTTTCCCCATCCTCATTAGTGTGTTAATTGCTGTCATTATGAAGGTCTTGTTTAGGCAACCATATTGTTATGACTTCCTTATCATGTCTACAAGACACTACCTAGCACCAAGCATCCTGGAGGTTCTCCAGCTTTTCCAGTATTTCTGTCTCCTCTTCCATGATTTCCCCTAAGCATTAAGATGTGGAGATTTATTTTCAGATGAATCACTGGGGATAGGCATCTTATTCTCCACATTTTCACCAGATGTGGTTCTTTGAAACAGCCTCAATTTGCTGCAAAAGAAGCTTCTTTGATGAGGGATAATAAAATACATATATACATACATATACACATATACATACATGCATATAAATTCTTATGTGTATTTATTTTCTGGGGCAATGTCCTATAGACTACATAGGAGGAAGCCTATAATCTGATCGGTTGCCAAATCTATTGTTTCTGAGTTTCTTTGTCTCTTCTGACTTTTCTGTATTAATAGGAAAAAAACCTTTTATCACTAAATTCAAGTCTGTTTTCACCATAAATGCTTATCTAATTGTATTAGCTCCTCAAATGATGAGAAAATTTTTGTTATAGTAAATAGACCTTTTTATGTTTTATTACCTGTGAATCTGGGCCGGACTTGCTTTGATGACCCAGAAACTCGTGTTTTAGATACGAACACTCTTACTAGTCCTAAAAGATTTGTTGCTGCTTTCATAGTCGAAATTACTGCTTTAATTGCAATCTTAGAATCTGTCATAGCCTCTGTACTGTCTTGGCTCAGCAAATACATCCTGCAGAACATGTTAACCAGTTTTCTAAGAATATCTCCTTAGTACTTATTACACAAGAAAATATAAACAATAATTTAGAGGGTAAGATAAATGCATTAGAAGGAGAAATCTTGTTTATAGGTTATCAAATTCAAAATATTAAGGTTAGATTGACTTTTCCCTGTCATTCGTCATTCAAATAGATATGTGTCACCTACTTCAGTACAATTCATCTGAGGTGGCATGGGAACACGTTAAATCTCATCTCCAATGGTTTGTGGAGTAGTCCTGATCTGGCAATAAATATGCAGCTTTTATATTGACAAATTTCAACTTTGAGCCCAATCCAATTAAAATCTACTTGAGTCTCAAATGTTGCAAATAAATCTTTGCAGTCTTTGAAATCCTTTGTCTCAGGACAAGGCTTTCTGTCTTTCATTATTAACTTGGGAATAATTCTGGAAGTCGTTCTCATTTTAATTCTTGTCCTTTCAGTCAACTTCCACAGGATTAAGAAATGCCATGCATGCCACAAGCCTTCAAGTTAACAAATACGAAAGGGGAGATGGCACAGTCATGACTAGTGAAAACCTGGTGAGTGCCACAAAGCCAGCACAGCTGTCTGACACAATTTAGCAAAGCTGGGCGAGTGCAGTTGTCTTTTATTTTGGGTTTCTGATCTCTATGTGTTTCATTTGTGGGTGGCTTTTTATATTATGATTCATTCATGCCTTTTCCTCAGAAAATTATTTTGGCTCCCAAAGAAGTAACCTTACATGGCCTTACTCAGGAGTCTTCCTTGCCATAGAGATTGTGAAAAGTACAAAAAAGTTAGATAGCCCCAGGGTCTCTTGGCACACCTGCCCCTAAGCAAACCCAGAAACATTAGGTTGGCAACAGGTCAGATTACAGGCTTTCTCCTTTATGTGGTCTACAGGGAATTGTCCCCCAAGACCAAAAACATAGTAACAAAGTTCATTTGCTTAAAACAACCCCTGATAATACATATAGGTTATATAAAATTAAGATGAAAGAAAAATAAGAATTTGCCAATCATAAGGAGACTGTCTCACATTAAATTATTGTGGGGTCTTTAAACTAAAAGAACAAAGAGAAAACAGATGAATAGAACAGGTCAACCTGCAACCTGGGAGAACTTTCAAGTATTTAAACTAGGCTAGCTCACAAGTTGTACTTCAAAAACTGTGGATTGTTCCAGGTTTGGGAACTCGTCAAGACTGAGTCAGATTTTTTTTTTAAAATCTGTTTAGTGTTCTACATATATGCTTACGTAGTGTCTCTCTCTCTCTCTCTCTCTCTCTCTCTCTCTCTCTCTCTCTCACACACACACACACACACACACACACACACACACACACACACACACACACACACTGGTTATACATTTTACTGGTATATAAACTGGCTGTAGTAGGGTCTCTTCTAGTGTCTGTGACCTGTACAACCATTGGTAATTGTCTAGGTTTACAGTACCCAGCATGAAGTTCCTCTTATTGTTCATTCTTTGCATCTAATCAGACAGCAGTTGTTACTCCCAAGATAAAGGTTCTATTATTGTTCTGTTGGAGCCATCTTGGGAGGCCACTGCCAAGATATAGGTGGTTTATATCTGAGTTAGGTTTCTATTGCTGTGATAAACACCATGACCCAAGCAGCATGGGGAACAAGGAGGCTATTTCAGCTTACATCTTGTAGTCCTTCATGAACCGAAGAGACTCAAGGCAAGAAGCACACCTGGAGGCAGGAACTAAAGTGGAATGCGTGCGTGGAATGGCGCTTATTGGCTCGCTTTTCATGATTGTCTCAGCCTGCTTCCTTATGCAATCAAGGACCATATGCCCAAGGGTGTCACAGCACACTATGGGCCGGACCCACTCACATCAAACAGTAATCAGGAAAATACTGCATAGAGTTGTCTAGAGGTTAACGTGACAGTGGCATTTTCTTAATTGAGGTTCCCTCTTTCAAGATGACACTCACTTATGTCAACTTGACAAAAATTAACCAGCATAGTAACCTGTACAGCTGGGGAGGACGATTGTTTGATTTTACCCCTTAGCAGCGTCTATCAGACCTTCTGACACTATGAGAGCTATTCCACAGGGAGGAGGCCTCTGATTTGGGTCAGTTCAATTCCTCCAAGTCATGATTCCAAAATGTGTGGTAGCTTCAGCAACAGGGTATTGCCTTCAAGTTCTTGGGGACAGCCAAAAACTGGCAATAACTTTTATTGTTTGGGAGTCTCTTACAGTATTATTGCTAAAGGAAGTTTCCCATGCCTTGCAGTAGTGTTTCTGTCAGATAGTCTACAGTGATTGAGGGAACATCATCACCTCACAAGAGTGAACTGTTTAAACTATCTACCTACCTCTATATATGTAACTGTTATGTATGTATGAATGTATGTATGCATGCATGTATATATGTATGTATCTATCATCTATTATCCATCCATCCATATCTATCTATCTATCTATCTATCTATCTATCTATCTATCTATCTATCTATCTATCTATCTATCTATCATCTCCTATCATGTATCTATTACCTATCAATCAGCTATCTATATTATCTATGTATATATCTTCTACCTACTACCTATTTTTCTCTCATCTAATTGGCTAGCATTCCATTGTGTAGCTATACCATAATTTCATTAGCCTTTCATCAGTCGAAGGATGTTTCGGTTCTCTCCATATCTTAGCTCTTGTGAATAAAGCAGCAATGGACACAACTGATCATATATCTGTTGAGGAGTGGCATATAGCTGGGCATATATAGCAGATCTACTTTCAGCCTTGGGAGAATTTTCTGCACTGATTTCTACAGTGGTTCTTTCAGTTTGCCAACATCCTCACCAAAATTTGTTAATTGCTTTCTTGATCTTGGCCATTCTGACTAGGATAAGATTAAAAAAAAACAGAATGGTTTTAATTCCCACTTCCCCATTACTAAGGATATTCAATACTTTTCAAGATTATTTTTAGCCATTTTTATGTCTTCTTATGAGAACTCTGTTATGCAAGATACCTGGGATACCCTCTGCTGATCTCTATAGGTGCCAAGCACCCATGCAGTACATATACTTACCCTCAGGTAAAACACCCATATACAGGGAATAACTCTTACTGGTTATGCTTCATCTACTTGACACAAACTAGCATTATTAGGGAAGAGAACTTCATTTCGGGAACTGCTTCCATCAGACTGGCCTGTGGGCATGTCTGTGGGGCATTTTCTTGGTTGCTTATTGGTATGGAAAGATAGGATTGGGCGTTATAAGAAGCCAAGCTTGTCAAACTATGGAGAGTGACCAGGTAAGTAGTGTTCCTTTGTGGTCCTTGTGCCAGTTCTTGCATCCAGAATCTTCCTTGAGTTCCTGCTTGGACTTCCTTCAAGGATAGACTGTGTGATACAGAACTGTAAGCTAAATAAACTTTTTTTCCCTCAAGTTGATTCTAGTCATGACATTATCACAGCAACAGAAACCTAATTTAGATAGAAATTGGTACTAGAGACTGGGTTATTACTGTGATAGGACTGACTGTGTTGTGTTTGGTGAGAACTGTGGGTTTTGAAACTTTAGGCTGAAAAGTTATTTAGAGTTCAGAATTTAGTGAGCTATTCTGTGGCAACTCGAAAGGTAGGAATGTTGAGAGAACACAGACTATGGAAGCCTGCCTACTTTAGGAAATTTCTGCCGGAAGTATTTTATTGAGGTCTTTAAGCCTATTTACACGATTAATTATATTTGTTGCTTATTTATATTAGACCATTTAATTTAATTGTGGTGAATAATGTTTTAGATATATGCCTCTTTTTGGCTTGCAAGTATTTTATGATGGTTTTTGTATCTATGCTCATTAGCAATATTAGCTTGAAGGGTTTTTTCTTTGTTTGCTTCTTTCTTTATCAGGGTTTAGCATTACAGTAATATTCTTTCATAGAGGAGTTTGGAAGTGTTCTTTATGTTTCTTTTTGAATAATTTTAGACGTATTGGTTGTAGCTGTTTTAAAAATCTATTTATTTAAAAAATTAAATTTTCCATGTATATGGGTGTTTTACCTGAGGGTATGTCTATGTACTGCACGGGTACTTGGTGCCTATAGAGATCAGCAGAGGGTATCCAGGGTAGCTTGCACCAAAATTGCAGATGCTTTTGAGTCCCCCTGTGGATGCTAGGTACCAAACCCTGGTCCTCTGTAATAGTAGCAAGTGCTAGTGCTTTTAACTACTGAGCCACCTTTCCAGACCTGGTTGGAGTTCTTCCTTGAAATTCTGGTCGAATTCTGGTGTGCATCCATTTGGATCTGGACTTTTTATTTTCATCAAAAGGCTTTCTATTACTGTTTCGATCTTTGATTTTGTTTCCTTTGTTGCAAGTCTGTTTAAGTTGTTAATCTATTCTCAGATTAATTTTGGTAATTTGTGTGAATCTAGAATTAAATCTATTTCTAAGTTCTCACTTAATAGAGTACAGATTTTTAAAACATTTCCTGATAGTGTTCTGAGTGTCTTTGGCACCGGTTACAGTATTTCATTGCTTACTTCTAAGTCTGTTATTTTGGTCCCATCTTCCCTCCCTCCTTCCCTCCCTCCCTCCATCCCTCCCTCCTACCTTCCTTCCCTCCCTCCCTTTCTTCTTTACCTTTCTCCCTCCCTCCCTTCCTCTTTCTCCTCTTCCTCTTCTTTTTCTCTTCTTTTCTCCTCTTCCTCCTCTTAGTCTTCTCTTGTTAACTAGGCTAAGTATATGATGACCTTGTTAACCTTCCAGATCTTAGATTTGCTTATATCTATATTTTTATAGAGATTTGCTAATTTTTGTTTTTATTTGGTTGATGTATGTTCTGATGTTTATTATTTCTTCTTGTCCACCAGGCTTGGCTTTGATTTGCATCATTAAGCTATTCGTGTTCTTTCTGATTTTCTTTTCTTTTTCTTTATTCTTTTTTTCCTTTTTTTTTTGTAGTTGCCAAGAGGGGTTTGTTGTGCATGTTTGATTATTATTTAACTCTAGAAATTTAAAGTTTTCTTTATTGTTTTCTTCTTTAGCTCTATTGTTTAGTGATGCTTTGTTTAATTTTTATGAGTTTAATTATTGGGATATGAGTTTGATTTTAAGCTTCACCCATTGTTTTCAGATAGGATACATGAAATTCAAGTTTTTTGACTTTGGTAAAATTTGTGCCCCATTTCATGGTGTATTTTAGAGGTGCTTATATAGGTTTCTGAGTGGGGTATATGTTGTTCAGTGTTGAGTAGAATATTCTGTTATATATCTGTAAGGTCCATCTAGTGTTTGATGCTATCAATTCCAACATTTTGTTTCTTTGTTTGCCTTTTGCTTAACTGACTTATCTATTGCAGAAAGTGGGATATTGAAATCCACCACTATTATTGAATTGGAGTTACTCTGCATCTTTAAGTCTAATGAAATTGTATGCTCCAGAGTTTCATGCATATATGTTAAGAATTATAATTTCTTCTGGGTTAATTCTTTTCTTTATTTTAATGGTCTTGCAATTAATTTTATCTTATCTTCATTATCTCTTTTGATTAATTTTATTTTGAAGTCTATTTTGTCAGTTATTAAGTTATCAATATGTACTTGTTTTCTGTTCTCATTTGTTTGAATATTTTTCCTGAAGCCTTCATTTTTAGGTGGCGCTGAACTTTGAGGTTAAGATAATTTTCTTGCAGACAACAGAAAAAAAATGGATTTTTTTTAATCCATTTAACTTATCTGTGTCTTTTAAATGGAAACTTGAGGCCATTAATATTGAAGTTATTATTGAAAATGTATGATTTCTTTCATTTATTTTCTGTTTGTGATCTTAGTCCTATTTTGTGCTTCAGTAATTATAGCTTCATTTTTTTCTCTCTATAGTCTTGCCTATGATAATCCCTCTATTCAGTTAAAAGTATTACTTCTAGTAGTCTATGTAGGTTTGGTAGTTTGGTGGTCTTTTCTGTTATCAAGTTTGTACTATTGACAACTCTTTCTTCTTCAATTTTTGTTAAGTAGGATTTTTTTTGGCTAGGTACAGTAGTATAGTAGTATAGGTTGACACCAATGACCCTTTAGAACCTATTCTAGGGTCTTCCTACTTTTAAAGTTTTCATTAAGAAATGATGGCTTTCCTTTGTATATGACTTGTGTTTTTCTTTCGTAGTTCTCAATGTCCTCTTTGCTCTGTATACTGTGTGTTTTGACTATGCTGTGCCATATAGACCTGCTTTTCTGTGTATTTGGTGTCCGGTGTGCTTCGTTTTATCTGTATGGATATGTTTTCCTTCATTTTAGGAAGCATTTCTTCTACAAGCCCATTGAAGATATGCTCTACGCTGTTGGCCTGGAATTCTTCATTTGTCTCTTTATGCACATTTCTTGTGTTTTTCAAAGCTTTCATATTCTTGCTCATTTGACCTAAATCCACTACTCTATATTTAGGTCTTGATATTCTATCTTCTATTTAATCCATTCTACCTGTAACGGTTCCCCTTGCATTTTCTAATCCAGCTATTTCTTTTTCAATCCCATTCACAGTTAATCTTGACTTTTCTCCAACATTCATATCTCTTTACTAAATTTTGTTTTCAAATCCTTAATTGTCTTTGTCATTCTCACAGTTATGCATCAGTGGACTTCATGCAAACTTCTTGGAGTGTTTGTGTCTTTAAACTCCCTAAACGCTTTGATCATGTTTATGATTATTTTTAATTACATATACTGTTTCTTCTAGGTAATTATCTTTGGAGAATATTTCTTATCTCTCCTAGGAGTATCCAGATATTTTGAGCAAGTAGGTATCTGCGTCATTCACAAGAACAGTATAGCTTACTAACTGAAGGACATCAACTATGCCAGGTAGTGGCAAAATGGAGTAGGTAGGCTGGGAGCTAGGACCTGGTGCTCAGGTTGTTTGATCTCATCTAGACTTTTAATGGTAGATAGAGTAAAGATGGCTATTGTCAAGGTTATAAGATGAGCACGAATGGTAGAATACACAAATATAAACAAAATTGAAAAATAAAACCCAATTTCATAATTCTATAATTCCGTTTTTCCCAAGATGTGACAGTCATTTTACATTATAAATCTTAGTGCTTCTTTGGCTGTACTATGCTGGACTTTGTGTCCCTTGAGAGTATAAGATATCTGAGTCATAGAATGGTTCAGAAAATGAATTTTCCCTTCATGATATTTTAAAGAACCCCGATTAACTAGCTTTTATAATTAAGGGCATTTAATTATGCATTTGCTCTTACTTTCTCTTTTCCTTTATATCTAGAAGGTTCTGTTTAGGATCATACTAGATTGTGGCCTGGGTAATAAGGTGACTTTGATGAACATGAGTGACCAGGACCATAAGTGAATTAGTTATGTTTCTGTTGCTGTGATGAGATACCATGACTAGAAGCAACCGGATGGAAGAGTTTATTTGAGCTAATGGTTCCAGAAGGATGAGTCTGTCATGTCATGGGGACACAACAACAAGCAGTAGCCATAGTGTCAGGAATAGGAAGCTGAGAGCACCTTCAAATTCAAACCTGCAGTAGAGAGAGACAACTAGAAGGGGCACAAGGTTTTCCTTTCAAAGTCTCCCCAAGTGATACTTCTAGAAAGCCTGGACCTAAACTGCCATAATGATGACCACTGCAAACCATGTGTTCAAATGCCTGATACTATAGGTGATATTTCCATTCAAGCCACTACAATGGATGGCTCTGAAACAAGCTACGGCATTCCCAAAGCACAATGGGTGAAAACCTCCCATGGGAAGTTCTTCATAGATACAAGCCTTTGTATAACCTTCCATATCTTATGTATACTAGCATCTCTCAAGACCAGTGTATAACTGGGAGGCAGAAGAGAATGGTAGGTAGAACCCCAGGTGTAGGTTCTTCTTCTAGTAGGAGGTGTTAAAGCCTCTATTACCATTACCATCGACATCTGCCATTGTGTACTGCTGATCTTGTTGTCAGCAACTTACGCTATATTATGGTCATGGTCATATAAGGCATGGAGGACAATTGTTTTACCTGGACAACTCTTAGCACAGGGTACTTACAAAAATGCTGGGTAAATATTTTTGAAATACTTTGGTATTCTTAGAGTGGTACTTCTAACCTCAGCAGGAGCCAGTGGTTGCTTTGGGAGACAGGTCCACTGTATAATATCTATAAGCAACACATATTTAATAATGTCTTGAAAACACAGTGATATATAGTTCACCACTAATGGTTGACAGAAATGCTCTTAACCTGTACTTTCTTGAGAAACAATTAATTGGCAATTTCCTGAAAAAGGCCCATCTTCCCTATATGACACACAATTTTTTAAAATTAATGAATTTAGACATACATATTCACACTGGTTGATAACCTTAACTTTACAAAGTGGTATATTTATGGGTACTATCAGACATTGATCAGGCCACATCTCATAAACACTCAGGTAGAAAATGTCTTGTCCATTTACACTTATGTATTCAGATAACACACTTATACAAAGTGGACCAGAGTGTGGGTACCACAGAGGTAAAACATTCAGATAGGGTCTGCAAATTTGGGAAGCTGCCTGGGGGTGGGGGAGGCAGCAAGCACAGTTGAGAGGATGTGACCTTGGTTGTCCCTGGTGGACACTAGAGTCATTGTTTCTCATTTGGGAAATGGTCTGAGGATATGAGTTTTGTGAGCTCCTGTCTTCGGTGTGGGCTTGTGACAAGACTGCACATATTGCTACACAGGACTCAGCAGAAGGAAGACAGGTGTGATAGGGGTATACACTTCAACAGGAGTGGAGAAATAAGGCAAGACTTACTCTGAAAGAGATGAGAAGGGTCAAGATTGGCAGTAGGGAGACAGGTCTGAAGCTGGGGGTATTTGGGGGGTTGATGTTCCAGGGGTGTGGAGAATGGGCAGGGTTGATGTGGTATCAAGTAAACTAGATTTCCTATAAAAGAACATAAGTAAACAAGGAGGAAAGAAGTTAACGGTATATTCAAATGTAGGCATTCTCTAAGAAGAGAAAAGTAGTCTGTATGTTTCATGTAGCACTGGGAGGCAGATGCCAGGATGTCAGTGGTATGGGTCCAAAGAGAGAAGCAATCAAAAACCTCTAGAATGAAGACAATGTTATGTGGGGTTTGAGATGGTTTTGAGAGCAGGAAGTTGAGGTCATTTTGTGTGTTCTAGGAGGAGGAGGGGAAGGAAAAAAAGGAAGAGAAGGAGGAGGAAGAGAGATGTAAGGTATACTGTTAGTTATGACTTGTGGTGGTGGGATATTCGAATCCTAACCTAATTAGCTTGAAAAAAAGGGTGAAGGGACCATTTGCCAACTCTGAATGGCCTGTCTAGCTAGGCCTTGTCAGTAGTAGGGACCCTGTCTTGACCTTGTCCCTTTCTGTCAACTTTGCTTAGGTTAAGGGCAGTGCTTCTTACACACAGCAGGGAACATCCCTCATAGCTCCAAGGAAGACCTGAAGGTGTACTCTTTGTTTAGCTCAAGGAGGAGAGGTGCTTATTCTTGGCTGGACTTAGCTGTCTCTGTGGTTAGTATCCATCACTGAGTGTTGTTACCATGGCAGCACATTCAAAATGCAGAACAGGATATCTCCCATGAAAAGGCAGGGGGGAGTGAAAATCATGTGTCCAGCACATATATTGCAGGGATGCAGAGTGGGAGCCGAAGACAACCTTGAGGATGCTGTGTCTATTTGTCAGTTGTGTGGTTCCTCAGGTACTACCACCAGGTCTAGCTTTTAAGACCTGTGTTCCTTGAAGGTTATGGAAAGCGGTAGCTTCACTCCTACTACCCCACCTTCCTAAGGGAAAACCTTATATTTCCCACCACAGCAGGAATAAGCTGTTTCTCTCAGGGACATAGTGTGTGACCTTTACACATTTTCTTTCAGTCTGTCTTGTTGAAGGTTTTAAGAGCCTATGCTACAATTTTATTTCTGTGTCTAGACCAGTATCTCTCATCTGTATTGATTATTATCTACTATCTTTCTATCCATCTATCATCTATAATCTATCGTCTTCCATCATCTATCACCTATATGCAAATTACTATTATCTGTCTACCTATTACTATCCCTATATAGTATTATATATAACATATATAGTGATATATATATACAGTCTATTATTTACCTATTATGTTTATATATTTTTTTCTTTTTCTACAAATACCTGCCTATCTTTTTTCCCCCCATAGCCATCTACCTAACACATACTCTAATGACATCACTTTTGTTACAGGCCTGTTTTGCTCCATGTTTGCTTTTATATCAGTGGGGGTTTCTTGTCCATGGGACTCTGGCCCTTGTTCTTGGGACCTGCCTTCCCAAGGTGAACTGTTCTTTCCCTAGGCTACTTCATGTATTCCACCCTAGCAGCTGTGTGGCTCATCTTCAGGATAACTTAGCTAGCAGATTAGGGCGACCATTTTCTGAAAGCCCCACACTCTCAGGGTGCTGGGGAACCCAGAATTTGGTCTTTTACTTATTCCAAAGAGAACTAGCTCTCCTTCAAAGGTGCATAGCCCTGGTCAGGTGATATCAGCCTCTCCTATGTACTGTGGGTTCATTCCAATCTTTCTGCAGACCCAGAAGAGAAATCTAGCCCCCAGAAGACATCTTTCAGTCCTTCCATTCACAAGTAAATGGATAGTTTTTATAGCGTTGTTTTTGTGATGTTAAATTCAGTTTAAATAAATGGCAGTGATGTTTACCAGCCCGAGCTTGTCTGGACCACCTGAGCATCTAAATGTTGTTATCGACACTTTGAGATCTACCAGAAATAGCTGAGTGTTTGGGAAGTGGTTTTCTATGTGAATTCTTTCTGCCTCTTCCACAAATAATCTGTAAGGTTCTAAACATAAAAGTGTCAGACTCCTGGAATGTGGGCACTATCCTCAGGTAGTCTCCATGGTCCAGGTCAGGACTGCTGAGGATTCACTGGTATCTGACCAGCCTGTTTCAGCTAGAGTGGAGAAGGCCAGCACTGAGGACTCACTCCCCATGAGTGTTCTTAGAGAATCAGGACCACCCATAGAGTGTGTCAGAGAATGAGAGTGCAGAGTGAAACAGGAGTGTTGCATTTCCACTTGGCAGGAAGTGATGCACTTGACTTCATTTTACCTCGATTCAGGTCTGTTTTCTCTTCTACCACTCATAAGAGCAGCATGAAAAACATGAAAACCAGAAAATCATTTTGCAAAATCTCTGTTGAGTTATAGGATTTACCGTAAGAATGTCTTGTGTTATATATACCATTTTATCCAATGGTACATATTACTGAAAATCTGTCAGTTTAAAAAAATCAAAACCACAAATGGAAATTTATTTTAGAAATGCAAATCTGAGTTTTTAACAGATGATTTACTTCCCCCTAATTAAAACAAGGATGTGATTGTGTCTGTTTTAAATGTCTCTATATTTAGCTTTCTAGACTTTTAATATCATGCCAGTTTTTCACTAAGTTTAAAACAAAACACCCTTTCTCTCTTGTGCTAAAATAGCTCAATATCTACTGTCTTGTGAGCTGGACATTACAATGAAAATTATAGCATCTTCATAGAATTGGTAAAGATTATAGGACCTGAGAGTCCAAGTTCTGCATGTGAGATTTCTCTAGCACGAAAATTTCTCTCCATTGTTCTCTCAGCTCCTAGAGAACAGCATTATCTCCTTGAGTTATTTTTTTTATCCTATACTAAATTTCAGCTTTCTAAAACTGGCATTTTTACCCCAAAATTCACATAAAGAATTACCTATGAGAATTAAAAAATTTTTTAAAATAATCTTTGAGGATTTCATACAATGTATTTTGATCATAGTCACCCATTAACCCATCCCAGATCTCCTCCTGAATCTCACCCTCCAACTGTCTCTTTTATTTTTTAAATTTAATAATCCACTGACTCTGGTTTACTATGTCCATATATGTATGTGTGTGGGGCCATCTGCTGGAGTGTAGTAGACCTACCAGGAGCCACACCCTTAAAAAACTAACTCTCCCTCCCTCTGAAGCCATCAGCTACTTAAAGCTCCTCTGTTAGAGGTGGGGCTGCTTATGAGCCCCTACTCCCTCCAGGCTAGAATGTTGACTGGCTTGACTCTGTACAGATCTTATGCAGAGGACCACAGTTGCTCTGAGTCTGTGTGAGTCGTGACCTAGTCACGTCCAGAAGACACTGTATTGCTCTGCTGGTATGGAGGAAGTGAGTGCAGGGTCAGAGGGTCTGGAGACTTTTATTCAATGCAGACTTGGTATTTATGAAGTGGGGAGAGAGAGCAGGAGATGGGAGTTTCCAGGCCTCTTAGCTGTCAGGACTGGGTGTTCGTGCTGTCGTGGAAGTGCACAAGAGTAAGCTGGTGTGGGGATTCCTTACCTGTCCAAACCAGATGCAGAGGAGTCAGGGCTCTTAATTTTTTTTTTAAATCTCAACTTTCCCCCTTATCTTTCTGTAAAACTTCATCTGAGAAATAGTCAACATTGATTGTTTACAGTGAATATGTGCTTGTCTCTCTGAGTATATATTGTTTGAAAATACTGAACATGGGGACTATTCTGTATGCTGCTATGCACCTTATCTTATTAAAATTTAGTAATGCAGTTCAAGGACAGTCCCTCTGAGCATGCATTCATTTGCCCACTCTTTGAGGTCACCGTATTCCACTGTGGTAGGTCAGCTGTGGTGAATATGTTTCCTAGTCTCTTACTGGACTGTGTACCTGACGTTAGGCTACACATGCATCTCTAAAACATAGATGGAGAAGCAAACTTGCTACCATAAAGGGTTTCAGTTACTCATTCATTTTGTTGCTTCCAGATTGCCCAGCAAATGACTGTCTCATGCTCCTCACTGTAGGAGATAACAGGGCACTTTCAGCAAAACTCCGAATTTTAAACCTTTTTAAATCTTTTAAAAAAGAATTTTTTTATTTTATGTGTAAACTTTTAAGCCTTTCTAATTTGATGTAGAGAGCTGTCTGGGGGCTTTTTTTTTTGTAGCCACCCAGCCATGATGTACAAGTGCAGTCTGTAATGGTCTCCATAAAGACATTGTAGAGAAGCCTTTGGACTGATCCTGTGTCAGATGGTTTATTAAAAATGATCATATGATAAGCTGCATTTTAGAGTAAATGGTTTGATTTTGTCCTACAGGACTGCTATCTTAGTGACTTACTGCTCATTCCAAGTCAGGAATATATTTTTCTTCTTTTAAAATTTTCACAAATATTTACCCCTAAAGAAACAGACAAAAATCCTCTTTTTATGAAAAATTATGTATTGCGAAGATTCTCTCAGTTCTACCCCCACTCAGTACATCCTATTTCTCTTACCACTACAGAACTAACTAGCAAGAAGGCATGCACCACATCTTCCCCCAGGCCTTTCCCTAAAGCTAACCCTAGTGGGCTTTCAGTCACCCCAGTCGAGCCAGTGTAAACTTGCTTCCCCTTAAGGCACCTCACCAAAAGCCCTGCTTTTCTTCAGAACACAGAAACTGGAGAAAATAGTCTTAAATATTCAGATCTCAACATTTTTTAAAAAGGGAGAAAGGAAGATAAAAAGCCATGAGGTGTAAAGGTCATTAAAGCTCATTAAAGGAAAGTACTTCATCTTCATTCAAAGCTTTCCAACCAGGAGAAAATATCCATCACATTCTGTAATTACAGTGAGGCCTAATGGGACATTGAAATTCATGATGCGCTCCAAGGAGACTTCAGTTACATATTTCATACTCTCAAAATTAGGAATAACCTTTGCAAAGCATTGATGAGGGGTTAGGAAGGGGCCACTCAAACCTAGAAGTAAGAAGGAACAAATAATGGTAAGTTGTGTTCCAAGACCCATAATAAAACACTGAGATAGAAGGAACATTTAACTAAAATTAAAAAGCAAGAAAAATGGCAAATTTTGTAAATAGAAATTGAAAACCACGATGCTAAAGATTGTGAAAGTACTAGACTGTAGAACATAAATGTATAAAATGTTTGAGAGTAAATAAAAGACAATAACGATGGACACAAGATATAACGCTGCCTCTGGCGAGACAGAAGCCCATGTAATACTCATTTCTTAAGTTTTATCACTCTCTACTTCATTGAGAATCTTTCTACAATATAAGTTGACCATTGTCACCACCCTCAAGCCAGCCCAGATCTATCCTCCTTCCCTATTCACCCAACTTTACGTTCTCCCATTTTTTCTAAGGGAGTCTAATTTGTGCTTATCATATAGCCTTGGTGCATGGCCTTACTCTGAAGCATGGTTGATCTACCAGGAGCCGTACCCTTAAAGAAAAATGACTCTTCTCTCAATAACTCTCAATTGCCAATAGCTCTTCCTCTGTGGGTAGGACTTCATGCCCACCCTGCCTCCATGCTGAGATTCTGTCTGGCTTGAGTTTGCACAGGTCTTCGCATGCCCTCAAAATATAATGAATTCACATGTGCAACTTCCCTGCTTTGTACAGAAGTAGTTTCCTTGTACTCAGTCCACTGCCCCAGGCTCATACAGTCTTTCTATCACTTCTTCAGCAATGATCCTTGAACCTTGGCAAAAGGAGTATGATGAAGAAATTACAATTAGGGCTGACAATTTCAGTCATTCACTTTCTATACTAGTTGTGGGTCTCTGTGTTGTTCATCATATACTGCAAACAGAAAGCGTCTCTCCCTGAGAGGATTGAGAAATCCACTATAGGTGTAATGATACATCATCTGGAGTTGATTTAATATTGTGCCCATTTAGTAGGAAAATAATAAGTTCTCTACTAGGTTCTGTGACCTATCCAGCTACAGGTTTGTGGCTTTGATTTTGTGGAATGGGACTTAAATCTAGTAAGAAAGTAGTTGTTTTCATGATGTTTGTGCCACTATATCACCAGTATGTGTATCTTTTCAGGCTGGTCCTGTAACTGACAGGGATCTCAATAGAGTGAGATTGGTGATTACTTTTCTCCTCTAGCAGAAGGCAAAGCACACCCCAGAACTGTGAAAGCTGGGTAGGAGGGATGAAGTTTCTGGGTCAACCAGCTTGATTTCTCATGTTCTGACTCAAGTATATGGCATCCTCAGCAAAGGGGTTTACTGCACTCTGACATAATTTAATAGTAATGTAAGTTGTCATTCATTTTCAGTAGAAAAACTATTATCAGAGTTTTAGAACACTATATATGTTTGATTCAGTTTTTTAGATTATTTTATCTTTACCCTAAGAACAGGTATGTTCATATTGAAATTCATAAAAATATGAACCTATCCTAGGGAAAAGTAAGACAATGCTACATCAATCACCAGAAGACATGACAACCTCAAGGAATGGGGCATTAGCTGTACTGTCAGAGAATAAGAAGACACGTAGGAGACTTTAGAGTGGTAGATCTGTGATTCACTATGGTAGATCAGGTTGATTCGAAATTCACAGAGATTCTCCTGCCTCTGCCTAGGATTAAATAATCTTTTTTAATGACACGTGTGTGTGTGTGTGTGTGTGTGTGTGTGTGTGTGTGTGTGTGTGTGTGTGTTTCTCTTTGTGATAGATGCCATAAAGCCCTGGAATTTACTGGTCTTACTTTCCTAAAGAAAGATATGCTTTCTACAACTCTCCCAAGACTCTGAAACAACATTAAGTTGTCTTCTTTTTGTGATTGTCTTATGCACTGCACAAAGAAAAATGGGGCCCTATGGGTCCTAGGCCTCAGCAGGTGGTGAATTCTTGAATTGCGTTGGGGGGGGGAGGTAGAAAAACTAATGATTTCAAATAAAGTTAAATACTCTTAAGATTCAGAAATTCTCAAAAAGAAGATTGCCACAAAAAAGTGGGAAAAAAATCCAAGAAACAGAAATGTGGGAGGCAGCCTGCCTTGGTAAGAGGAAGTTCCTCTGATGGTATGAGGAGCAGCTGAGAGGAAAGCTGCAAAGATAGGGAGTCCTGAGAGGGCTGATGTGAGCAGATCAATGAAGGACCTCAGGGTGCAACAGAGAAGATGAGGAAGACAGGAAATGGCAATGCTTATTCAGTGGGGCAGTAATGTAGAGTGGGCATCTTATTCCCAGCAAGCCTGTGCACAAACTCCTCTTCCACTCTGAGTGACAGCATCATTTCTACTTTATACTCAGAATGAACTGTCTCCCTGATGCCAAATTCACAACCTTCTCTCAGGGAAGACACTCTCAGGCTGCAGAGGGCATTGAGGACAGGAATGTCAGAGTCACAGAACACCAGTGTTGTATTAGGACGTGTGAGTCCATTCATAGCCCCCCGCCCCCACTACAGTCCACACATATCATGTGTCTTCCTACTCTATCTGTTAGTTTGATGATTGGAAGGCTTCTTTTAACAGGGAAGAAAATCCTGCCTCCCAATTATCCTCCCTTCAATGTTGCCTTTACTTTGGGTCCTGGCTCAATAATTTCAGCTCTGGAAGATTACCACTCATAGCTGGCCTTTTCTGTCTTCACCTAAAACTCTGCATAGCTCTTGCCATCTGCACTTTTTCCCATCCAATCTGAGCAGGTTGAGTGTTCCGATTTCCTCCATCACATGTGACCTTACCAGAACAGAAAGGAACACACTTACCCTTGTTTTATACTCCATAGCTGTGCTCATGAAGCCCCGCTTGGCGTTTTGCACACGGGGAGTGGAAAAAATGAATTCCTACTGGAATTTCTACTGGGGCTAAGTTCTAGGGACTTGGTTCTTGTACTGGATAGGGTTATTATTGCTATGATGAAGCACCATAACCAAAGCAACTTGGGAACGAAAGTGTTTATTTTGTTTACACTTTCACATCTGTTCCTCATCAAATGCAGTCAGGGCAGGAACCCAAACAGGGCCGGAACTTGGAAGCAGGAGCTGATGCAGATGCAGAAGCCATGGAAGGGTATTGCTTTCTGGCTTGCTCTTCCTGACTTATTCAGACCAATTTCTTATAGAACCCAGAACCACCAGCTCAGAAATTGCATCAGCCACAATGGACTGGGCTCTCCTACATTAAGATAGAAAATGCTCTCCAAACATACTTACAGCCCACCTTATGGAGATATTTCTTAATTGAGGTTCATTCTCTCAGATGACTTTAGCTTGTGTCAAGTTGACATAAAACTAACCAGTACAACTCCTGTTCCCTTTGCGCAGTGTCTCTTGTGTCTCCTTCTGAGCATAGCAAAGCTAGGCATGAAGCAATTACCCATGATTTAATGTGGACATATAATTTAATGGCTTGTGCTGCCTTAGCCTCTATAGCTAGAGAATTTCCATCTGTCTCCAAACAGTTGGTGCTTTCCTTTCCTTGCAGTCAGGGTCACAAGTGAAGAGTCACCTTAACAAAGGTGAGTAGCGCTAGGGATTTATTGATTGCTTTTATCAATCATCTTGGGAAGCGAGACTTTAAAAGTAACTCTGCCCTGTATAAAGAAGGAATTTTCTAGAAGAAAATCATGTGTGCTGCCCAACTTAATGAAGGGCTCTCTAGAGTGAACCTTTTCAAAATTATTTTTGTTTGTTTTGATTTTTGTTTTTAAATTTGGCCACATATTAAGAACATTCTTTTTGTCCCTGGAGTTGCTTCCTGCCACAGGGAAGCCAGAGGGGCAGAGCTGGCTATTCCTTCCCTCTTTGGTGTTAGTATTGACTACTCCATGACTCCTCTCTCTCTCTCTCCCTCTCTCTCCCCCCCTCTCTGTATGAATGTATGTGTTTGGGTGTTTTGTGTATGTGTTTGTATGTGTGTTTATGTATTTGTGTGTTCATGCTTTTTCATGGAGTACTGAGTACCTAGGTTTGGCTAGCCATGCTTCACAAAAGAAACTCTATGAGAGACTTGTTGTTCTGAGTGAGCCATGTGTGGGTAAGTCAGCTGGTGTGCAAATAAGGCTAGGTGTGGGAACTCAGGTGAAAATGCCTTGTGGGGTAAGTCGAAGCCCACACAGGGCCCCAGAGACTAAGGAATTTTGATGTGTTTTTGATCTTCTGGAAGCCAATCAGAAGGGTTTTTATTCATTTATCTTTATATGTCAACATCATCGTAGTACTTTGTAGATGGGCACTATGGCAGCTAGTGTTCAGTCAGGGAGTATTCTAGCAGTCTAATCAGGATCAGTGACTGGATGGCAGAGGCTGGAAGACATGGACACACTCCTCTCAGATTTGAAGAGGTTGCTAAGGCGGGCCTGACTGGAGAAGAATGGCCATGGTCTTCACATCTTGTGTGGCTACCTTCGGAGTGGGCAGAAAATGGACTAGAGTGTAATCATGAAGGGCCAACAGGATACCATTTGGCGATTGGAAAGCCAGGCTTGGGTGATGTCAACACCCTTCATTTGAACCTTTGATTGCTGCTCATCAGTTATTGTTTTGTTATTGAAAATAGATTTTAATTATACTTTATATGCTGATTAGTTTCCCCTCCCCCAACTCTTTCCCGATCAACCATCTTCCTCTCTTCCCCAAATCTCTATCCCCCCCTCTCTTTTCCATTAGAAAGCAGGCATTTAAAAACTAATAATAAATAAGATAAAAGAAAAACAAACAAACCAGAACAAGACAAAACAAACAAAGAAAAGGAGTTCAAGAAATAGCACAGGAAACACATATAGACTGGGAGACACATTCAAGCTCACAGAAATCCCATAAACTACAAAATCAGAAACCATAATATGTATACATAAGACCTGTAAGATCTAAAACAATGCCCTGACAAAGAATTATATGCCAAAGAACCTCCAAAATGCTATTGGTATTCTTTTGTACTGGCTAACTACTGCTTGAGGCCTATCTTTAAGAATTGTGAGACATTGTGCTATACACGTAGACCAGTGTCTTGTTCAGCCATCTTCAGAGAAGCTGCCTTTGGCAGTGAATGGGAACAAATACAGAGACTCATAAAGAACTCACATGAGTTCCTGCCATGACGGCATTTGATGACGAACAGATGTGGAAATGTAAGCAAAATGAACACCTTCATCCCCAAGTTGCTTTTGGTTATAGTGTTTCATCATAGCAATAGTAACCCTAGCTAGGACAAGAACCAAGTTCCCTGTGTGACAGGAAGCATCTCCAGGGACAAGAAGAATGTTGCTTAATATGTGGCCAAATTGAAAAAAATAAGTTGAAAAAATTTGTTCTAGAGTTCTCTTCAGGAATTTGATAGCACACATAATTTCTTCCAGAAAAATCCTGTCATCTTTATGAGGGACAGTATACAGAATGGTATGTATACCCAGGAACTCAAGGATCCCTAAGGCCCTGAGGGAGAGGTATTTGATGGAGACATCTCATTAAGACTAATTATTATAAGGTCCAGTTGTGAGTCTCTGTATTTGTTCCCATCCACTGCAGAAGATGAGTGAACATCATAACTGGTCTATGAGTATAGCAGAATGTCATTATAGGTCCTTTTATTGCTAATTCCTTTAGTAGAACAATGATACTTGTTTTTTTCCCTAGATCTCCACCCTATCTAGTCTCAGGTTCTTGGCCATCTGAGCAGTGTTGAGGATGGGCTCCATCTCATGGAATGCGTCTTCACTCCAATCAGATACTGGTTGGCAATAGCTTTGTACCATTATAGGACTAGTATATCTTGCGTGCATGCCATCACTATAGATTGAAGGGTTTGTAGCTGAATTGTGTTTACTCTTTTGGTAGTATGCAGAGTATCTTCCAGTACCATGAGCACTATTTAGTGGGAGTGAAGGCTCTAGGTAGGTACGAGCTAAACTTCTCTGTGTTTGGTGAGGCACAGAGGTGTTGTCTTCAGTAACAGGTCCTGACCATCAGTTTGTAGAGAGCAACCAACAGCCTTGGAAATAGCCTGGGTTGTTTGGCATTTCCATGGGGCCCTTTGACTGGCAAGGCTGTTAGATATAAGCCATTCCTAGCATGGGAGGTGTTATTTGGTGGTAAGAGAGGAGTAGTTGGGACCTTGTCTCCCCTGTTATTTGGTAATACTATTTACATTTCTCTAATGGCCCTTAGTTTTAGTGTCTCTCCCTGTTTCCTCCTATTTCCTCCCTCTCTGTCTCCCACACCATTTTATCTTGCTGTTTTCTCTAGCCACACCCTTTCATCTATAACTATTTATTCTATTTCCCATACTTAGGGAGAGCCTTCCCTTCCCCTAGTCCCTACCTGCTGATTATATGGATTGTGGTCTACTTATCAAAGACTTAACAGTTAACATTTACATTGAGCAAATACATACAATATTTGTCTTTTTGCATCTGGGATCATTCAGGATGCTTTATTTCTAGCTCCAACCATTTCCTAGTGAATTTCGTGGGTTCATTTTTAAATAGCTAAGTAATATTCCGTTGTGTAAATGTACCACATTTTCTTTATCCATTTATTGGTTGATAGCTGTTTCAAATTTCTGATGATTATGAATAGAGAAGCAATGAAAATAGATAGATATTTGTCTTTGTAGTTGGATGCAGAGTTATCTTGGTACATACCCAAGGGTAGTACGGTTGGATTTTGAGACAGATCTATTTCCAACTCCAGAGGAACCACCACATTAATTTCCATGGTGGCTGAACTAATTGTGTCAGTGGATGAGGGTTCAGCTTATCCCATATCCTTGCCAGCATGAGCTGTCTGTTGTTTTATAGGTCTTGGTCTTTCTGACTGGTATAACATGAAATTTAAAGAAGTTTTGATTTGTATTTTTCTGATAACTAAGGGTGTTGAACGTTTAAGCAATTCTCAGCCTGTGGTGGCTATTCTTTGTTGTCAACTTGACTACATTTGAAACTAACTAAAACGCAAATGGCTGGGCACACCTGTGAGGGATTTTTATTCATTAAATTATTCGAAGTGGGAAGACCTAATTCTAATCTGGCTCTTTGAGATGGGAAGATACACCTTTAATTTGTGCCACATGTTTTGCCGTCAGCCTCATAAAGGAGATGAAAGAAAAAAACTTGTTTTCTTTCTTTGCATGTTTGCTCTAGCTTTCACTATCAGATCTACTCCTCACCAGAATTAGTGGCTACTTCCTCTGGATTCCAGTGTATACTGAACAACAGTGGAGACATCCTGAGACATCCACCCTTGTAGACTGAACAACTCTCCCCCGCCCCCCCCCCCTCTCTCTCTCTCTCTCTCTCTTCTCTCTCTCTCTCTCTCTCTATATATATATGTATATGTATATATATGTGTGTGTGTGTGTGTGATGTGTGTATATATTCAGTCTATCTATAACTATCTCACTATCTCTCTCTTTATCTATCATCTATCTTCTATCTATCATCTATCTATCTATCTATCTATCTATCTATCTATCTATCTATCTATCTATCATCTATCCATTCTATAGGTTCTGTTCCCCTAGAGAACTCTGACAAATATAGAATTAGGTTCTAGAGGTGAGGTACTTTTTAGAATTCTTTGTTTATATCTGTAACAAAATTTTAAATTGGGTTGCTTACTTTTTTATTTAACTTAGTTTTGGTTCTTTATATATTCATATATTAGCCCTCTTTTGGGTGTGTAGTTGATACAATCGTTCTCATTTTGTAGCCTCCTGTTTGTCTGAATGACAGTGTCATTTGCCACACAGAAGCTTTTCAGTTCCATGAGACCTCACTTATTATTTCTCTTAGTGCCCATGCTATTAGTGTTCTGCTCGAAAAGCTTTTCCTTTGACAATGAGTTCAAGACTACTCTCCACTTTCTCTTCTATCAGCCTCAGTGTATCTGATTTTATATTGAGGTCCTGGAGTTGTATTTCATGTGGGGTGATACATATGGATGCGTTTACATCCTTCCATGGGCAGTCATCCAGCAATGACCAGCATCCTTTGCTTAAGATGATGTCTATTTTCAGTGTGTTTTTCTGGCTTCTTCATAGAAAATCAGGTGTCCACAGGCATGTGTCTGTGTATTCCATTTGATTCTAGTGTCAAGGTGTCAGTTTTATGTGATCATTGCGCTGTTTTTATAATACAGCTCTGGGATACGACTTGAAGTCTGGGATGGTGATACTACAGCAGTTCTTTTATTATTCAGGATTGGTTTAGCTATCCCAAAGGTTTTTGTTTTTGTTTTGGTGTGTGTGTGTGTGTGTGTGTGTGTGTGTGTGTGTGTGTTTCCATATGAAGCCAAAATTGTCCTTTTAATTTTGTGAAGAATTGTGTTAGAATTTTTATGGGGATTGCACCTAATCTGTATAGATTGCTTCTAGTAAGATAGCCATTTTCCCATATTAATTCTATTAATTAATTACCATACCAATTCATACTAATTAAGATCTTTCCATTTCCTGATAGCTTCTTTGTAGAGACAGCTGATTAAAACTACACACAACACTTTTTCGATTTCTATTTTATCATCATAAAGTTTTGTTAGACAAGTCTTTCACTTGCTTGGTTAGAGTTAGGCCAAGATATTTTATATTCTTTGAGACTACTGTAAAAGGTGCTGTTTTACTCATTTCTTTTTCTGTCCACTTGTCATTTGTATATAAGAGGGCTATTAATTTTTGGGTGTTAATTTTGTGTCCAGTTACTTTGCTGAAAGTGTTTATCAGCTGTATGAGTTTACTGGTGGAGTTTTTATGGTCATTTATTCTATCATCATCAGTAAATAAAAATACTTTGACTTTTTCCTTTCCTACGAGCATCCCCTTGACCTCCTTCAGTTGTCTAACTGCTCTAGTTAAGGCTTCAAGTACTATACTGATCAGTACAGAGCAAGTGCACAACCTTGTCTTAGAACTGATTTTAGTAGAAATGTTTTGAGTTTCTCTCCATTTAAGTTGATATTGGCTATGGGCTAGATGGAAACCATCTGTATAATGTTGAGAGGTATGTCCCTTGGGTCCTTAGTCTCTCCAGGATTTTTTACCACGAAGAGAGGTTGGCATCTAATGAAATGATCTGCATCTAATGAGATGATCATGTGACTTTGTTTTTTCAGTCTGTTTATGTGGTGAATTACATTTATTGATGTACTATATGTTGAACCATCCTTTCATCTCTGATAATGAAGTATACTTGAAGATAGGGGTGATCTTTTTGACATGTCCTTGTATTCAGTTTGCAAGTATTTTATTGAGAGATTTTGCATCTATGTTCATAAGGGAAATTGGTCTATAATTCTCTTTCTCTGTTGGGTCTTTATGTTGTTTAGATACAAGGGCAATTGTGACCTGATAAGAATTAATCAGTATTCCTTGTGTTTTTATTTTGTGGAATAATTTGAGAAATGTTGATGTTAATTCTTCTCTGAACATCTGGATGAAGGATTCACCAAATCCTTGTTTTTGATTGTTTGTCCTTTGATTATTGCTTCAAGTTTACTAGGGGTTAAAAGTCTGTTTAGATTGTGTATCTGATCCTCATTTAACTTTGATAGGTGGTGTATGTGAAGCAAATTATCTCATTAGGTATTATTAAAGTGGAAAATGTCTCTAAAGTATAGGCCACTATTGGATTGATAATGTAAGTCCCCCCTCCACCCTCCCTGGTTCGGAATGTCTTCTCTTCCACCAGGAATTTTCTTCTGTATAAAAACTAAGTTAGTTAAACTTGCTAGCCCAGCATTCATTTATGGCATCAGTTTGATCAGATACTGTGACTAGGAGTGAGCACAGACAGAAAGTTATACCATCATGCAATGTAGATAGATGTTCCACAGCACAGAGGTAGATCCTGCACACATGCAAGATGCTCTCTATGCACTACTACTGGGTTAGCTGTTTCACACATACGGGGTTGTTCCTCCAACCAACCAAAGGGCATAAACCTTCCACACATGGTAGATAGACCCATTACATTCTCCATGAGGTTAAGAATAGAATCCTGCTAAGGTACTTTCCACTCCTAAACGATTATACATCTTAGACCTCAGGAGAGTTCTGTTTTGATTTCGGTCTTGAAATGCAATCTGAGAAGGTTGGTGGCAGGGCTGGCAGGCCAAAATCCCCATACACTTTTCAGTCTCCATAATCAAGCTCCCAACTGGCTGCTTCTCTCAAAGAGTCTTCCTTTTTGGGTGGAAAACAGTTTTAATATTTTAAGCACTCCTTGTGAATTTATGAATCATGATCAGACCTCACACTCCTTTCAGATCCCCTGAAACTTTTAAGTTTTAAAGACATCACAGTGAAAAATAAAACTTTCAACTTTGAAAAATTCTAAGTCTTTCCAGTGCAGACCAAGGGTCATATAAAGCTTATATGAGAGACAAGGTTAAAAGTGGTGTTTATATACCCAGGGCTGCCATAGCCATCCAGAGGCCGGGCACTTTGTCCTTCTCAACCGGTAGGATGTGACACATGCCAGGACAGCTGGGCAGTAGAACTGGAACTCTTCTAAATGCACTGATGTTTGAAAACATCTCCTTTTCAGGATGACAGGAAACTCCCACTGTAATTAGCCTGTTGGGACCTGGCTGAGTTGTGAGATCTTGGAGGTAGGATAGAAAGGCAAGGCTTTACGTTGTGGACTTCTCTCCTCTTCTGAAGTCAAACCCTGGCTTGTCTTCTCATTGGGGTGACCTCTGCTGCTGTTTCCTTGTCAGGTCTTCTTTGTACTTCTGTGTGGTTCAGACCGAATCTGCGTGCTCCCTTAGTATCCAGGACTCACTGCACATCTGACAGCTCATGAAGACTGCTGTGTGGATGGCTCAGCTTCTTCAGCAGCTAGCTCTGCTCTCTTCCTGCCTGTTCCATGGCCCACTCTCCCCATTCATAGGCCCCTTGGATCGAGATACTTTCCACTTTTCCTCCTCCATGCCCAGTTAATTGGCAAGGTTATTCCAAAGGTGTATGGGTGTCTGGCCCTTTGAGGACGCCTCACTGTCAAACTTTGCTCTTGTATCTTGAAATTCTGAACAGGTTTTGAACATGCGCCTCATGTGCTTCCACTCAGCTGGCCCTGCCTGGGCCATGCCAGCTTTGTCTGTGGTTTTAGAAGTAATTGATATTGTACATCTCACCTTTTACTGTACATAGAGCACCTGGAGGGTGATAAACAGGTGATAACAGGAAATGGGTTCACCCTAGACTAGGTGTAAGGGTAAAGGTGCTACCATGATGTCAGCTCCCTGTGCTCCCCTGTGCTCCAGTACTTGCTATCCTCTGAAGTCCCATGGCTACAGCTTATTCAGTCCAGGTGGTCCTTAACACTTTTACAAATGTTCTGCTAACTTCTCTCTGCCATCACTGCTCTTTCAGGTGTTTCACAGAGGCATCAATGATAAATGCCATTAAGTAACTATCCATGCTGTCTAATGTTTCCTTCTGTGTATCCAGCTAGAAGCAAGCTCAGTGAGGTTCTATGTGATAATAGAGTGAGGAGAAGCAGCTCAGAGCTTTGTGTCGAGGACAGGTGAAGGAAATATACACCGAATGATTGAACACTTGAATATTCTGTTAAAGAATTGACTTGACTCTAGTACTATTGTCCTAATAGGCATTGGGACACTGATATGTTGGCCTCGCTGTCTTTCTTGGTCTAGGGAATGAGTGAGTCTTGTCCCTATGTCTAGTCTCCTGCCCAGCCTCCTCCCCAGATACTTTTCATTATCTGGGCTATAGTTGACTTGCTTACATCATAAAGAAGAACCAGATGGTTCTCCAGTCTTCTGTGATGGGCACATTTTATGACTCTATTTTTGTCACATGCCTTTAGGAAATAAAACTGTAGTGTAAATAATGAAAATAAAAAAGAATGTTCCAAGTGAAAGTGCCTTGGGCAATCTTCCTTTTCTGCTTAGGAATGATTCTATTTCCATCTGCATGAAATCGGGCCTTTCTGATTCCACACACCACAAAGTGTGCAATTCTTTCCCTTGAAGTTTCAAGAAGGGAGTCTAGACGCTAGGAGCTTGAAGTTTGAACCCTCTTCAATTTTGCTTTTCTGTGTAGAAGTGCCAAGATATTGTGGGTGTTAAAGGTCACAGTGTTCTGCTTTAAGAACACACCACAGGGGACAAAGGTAGAAGTCACAGACATTCTGACAATTCCTGAGTCAAGTTTTATTTATAGTTATGGAACTTTATTTTTCAGATTGAACCAGAGAACATCTTATTGTTGTTTTTAGTTTTTGCTGTGTTCTGCCACAGTCTCTTAATTTAAAAACACTATATATATATATATATATATATATATATAATACATATACATGTACATATACATAGACATATATACACACATGTATGTATAATATACATACACATATACACACATATATGTATAATATACATACATATACATATACATACACACACACACACACACACACACACATATATATATATATATATATATATATGTAAACTACAGGTACTTAAGGTATAAAATGTATAACTTTGACAGCTGCAGATCTGTGGAGCCATCATCCTACTCTGAGGTTGACATCATTGACATGTATATGGGCTTCAGGCAGGTATCTTTCTCAATATTTCATCTTAGGATTTCGTTTTGTTTTGAGTCTACATCCTCAGTGAGATCTGGCTGATTTGGCTAGACAGACTAACCAGTGATCCCTAGGGCTCTACTATCTTCTTCATCTCAGAACGTAGACTACAGTCTATACTGCCATAATAGCTTTAATATGGGTTCTGGGGCTTGAACTCATGTCCTCATACTTGCATCACAAGCATGCCACCAATTGAACCATCTCCCCAGCTCTATGAATCTAAGGATCTTCTCTTGGAACTCACATGGGCTGAGTTGCATAGAATTTACTATTTTGTGGCTGGAATTTCACTTTGTCCAGAAGTTTATCCGTGTTTCAGCATGTACCTGGACTTCCTTTGCGTTTCAAGCTGATAACATTCTACTTTGTAGATGTCAGTGGATTGGATTGGTTCTCATTTTGTCTATTTTAAGCAGTGTTTCTATGAGTGTAGATATATAACTGTCTATTTGAAACCTCAGTCGATGGTTGGGTATATATCCAGTAATTTCTAGTTTGGTCTTATTGTAGTTGTAACTTATGCTAAATTTCTTTTCTTTCGCTATCAGTACTGGAATACCTAGGACCTTATGCTTTGTAGGCCTGCCTTCTTGCATTGAACTATGTCCCATACCCCACCTCCCTGCCCCCACGCTTTTATACTTTTTATTTTGAGACAAGTTTTTGCTAAGTCACACAGGTTGGCCACTGGCATGTGAATATAGCTCAGTGTTTCAAGAGTGTTAGACTAGCATGTTTAAGGCCCCGAGTTTGATCCCAGGATCCTCCCTTTCCCCCAAAAATATAAAGAAGAAAACAGAAAATGAAACAGAAAACATAAAAACAATGGTTAGATTATTGGCTATTTTTTCAGAATGTCAGTGAAAATGATAAATGACTAGCCAGATTGATGAATGAAGAAATTTAGATGATAAACCAACACAAAAAAGGACAGACAGAACAGCCCCCAGGCTGTACAGATCTAACAAGAGGGCAAGAAAAAACATAACCTGCTCTTGTTTTCTCTTTGTTCTTTTCTGCTCTCTTCTCCTCTGTCCCTGCCCCTTCTCTCCCCACCCCCCTTCCCTCCACATGCCCATGGTCGGCCTCCTTTACTTCTCCCCACTTATAGTCTTCTTCTCTCATTAAACCTCTCACATGGGAAAAAAGAGAGAGAGAACAGAAAGAAAAAACATAACCGAACTCCTTGAAGACACAAGTTCTCAAAGTTGACTCAAAAAGGAAAGATAAAACAGAAGCATCTATTTCTGTTTAAGTAACTAAAGTAATAGTTGAATAAAATGACTTCTCACAAAAGAACAATATATCCAAATGATTTACTACTGAATTGTGACGAATAATAAATCTGTAGTAACTTCTCAAAAATAGTACTATAAAAGTGGATACCTCTAATCATTTTATAAGGAGGTTATTATTATTTTACATGCAAAACAGAAACAAAATTAAAGGAAAAGGAAACTAGATGATAACATCTACATATATTATTATATGTATTACTATAGTATTCAAAGTATTAAAAAGATAATGCTTCATCATAATGAAGTGTAGTTTATAAGGCATATAATATAATTTACTGTATCTATAATTATAAAAAAATCATCTGGTGGGGAAGAGAGCAGACCACCCAGGAGTGCAGACATCCCGAGGCTGCAGGACAGACTGCCACCTCTGCACACCTCAGCCCACATCCCTGGTCCAAGGGGAAACTACACAGTGCCTCTGGACAGAGGGATATAGGAACAGACAACCGCCGGTATCTGTGGTTTTGGTCTGTACCCAGGACTGAACTGATCCCTCCAAACAGCTCCCTGCACCCAAATCCCATTGGGGAGAGAGCTGGATCCTCAGAGTGTGGATACTCCTGAGAAGTCAGAGGAGAATACCCTCTGCCAACAATCCAGACCCAAGAGGGAATCGCATAGTGCCAACTGTGCCTGCTGGGTACAAGGACCTACACAAGCAATCAGGGGCAGGACCCTTTGATTCCTGTCGGCACCTAGAGCTGGAAGAGTCTTCAGGAGCACTGCCACAGCTGAGAGCAGAGCACCTGTTCTCAGGAAAGGCTGAAAGAAAACAGGAAAACAGTTCTACAGGAGTGCTGACACAGAGACCTACAGCAGGGCCAAGTCACTCCCAGAAACAGCAGGACAGCAAACACCATAGACAACCCAATGGCTAGAGGCAAGCATAGGAACCTAAGCAACAGAAACCAAGACTAATTGGCATCATCAGAGCACAGTTCTCTCACCAAAGAAAATACTGGATATCCAAACACACTAGAAAAGCAAGATTTAGATTTGAAATCACATTTTTTGATAATGATGGAGGACTTTAAGAAAGATATAAAGAACTCCCTTAGAGAAATGCAGGAAAGCACAAGTACACAAGTAGAAGCCCTTAGAGAGAAAACACAAAAATCCCTGAAAGAATTACAGGAAAACACAATCAAACAGGTGAAGGAATTGAAAATGGAAATAGAAACAATAAAGAAAGCACAAAGGGAGACAACCATGGATATAGAAAACGAAAGGAAGAGACAAGGAGCCATAGACACAAGCATCACCAACATAATACAAGAGATAGAAAAGATAATTCAGGGGCAGAAGATACCATAGAAAACATCGACACAATTCTCAAAGATAATGTAAAACGCAAAAAGCTCCTAGCCCAAAACATACAGGAAATCCAGAACACAACAAGAAGTTCAAACCTAAGGATATAGGTATAGAAGAAATTAAAGATTCCCAACTTAAGGAGACAGTAAATATATTCAACAAAATTATAGAAGAAAACTTCCCTAACCTAAAGAAAGAGATTGCCCATAAACATACAAGAAGCCTACAGAACTCCAAATAGATTGGACCAGAAGAGAAATTCCTCCCATCACATAATAGTTAAAACAGCAAATGCACAAAACAAAGAAAGAATATTAAAAGCAGTAAGGGGAAAAGGTCAAGTGACATATAAAGGCAGACCTATAAGAATCACACCAGACTTCTCACCAGAGAGTATGAAAGCCAGAAGATCCTGGACAGATGTCATACAGACCCTAAGAGAACACAAATGCCAGCTCAGGTTACTGTATCCAGCAAAACTCTCAATTAACATAGATGAAGAAACCAAGATATTCCATGACAAAACCAAATTTACACAATACCTTTCTACAAATCCAGCCCTACAAAGGATAATAAATGGTAAAGCCCAACACAAGGAGGCAAGCTACAGCCTAGAAAAAGCAGGAAACTAATTGTTTTGCAACAAAACAAAGAGAAGACAAGCACACAAACATAATCTCACATCTAAACACGAATATAACAGGAAGCAACAATCACTATTCTTTAATATCTCTCAACACCAACTGACTCAATTCCCCAATAAAAAGACATAGTCTAACAGACTGGATATGTAAAGAGGACCCAGCATTCTGCTTCATGCAGGAAACACACCTCAGAGACAAAGACAGACACTACCTCAGAGTGAAAGGCTGGAAAACAATTTCCCAAGCAAATGGCCCTAAGAAACAAGCTGGAGTTGCCATTCTAATATCAAATAAAATTGCCTTTCATCCAAGAGTCATTAAAAAAGATAAGGAAGGACACTTTATATTCATCAAAGGAAAATTCCTCCAAGATGAACTATCAATCCTAAATATCTATGCTCCAAATGCAAGGGCACCTACATTCATAAAGGAAGCCTTACTAAAGCTCAAAGCACAGATTGCACCTCACATGATAATTGTAGGAGATTTCAACACCCCACTCTCATCACTGGACAGATCATGGAATCAGAAATTAAACAGAGACATAGAGAAACTAACAGAAGTTATGAACCAATTGGTTTTAACAGATATTTATAGAACATTCCATCCTAAAACAAAAGGATATACCTTCTTCTCAGCACCTCATGGAACCTTCTCCAAAATTGACCATATAATCGGTCACAAAACAGGCCTCAACAGATACAGGAAGATAGAAATAATTCCATGCATCCTATCAGATCACCATGGGCTAAAATTGGTCTTCAATAACAATAATGACAGAAAGCCCACGTATACATGGAAGTTGAACTATGCTCTACTCAGTGACAACTTGGTCAAGGAAGAAATAAAGAAAGAAATTAAAGACTTCTTAGAATTTAATGAAAATGAAGATACAACATTCCCAAACTTATGGGGCACTATGAAAGTGGTACTAAGAGGAAAACTCATAGCTCTGAGTGCCTGCAAAAAGAAACAGGAGAGAGCATATGTCAGCAGCTTGACAGCACACCTTAATGCTCTAGAACAAAAAGAAATAAATAAACCCAAGAGGAGTAAAAGGCAGGAAATAATCAAACTCACAGCTGAAATTAACCAAATGCAGATGCTCCCACTCCTTCTTAATAGAGGGAAAATATTCATAGGAGGGGATATGGAAGCAAAGTTTATAACAGCGACTCAAGGAATGGCCATTTAGAACCGGACACACATGTCGCATATATATATATATATATATATATATATATATATATATATATATATATATATATATATATATATATATATCGCCACCAAAACTAGATAAGATTGATGAAAAAATGCATGCAGAAAGGGACTGGATATAGATCTCTCCTGAGAGACACATCCAGAGCATAACCAATACAGAGGTCAATGCTAGCAGTAAACCACTGAACTGAGAACAGGACCCCTTTGGGGGGGATTAGAGGAAGGATTGAAAGAGTTGAAGGAACTTGCAACCCCATAAAAACAACAATGCCAACAACCAGAGCTTCCAGGGACTACACCACTACCAAAAGACTATACATGGACTGACCCGGGTCTGCAACTGCATATGTAGCAGAGAATAGCCTTGTTGGGGCATCAGTGGAAGGGGAAGCCCTTGGTCTTGCCAAGGTTGGACCCCCAGTGTAGGGGAATATGGGGGAGGGCAATAAGGGAGATGTATAGGGGGAATACCTGTATTGGGGAGGGGGAGGGGAGGGAATGGAGGCTTATGGACAGGAAACCGGGAAGGGGAATAACTTTGAAATGTAAGTAAAGAAATATATAATAAAAAATTAAAAAAAAATCTTAGTAGAGTTAAGAATGCCATTGAAGAAATCTAGCAAAAAATTTCTTCACAAAGTAGGAAGGAAAAGTAATTCCCCAAATTCACAGGAAACATATGGGCATTGGAATTGTTTTGGGTGGGGCATGGGAAGGAGAGAGGGGGAGAAAAATATATTAACATCAAACACAATGAAAATGTTTCCTAAAATCAGCAAAAGGAAATGCTGTTACCATTTCTGTTTGGAACTGTAGTGGGGACATCACCAATGTACCATACTAAAGATTGTAGATATTGCACTGAGGAAGGAAATAAAAGGTACACACATCCTGGGAGTGATGAAGGTGAACTGCTTTATTAACGAAACTGATTTGGTATAATGTACAGACAACAACTAGAATTACTAAAGAAGCTTAGTAAATCTTTAGTAGACTAAGTTCAACATACACACAACTACATTAAGAGGGAGCTTTAACTCTATATGTGGGGTGTCTTCTGCTGATTGACAACTTTACCACATGAATGCATTGACTTATTTTATTATATTAAGAAATAAGAACATGTGTATAAAATTCACAAAAGAAACTAAAGCAACAACAACAACAAAAACAAAACCCACAACACAGCTTTGAAACTATAAAATACCAAGAAATAAATCTTACAGATACATAAACTCAAAATAATACAGCACTGTGAGAAAAAATACACTGAAAGGAGGGTGGCTATTTATTATGGTAACCATCTGACATCCTGTTGCTAAGACAACAACTCTCTCCAGTTCTATAGACCCAAACTTCAGGGAAACCCTTAAATACCGTAAATAAAATATCACACAAGACACTGTTTTATTTGTCCCTTTTCTCCTGAAAGCTCCATTTTCAAAAATTCATGTGGAACTCCAGGATGATACTGAAAGAAAACCAAATAAAATGAAGTGACACTTCCTTTCAATGATAATGTAAAAGGTATTTCAGCAACAGTGCATTACCGTCATATTGGTCCAGATATAAGACAGAGCAGAGATGAGGTTTTGAAGAACTGCCAAGAATCTTTCTGTCATTGATTGATCATGCCTCCATGAGGTATCTTGTGCTGTAGCCCCTCTAGCTTGAGCACATTTGCACAGGCCTTCATCCTTGTTCTACCCTTGTCTGTATCCTAAAGCCCCTCTGCTCCAGCATTTTTGTGGGCTGTCTTCTGTCTCTGGAACTGTAGCTCATTATTCAGGTGCACGACACTGCCCATGGTGGACTAATTCTTCAAAAAATATGAACCCATATTAATATTTTTCTTTAAAAATTGATTGTATCAGCTGCTTCTTATAATGAAAGAGAACTTGAACAGAGGCTAACAACAGTCACGAATTAAACAGACTCTTCTACAGTAGATTGTCAAGTTTCCATTAGTCTTTGCTCTCTGTCTTTCATAGCATTTTATTGCACAGCAGTTGACTTTAGTGAGATCTGTGAGATGACACTCTACCTGCTGTGTTAATGTGATGTCATGTGAGGGGACAGTTTATTTGCACTACTGATGTGAGGTCATGTAAGATGACAATTAGTCTACCTGCTGTGCTGACCCGTGATCAGTGAGGTAGGCATTTGACATGGCAGCAAGCAATTTTGGCCTTGTGACAGTGACCCTGAAAAGGGACCTTCTGCTTTGGTTGACCAGGAATCATTGAGCCTGCCAGCATCAACTCGTTTAAACATCCAAAACAGCATCAGTGGTTACAGGATTTTCTGACCTTCTTTGTAGATTTACAAGGACCTAAATTTACAAAGCATTTGTCAAAGCTTGGCTAGGAAGCATAGCATCTCATGTGGCTAAGCAACCACTTGATTATAAAGGCTCCAGCTTTGAGTATTCTGTTTAGAACATGATTTCCCTGATGATAAAGTAGTCAGCCTTTTGAGAACAGCTATCCACTTTGTTGGATCAGCATTGTAGTTAAATATAAGGAGAACAAACAATGCTTTTCATTAAGTGGTTGCGCTCTCAACAAGCACCCTAAAAATATGATTCTTTCTCACTAGTCTAAAAAAGTAGTCCATATCAGAGTCTGGGAAAGAGGAGGGCTGTGTCTGCTTGCTGAAAGTGCAGTTACAGGCTGACCTATGGTAGGCCCAGTGAACCTCACTCATGCATCCATTCAAAATATATTAGACACCTACTACATGCACCATTCTAGCCCTAGGGATGTAAGAGAAAGCACAGCGAAGGCCCTGTTCTTAGGAGTCCATTACTCTAACTGGGGAAGTAAACAACAAATAAATATGTATACCACAGGCCGACTGTTTAAACATATGTCTGCAATGTGATGTGTGTGTGTGTGTGTGTGTGTGTGTGTGTGTGTGTGTGTGTGTGTGGTTTCTAATGACACACCAAGTAAGATGGTGTTAGAAGGACTTCTGGGACATTAAAAGATACCTCATACATAGTGGGAGTAAGAAGTAGTAGAAAGATTTTTTTCCAACCCTGTCTTACCTCAGAGGATATGTCAATCTTCCCATGTTCTTGGTCCTTTTAAGTCATCATCATGCAGTAATTATTTTGTAGAAGAGGAGAAAGCCTGAGAATGAAGTATCATTGCATAAGCATGTGCCCTGATTTTGGATCTTCAGAGAGGAAAGGTCCTTAAAGCTTCGGTTCATCGCTCCTAGGCCATGGGTCAAGGTAGAGCATCTCTAAAATGTGCATCAATCTGTGTTGAACTAATGAGAGAAAATGGCTTTCTAAGGGTGGGTCCTTTGTCTTCTCATCAATGGCCACATGTCCTTTCTTAAAATAATGTGTTTTCTTCAAGCATAGTGCTCATCATTGAAATCTAAATATTTAAGGTTTGTAACATTTATTTTGCTGGAGATTTCATAGTCATAGCTCCCATGTACCCTGGTGCCTGATTATTTCTTTGCACCACTCACTTTTCTGCCTTTTCCTGGCTGCTGTCTCAGATTCACAGGAAAGGTCATAAGAGAATGTATTGACTATATGCAAAGAGTACTATTCACCTGTGAAGAAAAATTATCTTGTAATTCTTCAGGAGCTCTGGTTGAATTTCAGGTTATTATGCTAAATGAAGTAAGCCAGGTATAGAAAGATAAATATTATACATTTTCACTTCAACCCAGAACCTAAATGGTCAGGTTTATAGCAGTAAACAGTAGAACAGTGGTTCCCAAAGCCTGGACATGTCCTGGGATGTATCCAAGGGAGGTGGTTATAGAAAAGATTACAAAGGCTAGAAAAATTAACTGATAATGAATCTTTTATGGCATAAGAGGATCACTAGGATTAACAAAGGTTAATTTTATGCTTTAAAATACTACCAGAGAAGTTTTAAAAGGTCCCTCCTATGTTTTGGATATAAGGGAGCAAGCATCCCGAGAGCTTATGTGAGTGTAGGCTGGCCCCCAAGGTGGGAACTGGGAATTTCAAGATAAAGGGAGGTTATCTTGAGGGCACTGCCTTTGGAAAGGATCAATACAATTATGGTGATAGTCCAGTTTTCCTAATAGTGAGCCATCATGAAAGGGCAAGACTGCCCCTTCATCTTCCAGGGTTCCGGAAACAGCCTACTTTTACATCTGTGGTTCCACTTTGCAGTCTGTCATGACAGAAGTCTGCCAAAGGACATTGCTCTGGAACTTTCAGAGTTGTGTGCTAACTGAATCACTATTCTTCCCAAGTAGCTTGTGCTGCTATTTTAATTAGTAATGAAAATTAAACACAGCAAAAAGAAATGAAAAAAATCTGAAGAGATGATGTGCTGATGTGATCACTGCATTATGTACATACATTGATATTCCATTCTGGTCTCTATACAGATGTACAGTATTGCCTACCAGCTAGACAGTGCCTTTCTGGCTGGCTAGACAATGGAGGACCATTCCAGTTAGCATGTGCCAGCTGGTCAGGAAGGACTCTAGACTGACCATCATGAGACTATTCTCTTTCTTAGTGCTTCTTAGGAAATATTTAGGCTACTTTTAGGGGATTTTCTTTCCTCACTTCATATCCAGAAAATGAATGAAATAAAGACACAAAGAATAAAGAAAAAGAAAAAAGAAAGAAGGAAGAAAGGAAGGAAGGAAGGAAGGAAGGGAGGAAGGAAGGAGAAAGAAAAGAAAAAAAATAAAGGGCTTGGTCCCACATTTCTAGCAGAGGCTCTACCTCCAATGACCTGAAAATCTCCCACCAGACATCTAACAGTTAGTTTTAACTGTAAACTTGATGCCAAGTACCACCTGTGAAAAATGGTCTTTTCCTGAATATTTGAGAATTTCCTACACATGTATTATATTTACATCATTTCTATCCATCCCTCTCCCACAATTCCTCTTGTGTCCCCATAACTCTCATATTTAGAGCCTCTTTTTCTTTAACTATTATTGTACTATGCGTGTACAATTATATATATATATATATATATATATATATATATATATATATACTCTTACATACAATCGGCTGAGTCTATTAAGAGCATATGTACATATGTTTAGAGCTGACTACTTCGGAGTGGATAATCTATCTGAGGACTCATCTTTAGTCTTTGGAGAAGATCGATTCTCTCTCAGCAGCCATTGATTGACTCTAGCTTTTTATGTAGAGATAGACTCTTTTTTTTCTGCCATCAGCATTAGCATGTTGATCAGTTGTCATTACACAGGTCTTGCTTAGGCAACCATATTATTGTGACTTTATGGTGTAGTTTCCCTATTTACATAGAAGACAGAATCACATGATGGATATCCTGGTCTTCCGGTTCTTATAATATTCCTGTCCCATATTCTTGAAGTTTCCTGAAGTTTGTGGATTGTATTGTAGATTTATCAGTAGAATCTGGGTATATTAATCCTATAATGAGTTGTTCTATTCATTTTGATCCGTTGTAGCTTTCTGTAATGGTCTCTGTCTGTTTTATGAAGCATGAGAATTACACATACCAGTGTGTATACAGATAAGTATTTAGAATGCAAGTAGAAATTATGCCTGTTAAAAGGGGAACAAGAATACCCTTGGGAGGAAATAGGGAGGCAAAGTTTAGAACAGAGACTGAAGGAACACCCATTCAGAGCCTGCCCTACATGTGGCCCATACATATAGAGCCACCAAATTAGATAAGATGGATGAAGCAAAGAAGTGCAGGCTGACAGGAATCAGATGTAGATCTCTCCTGAGAGACACAGACAGAATGCGGCAAATACATAGGCGAATGCCAGCAGCAAACCACTGAACTGAGAACAGGACCCTCGTTGAAGGAATCAGAGAAAGGACTGAAAGAGCTTGAAGGGACTTGAGACCCCATATGAACAACAATGCCAACCAACTAGAGCTTCCAGGGACTGAGCCACTACCCAAACACTATACATGGACTGACCCTGGGCTCCAACTGCATATGTAGCAGAGAATAGCCTAGTGGAAGGGGAAGCCCTTGGTCCTGCCTAGACTGAACCCCCAGTGAACATGATTGTTGGAGGGAGGGCGGTAATGGGGGGAGGATGGTGAGGGGAACACCCGTATAGAAGGGGAGGGGGAGAGATTAGGGGGATGTTGGCCTGGAAACCGGGAAAGGGAATAACAATTGAAATGTAAATAAGAAATACCTAACTTAATAAAGATGGAGAAAAAAAATTATGCCTGTTTAGGAAAGTAGCATTAGTATGTTCTCTCCTAGGGTACATGGCCTTATAAGCCATGTGTAGTTGGCTAGGTTTACAAAACTAGGCATAAATTTCCTCTTACCTAGTGGGCCTAAAGTCCAACTAGATAGTTACTGCCAATGTAAAAGTGTCACCACAGCACCATTGTGTCAGGGATATCTTGTCATATTGTTTTGGCTCATAGATCTACAACTGAGTAGGACTATTGATTTCTATTTTTCCTTGAGCAACTTGCATAGCACCTTCTGATACTGTAAGAGCTAGTCCTCAGGGAAGTGGCTTCCAGGTCAATTCCAAGTGTCTTCAGAAATAGTTCTGAGAATCAACGAAAGACAACAGCAATATCTTGCGTTGTTTTGGGGGATTCTTGGACTTGACCAATATCCTGAAGAAAGGTTCCTATGCCTGGCACTGAATTTTTGTTAGACAGCGTTATTGCCCCAAGTGATGTAGCTTCATTAAAACTGTGTGTACATGCATGCACATACATATGCACACATATATTCTTATATTATATATGTATTTTTAAGTACACATAAAATATAATTATAAACATAAAATGTGATTTATGTCCTTTAAAAGTCATCTTTAGTGTTATTATACCTCTTTTCTTCTCTCTTTTTAGTCCCCTCTCTCCCCATTCTCCGATTAAAACTCTGCCCCCATTTTTTCCTTTCATTTTTCATAACACCTGTGTCATCCTCTCTAGCGTTCTTTTCACATGGTCGTTTTCTACTTTCCTGCCTTCTTTAGTTACCCCAAGTCATATATTGATATATAAAGAGACAGAACAAGGTTGCATACATACAAGAAACCATGTGATACTTGCCTTTCTGGGTCTGGGTGACTTTATTCAGTATAATATTTTCTAGTTCTACCTATTTCCCTAAAAATGGCATGATTTAGGTTTTATTTCGAGCTTAATAGAATTCTATGTGTAGACACACCACAGTTTTCTTATTCATCCATCAGTTGAAGGACACTAGGTTGTTTCCATTTCCTATCTATTGTGAATAGAGTGGCAAAGAACATGCTTGAGCAAGTATTTATGGAGTGGCTATTGTGTCCTTTGGACATACGCCAAGAGTAGCATAGCTGGGTCATATAGTAGATCTTATAGCTTTCTGAGAATTCTCCACACTGACTCCAGAGCGGCTGTACCAGTTTATAACTGGTACACCCCATCAGCAGAGGATAAGGGCTCCTATTTACTCGCATCCTCAACTACATTTCTTATCATTTGTTTTCTTGATATTGGCCATTCTAACTAAGGCATGGTAAAATCTTAACATAGTTTTAATTTTCTTTCACTAATTTCTAAGGTGATGAACAATTTTAAAGATACTTTTAATCACTTTTATTTCTTTTTAAAAGGACTCTTATTTCCTGGTTCTTCCTTTTTGAGTTCTTTGTATAATCTCAACATTAATCCTCAATCAAATGTATGGTTTGTAAAGATTCTCTCTCTGTGAGCTTCCTGTTGACTTGGTTGACTATTTCCTTTGGTCTACATAAGCTTTTTAGTTTTATAAAGTTCCACTTGTCATTTGTTGACATTAATTCCTGGGCAAATGGCCTATTCAGAAAGTCCTTTCCTGTACCTATGCCATGTAGAGCACTGCCTATATTTTTTTTTCAAGAAGTTTCAGTGTTTCAGGTTTCATATTGAGGTCTTTGATTCATTTGCAGTTGACTCTTGAACAGTGTAATAAACTCTTTTACTTTTTGATGTCCAGTTTTCTGAGCACTATTTGTTGAAGAGGGTTTCTTTTTTTTCCAGTGTGTTCTCTTGACAGCATTGTCAAATATTAAATGGCTGTGGTTATATATATTTATGGCTAGGTGTCCCATTTTGTTTCATAGATCCATAACTCTCTATTTGTGACAGTACCACACTTTCTATTGATACTGCTTTGTAATATGTTTTGAATCAGGAATGATAATCTTCATAGCATTGCTTTTTTTTGGTTCAGGACTGATTTGGATATCTAGGGTCCTTCATAGTTCTGTATGAATTTTAGATAATTTTTCTATTTCTATGAAGAATGAAATGGGGATTTTGTTTGGGATTACATTGAATCTATAAATGGTAGAACAGTCATTTGTACAATATTAATTCTACCAATCCAGGTGTCTGAGAGGTTTTTACACATTGTAGTGTCTTCAGTAATTTTCTTCATAGATTGAGGTTTTCATGGTAGCAGCTTCTAATTCCATTAGTTAGGATTATTCCAGGATATATTTTTTTATACATTGTAGAAGGGAGTGTGGACTTGATTTCATTGTCAGTATATTGGCTCTTGGTATATAAAAAGGCTACTGCTTTTTGTAAGTTGATTTTTGTATCCTTCCACTTTTTTCAGAAAGTTTATCATTTCTAGATGTGTTTGTGTGTGTGTGTGTGTGTGTGTGTGTGTAACTTTTGACATCTTTTATGTATAATGTTCTTTCACTTGCAATATAAATATAAAGACAGTGTGACCTTTAATCTAACTTCCTTCTTTTATTGATCTAGCTTATGCCTCATGAGCTATATTGAAAGTTACTAATTTTGATTGGATTGCTTCAGGTTTTTCTCAGTACATGACGATATGACTGTTGATTTGTCTTTACTCAGTTTTATTATCTTCTTTATATAATAAAGAATTTCTTTATTATATAGCCCATTCTTTTCTGAGATTTTTCTCATGAACGCATGTTGGATATTGTCAAAGGCCTTCCCATTTATTGAAATCATGTGAGTTTTATCTTTATGTCTAGTGCTTTGTTAGATCTATTGACTTTCCTATGCTAAACACTTCTGGCATATCCTGATTAAACTAATTAGACTGTGGTAGGTGATATTCTTGATGCCACAGTTTAGTTTGTGTTTTCTTGAGAGTTTTACATCTGTGTTTATTAAGAATAATTGTAATTTTCTTTTGTTATTGTTAGGTCTTCATCTGTTTTAGTATTAGAGTACTACCAGCTATGTAGAAAAAAAGTTTGCTAATGGTTCTTCTGTTTCTAATCTTTTTGAGTAACTTAAGAATCATTGCTTGTAGATCTTTAAAATTCTGGTAGAATACTACTATGAATTCATCAGTGCCTATGTATTTTGTTGCTTTTGTTTTGTTTTGTTTTGTCAGAAGACTTTTTGTTGTCTTTCTTACCTTTTAATCTAATTTTAATAGGTCTGTATAAGTAGTTTGCTTGTTTATTCATTTAAGTTTAACTTAGGTGGTTTGGATGAATGTAGAAATCTATCCATTTCTTTCAAATTTTCTAACTTAACTAAGTTTACGTTTTTAAGTTATGTTATAATATTCTGGATTTCTTCGGCGTATGATACAATATCACACTATTCATCTTATTCTGTTCATTTCAGTTATCTCTTTTTTTTGTTTTGGACAACTAGATCAAGATTCTGTTGATTTGTTTGATCTTATTAAAGAACCAACTGTTAGATTTGTTTATTCTACATACTGTTTTCTTTGTTTATATTTCATTAATTTCCACTCAAGTTTTTATTATTTCTTTCATTCACTGGCCTTGGGTTTGGATTGTTCTTTTTCTAAATTCTTGACTTGCACCATTAAATCATTTATTTTTGTTCTTTCTAATTATTTTTTAATGTAGGCACTTAGAGCTGGTAAAGTCCCTTTTCAGACTTCGTTTAATGTGTTCCAGAGGTTTTGTTGTGTTGTGTTTTTATTTTCATTTAATTCCTAGAATTATTTATTTTATTTTAAAAAACTTCTCCTTTAACCCACTTATTATTCAGTAGGGTTTTCTTGTTTGTTTGCTTTGTTTAATTCCCATGAGTTTGTGTAATATCTAAAGATTCATTTACTGTTAATTTTAAGCTTTATTGCATTATGGTCAATAAAGACACAGAAAGTTTTTAGATTCTTTTCTGAATTGATTGAATTTTTTTTGTATTCTAGCACATGATCTATTTAGAGATATTCCCATGGATTGCTGAGTAGAATGCCTATTCTCTGATGTTTCAGTATACTATCTGTAGATATGTGCTATGTTCATTTGATGTATGGGTCATTTAATTATGATGATTCTCTGTTTATATTATGTCCAGATGGTCTATCTCTTGGAGAATATGGGCTATTGAAATCACATATTATTACAAAGGTGAGGTGAATCTGCATCTTGAAGTAGAATATTGAATGCTTAATGAGTTCAGTTGCACTGGAGTTTAGTGCACATATGTTTAGGATTGTATTGTCTTCTTATTAATTGTTCCCTTGATCAGAATAAAGTGTTTTTTTAAATATCTTCTGATTGATTTTAGTTTGAAGTTTGTTCTGATATGTGTTAGGATGGTGACATCTGCTTGCTTCCCAGTCCCATTTACTTGGTTACTATTTTTGTCTTTTCACTTTAAGGTGCTGTTTATCGTTGAAAGATACTGTTCTTGTTTGTAAGAGAAAGGTGTTTTTATTTTATCCATTCAACTATGCTGTATCTTTTGACTTGGGGGGTGAGGTAATTCATATTTAAAGCTATCATTGAGAGGTGCTAAATCTTATTTTTTTCTGTTTGTGTTTAAAGTCTTAGTTTCAGTTTCAGTAATTATAGATGTGTTGGTTTTCTTTCTGTGGACTCTTGACTATGCTTATTCCACTCTTTAGCCTGAGTTCTTGCTTTCAGAATTGTCTGTTGGATTCATTTGATGTACATGGGTTGTTTCAATCTTTTTTTTTTTTTTGCCTTTCACTATAGAAGACAGTTTTGTTGGGTACAATAGTCTAGGTTGGGCTTTTAAGAAGATGTAGTATAGTGTTCCAAATTTGTCTGTCTTTCAACATTTCCATTGAAAAGTCAAAAGTTATTCTGATGATTTTTCCTTTATAGATGACTTGTGGGTTTTTTTTTCTTGTAGGTCTCAGTACTCACTGTTCTATATATTTAGTGCTTAAATATAATATGCAATGGGAGTTTCTTTTCTGCTTCTGCCCGTTTGGTGTTTGTATGTTTCTTGTACATAAATGCCTTTCCTTATTTGGGTAAGTTTTCTTCTATAGACCCATTGTAGATCTATTTAGTCTATGGCATTGACCTAGGATTCTTTTCATTTCTATATAATTTTAACTGGAGTAGTTGGTCTTTCCATGGTATCCCAAAGTTCTTGCACATTTCTCTTTTATATTAAAAAATTCCCAACTTTTCTTATTCTTTGCTTGAATGATCCAGTTCTTCTACTTCGTTTTCAAGTACTGATATTCTATTTTCTACTTGATCCATTTTACTGGTAAGACTTTCCCTAGGGTTTTCAAATAGGTTTATTGCATTTTAAAAATTCCACTTTTGCTGTGTTCTTGAATGGCTTGGGTCCCAGAATCCTGTTTAGGAGCAATGAGGGAATGAGAAGTGACACACATGAATACAGAATAGCTGGTCAGTTGGACTGTGCTTTCTGATGGGAAAGCTGCATCATCCTGGAAGCTCAGTGTATTTATTATATACAGTTGAACAGGGCAATTGTTGATTCCATACAGATAAGCAAGAGCAGGGGTCTTATATACAGATGAATAAAGAGGCAGGTTTAGCCAGCCTCATTAGGTGCGGTCTCTGTAGTGGAGCGGCCTTCAGTCTGTAAATAGCTATAGTGGACATTTTCTCCTTACACTGTCAAAATTTGTGCTTGGATTAGAGGACATCTTTACCATCCCTCTAAGTCCCACTCAGTGAAGGCTTTGCTGCTTCCATGGGGCTGAAACACTGGGATCCTTGACATGAGCGTGCCCATGTCAAACAATAAACATTCACTAAGGACTTCATTTGCTTTCTTCATATCTTCATTTTATTTTGAGTTCTCACTAATATTTGTATTTCTTCACTGAATTTGATCTTCAAATCCAGACTAATTCATGTTATTTCATGTAGTTGTATGGCATTTATTGCTATCTTTTTAAAAAGTTCATTGGGCTGTTTGTAACTTCTTTAAACTCTTTGACTTGGATGAAGTTCATGATTCTTACCTAAAATTATGTTTTCTGGTGTTCATTGAGGTAGTTTTCATTGGAGAATAGTATACTGTTAGACCCTTCTGCATTGTTTGTAGGTTGGGAATGATACCTTAGCATATGAACTTTGTTCATTGGTTGTGTGTCTGATGTGAGAGTCTAGCCTACTTCAGGCTGGACCAGTGCATAAACTGAACACTGGAGCTATGAAGATGGTGCTGGCGGGTGAGGTTATCAGGAACTTAAGTTTGTGCATGAACTATGTTACTAGCGTATGTCTGAGTGTGTAGAGATGGTGTTGGCAGGCTTGTTCTTAGAGAACTCACCAGGGGAAATGAGTGCAAGAACTGTGTGACTAGAGATATACCTAGGAGTATGGTGATGGTGATGGTGTGTAAGTTTTGGCGGAGCTCACCAGGCAAATCTGGTGTGTGAGCTATATGGTTAGAGCTAGGTCTAGGAGTACAATGGCAGCTTGTTTCTGAGGGAGCTCTTTAAGCAAAGCCAGGTAGGCCTGGAAATCTGTGATGAATCTGGGAGTATGAGGATGGTGCTGATGTATAGGTTCTGGAGGAGCTTGTCAAGGAAAATGAGTGCAGTAGCTATTTGACTAGAGGTATTCCCATGAATGTAGAGATAGCATTAGTGGACTTGGCTCTGAAGAAAATCATGAGGAAAAGCAGGTGCAAGGTCTAGGTGACTGGACTGAGGTCAGAGAGCATGGATATAGCACAGGTGGGCTTAGAGAGGGTCTTACAGAGGAATTATCTAGATTAAGTTGGCCTGTCAGCATGTCTGTGTGGGATTATCTTTATTGTTAATTGGTAAAGAAGACTCAGCTCACTGTGGTCAGCACCATTTCCAAGGCTGGGCTCTGAGGTGACTAAGAGTAACAAAAGCTAGGTGAACATTGGCATAAGCAGGGAAGCAAGAAACAAGGGTGTGTGTATTGTGTTTTGGCTATCGGTTTAATGTGACTAGTTTCTTAAATTCCTTCTCATGTTCTCTGGAACTACAGAATTATAAGCCAAATGAACATTTTCATCCCTATACGCCTTGTTTTTTTAACTAGGCTGTATTGTCACAGCAGTAGAAATGAGACTAAAACAAGGTCACCACCTTCTAATACATCCAAATATGAGCCTTTGGGATATATTCCAAATCTTGACTATAGCAGCATGAGTGTTAATGACTGGAAAAATCAATTAGGATGCTTCATAAAGCACAAAATGAATGTGTTTTAGACCAACCTTTGGGTTTTCTTCCTTAGGAAAATTCACATGAGTTTTGGTGGTATTCCATGACTGTAATTATGACAAGTTGATAAGTAAATGTACTGTTTACCCCACTCACCCCATTGCTCAGTAACATAGTATATACACAGTCATGTGTCCTCATTATTCTATTGTCAATTAGAGTAGAAACATCACTTCCCAGAATTGCTTGCCTAGGGCAAAATGTCTTCTAAATGACTGTAACTTCGTCATGACAAGCCACAGCAAGCACCTTCTGTGCATTGTTCTGTTACAGTTGCATAAATGAAACACCCGTGTGGCACAGTCTATTAATTTGTGAAGATACCTCCTGTGTCACAGATATTTGCATAGAGAATGTCATATTAAGCATGGCTGGAGAGCTATGATTTGGTGGCCTCTGTGGAGAAAGAGAAGTAGGGAACTGCTGTCCATTTAGTGGGGATGTAACCAGTGACTTCTCCCCAGAGTCCTACTTCCTGAGTCTTCCTGATTAACAGCCTGGGAAACTTGCTCTGGTTCAGGTTTAGAAATAATACTGAATACCATGCGGGGGCAGAGACAGTCACTGAGGAGATGGCATTGAAGAGAAGCCCAATACAGGGTGAGATTTTATTCCTATATACAGTTGATCAGTACTTTGAAAAATTGATGAGCTGAGAAAAGAAGGAAACAAGCTAGGAGACCCTAAGTATACAGGTTAGGAAGCAGAGTTAACACCAGTGCTTTCACCTTGGGTGAAAGAGAGAGAATAGTAGGAGGGTTTCATAGCTTGAAAAGTCAGCAAAAAGTAAGACATGGAAATTATACAACATAGCTATTGTGAAAGACTCCGTCCACTCTGAGCAATGTCAAGATCCATGTAAAGTGTGCACATTGCTATATAAAATACATGCTTAGGCCTGCTGCTACAGAGCAGTTGAAAGTGTTTGTACAGACACTGACAGTCTGATGGAAGATGGAAGATATTGTATTGGCAGAGTCTTGTTGTACTGGTTACTTTTACTGTTTTTGTAAACACCTAGCATAAACATGTTATGAACAGAAAGACTTATTGTAGTTCACGATGTTGGAGGGTTTCATCCATGATCACTTGGCCCCATGCACTTGGGAAGAACATCAGGTGGCAGAAGTTTGTGACAGAACAGGCTGTTCATCTCCTTGAAAAAAAGGGGAGGACTGGCTGAAGATCACAGCTCACCAGAAATTGCACACTCCCACTGACCTACTTCTTCCAATGAGGCCCTAACTCCTAGAATTGCCAGAATCTCCCAAACCAGCAGCATCAGCTGGGGAAGAGCATTGGTACATGTGCTCACAAGGGACAGTTATATTCAAACCACAGCACCTGTAGGATAAAGTGAGTCACCCCTATGTTGCCACCAGTGAAATCAACTTACAGATCCCAAGCTGGGAGCCAGCCGCTGCATGTTCTTCCCCCCTGCTTTACAGTTCTGACTCTGCACTGCTCTCCATCTTACCCGACTGCTAACCCATTGGGAAAATGTTTTCCAGTTATTTAGCCTGAAAGGAAATCTGGAGGAAATGGACAATTTTCTAGACAGATACCAGGTACCAAAGTTAAACCATTTAAATATTAGCATCAGATAAACCATTTAGACAGTCTCATACCCTGTAAAGAAATAGAAGCAGACATTAAATGTCTCCCAACCAAAAAAAAAAAAAATCCCAGGACCAGATGTGTTTAGTGCAGAATTCTATCAGACCCTCAAAGAAGACCTATTACTAATACTCTTCATACTATTCTACAAACTATAAACAGAGGGAACACTACCCAATTCATTCTATAAAGCCACAATTATGCTTATACCTAAACCACACAAAGACCCAACAAAGAAAGAGAACTTCAGACCAATTTCCCTTATGAATATCAACACAAAAATACACAATAAAATTCTCCCAAACCAAATCCAAGAACACATTAAAACGATCATCCATCATGATCAAGTAGGCTTCATTCTAGGAATACAAGAATAGTTCAATATAGAGAAATCGATCAACATATTCCACTATATAAACAAACTCAAGGGGAAAAAACCCCACAGGATCATCTCATTAGATGCTGAGAAAACATTTGACAAAATTCAACACCCCTTCAGGATAAAAGTCTTGGCAATACCAGGAATTCAAGGCCCATACATAAACATAGTAAAAGCAATGTACAGCAAACCAGTAGCCAACATCAAACTAAATGGAGAGAAACTTGAAGCAATCTCAGTAAAATCAGGGACTTGACAGTTCAGCCCACTTTCTCCCTACCTATTCAATATAGTACTCGAATCTAGAGCAACTAGACAACAAAAGGAGGTCAAAAGGATACAAATTGGAAAGGAAGAAGTCAAAATATCCCTATTTGCAGATGATACGATAGTATATTTGACCCCAAAAGTTCCACCAGAGAACTCCCACAGCTGATAAACAACTTCAGTAAAGTGGCTGGGTATAAAATTAACTCAAATAAATCAGTAGACTTCCTCTGTTCAAAGGACAAGCAGGATGAGAAAAAATTAGGGAAATGACACCCCTTGCAATAGTGACGAATAATATAAAATACCTTGGTGTGACTCTAACCAAGCAAATGAAAGATTAGTATGACAAAAATCTTCAAGTTGCTGAATAAAGAAAGTGAAGATCTCAGAAGATGGAAAGATCTATGCTCATGGATAGGCCGGATAAATATAGTGAAAATGGCCAGAGAAACACCTGCTCCCACTGTTAGGAATCACACAAGAACACCAAGCTAACAGTTATAACACACACAGAGGACCTGGTACAGATACATGCAGGCCCTGCACTTGCTGCTTCAGTTTCTGTGAGCCCATAAGAGCCCTGCTTAGCTGACTCAGTGGATTATGCTGTGTTGGTGCCCTCCACTCCCTTTGACTCCTACAATCCTTCCTCCTCCTCCTCTTCTAGGTCCCTTGAGCTCTGGGAGGAGGGACCTAATAGAGACCTCCAATTTAGACTTTCTCTCTGAGGATGTCTGGCGGTGTGTCTCTGCACCAGCTCCCATCTGCTGCCTGAGCAAGCCTCTGTGATTACTGGACAATGCAGCAATCATATTTGTCCTAAATTTTTTCTGAACACAGTAAGATCATTAGTAAATCAGCAAGAGTGCACAGCTAGTTTTCATGTGACATTAAATCCCTCCCTTCCATATAGTCCATTTGGTAGGTTGCTGTGTTATTTTATTAGGTGAGTGGTTTAAGCATGTGTGGGGTATAGATAATATTATCACTGTCAGATTTTAGTAATAGTTTACCAAATATAAGTTGTCACATATCTAATTTTCAGTAAGCTTTATAGTTATAAAACTGGGCTGAAATATACGTGTGCTAAATTTCTGGTGCATTGGAAGACAGAATTTAGCAATAAGGTGGTGACGTTGTAGCACAGCCACACTGATCTCTGACTGCATTAGCCGCTCCGTTAGTTGCATGAAGTTCTGTTTCATTTGAAGCTGGTTGGATAAACAAGATAAAATATTGTTAGTGTTGATAAAATGCTCACAGCTCGGTGCCCTTGTGCTGTTGTAACTGCAGGAACCAGGCAGGCCCTTCGTTGTTCCCTGTGTAAAAGTTGTGAGTCCAGATAAGATAACACTTTTCTTCTCTGCCTGATTCTCCAGCTTTCCTGATAGCCCTCACTATGGATTGATGCCTCAAGTCAGCAGCATCCAGCCATGTGCTTCTCGTTACTCCAGGGCTCTGAGCAAATCAAATCCTGTCTCTCCTTGACATTGACAGCTCAATGGAGGGAGACAAGCAGATATTGTAATCACAGCCCACTGTACCAGGTCCCAAAGCTCAGATAAAACTACACGGCATCCTTTGCTATTTATAGTGTGTCCTTCACTTGGCCTGGGAAAACATGTAGTAATGAAATAACTAGCCCAAGAGGGGCATAGAACATTTTTATTACTCTCAAAGTTTCCTGGTTTTCTATTATATTCTTTGCCTTCTTCCTCTCCTGCTCCTGGCAAGACTGTTTATGATTTTTGTTTCTACATTTACTTTTTCCATTACCTCAGAAAACAAGTTCTAGTTTCCTTCACTTATCAGTAGACCATGGCTGAACCAGAGATCCCTGGAGGCATATCCCTGGTCTTATGCCTTGATTTCTTTGCAAAGGGTGCTTAGCAATGGGATTGTTTATAAGCCTCACAGGTGGTGTGTGACACTTAGCTTTAGAGTCACTGTATCGTTTGAATTCCATGACTAACCTGTGCAAGGTGGAGCCAGAAGTTGGTTCTGTCAGACTTTGTTATTATCCATTCTAGTGAGTAAGCTGATATCTTGAAGTTAATTTATAATCTACTAACAGCTCATGATGCTGAACCTGTTCATATGTGTTTGTATTCTTGGGTAAGGCATGTGAAGTCTACATTGCTTTTTAAACTGAATTGTTTCTTGGTATTGAGTTTCAGAAAGATTTTATATGCTCAGAATACATGTCTTGTAATATAAGTGATTTAAATATGTTTATCTCTGCTATAGTAATTTTCTCAAAGGCTTTTTAGTATAATAAAATCCAATTAATGGATTGCTGTTGTTTCTGCATAGATCATGATTTTATTGCTATATCTAAACCCCATAGCTAAAACAATACCATAGATTTTTATCTTATATTCTACTATAAGGCTTACATTCTCCCCTCTCTGCCCTGTGAGTATTTAGATGACCTTACAAGGTTTACATTTTACCTCTATTAAATTTATCCTCTTGGCTAGGGAAGTAGGTTGATGATAAAGTGCTTGCTTAATATGCATAAGGGCCTGGATTTGTTCCCAGCACTCAAAAATAATAAGTCTACAATTCCTCTGAGTTTATTTTTGCATTGGGTATGAGATATGATTAAATATTCATTTTGCATGTGAATATGTCATCCTTATATCACCACTCACTGAAAAGGCCATATGTTTTCATTTACTTACTTTTAAAAAAGTAATAAAAATGCTAGCCAGACATTTAAAGAGATCCAGGTGTCTTAGTTAGGGTTTTATTGCTGTGAAGAGACACTATGAACAAGACAACTCTTATAGAAGAAAATAATTGGGGTTGGCTTAGAGTTTCAGAAGTTTAGTTCATTATCATCATGGTGGGAAGCATGGCAGTATCTAGGCAGACATGGTGCTACAGAGTTGTCCATTTTGATCCAAAGGCAGCCAGGAGGAGACTGGAATTCCACAGTGGGCAGAGCTCAAGCACAGGAGACCTCAAAGCCCACCACCACTGTGACATACTTCCTCCAACAAGGCCACACCTACTCCAACAAGGCCACACCTACTCCAGCAAGGCCACACCTTCTAATAGTGCCCTCCCTGTGGGCCAAGTATTCCAACACATGAATCTGTGGTGGGGCCAAACCTATTCAAACCACCCTACCCCAGGTAACAGAACAGTCAGAGCAGGCTTTGATAAGCATGTGTGTACTGAGAGCCTGGAAGACCGCACACATACTAGACCACATCTCATTGCTCCATGTTGGCTTGGGTGGAAACTTTGCACATGTCAACAATTAAAGATGGAGGAGCTATGAATGCCTGAGCTGGAACTACACTCCTGAACCCCACACATTTAGGCTCTCGGGGCATCAAGGGAGTCCTACTGAGCAAAGTGTTTCAAAACCACCACTGGCACAACCCTGGCAGACTAACAGACTACACAAACTCCTAACGGCCAGCCTTCACATAACAGGGGAGATCACAGAAAACAAGCAGAGGCTTCAGGAGAGGTGGAGGACTGGTGGAATGTACTCTGCTTTGTCTCCTGAGAGTGTCTCGTCCTTACCCCTCCAACCTCTTCCCTAGATCATTCATTTGTCTCAAACATTTTGTCGATATGTGCAGAGTAGAAACTAAAGCAAGAATTCATTTCTGCCTGGAAATGAAAACACATTTCTCTCTCTCCCAGGCCTTCTCTGCAGGGCTTGATTCAGTCTTGGCTTGAGATTGGTTGTTGCTATGGTTATTCGCTGTGCTCTATAATCTTGAGATTCATGTAGTATTACTCTGTGTTTAAGTTAATGTGATTTGAATTTAAAATGTTCCCATAGGCTCATGTGTGAGAGTACATGGTTTCTACTTGATGGCACTACTTCTTTTTTAATTTTTATTTTTCATTGGTTTCTTGGGAATTTTGTACAGTGTAGTTTGATTATATCCACCCTCACCAATTCCAGATACATTTCCTGCCCCTACCCAGGCAGCTTTATATTCTCTTATTTTTTTTAATTTACCCATCAAGTACTATTTTCTCTGACCATGTAGTTACTCATGGATGTGTGTCCTTCCACTGAAGTGTGGTAGACTTGCCAGAGGCTATAATCTTATTAAAGAAAATTGCCTGTCCTCCAAACAGATATAATTTTCTAATAGCTCCTTGTCTATGGGTAGGACTTCATGTCCACCTACCTTCTCCACACTGGGATTTGGTCTGGTTTGAGGTTGCACAGAAAAAAATGCTATTTTATTTTTAATACAATACTTTAAGAATCTCATGCAATGTGCTGTCATCATATTAACTCTCAGTCCTTGCCCTAATGCCTGTCCCTGAACGCCCTCCTACCTCCTTCTATTTCCAAGAACATAGCATTTGTTTCTCTGATCCCTATAACTCTGAACTTTGGTTCATCCAGATATCCTGGAGAGCCAAGCCTGGTGTCATACCTACTGAGCTGATGCCTAGCTCTCTGTTGGGCTTGTGTAAGAAGCTGGACTTCTTAGTCTTCTTTGAATCCTAGATGAAGTTCATGGTAATGAGGGTGCATATTCTCCCTGTATCTGAAGCCATGGGATTTACATATTCTCCACAAGTTCACATGCTGCTGTCACCAGATGGCTAAACATCTGGAACTAAACTCTCTATAGTAGTGTCTGGTAGATGTCTGACAAGTAAGTGGGTATTCATATCATGTGTCTCAAAACAGTTGCCTGCCTTTGTTTAACGCTGAGCAGGTAGTGCTCCAGAACTTCTGTTGTATGATGGGTTCAGGAACAATTTTGATGTGTGATTTGGGATTTTTAGTGTATGGTTGTAAGTTATTTTCTAGCTTTACAATCTATATTTGCTTCGACTCAATAACATAAGAGAAAGTTAGCTACACTAATTAATCAAAGCACATGGCACAGGGAAATAGATTCCCACAAAGTTGTCCTTTTCTCTTTCTCCATAATATCCCAATGGTACACCTCCACACCTCCTGTCCACAGTGACTTTGACTGCTATGCTATGGGTCTGCTGCTTACTTGTAGCATCTCCCATCTCACTCTGAATGCTGGTGACCAGAATACTGTGCTAGGTGTGGTTGAGACTGTCATAGATGATTACATAGATGATATTTTAATGATCTCACTTAGCCATGTGATTACGCAGCTGCATCCTGTATAGGACCTGTGTACTTTCTCTTAGAATTCGATAGACAGAGCTAACTGATATAAAGACAGAGGCATGTAACTCTAGGGGGAACAGGGTTGGAAACTGAGAGAAGTAAAGACTAACAAGGACTAGAGATTTCTTCTTCAGACCTGCACGCAGTCAAGGCACTGCTACATAGTCCTACAAAGTTGCTTTGCGGCAGGTTAATTAGTGAATCAGACTAAAGATCAGAAGGCATTAAAATTGGCAACATATGTTTTAAAGCTGATTATTCTTAAAATGCCACGTTTTGTCAGTTGACCTTTTATTTTTGCTGTTTTATTTTTTCAAATTGATCAACACAGTTTAAAGGTTGTAGCATGCCTGACACACCTGTCTCCCAGCTTGCATTAGAAAACATTCCCAGGGACATCCTCTCAGGGCAACTTTCTGTAGCCTATCTTCTCTTTAGACAATTGTGTTTTGTCACAGAGACACAGACTCTGCAATCTTAGACTCATTTTCTTCAGTTTCATTTTATTGAGGTTGCTTCCTAAAGGCTTGGGTTTTCCAAAAGAAACACCCTTATCAAATGTAGCTTTACTTTAAATACAAATAGCTTTACATTAGTCTTGGGCATCATGTATATGTGAGGCATGTGGATATTTAAAGTAGCTATTATGTTATAAAAGGAGGGGATGGATGAGAGAAAGCCAAGAGAGTAATGGAAAGAATTGATTTTGATTCTAAATTTTAAAAAAATATTATACTGGAAACAGATGATTTTTCATGCCCCTCCCCTGTAGCATAAAATACAATGTATCATAGCAGGTGGTATGCCAAGGACCAGCCTTCACCTCGGAGAGAGGTTCTGAGGAAGGGATGTCTGAGAGAAGTGAAATAAAGTCAAATCCTGGGTCCAAGCGGGAAGGCTATGCTCTGCTAGAGACAGCTTTCCAGCCTGCTTTCTCTTTGATCTGCTTTCTCTGGAGATCTCCAGACCAGCTCTCCCTGTCTGTCTCTGTCTCTGTCTCTATCTGTCTGTTTGTCTGTCTGCCCCCCCCCCTTTTCTGCTGGAGACATTTCTCCAAGCAGTTCCCCTAGCTATTCTCAAAATTCTCTGGATAGCTTATCTCCTGCAAATCATAAGCCCAGTCCTTTATTTTACATATAAATCCAGTCATTTATTTCAAGTTTCCTTTTGATTATCCTATGAATCAGCATCCCATGACTACAGCCTCTTAATTCTTAGAGGACAACAAGCATACATTTTCTTTTAACATTACAAAGGAATTAAGAGATCTGCCTGCTTCTGTTAAGCACAGAGAATAAGCTAATTGGGTGGGATCCTGTCCTGAAATTACCATTTCTACCACACCTGGGCTTAACCTTGCTCTGTCCCAAGCCTAACCAGAACTCAGGAATCTACCTGCTTTTGTAATGAGATATATATATATATCTTAGCTGGGTGTGATCTCCTGTGATCACCACTCCCTAAATCTCTTTATCTCCTTCCTTAGTATCTTTCTGACAGGTTAGTTCTTGTGGATGCTTTTGTTCCTTTAGATTTGTAAACCCCTCGTGATTCATATTGCATCCTTATTTTTTATTTTGAACTCATGTGTTTAGAGTTCTTTTCCATAGCTGAAAGGGCTGTCCTGAAGGTCTCTGTGTTTAACATTTCGCTAAGACATTAGTCACACCTTCACCTCCTAGACTCTTGCTGTCTCTGATTATCATGGAGTCATTAACATTAACAGTGAAGACATATTTTTTGAAATTTTTTTATTGGATATTTTATTTACATTTCAAATGTTATCCCCTTCCCCACACCCAACCACCCACCCCTTCCTGCCTCCCTGTCCTGACATTCCCCTACACTGAGGGGTCCAGCCTTGGCAGGACCAAGGGCTTCTCCTCCCTTTGTCGCCCAGCTATGGGTTTGTCCATGTGTACTCTTTGGGTAGTGGTTTAGTGCCTGGAGCTCTGGTTGGTTGGTATTGTTGTTCTTATAGGGTTGCAAACCCCTTCAGCTCCTTCAATCCTTTCTCTAACCCCATTCTCAACTCAATGGTTGGCTGCAAGCATTAGCCTCTGAATTAGTGATGCTCTGGCAGAGCCTCTCAGGAGACAGCTATATCAGGTTCCTGTCAGCATGCACTTCTTGGCATCAGCAATATTGTCTGGGTTTGGTGACTGTATATATATGGGCTCGATAGCCAGGTAGGACAGGCTCTGAATGGCCATTTCCTGAAGGAGGAAAGTAAAATATGTACATTATATACAAACCATCCTTATACTCACAGCAGCCATCGACTCTCATAGAGGCCCATGCCTGCTGACCCTGTCCCAGGGGCAGGAACCATGTCATTCAATCCCTACCAAGGCCATGCCAGACCTAACAGTGGTACATGTGCAACATAAAGGGTTAGACAAGATTACTACTGAGGTTTATTCACATTTAAAAATCTATAGCTTCATTGCAGTTTACATGTAGAATATAAGTTACTTTTAAGGCTCCGAGAACATCTCATCTGGTGTAGAAGAAAGGATAGAGAAGCTATTAAAGTCTGTTAAAGCACATACATAAAAATGCATGGATACATGGAACTCACTGGGCCTGCAGAAACTCATGAATCAGTATCCACTGATTGGAAAATGGCAGGAAAAAAATAATGTATAAATCACTAAGCAGGGCATATCCTGGAACCATATGCCTTGAAAACATGAGCTTGAACAACACCGAGATACTAGCTGCATTCTATTGAGAACCTTGGTGGTTCAGCAAATGGTCTGATGCCAAAAACTAGAGTTAGCCAATAAACTATGTCCACAATGCTTCTTTGGTCACAGGTCTCATACCTGAATTTTTATATAAACTAATTTAAATTCAGAAAGTAGGTTTAACTTAATTAAGTGGTATTTATGCATAAAGTATTCCTTCTGAAATATGGTTTTCTCACCAATTTCACTATCTAATGGGCTTAAAATTATGGTAGGCTGTGGTCTACCAGCACCTTATTAAAAGGGGTTTATTTACCTTCATTATTCTTTATTCTTTGCTTTGAGAAAGGGTGACTAAAACCTCTTTGTATTCCTTTGAGTTCTGTCTGACCTCTTCCCTGGGCTGAGCATTCAAAAGAAGCAAAGTCAGATGCTGTCACCTTGACTATGCTGACAGGGTGGGGACTATGTCCCTTGGGAGTACTCACTAATTCCTTATTAAACAAGGCTCTCCCATGGTCTGCTGCAGAGGTGAGCCTCTCTGCACATAGTGCACTAAAATGTCCTCAAGCATTCATGCCCACTGCTATCCCAGGCAGAGAGCAGAAACCTCAGAGTCATTTACAGCTCACAGACTCTGAGCCTGACCACATTGCCATGAGCTCTTAGTGTCAAAAAACATGTGTGCAGGTTGTGAGTTCCTGTTCAGGTAGCTACTTATAGAGGCACCAGTGTAGGCCAGAACTACCAGAGAAGTAGGGAAATTCATTTAAAGATTGAAAAAAAGTGAAATATTGGTAGCCACAGAAGTTTACAATTTCATGACTGATAAACTAAAAAGCTAAAGAGAAAACCATGACTTTGATAATTATTGAATGCTAAAGAAGAATCTGGCCTAAAGAGAAAAGCTGAGAACTAGTTCCCATTTAGGAGAAGGACTTTCATATTGAATGCTGTTATGCACCAGATTGGTTCTCACTCAAAACTTGTATGTTGTGGTTCTAACCTCAACATCTCAGAATGTACCTGAATATTTAAAGGTCTATTAAAAAGGTCCCATGGTCAAGAATTTATCAAGATGATCAAGTTCTTGAGCCTACTTCCTTGTCCTAGCCCAATGCCAAATTCTTGCTAATATCCTTAAAGTGACACCAAGAGCTCTCCACATTCAATATGGATGGTGACTTTCTATGTAAAGGATAATAGAACACCAACACACCCAGAGTGCACTCCCTGTAAGGAAACAGAGAAATAGCTACCACAAGAGAGGCCACAGGAGAAATCAAATCTGTGGATACCTTGGCCTCAGACATCTATCCTGAGACAAGGTACATTTTTATGAAAAGACTCCCATTCCCAGAAATCAGTGATTAAGATTGTTCAGAGGTCCTGAGTTTGGCACATCATGCAGCTTCCAGCTACCAGTAACTACAGCCCCAAGGAAAAGTTGATGCTCTCTTCATCCTCTGTAGATTACTAGAGTTGAGACACTGCACACAGTGTACTCAAGGACTCCCAAGTGCTTCTATCCTTAGACTCAAGGCAAAGAGGAAGCTCTGGAGCAGTTGTGCACAGGTCCATACCATGATATACAGACATACACATAAAAATAAATCTGTAACAAAAGGACTTCAACCTGTGGCATGTCATTGCGGCATCATGGACTGACTCTTGTACACATGCATACTTCAAATGCCATTTAGATCTGGATTGACTGAGGTAACATGGAAACAAGAGAAAAGGAGACTGATCCCGTTTGGGAGTAGAACTATTTTTTAGTCAGAACAATTGAGCAACACCAGTCTTTCTGTGAAAGTGGAGACTATGTGTCTGGGCGTTTGGGACTTTATATGGTAGAAGAGGGAACTCTGGTATGGGGGCAAGGATATATGGTTCCAAGGTCAAATAAATTCAGCAGATGTTCTCATTACTAGGTTGGCTTTCTTGTTAGGAAGGTGTTCTTATCCTTGTGCTGGGTTGGGAATTTCTTTGCCCATCTGTGGTTCTTAATTTTACGCCATTAACCCTTTAGAGCCCATAGGGATGATGCCCAGGTAGGCTGTTGGAGGACTGTTGACCACAGAGAGACTTATCTGCAGAAGTGGGGTAACTGAAATCATCAGTAGGGCTAAGGGTATCATTCAGCCCTAAAGCTTCTGCTGAGAATGCACAGGCCTTGGGTTCAATTCTCAGCACTGCAAAAAACAATGTAAAACAATGTAGGTAATGGGTACTAAGGCTAAGACAGACAAAGAAGCAAGAAAGCTTCAGAGTGAACACTGGAGACCCATTTAGTATATATTAATAGTGTTCCTGCAGATGATGCTATCTGAGTAGAAAAGCCAACTGGATGGAGAAGCTATCTGAGAAGAGATATCCAAGGCACATGTCCTACATGTAGTAAAATGGGGGACACTAGGTGGCTAGTGAGATCTGGCTTGGAAAGGTGAGGGGGAAGGTCTGTGAGGCTGAGAGGTCATTACCGAGTACATATTCTTATAGTGGGAGCTGCCCCAGGATATAGTGAAGCAAAATGCAAGTGTGTGTGAATACGCTTCCAGTTAACTCAGGGGCAGGGCTCAGTCTGGGGCCTGGCTTCTTTCTAGACACAAAGAGAACAAAACCAAGCACAGGAAGGCAAGCACTGCATGGCCTCACTCATTTGTGGAACTGAAATAAATGACTTTATGGGAATAAAGAATAGAAGAATAATGATCGAAAGGCATGGGCAGGGAAAAGGAGGAGGATAGTAAGAGGCTGGACAGTGCACTACTGGAGTGCATTTAGAGGGTGGGATTAGCTCTTATGTTTTACTGAAGAGTAGAGCACCCTCAGCCAGAATAAATAGAGAATATTTAAGGTTCCTATGCTGTATACCTGGTAGTTATCCCAATTTGATCTGTATACATTATTTATGTGTATCTGATTATAATTCTACAAGCCATAAGTATATACATTTTTACGCATGAATTTTAAATACAAAGTTTAAAAATAGATACAAAGAAAGGTCATAACACACACACACACACACACACACACACACACACTTTAAAAACCTATTTATCAAGTTTCTGGAAGGAGGTGGAAGGAGGTTTTGCAATTTATAACCAAAATGGCAGCATCGCTGTATTAAGTTAACAAGGCTGTTACAAGCAAACACAACAGGCTGGTGGCTTAAATCAGCTTTTACTTTCTCAGGCCTGGTTTTTGCTGAGGCTCCTCCTGTTAGGTGCCACCTTTTTCCTGTGTCTTCACATGGCTTTTGCTTTGTGTCTAGGTTCTTGGTATGTCCACATCTCCCCTGCCTGTGGGAAGAGCAGCTCAGTGATTCATGCCAAGGGCATCATTTAAATTTCATGAGTCTTTAGAGATCTCTTCTCCTAATGTGGTCACATTCTGAGGTGATGGGGATCAGGAGTTCATTTAATTACGTCCTTAAGAGCTGAGAAAACTAGTTGGCATCATGTCTACCTCAGGGGCTGCTTCTCAATGCCAGACAAGAGGAGACAGTCTAACAAAAGAACTGGAACTGCATATGAGGCTTCTTAAGGCTAGCCCCATTCCTGCTCAGATTTAGAGGTCACACTTATCCCTACTCCATGCTGGTAGCCAGCTGACTCCCTTGTGCAGTTGTGTAGCATGGGACTTATTCCTTGTTTCCAAAGAAAGATCAAAGATGCTCTGACAGAGATAGACCTCCAATTGGATGTGCAGGGAAACAGCAGAAACATTTGATGAACAGCCTTTTGGGGTCCAATGAAAGACCATAATACTGTTTATTGGGAAGTTAGATTTCATTCACAAGAAATAAAATATTAAAATATAAGACAAAATATCAAACCCATGAGTAGGCTGGCCTTAGTGGTAGGATTTAGCATACCTGAGGCCTTGGGTTCCATCCTAAGTTTGAAAAAGAAAACTAGTAGCTGATTAAATATTAAAATGATGATGTTTAATAAAATATACTTGGAAATTATTAAAAAGACAGTGGGTAAAAAACTGATTATTGAGGACATTATAAAATATGCTTTTGTGTCTCAGATAAAGTGACACAGCCTGCCAACCTTATTAATTACCAACAAAAAGAAGAGTCACATGTTTGTAAGTCTCCAGGAGCTATATACATACAAGTGGAACTCATGTTCAGAGTCTTTCATCTCCTAGGTCTCCTTAAATGACCAATTATAAGGCTGTAACAGGAAAGGCTTTGATCTAAGGTCCCCGATTCAAATCCAGTGGGACTCCTTGTACCTATGATGATTACTGAAGCCTTCATTTTCTCTGTTATGGGGTATGAGGTTACCTGTGTGACCCCAAAAACCTCATTTCTAAGGTCGGGGAGTGATATCTCCTGTATTGTAGAGTTGTATTAACCAAACTCATCCATGGAGATCTTGAAGGATGCTATGGGTATGTCATCACTCAAAGATGTCACCCGCTATTGTAATGACAAGTTTCCATTTCCTCTTGTTTGTATGAATACATTAAGTGAGTTTGGAATCAGAAAAAAAGTCCCACTGTTGTTTCTTTAAAAAATAATACCATGACTTAAATATGTATCCTAGAATAAAGCACCAAAGCTATATATCAGAACCCATGTAGCCTGGGTCCTGAAATCCTAAGAAGAAAAAACAGATACACATACACACATGGAGGAAAGCTGGGGTCAGATGGGGGATTTATTAAGTGTTGGACTGGTACCTCCTACCAATGGCAACCCAGAAACTCAGCACTTTTATTAGGGTACCACACAGAGAAGGGATTGGCTGGTCTTGGTAGGAGGTATCTATAAAGCAGCAACCTCAGAACGGAAATATCTGGGAGTTTGGTTGTAGCCCAGTGGTAGAGAATGCAATCAGAATGTGTAAGGTCATCTTCAGTATGGCAGAGACAGGAGAGAGAGACAGAGAGAGAGAGAGGGGGGGACAGAGAGAGAGAGAGAGAGAGAGAGAGAGAGAGAGAGAGGCAAAGAGATAGAGACAGAGATAGCACTAGTAGAAGTAATAAAAATATTTATGATATAAATAGAATTTACAGGCACAGTCACCCAAACAGTAACATGAACCATTCCATAAATATTTACCAACTACTTGTAAATATCTTATTTTGCATGTCTTACTGTCTATTAGCAGCAAATATAGGCACATTAGACTCAGAGAGGTTGGCATCACAACACCCAGCATACTCTAGACACACACTAAGGCTTTGATACTGTTGGCCCATGAGGGTGGGCAGGCACTTGATATTGTCCCAAGACACAGGGTGTCACCACAGCCTTCACTGAGTCCTTGAGGTCACACTTAGGAATGAAATGAAGCCTTAGATATTTTAGCCTTTTTTAATTGAAAAATTTACAGAGTGCTTCATAGCACTGGTTTGATGCATACTCTCTTTTTAATTTACAGTGGTACAAAAAGCTATATTCATTTAGTGGGATCTACTAGAATTTGAATTTTGATCCATGGTTAATGATACATTGTCTGATTTTTCCATGATGCTGAACATGGAACATGGGCAGCAAATTGAGGATTCCCTTGTGTCAGGGCCCTCACCAGCAATGAGAACATGAGTCATGCTCACTCCAATCTTGGCTTTGCATTATTCTTTTGCCCTGTGAGTGTCTTGTAAGGGTATGCAAATGAAGGCAGAGGTATTTGAGAAGGATTGGAGCAGAGAGAGAGACCATGTTTTTGTGATCAAGGAAGGGAAGGCTTTGTGGTATGTATTGTCCAAGAGAAGATGCCAATAAAAAGAGCAGCACTGCAGATAGAAGAGAAGGCAGCATTTGGTAGAAAGTTCTAGAAAGAGGACCAAGATGATGCCATCCAAACTAAGTTTAGCACATAAAAGAAGGAAGAAATGAAGACATAACATTAAAGCAGTTTGCTGGGGGAGTTGAGCAAAGTTGCTCCTGTGTAACCTGAGTAATAAAAACACTCTCCAAAAAAATCTGAAGAAGAAGATCACATTCTGAAGTCTGAAGATAAGCACATGGGAAGGATCTAGTTGCTTCTAGAAGTATTGAGCAGAAATCAGTATGGTACCTAGACATGAAGCTAAGCGTATGCTGGTCCTGGCCCTTGTGTCCCTGAAGAGTGGAGATGTGCACAGTGGGGATGCTCAGTAGATAAAGATGTCCCTCCACAGAGGGGTGTTTAAGGAGTTGTAGTATAACATAAGAAGAATGTTTATGCTGACTGCAGTCAGGTTTCATAGAAGGAAGGGGACAGACTCCTAGTCTGGGTGATAAACAGGAGACCTGTAACTTACCAAGAGACAATGCAAAGGGTACAACCCCCATCCGTATACATACATGTGCATATTGTACCAGCACACATGCATGAACACACATGTGTGAACACACACACATACACACACACATACACACACAGACACACAGACACACACAGACACACACACATACACACACACACACACACACACACACACACACACACACACACACACAGACACATCGTTTTAGGCTGAGGTGCATAGTGCAGGGGTGAGAAAATGAGTAAAGCCATTTTTTTTCTCCCAGAAAGACCAAGGCACACGGTGTTCTCAAATTTCTCTTCCTCCTTCTCTTTCTTCTCATTGGCTAAGATCATAGATCCATCCATAAGATTAAATGCACAAAAAAAGAAAAAAGAATAAAAGGCCAAGCAGATGGCATGGAAGAAAGGTAAATATTAGAATTTCAGCTTTGAGTATCGTTTTCTAATTCTGTTTGCATGAAAAATAAAAGAAATAGAAGGAAAGAACATGACTGTTCCTAGACATATTGAATGGGAAAGTTAATTATAGATATGTGGGAGACCACATATCTATAGCACATAGCCAGAGTCAAGGACCTCTGGCAGAGACCAGAGTGTATATGACCCTGAGCTGGACCAAGTGGAGAGAGAAGGAGAGGGCCAGAGAGTGGAGGTAGGGAATCAGGTGCAGCAGCCAGATGGTGCAAAGGTACAAAAAGAGAAGGTAATAAAAATCTTTGGATTATCTAGGGTAGGAGCAGCCCAGCCCTCAGAGGCAGGAGAATTCAGGGTAGGGGACAGGTTATGCCAGCCAGGAGGACTCTGTAACACTTTGGACTGCTGGCTGCAGGGAGAACCTAGCAGACAGGTCCCCTTTGACATGTTAAATAGGCATTGTGTTTAGCCTTTGTCCTGCTTGGAAACCTAACAGTGTCCTCTTCACTTGGTTGCTTTACTCCTTACCCTGAAGTCTAAGACTTCCATACTGGGTCTTAGCCTATGGCTGCTGGTGGAAGCTGGTTACAGTGCTCTGTGTTAGGGAGATGCTACTGATCCCCAAAGCGCTGAAAGCAGTCTGTCTTCTGAAATCCTCTGGGCTCTCCCATCAGGTGCACCTGCATTTCCATGCTTCTAGTAAAAACACAGTGATGGGGTTTTATCTGTAGGGGATGGGAGTCCCTCCAGCCACCTCTCATGAAATAGATTACAGAATAGACTCCCTACCCAGAACAACCTGAGGACAGGCCGTGGTACTGAAGGTCTGATCTCTAGGCTACAGAAAGGTTGTAGTGAATACCTGTGATCAGCCTTCACAGGTCTGCAGAAGAAAAAACATTCTTGTTCTTGCTTGAAAAAGAGCCTGTGGTACAGTGGCAGAACACGTCCTTCCATGTGGGACAACCTGGGTTCATCTCTGTCACGGTCTAGAGGAAAGAGAAACAGGATCATCTTTGCTGAAAGGCAACATCAAGTGTCATTGTTTAGAACTGTAGACAAGCTGTCTTTTGGAAAAGAAACAATAGACTGCTTCAGTCTGAGCTTCAGGCAAGAAGTTTTAGTAGCAATGATTTTCTGTTGAATACAGGGCTGTGGAAAGCATCTCGTCCCTGCCCTTAGCTTCCCAGCTGCCTAGAAGCCACAACATGCCATTCAGACATTTTTTATTTTAACTCTCTTTTAACTAAATAATAGCACAGGCAAGGTACACCCATCTCAGCCTTCATTTGACATTTTGCATCTTTGACATTCAAGTGGTTTTGTCTGGTGTAAGGCAATGTGGAGGCTAGGCCAGACCCATTTGAAAAGAGCCTCATGGAGAAAGGAAAACATGGTCGTGCTGATGGATAAGCAGATGTTCTTTTCCTAAGCCCTTTGATAGAGAAGTGTCACTTTTCAGAAAGCCTTGGGGAGCAAGATGAATGGGTCTGCTGGGAATGAGAAGACCCTGGTGAGCTTGGAGCATCATGGACTCTATTATGTTGCTGTACTCCCAGTGGAACCGGAAGTCATTACTTTTGGCTCCTGGCTGGGGAAGGGTGTGAATCTCTGAGACAACAATGGAGCTTCCTCCCTTGAAAGGACAAGAAAAATCACCAGCCACAGGCAGACTCCTGCCTTGAAGCATCCCAGGAGGAGCTGCCTGCAGCTAGACAAAACGCTGAGGAGACAGCTCTGCTATCACTGGCATCCAGTTGACCAAGGAGCATGACAAGTATTAGCAGAAGGGATTTTTTTTTCCTGGCCTGTCAGAAACGTGCCAAGGACGCCACACCTCTGGCAACTACACCTCACCCCTGTTTCAGAGCCACCCCCGTGAAACTGTTACTCTTCAGAGTCTGAAAGTTGCATCTGGCCCAACATCTCCTGAGACCACCTATAACTGCTGGCCAGCCTGAGCAAAGGCTTCTGCTGGAGAGGGTCCCTGCTGGTGTCCTGACATGCAGCAAATCCAGACAGATGTGCGGGATTAAGGACTCCACACAGATTCCAAATATTTAGAAGAAAAATGACGTAAGCCATTTCGCTGAAATTTTACATTGAGTATATGGCAAAATTTCCCATGTCGAGCCACGTTTGGCTTTGGGTGTGGAGTAGTTTGGCCACTGTTCTGGAAGGCATGTACTACAGTCATACCAACGTATTACTGTGCAACTCTGTGGGTTAAGGGCGTCTAGGATCTCACTTTGTGTGTAATTATGTTCGCATTCACTATTTGTTGTCATATCATACCCAATTAGCAGCTGGTGAAGCTAGGATCTGAGACCAGAGCCAAATAGGAGCAAAGAACAATGAATGACACACCTGTGTGAAGTGACACGTCAGAACCCACTGCTTTCTGTGCTAACCTAAACCACTAATAGAAAAAGATTATAGCTGATATTTGGCCTTCTCTCCCTCCTACACCTTCTTCCCCTCTGCACCTCTCTCCACCCTTCTCTTCCTACTAGCTGGGTTCCTTACTTGGGACTTTTAGAAAATACTGTTACTGTCCTGGATTGATTGGTTATCCTGAAGCCCAGAATATTAAATGTCTCCTTGGATACCCTGTCCCAGGTTCTCTGTCTTGTTAAATAGACACGGATGTCTTGTCAGCCTCCAATTCAGCAAGCCTCTTTTCAGTCAGGTCATTTAACTTCGCTGAAGCTAAAGGCGAGTTCCCTTCTGCTCCTAGAGACAGCTCACTCAGCCAAGCAGCATAGCTTCCCCAGAGACCTCTTCCTTCCAGGCTGCTGTACAGGGGCATTCTGCTGTCTCCTTTGTCCACTCAAGGTCTCCCCACATCTTAGGGACAATGGTTCCACCGGCATGCCAGCTGTGTCCACAACAGCCATATACCAAAACACTGGCAACTCGTCACTCATTCTCAGTGACCTGTTTCTGCTTTTAGTTGCACTGTTTCAGTTTTATGCTGTTGAGTTCTGAGTGATCTTGTATGTTTTAGACAGGTCTCAGTTGTCAACTCTTTGTCGTGGTCTGTAAACATTGTCATCCTTGGGCAATTCATTGAGCAAAAGTCTAAAAGATGCTCTTATTTTAGTTTCCACTTTATATAGAAACTTTAGTGTTGCCAATATGAACTCTTCACCAGGGTATAGACCCCCCAAGATATGACCCTAGTTTTCATCTAAGTGTTTTGTAGTTTTCTTTTACATTTATACCCATGATCTATCAAATTTATGTCAAGCGCGAAGTTGAGCTTGAAAGTCACCTTCTGATCTTTGGATAGTTGGCTGTTCCAGAAACATCTGTCTAAATACTATCCTCCCTGCAACTGCACCTTTGTCAGAATTTAACTGAGCATGTGCCAGCCCTTGACCCATGTGCATGCTTCAGTTGTACCATGTGACCAAGATGACTGGCTCTATGTAGCAGGCCTTCATGTTGATAAATGTTTTTATTTTTTCTATTTTATAACCTGTGCCTTACCATATAAATTTACCATATAAAAGTATCAGGCTTTGGCCCAGCCTGATGAGTCAGTCCTTTTAACCCTAATCCTCCTTCATTCACACCAACCCTGAGACCAGGTCTCAAATCCTCTGCTCTGGCCCACTTTGAGGGGCCTTCAGTCCTTCTACAAACTCCAGATTTGGGTCAGGCAGTACATCCCATGCATCTACCTAGCCTACTGTGTTCACATCAGACATACAACCAAGAAACAGATGCCCATGTGCTCAGTGGTCATTGCAAAAACACAGTGATATGAAAAATCAAAACAGTGTGACCCTCTTCCCCAAGTCCAGCAATCCTACAGATCTCCAGTGAGAATTACCTACGTAAACCCCAGACACAAATCATAAAAGAAGAGTGGTACACTCCATCAAATAATGCAAGGAGTTTGCCGAAGACAAACAAAGAACTCAGTGAACTTAAAGGAAACAGGCAAAAGCTTTAATGATGCTGAGAGAAATATAAACATAAGGCTGAGTCAGTGGCAAAAGCAATTAGAAAGGATTTGAAAATGGAATTCAATAAAGAAATGTAAATTTTAAGATGATCTTGTCTGTATCAAGGGAAAAAAAATCTTATTCTGAAATTGATGAGAATTGTTTTAAGCTTATGATTAATTTGGGACTTAACATTGTGAATATGTTGGGTGTTCCCTTTTTGAATATTCTAAATGTCCCGTTTATTTTCTATGGTTTTGTTCTTGCCATCTTGTGTTTCCTGCATCTATATGTTGTCAAAGTTTTACAGTCAGACTGAAGTTGTTACTTTTCCATCCTCATCCTCTCATCATGGTTTAAATTTTCATTATCTGTATTTATTTTACACAGTGCTATGAGACAGAAGACTGCCAGCAATGAGCATACACTGTCTACTGAGCAGACCCCGCTATGTCCATCCTCTTTCTTTCTCCCACCACTCGTGTTGATCCTGTTGTTTCTGTGGGCAATTTCTTTTCTATTTTCAGTTTCAAATGAGGAAACATTTTATGCTTTTATAAAATCTATAATCCAGACATGAGAGAAAAAGGTGATTTGTCTTTCTGAGACTGACAGTTTGCTCAATATGATTATCTCCACTTAGAAACATTTGGTTCCTTTTATGGCTGAGAAAATTCCACTCTGTAAATAAACAACATTTTCTTTATCCATTGCTCTGATGTTAGATACCTGTATTGTACACGGCATAGCACTTTGAACAGTGTCTCATTGTTGATGTGCAAGTATCTTAGAAGTGTTTTTATTTAGACTCCCTTGCTTAAATACTGAGGAGCAGGGCATGGCTAGGTATTTTGATAGATTTAACCCAGTGTTTTGTGAGATCTTCACACTGATTTCCATAGCAGCGGGACTAGTTTACATCCCCACAAGCAATGTTTAACAGCTCTCCCTTTTGTTCACATCCTCAGCAGCATTTGCTGTTTTCTTAATGACTGACATTCTGACCTGGAGAGATCAAATTTCAATGTGGTTTTGATGTGCAATTCTCCTATGGCTAGTGATGTTAAACATTATCTGTAGGTTTATTGGCCATTTATATTTCACCTTTCTGGAAACTTCCATTTGATTAGCCCATTTATTGACTGGGTTGTTTAATTTCTTTTAGTTTAATTTTTAAAAGTTCTTTATATACTATAGATGTCAGTACTCTTTTAGACTTATAGCTGGCGAAGACTTTTCTCACATTATGTAGGCTGTCTCTTCATTTAATCAGCTGTTTAATTTACTGCGCAGAAGCTTTTATATTTCAACAGGCGTCATTGCTAGTCACTTTTCTGGTTGGTGTGACCATATACTTGACAGGAAGCAAATCAAATGAGGAAGTCTTGACTCCAGCTTAGGCTGTCCTTGCCGATGCTTAATCTTGGATTGTTTTCCTCTAACAATTTCAATGTTTTAGGTCATATACTGAGGTCTTCGATGGAATTGGTGTTGAATTAGTACAGAGTAAAGTGGGGGGTTCTGATTTTATTCTTCTGTATTTCCATATTCAGTTTCTCCAGGATACTGACTTTCTACAATGTACATTTTTGACATCGTGGTCAAAAATTAGGTAACTGGAACTGTGAGAGGTTTTTATTTGAGTCAACCGTTCTGCTGCAACTTCAAACACACATAAAAAAATCATTTACCATGATCAAATTGTATTCATTACACAGGTGCATAGAATGGCTTATACATAAATCAATAAGTGTAATTCATTGCTTTGTGTAGAAATCACAGGGGCATCTCAACAGAGGCAGAAATGGCCTTTGACAACATCACTTTGTGATCAAAATAATGGAAGGGTTAGGGATGAAGAGAGCAGAGCTCATCATAATAAAGACCATGGATGACCAACCTGTAGTAACTGGACAATAACCACAAGCACTGTCACAAAGATCAGGCAGAGAGTCATTGGATCCACTTTCTTGACTTTTGCTTTTGACATGCATGTCTGTGTGAGGGTGTCAGTTCCCTTGGACCAGGAGTTATGGACAGCTGTGAGCTGCCACGTGAATGCTGAAAATTGCCCCTGGGTCCTCCGGAAGAGCAGCCAGTGCTCCTAACAGCCAACTCATCTCTCCAGCCCCACTCTCTCCACTGTTATTCAATACAGTATTTGACGTCTTAACTACAGCAAGCAAAACCATATAAAAGGTATACAAATAAGAAAGAAGGACGTCTGCAGTCTCTGATTGCAGACAATGTAATTATATGCATGAGAAACCCTAAAGAAAGACTCTGTGAGAAAACTTAGATCTTAACATCAGTTTTAGCAAAGTGGCAGTATATAAAATTAACATATAAAACCCCACAGCCTTCGTATCTGCTAATAACAAATGTATTGACAAACCAAAAGCATGACTGTTTTATGATTGCCTAGGAAAAAATTACCGTGCTAAATTGAAACAAAGAGGTGGAGGAGAGCTACAATGTAAGTTTAAAAACACCAAAGAGGACAGGGAAGGTGGAAAGATTTCATTTGCTGTGCTGGCTAGTCTTTTTTTGTGTGTATAAGTATATACATATATTTAGATTTTTTATTAGATATATTTCTTTACTTACATTTCAAATGGTATACCCTTTCCTGGTTTCCTGTCCATAAGGCCCCCTCCCCATCCCCTCCCCCATCCACATCCCTTACCCCCCTCCCCACAATCCCCTGCACTGAGGGTCCAACCTTGGCAGGACCCAGGGCTTCCCCTTCCACTGGTGCCCCAACACGGCTATTCTCTGCTGCATATGCAGTTGGAGTCCTGGTTCAGTCCATGTATAGTCTTTTGGTAGTGGTTTAGTCCCTGGAAGCTCTGGTTGGTTGGCATTGTTGTTCTTAAGGGGTTGCAAGCCCCTTCAACTCTTTCAATCCTTCCTCTAATTCCCCTAAATGGGGTCCTGTTCTCAGTTCAGTGATTTGCTGCTAGTATTGACCTCTGTATTGGACATGGATGTGTCTCTCAGGAGAGATCTATATCCGGTCCCTTTCAGCATGCACTTTTTAGCTTCATCCATCTTAACTAGTTTTGGTGGCTGTATATATATGGGCCACATGTGGGGCAGGCTCTCAATGGCCATTCCTCGAGTCGCTGCTCTAAACTTTGCTTCCATATCTCCTCCTATGGATATTTTCCCCCTTTCAAGAAGGAGTGGGAGCATCTGCATTTTGGTCATCCTTCTTTTTGAGCTTCCTGTGGTCTGTGGATTGTATCTCGGGTAATTCGAGCTTTTGGGCTAATATCCACTTATCAATGAGTGCATACCAAGTGTGTTTTTCTGTGATTGAGTAACTTCACTCAGGATGATATTTTCTAGTTCATTCCATTTGCCTATGAATTTCATGAAGTCATTGTTTTTGATAGGTGAGTAGTACTCCATTGTGTAGATGTACCACATTTTTTGAATCCATTCCTCTGTTGAAGGGCATCTAGGTTCTTTCCAGGTTCTGGCTGTTATAAACAAGGCTGCGATGAACATAGTGGAGCACGTGTCTTTTTTATATGTTGGGGCATCTTTTGGGTATATGCCCAAGAGAGGTATAGCTGGGTCCTCAGGTAGTGCAATGTCCAATATTCTGAGGAACCTCCAGACTGGTTTCCAGAATGGTTGTACCAGTCTGCAATCCCACCAACAATGGAGGAGTGTTCCTCTTTCTCCACATCCTCGCCAGCATCTGCTGTCACCTGAGTTTTTGATCTTAGCCATTCTCACTGGTGTGAGGTGGAATCTCAGGGTTGTTTTGATTTGCATTTCCCTGATGGCTAAGGATCTTGAACATTTCTTTAGGTGCTTTTCGGCCATTTGAAATTCCTCAGTTGAGAATGTTTTGTTTAGCTCTGTACCTCATTTTTAAAGGAGTTATTTGTCTCCCTGCAGGCTAACTTTTTGAGTTCTTTGTATATTTTGGATATTAGCACTCTATCAGTTGTAGGATTGGTAAAGATCTTTTCCCAATCTGTTGGTTGCCGTTTTGTCCTGGCTAGTCTTATGGCAACTTGACACAAGAGAAAGTTATCTGAAAGATGGAAACTTTATTTGAGAAAATTTCTCCATAAGAGAAATTTCTTAATTGGCAATTAATAGGGGAGGGACCAGCCTATTGTGAGAAGTACCATCCTTGGGCTGGTGATGCTGGGTTCTATAAGAAAGGAGGCTGAGCAAGTCAGTAAGCATCACCCTTCCATGATTTCTGTATCAGCTCCTACCTCCAGGATGCTGCCCTGTTTGAGTTCCTGCCCTCACTTCCTTCATTGATGAACAATACTGTTGAAGTGTAAGCTGAATAAACTCTTTCCTCCCAAATTTCTTTGGTGGTAGTGTTTCATCACAGCAATAGTAACACTAAGATATTGCTTATGGACTGAGAAAATTAATATTTTGAAAATGGCTCTTCTACCGAAAGGAGGTATTTCATACAATCCTTGTCAAAATTCCAATTGTCATTCTTCACAGAAATAGAAAAAATAAAATAAAATTCACATGGATACATAAAAGAACTCAGATAGTCAAAGAAATTTTGAGCAAGCAGAATGATGTTGAGGGAATCAGTGTGTTTGCAGGTTATACTGTAGAACCAGTAACAGCACTGTACTGCCACTACATATTTAAGGCTCTTTGGAGTGATGTTAATTGATATAGAGCTTTTAATTTCAATTTCCATGTATTCGTTGGTCATACAGAGAAAATTATATTTGTAGTTCTTCTGAATCCATTGTTTCCTGATTATTTTTATGAGTTGATTTTTGTTTGTTCTTTGCTTTTCTATAGATTTTCTGAATAAATTATGATGTCATCTGCTAAACGGCATGTCTTATTCCTCCCGTTTTCATCTTTATGTCTTTTAGAAAATATTTTGCTTATTTACTTATTTACACTTTTACATGCCATGTACTTTGGTCACTTTTTGTACCCATCCTCAATTCCTCCTAGATCCTCCCCACCTCACTACTTACCCAACTTCATGTTCTGCTTTCTCACTCCCTGTCTGTCTCTTCTCTCTCCATTCTTCCCCTCCCCACATGAAAAGCAAAAACAAGAGTCAAACTCAACAACCAGCAAGACAACAAAGTACCTGAACAAAAACTGAAACAAAAACCAAAACAAAAAAGTGTGGGGTCCATTTTGTGTTGGCAGGTTCTTCCACACACTTTTGCTCACAAGTGAGTTCAAAAGTTCTATTCCCTCCTATGCCTTCTGGAAGTATATTTGCAGAATTTGTATATTTTAAATGTTGTATGGAACTCTCCGATCCCTGTGGCCTATGGAAGCTTCACCACGCTGTTTTGAAGATCTGTAGCATCAAACTTAATTTTAAAAAGGCCGACAGTGAACTAATCTTCTTCCTTCCTTGAGTGTGCAGCACGTGCACATACCAAGAGTCCAGGGTGTGTGATTTTCCCTGCTCTGCCGACCATGACTGCTTATGTCTGTCCTTTGTGTGCTATGCCAGGTGTTTAGCTGGTATTGGGTTTCATAGATGTATTTTAAAAGTCAACTCTTGCTTGCCTCAGGTTCTTCTACTATTTTTCTCTTTTTAACTTTGTGTATTTATGTTCTCATCTTTATTACTTCCTTTTGCTTGGTTTGGGTTTTTGTTCCAGTTCTTTTTATTTCTTTAAATAAGAATCTTACATATGATATTTGGGATTTTAAAAACCTGAACATTTCAGTTCTATAAACTCCCTCTCAGTTTGTGATATGAAGTATTTTCATTTATTTCTACTTTTTTAATTTTTTTCTCTGTAAAGAATTGTATGCATGTGGTCTATTTTAAAGCATGTTTCTTGACTATTTGGACATGTTTTTTTTGTTTTTTTTTTTACATTTCTACTAATTAATTGTATATAATCCAAATTCTACATTATTTTAAATCTTGAGAGGTTTATTTTATGGCTTAGAATATGCTCTATCTTGGTAAATTCTTTGTGGATGCTCAAAAAAAAATAGCTAGCCTGCTTTTACTGGGTAAAATGTACCCAATAATGTACCAGTACTGTACTAATAATGTCTGACTGTTGGAGGATACTTTGTGCCATAGTCTTGTTTGATTTCTTGTAAGTTGTACTGCTATACATGTTCAAGTTTAATGAAGGGATGGCATCCTGTAATCTATGGACATATTTGCCATTCTTGCCTGTTGGTCTTGTCAGTATTTATCTGATGTGCTTCTGGGTCTTCTGTTTGTAGAATGCTTATTTAGAACTGTTCTTGGTAGATCAGATGCTCCAGCAATATACATCATTCCTCTTTACCTAGTAATGTATGACCAAAGCAGGCACCATGGGCTGTGGTGTAAGCACTGACATGAAATATTTTGTTATCTTTGGAGTGAATTTAACTTGTAGCAACCTTTTAGTCACCATTTCTGTGACTTCCTCACAAAATTTCCTTGCTTTAATTACAGTTTATGGGATATGAACATAGCCACTCTTTTTCTTTTGGTTTAATGCTTTCTCTTCTATATCCTCTTATTTTCAGTCAATTCATACCATTATAGTTGAAGTGAATTCCATATGTATAGAATGTAGGACTTTTAAATGCCACTGTATAATGCATGTTTTTAATAAACACATTTAGGCTTTTCACTCCTAACGCAGTTAGTGATTGGTAGTGTTCATATGTGCTCTCTTATTTTTGCCTTCTGTTGATTTTCCTGGGGCATGTGAAAATCTGACTCTCCTTAAATCTCTTGGTGTTCCCATCTATGACTCAATTGTCCTAAATATTCCTGTATATCCCTTGAGAATCACATCAGACAGAGCAATGATATTTTAATATCATTTCTGATATATATATATATATATATATATATATATATATATATCTGAAGATTGAATCCAGGGCCAAGTGTATACCAGGCAAATTCATCCTGAGACTAATTTTGTTTGATCTTTAATTGACATAAATTGAGCATCTTTATGTGGTCATGAGTATATGCATCCCGTGATGATGAAATCATGTTAATTAGTACATCCACCATATCAAACCTGCATGGTTTCTATGTTGTTAAATGCTTAAACTCCTTTCTGGCTACTTACATTCTTTTTTCCTTCAACAACTCAATGTCACTTGAAGACTGAAAAAAAGAAGGACTATTGTGTTTAACTATTTCTTTTGTTTTTCTTCCTGGTCACGGGTTCTTCTTGCATGGTCTCCTAATGTTTGAAGAACCCTTTCAGGAACATTCTTGTCATCTATGCCCTTTCTGCTTTTCTTCATTCATGAATGGGATTTGTAACAGATACGGAAATGTGTGCTGCTTTCTGTTGACTTGCTGGTTTCTGATGAGAAAATCACCTCTGCCTATAGCTAGCACCTAGAAAAGGATCCCGTGCTTAAGTCTTTAGAGAAGTGGTTCTCATCCTTCCTAATGCTTTGATCCTTTAATACCATTCCTCATGATATGGTGACCCCCAACCATAAACATTTTCACTGCTACTTCATAACTGTAATTTTGCTACTGTTATGAATTGCAATGTAAATATCTCTGATTTCCAATGATGTGTCCCCCACCCCCGTGAAAGAGTTGTTCAACCACCAAAAGAGGGCCCAACCCATAGGCTAAGAACTACCATTTTAGAATGACATTCTTTTGAGGAGCGGTGAATTTCAGTTGTTACTTCTTTGAATACCATTTCCCCCTCTTCCCTCATTGTCCTTCCAGTGACACATGTTAGATCTTTGCCATGTGGGGCCCTGAGGATTTGTACTTTATATCTTTACAGTTTGCTTTTCTCTCAGTGATATTCTGTTCTCTTTTTGAGACATCAAGTTTGCGAATCTTTTGGTACATGTTCTCTTACGTTACTTTGCTCATCAGTTAGCTTTGTCTTGGAGTCATTCCATTTTTACTCCAAAGTCACCAAACCCAACTGTTTATGAGCTGCTGCTTTGCTGAAGCTACTTTTCTCCAATTGTTTCAAGTATTTGCAATTGCTTCCTAAGTAGTCTTTTATAATAGCTGTTTCAAAATGTCTGTTGGATGGTTTCAGGGTCTACATCATTCTAACATCTGTTAATGTTTTTTCTCATTTGAGGAGAAGTGTCTGTATCTTATTTAAACCTTCAGTCGAATAAGGCCCTAACAGTGCTGGTGAGGATGGGGCAGGTTCATTTGAAGCCTACATGTTTTGCTAGACCTCTACTAAAGCTAGTTTACTTTACCACTAAATGGAGTCATTCTGCTCTCCCCCAGGATTTCTACCAGTGGAGGGCTGCATTGTTTTTCTCTCCAGACAATCCCTATTGTTGTGCTGACTGGGTAGGAGCATGGCCTACCATACCTGGCAGGTTATAGAGCAAGAAACTGCTTACCTCTTGCAGTTCCCCTTCCTAGCCATGCGGCTGGAAAGCTGCAGACCTCTTTGCATCCAAGGAGGGATGGAAGTCCAGGCTCCTCAAGCTTCTCCATTGACTTCGCAGGCAGATAATTCTGCACAGCCCTGAGAGGTAGAAGTCTTGGCTCTCTCTGTGGCCTTTGCCAAAGAGGAAAAATGGAGATTTAGTTAATAAAACTTCTCTGTAGTATTTACCTATTTCTCAGCAGTTACTACTTACAAGATTTCTGCATTCCTATATTTCCCCTTCACTGTTCCTCTGGCTATAGCAGGATTTTCCTGGGGACCCTTTTCTTTTGGGAATCTGCTGAGTTTCCCATGAAGCAGCTTCCCTGAAGGGTACATAGAGGGTGGGGGAAGGCAACTCACTGCCATGCCATTTTTTTTTTGTTGTTGTTCTTTTTTTTTTTTTTTCCGGAGCTGGGGACCGAACCTAGGGCCTTGCGCTTCCTAGGAAAGCGCTCTACCACTGAGCTCTCAGCTGCCTTGGTGTTTATGTTCTTTTCACCACAAGGGTTCTCCTTTATTCTTGGCTGTGCTGGGACGGGAATGTTGACAGGAAGAAATGTCTTCTTTATCTTGCTTCAGAACCAAAAGTCTGTTCAGTAGTTTTTGAGAATACCATAATTAAATTCTATTTTCCAACAGACCCCTTTGTGTTGTGTGGTTAGGTTTTTCCCTTGTCAAAAACATTTCATGTTCCTGTCTATACTGTCTAGTCTTTATTGTCAGCTTGACATAAACTAGAGATACCTGAGAAGGGAGAAATTTAATTGAAGAATTGTTCCTTTGGATTGGCCGGTGGGCATGCCTGTGGAGCGGGGGACATTTTCTTAATTGCTAATTGATGTGAGTGGACCTGGATCAATGTGGGTGGTACCTTTCCTACACCAGTGATTCTATACTGTATTTCAAAAAGACAGTTGAGAAAGCCAGAAACAAATTGACCAATAATCAAATTTCCACCAGCTCTTCTGCTTCAGTTGCCTGCCCTGAGTTCCTTATGCATCTCTCATGGTGGATTATAATCTGTGAGATGAAATGAATCCTTTCTTCTTCAAGTTATTTAGGATATGGTGTTCATCACTGTATAGAACTAACAAGAACAGAAAGAAAACAAGAATAGAAATTGAGTGTAGTACTGTGCTGACAGAGCAGACAGTTGTCTGGGAGGAAGGTTGTAAAAACATTTGGAACATTGGTTTGGAAATTAGCAGAGCATTCAGAGCTCAGTGTGAGCTTAGAAGATAAAAATGTTGAGAGCAATGCAAACAATGAAGACCTGGTTTCTGAACTTTTACAGTGAAATGAAGACTATCAGGGTTGTTAGTGTGGCATGTATTTGAATTAAGAACCAGTGAAAGGGGTCAAAGAGATGGCTTAATGTTTATGAGTACTTGTTGCTCTTTGGTCAACAGCTAACAACAATCTCTATAGCTCTAATTCCAGGGGCTCCTATGCTCTCGTTTAGCTCCCATGAGCACTGCATGCATGTGCTGCTTGGCAACCATGCAGGCAAAACACACATAAAAATTAAAAGTAATCAAATAATTTATAAGTGGAATTTGGAAGAGAATTGCTCTTGCTTTACTGGGATGAGGGATACATCTACTGGTGTGAAAAATCAGCTGTGCTTCACAAGAGGTCAGCATTATTGAGATGAAATCTAGGAAGTGCATCGCCTCTATGTCAGCTGTGGTCTAAAAAGACCAAGGCAGCAGATAAAGCTGGCAGCAGGGTTTGGTAAATAATGTTTAAGAATTGCCAAAACAGCATAAAAACAGACACATTATCAATGGAATTGAATTGAAGTACCAGACATACATCAATACACCTATGGACACCTGATTTTTTGGTAAAGAAGTCAGAAATATACAACAGAAAAAATAAGACAACATTTTCAACAAATGCTGCTGTTTAACAGGACATTGGTATACAGAAGAGTGCAAATAAATCCATATCTATCACCCTGCACAAAACTCAAGTCCAAGTGGTTCAAAGACCTCAACATAAAACCAGATACACTAAACCTGATAGTGGAGAAAGTGGGGAATAGTCTTGAATGCATTGGCACAGGAGACAACTTCCTGAACAGAACTCCAATGGCTCAGGGTCTAAGATCGACTATTGACAAATGGGATCTCATAAAATTGAAATTGACACTGTCAATAGGACAAAATGGCAACCAACAGATTGGGAAAAGATCTTTACCAATCCTATATTGAATAGAGGGTTAATATCTAATATGTACAAAGAACTCAAGAAGTTAGACTCCAGGTAACCAAATAATCCTATTAAAAATGGGATACAAAACTAAACAAAGAATTCTCAACTGAGTAATATCAAATGGTTGAGGAACACTTACAGAAATATTCAACATCCTTAGTCATCAGGGAAATGCAAATCAAAACAACCCTGAGATTCCACCTCACACCAGTCAGAATGGCTAAGATAAAAAAACTCAGATGACAGCAGATGCTGGCAAGGATGTGCAGAAAGAGGGACACTCCTCCACTGTTGGTGGGATTGCAAACTGGTACAACCATTCTGGAAATCAGTCTGGAGGTTTCTCAGAAAGTTGGACGTAGTACTACTTGAGGACCCAGCTATACCACTCCTGGGCATATACCCAAAATGTGCTCCAACATACAACAAAGACACATGCTCCACTATGTTCATAGCAGCCTTATTTATAATAGTCAGAAGCTGGAAAGAACCCAGATACCCTTCAACAGAGGAATGGATACAGAAAATGTGGTATATCTACACAATGGAGTACTATTCAGCTGGCTATTACAAACAATGACTTCATGAAATTCATAGGCAAATGGATGAACTAGAAAATATCATCCTGAGTGAGGTAACCCAGTCACAAAAGGACACATATAGTATGCATTCACTGATAAGTGATAGCTTGGAATACCCAAGATACAATTTACAGACCACATGAAGCTCAAGAAGAAGAAAGATCAAAGCATGGATGCTTCAGTCCTTCTTAGAACAGGCAACAAAAATACACACAGGAGGAAATATGGAGACAAAGTGTGGAACAGAGACTGAAGGAAAAGCCATCCAGAGATTGCCACACCTGGGGATCCATCCTATATACAGGCACTAAACCCAGACACTATTGCAGATGCCAAGAAGTGCTTGTTGACAGTAGCCTGATATAGCTGTCTCCTGAGATGCTCTGCTGAGTTTGACAAATGGAGAGGCAGATGCTTGCAGTCAACCATTGGACTGAGCATGGTGTCCCCAATGGAGAAGTTAGAGGAAGGACTGAAGGAGCTGAAGGGATTTGTAACCCCATTGGAAGAACAATAATATCAACCAACCAGACCCTCCAGAGTTCCCAAGGACTAAAGTACCAACTAAAGAGTGCACATGGAAGGACCATATGTGGCTCCAGCCACATATGTAGCAGAGGATGGCCTTGTTGGGCGTCAGTGAGAGGAGAGGCCGTTGGTCCTGTGAAGGCTCGATGCCCCAGTGTACAGGAATGCCACAATGGGGAGACAAGAGTGGGTCAGTGGGTGAGGGTTCACCCTCATAGAAGCAGGGGGAGGGTGGATGGGAGAGGGGCAACTGGGAAAGAGGTAACATTTGAAATGTAAATAAGTAAAATATCCAATAAAGAAAGAGAATGGGGTACATACCTAAACAGAATTCTCAACAGAAGAATCTCAAATGTCTGAGAAACATATTTAAAAAATGTTTAACATTCTTTGCCATCAGGGTATGTAAATCAAAATGATTTTGAGATTTCATCTTATGCCTATCAGTATGGCTAGGAATAACAACAAGAACAAAAATGACAGCTCCTGCTGACAAGGATGGAAGGAGGGAGAATACTCCAATGCTGCTGTTGGGAATGCAATCACTTTGGAAGTCAATATGACAGTTTCTCAGAAAATTGGAAATTGGTCTACCTGAAGACCTAGATATATCACTTTTGGTCATGTACCCAAAGGATATTCCCCCATACCACAATGGTACTTGCTCCACTATGTACATAGCAGCTTTATTATAATAGCCAGAAACTGGAAACAATATAGATATCCCTCAACTGAAGAATGGATAAAGAAAATATATCTCGTTTACACAATGGAGTACTACTCAGCTGTTAAAAACAGTGACATCATGAAATTTGCTGGCGAATGGATGGAACTAGAAAAAAATTGTCCTGAGTGAGGTAACCCAGACTCAGAAAGACCAACATGGCTTGCACTCACTTATAAGTGAATATTAGCTGTGAAAATAAAAGACAATCATGCTCCAATACACAGCCCCAGACAGGCTAAACAAAAATGAGGCCTTAATGGGGATTGGAGGGATGGAAAGATCTACCTTGGAAAGAGAAATACCATAGGTTTCTTTGGAAGACTGAGGCTTGGTCAGTCTTGGGAAGACTGGGAGCAGGAGGGATCGGGTGGTCAGGGGGAATATTGAAAATTGGGAAAAATGAATGAAATTGGAGCATTTCAGGGGCAAAGTGGAAATCTAGTGTTATAGAAACCTCATGGAATTTAAAACACTAACCCTAGCAAAGAGTCCCAGTATAGGGAACAAGGAGCTCGATCTGATCATCTTTTGTAACCAGGCAAGGCCTCGAGGGGAGGGATTGGAACACCAACCCAGCCACAAAACCTCAAACCTATTGGTTGTCATGCCTGCAGGATGTTCTGGGATAGGAGCCTAGTATAATGGGCATCAGATATACCAGAGAGGCTTTGGCCAGCAAGTGACAAGAGTAGATGCAGAGTACCACAGACAAACATTAGGTGGAGTTTGGGGTGTTCTGCAAAGAAGGAAAAAGGAAGAATTAGAGGAACCAGAGAGGTCAGGAACACACCTTGAGAGCATGGCTCACAAAACCTGGCACTTATGGGGACTCATAGGTTAGGGAGTCTGTATAGGTCTGATGTAGGTCCTCTACATATATGTTATAGTGTAGCTTGTTGTTCTAATCCTAACAGTGGGAGCAGAGGCTGTCCTTGACTTTTTTCCTATTCATGGGACCCTTTTTCCTACTGGGTTGCCTTGTCCAGCCTTTTTGTGATAGTATATGCCTGGTCTTATTGTAGCTTGTGTTTGGTTGATGTCCCTGGGAGGACTACTCCTTTATGAGGGGTGGTGGTGGGTGTTGGAGCTTGGGGAGAGAAGAGTTGCAGGTGCAGAGACTAGGGGAAGATGAGGAAGGGGAAACAGTAGTCAGGATGTAATATATGACAGAAGAATTAGAAAACAAGAGTTAGAAAGCATGAAGGGGTCATGGAGAACAGCTAAGGCTTGCCACTATATGGCAGGGTTTGAGTTCCTAAACTTAGCCTAGGTGAGGCCATTGGTGGATGCATAGTTCACTTACAATGGAGTCTTTGGGATATTGGAGATGACAGGACCATGGACCAACTACCAAGGACAAGGGTGATGTGGAGTGCAATCTGAACCTATGAGGCAAATTGTGTGTGTTTGTGTGTCAAGTTGACAAGATGTGGATTTTACTACTCAATTTGACACAGACTAGAGACATTTGGGGGAAGGGAGCCTTAGCTGAGGAATTTCCTTTATCAGTCTGTTGTGAGCATGTCTGTGAGGGCACTTTCTTGATTCCCAATTGATGTAGGGAGACCTAGACCTCTGTAGGAGCAATATCACTAGGTGGGCAAGCAGGCCTAGGCTATATAAAAAAGATATCTGAGAAAGTTAGAGGGAATAAACAAATAAATAGTGTTCTTCCATTTAGGTTTCAGCTTAAATCTTCTCACGTGAGTTCCTGCTTCAGATTCCTTTGCTGATGAAGTGTAGCCTGCAAGATAAAATAAACACTTTCTAACTAAGTTGTCTTTAGTCATAGTGTTTGTTAAACCAGAAAGAACTTCAATAACCATGAAGGCTTTCTCTTGCTTTATGCACTCTTGAACCCTGTCACATGGTATTGGTCAGATGTCTGCATTGAGAAGCAGGAGCAGTGGTTAGTTGAGGGCCCACCTGTTCTAAAAGATTTCTAGATGAGAACTCATGACTCCTCATATTAGCCTTCATAAATAGTTGAATACTTAACCAAACATCCCATTTGTACCTCACCAAATGCTAAAGAAAGCCATGCTGTCTGTTATCTTCTTCAGGCAAGAGGTGGCCTTATTGCTCAATCCTACCTTTCTAATCTCCCTTGATTTAAGTGAAAGAGACTTTATGAGTTGATGGAAATGTGACTTCCTTTGGAAGTCTAAGAGTGACAACTGCAACTTGACACAACTGATGGAAACATCCAGAGGTTATTTTCTGAGAGAGAGGGATGATGAAATTGAGCCTAGATTTTTACACATGCCAGACAAGTGCTGTGCCAGAGATTTAAATAGTAGCACTGTGTAAAATTTGTGAGGAGTTGACAGAGTCTTGAGCAAATATGTATTGTTGAAATGAATACAGCACAGTGCCCAGACTTGTGGAAATGGCAGAGCCTTCTCTGAATGGCAAAACCTTCCCCTAGACATATGTGGATGTTGACAGTGTGTACAGAAAATGTAGATCCCAGCTTCCTCCTCCCTTATAGAGGTTTCCCACTGAGATGATCTAAACCCACCTGCCTCCTTTTTTAGCTGTATACAGTAAAAGTACCTCCTCATTTAGTTGTATACAGAAACCTACCTCATGGATTTAGATGTATAAAATACACACACTGAGTTTCCAGAGAACTGCTGGTGTGTCTCCATCAGAGCATACAGCCTACCTGACCTTTAAGTGTCTCTGTGTGTCTATCCTTTCTTCATTCCCTGTGGCCCCAGTTGGACCAGTCCCTAAGCTGAGCAGGTCAGAAAAGTGGCACCCAAACAGGGACACCCAACTGCAGGGAACTCACATGTCAAATAAGGGAACAGGCAAAGGGAGTGGTGCACATGTAATTCTGAGCATTGGGTATAAACCATGGGCCACATAGAATCTAGAGATACACAGTCATACCTTAAAACTTTGAAGATTTAATGGAACATCCGAAATAGGGTAAAAACATCACAGCTCCATCACTTCTTAGACTACATTCAGGAGACTTCTACTAAGAGTAGCTGAACCAACCTTCTTGTTCAAGCACATACAATAAACCCGTATCCACATTCAGCTGCATACAATAAACCTATCTCCTATATTCAGATGTAAAAAAGAAATACACTGCTGGTGAGCAGAGTCTGTGTGTCTGTATGCCTATCCTTTCTTCATTCCTTCACCAATCTAGTCTGGTTGCCAGGACCTAGCCATAGAAATTATGGCAAAAATATTTACAAACTGAATGATAATCTCTGCGAAGTAGAGGGAGAGAGGGATCTGGGTGGGAGAGAGGAGCAGAAGAGAAAAAGGGGGGTTAGTTCAGATATTGGAGGAGATGGGGGAGAAGTATAGAGGTTTAGGAATTTGAAAGTAGGTATGTAGCAGTGGGGAAGGTAGCCACTAGAAAGTTCCAGATGCCATGGACCCAAGAGGTTTCCAGAACCCAGGAGGGAGGACATTAGCCAAAATGCCCAACAAAGGGGAGATAGAACTTGTAGATAGACATGGTCCTCAGTTGAGGTATGGGGCCAAACACCCACCTCAAAAATATTAATTCAGAATTCCTCTTGTTATCAAATGTTAGGAAATACAGAGACAAAGAGTGAGGCAGAAAATGAAGGAAAGGCCACCTAGAGACTGCCTCACCTAGAGATCCATCCCTTCTGCTGATACCAAACCCAGACACAATTGCTGATGCCAAGAAGTGCTTACTGACAGGTGTCTAGTATATCTGTTCCCTGAGAGGCTCTGGAGAGCTGGACCAATACAGATGAGGATATACACAGTCAAAACATCGGACTGAGTGCAGGAACCCACAATGGGGAAGTTAGGGCAAGGACTGTAGGAGCTGAAGGGGTTTGCAACCTCATAGGAAGAACAATAATATCAACCAATCACCCCCCAATATTCTCAGGGACTAAACCACCAACTAAAGATTACATGGAGGACTCATGGCTTCAGCTATATATGTAGCCATGGATGGCCTTATCTGGAATCACTGGGAGGGGAGCCGCTTGGTCCTGTAGAGGTTAGATGACTCAGAATAACAAAATTCTAGGCCACTAAGGCAGGAGTGGGTGGGCAGGTGGGGGAGCACCCTTACAGAGGCAGGAGGAGGGGGAGGGAGGAGGAGGCTTGTGGAGGGGAAACTGGGAAGGGGGATAACATTTGAAATGTAAATAAATAAAATAATCAATAATAAAAGAAAAATCAAGTTTTCCTTACATAAAGATTCTGGGGCCACATTCTTTTGAGTGACATAACATATAAAGTGTCTGTATCTCTTAGTTCTCTCCAGATACCAGAGACCATAACTGTCTCTCTGTTTTTCAGGTTGGGCTTCCCCATGATGCTCATGTCCTGCACCATTGGGATGTGCTATCTCCTGATTGCTCATGTTGTGGTGGGATGGAATTAACTGCTAGCCGTCATTTGCAGACCAACAGAAACATGATTATCAACAGCACCGGGTGGAAGATTTCCCCACAGCACCTCTGAAGAAGAAAAAGATGAGTTTCCCATGTATGTCATGTCCATGTAAAGCTTTGGCAATAACAGTATTGTTTAGGTGGATGATGGGAAACCACATCTCCCTGTAGACCAAAAAAAAAAAAAATACAAATCAACTTACCAAGATTTCCAGCAGAAAATAATGTATATTTTAAAAATATTTCATGTAATTCTATATAAGAAATTTGCAAGCCTATCTAAATAGCTGTCCCTTTTAATTGTCATTTCTAAGGTACACAGTTTTTCTTAATGTAATCACCCTACATGTTGAAATAGTTAGCATTCAGTTTTCATATCCCTTTAATATGTCTTTTTCTTGGAAGAGACAGATGAGTGTTAAGAAAAGATTTTGTGTATTTAAAAAATAAAGTAGCCCTTGATATAAGATTTTGTAATTTATTTGCCATAGTATTTTCAATTACATCAACCTGCATTTCATCCACTTTTACTTTTTTTGTAACACTTTAAAATTAATATTTATAAGCCTAGAGAAAGTATCTTTTAAGTAGCATTTTTATAGTAATGGCTTAGAACTGTAATTTTCCATTTTGAAAATGACACGTGCTGTTTACATCAATTACATTGAAGCTTGATCAATATGCTTGTCTCTGCTCTCCCTGTGAAGCTCCAGATGTTCCAGTAACATCTGTAGGTGTGGTTCTTCAAGTACCATCTCATGTCAGACAGAAAGACTGAAAGCAAAGAGCCAGAGGGAGCCTGCCCCTCCATTGATGTCTTTCTACTTTGGTTGTCAGTGCATTGGTTGTGCCCAGAGGCATTACTGAGTGCTAAGTTGTCTATGTCTAACCATGAGACATGAGGGTGCCCATCAGGGACTTTACATGAAAGAGCTTCTCATTTAAAAAGGCTCAAGGAGCTTAGAGCACTGAAGTGCAATTTAGGAGACTTTTCTAATTCTATTTTCTGTCGCTGACACTCTCAGGTAGATGTAGCTTTCCTGCAAATCAGAACATGTATTCACAAAGAGGCAAAATGCTTCCTTCCTGAAACATAGCCACTGCTTGTGGCAGTGGTTATCAACCTGTGGGTTTCAAACTCTTTGTGGAGGTCAAGCTACCCTTTCACAGGGCTCACCTAACACCATTGGAAAGCATCAGATATTTGCATTATGGTTCACAACAGTAGCAAATTTACAGTTATGAATTAGCAGTGAAATAATCTTAGGGCTGGGGGTTACCACAACACGAGGAACTCTATTAAAGTGCCAAAGCATTAGGAAGATTGAGAACCATTGGTTTATGGGAATCTCTCTCCTCTTTGCACGTGATGTCTCAGGAGTCATGCATTATCTCTGAATGTCTTGAAAGAGATGATAGGATGCATCACATTTTTATTTTAAAAATCTCATCTCAGCATTTCCTATGCTTACATGTTTGCATCTCATCTAAGGTACCTGATGAACCCATGAGGAAACATTTCCTGGTTTTTCCATTTCTGTTTTCTGTAGGCGTCATGGAAGCCCAAGTTCTTTAGCCCTTTCACTGAAAGCAATGTCTTGGTCCACCCCATGATTCTGCATGCCGTGATGTGGCCTTGAAGCCCTTGCATTCCATGCTGCATCATGATCACTTTTGCTCCTCTCCATCAGTGCCTCTTCTCCGTCATTGCTGAGCCACACCTCATCAGCTCCTCACTTTTCCCTTCTTGTTCTTCTTGGCCTCCCTTGCAATTGAGTCTTTTCTTCCTTCCTCTCTTCAGACCCCTTCAGAGCTCCCCAACAGTAAAATTTGATTTTGTTGGCTCCCACAATCTTTTCTCTACTTCTATCCTCACATGTAACACTAACTTGGTCAGTAGGTCACTATGATTTCTTCATCTCAAGCATCTCTGATATTTCTCCTACTTCTGCCCAGTTATTGCAGGTTATCTTCCACTATAGATGGTTTAAATATGTGAGGTATTTTCCCCCTCTCGGTTCATGTGTTAGAAGATTGATTCTCAGTGTAGTGGTTATAGTAGATCGTAGAACTGTTAAGAAGCAGAGCCCAGTGATGGGGGGGAATACTTTCAGAAAGGACTTACATTGTTCTCATGAAAAGCCTTTTACTTCCCTCAAAAGCAGGTTGTAATAAAAGAGCAAGGCTGGCCCCTCCATGCTCTTGAGCTTGCTGTATCACCATGTGATTTTTTTTTCCCTCTCCGAGGCTCCCAACATGATACTATCCACTTTCCCAGACTAGTCAGAGGAGACACAGTGGGCCTATAAGGGAGGAGAAAGGGTAATTGCCAGCACCTAAGTTATAGGAAGCTGCATGGTGAGACTGGGTAGGTCTCACCTGGACCAAGACTTCCCTGGCCTCAACTACCTTGGGGTCTCACTGTGCTCACAGATAACAGAGAGCATTGCCTACTACTGCACCCCTACTTCATCTGTACTTCTATGCTCGGGATTTGAATGTATGATGACAACCATTGCAAACAGCGCCTATATTAATAACGGGATAAGAAAAATGGGACTGTGAGAGGTTTGCACACCCCCAGAGTTGTTTTTATTTTTTTTAGATCTTTTTCCACATATCAAGAATTTACCAGCGACTCCTAGTCTATATGTTAGACTTTTCTTTTGAATGCTCAGATCAGTACACTAAATCTCTAATTCCACTTGCATGAAGTCATGTATGCATTTAACCTATTCAGAGCCTCCACTATGGCATAGCATCATTTGATTTCAACACCTGACCACTCCAAACAGAGTGGTGAAGTCATGTAGTGTTTCAATATTCATAATAACTGATGTGTGAAGCAGATATAATCAAGGAAGTATTGGTGTTGTGGAAGAGACCTAGAGAAAATGAGAGGGGCAGGGGACACATCTGCAGCAAATTCCTACGTATTGTTAAGCAGCAAGCTCAGGGGCAGTCACCGGATGACTGGGGTGGACGGACTGTCAGGTGAGAGGAACTCAGCTCGGCTAGGTAGTTCATGTTCTTCTGATTCAGTGTCATTTTGTAACTCTTCTTACTTCTTTCATCTCTAGTTTCATCCTGCTCTAGTGCCAATCTCACTTCACTGAGAAGAAGGTGGAAACCTTCAGAGGGGGGAAATCTATTGCTAACTTCTTATATTTGTTTGCACCAGGGCCTGAATGCTCTCTCCCCCCTAATGGGAGCACCACTCTGGCTTTATTCCAAACGGTGCTCTAAGTGTGTTCAGATTTGTGTGTGTGCTCTCAGATGCTGTGTGTTAGATGCTCCTGGTGTGTAAGTAGAACGTTAACTATTTCACATATCAGACAATCTTTGGACAGGATGCTCTGATGGATTTTTCATGGCCTGTTCTCTAGAATGCGAAGGGGACTCCTGGGTTAGGTGAAGGAGAACACTCATATTCCGTAGGGATTTCACCTGATCTCCCTGTTGTCTGTTCCAGTTTTCCTGCTGTTATAGGTAGGCTTATGTTCAACCAGAGAGTGGAGGGAAGCAATTTGGGCTATGTTCTCTGGCTCAGTAGGGCTGGGTAGCACCAAGCCTGTGCTGTTTCCTATGGTTAGTAGAAGGTGTGGAGGTCCCACCACTCTTTTGTTCTGGGTCTCATCTATTCTGGGTTTGCTCCTCCATCTACTTTTCATAGTTCTCCTTTGTCCATTTCCAGTGCTTTTAAGATCCTGAACCATACAGAGAGGGAAAGAATGGAATTATAATCTACTCATCTAATTAGACAATCATTTTCTTTTGCTACTACAAAATAATTCACATGATCAAATCGAATGGTCTTAAAAGATAATTCTTTAAAAAAAACCAGCCAAATTACATTTCAAATAATCAAAGTTTTACTTCTTTTATTTCAAATGGAAAAGAGACAATTTTAGGTAAAGAGATGAAATCTAAAAGCAGGTTATACGTAAGTTCCTTATTAATTCCTGTTGCAATTACTGCTGGAAAAATAGGCCTCCAGGTGTTCCCCATACTGAGAACACAGCTCTCTGCTCCCACTTACTTGTTGATGATTTTTTGCTCCCTAGATAGCCATTGTGATTCTGATATTGGATCCCCAGTAAATCTGGGTCATGGAACCATTAGCCGAACATGCCAAGAATGGTTGTTATAAATCAGTGTCACTATTCAGCAGCTTTCTACCTTTGCACAGAGTAGTCAGGCCTGAAATAAAGAAACCCACTGAACAAAAGATGGAAGAAAGAATCTCAGGCATTAAAGACATGATAGAAGAAATTAATATACCTGTCAAAAATGTTAGCTCTAAAAAGCTTCTAGCATAAAATATCCAGGAAATCTGGGACACTATAAAAAGGCCACTAGGAGTAATAGGATGAACGAAGGAGAAGAAACAAGGGTCAAAGGCTCAGAAAATATTTTCCACAAAATCATGAAACATCTCCAATCTAAAGATGGAGGGGCCAAATAAGTTACAAAAGCATATATAACATCAAAGAGATAGAACTGGAAGAGAAAGTCCCCATTACACACAATAATCAAATTACTAAGCACACAGAACAAAAGAGATATTAAAAGTTTCAAAGAAAAAAAGACTAATACATAAAGGTAGACCCATTAGAATAGCACCTAACTTATCGGTGGGGACTCTAATAGCCGGGAGGGTAGAGACAAATGTTCTACAAGTCAGAGATGCCAGCCTAGAATACTTTACCTAGAAAATTTTCAATCCCAGTAGATGGAGAAAGAAAACATTCTGTAATAAAGCCAAGTTTAAACAATGTCTATTTATAAATCCAACTCCACAGAAGATGTGAGAAGAACCTGAAGAGGTTAGTCACATCCAAGAATACAAAAGGGACAAATAATTGCAGACCAGCAAACTAACGGGAAGAACAACAAAATGAAAGCAATCAATTAACACTGTCCATTTTTAACTCTCAATTAACAGTCATAATTCCAAATAAAAGGACACAGACTAACAAACTAGATGGGCACATAGGGAAGATCCAGAAGGAGTTGGGGAGAATCATGATCACAATATATTGTATGAAAAAAATGGATGTTCACTAAAATAAACTACAGGATAGGAACATACAAGAAATGTGAGATACTATGAAAAGACAAAAATCTTTAAACTACAAGCGTAGATGAGGGAGCATAATGGCATAGACCATGATTCAACACGATCATAGAAGAAAACTTCCCTGAAAGTAAAGAAAGGCAAACTCACACAGTAAAACAAGCACCTAGAATACCAAATAGACAAGACCAGAAAAGAGAATAACCACAGTATATCATAGTTAAAATACTTAGTATACAGAACAAAGCAAGAATATTGGAAGCTTCAAAGGAAGAAAAACAAAAAAACAAAACAAAACAAACAAAAAAAAACCAAGACGAAACACAGTCACTTGTAAAGAAACACCCATCAGAATAATAGCTGATTTTTCAGTGGACACTTTGAAAGCCAGAAGAGCCTGGAATAATACATTTCCACCCCTTAAAAGACCATGATGTCTAGATTATTAGACTACTCATGAAAATTATCCACCATAGTTGAAGGAAAATATTTTCATGATGTAAATAGTACATAAAAATTCTACCCTAAAAATCTAAACCTAAATAAAATGCAACAAGAACATATTTTAGGCTAAAAAGAGAATGAATATAACCAAGATACTGTCAAAAGAAATGGGAAACTCTAATTACTACAACTCAAAACACCACCAAAACAAACCGAAATCAATAATGCAATGACCACTATAGACACATACACTTCAGTAATAATATTAATGGCCTCAGTTCTCTAATTAAAATATAGAAATTGGTGAATATATCAATAAAAAACATATCTATCTGTTGTCTACAAGAAACACTTCTTAGTTTTAAAGATGGCTACCACCTTAATGTAACAGAATGGACAAAAGGAAGCTAATCAAATGTGACCAGGAAGCAAGCAGGCATAGTTATATCTGAGAAATAATATTTTGGCTTTAAAAAACTAACAGAAGAGATGTTGTGGATTGCTCCCTCAACAGGGAATCCCTGATGTGGAGTAGATCACGTACTCGGGTGATTTCGGGTGAAATCTTAATTGATCAAATAAATGCTAGAGCCTGAGATTGGGCAGTGGAACTAAAAGGCAGAGCTAGAAGTTTTAGAGAAGGAGAGGGAGGAAGGAAAGGGAAGAAGAGATAGAGGATATAGGGAGAAGAAGATGGAGGAAGAGGAGGTAGAAGATGGAGCAGACCCATGTGGTCTGGAGGAGCCACGAGTAGCTTGGGATTTCATAGCTGGACAATAGAATAGTGAAGTGGTATATTTGTCCAATCTAGGTGTGCAGCTTATAAATATATTAACTGAGTTATGTGTTCTTTCATGGGCATATAAGGGTAGGACATTTACCAATATAAATCTGTCTGGTATAAATATATGTCTCCATTTCCTTTCACGGGGCTATTGGGATCTAAGTGAGACTGGTTGTTGGTGTTCCACAGACCAGTCGTGAGAATGACCTTATTTCCAGAAAAAAAACCTGGTTTGGTGAGCTTAGCAGGCTGGCTGAGGGCCATAATGCTTCGAGCTAGCCATAGGGGATAGCTGAGACTGCTGATGCTGGCATCTAGCCTGATTTAATATGAATTTATAAAATTACATGTTACAGAGATAAAGAGGGAGACTGTAATCAATGGAACAGTTAGCCAAGAGGACATTACTATCCTAAACACATGTATCAACTCTGGTGCATCCACTTTATAAAAAGTATACTCCTAGACTTAAAAACAGATTAAATTTAACTCAAGAAACAATCAATTGGCTGAAGAGGAAGCTCACCATGGGAGAGATTCTTTTCTGGTTATACATCTGATAGGGGCTTAATATCCAGAATATAGACAGAACTAAAGGCAAAGAAGTAAAACTCAAAGATTTAAAATAACAGATAATAACAATATCAACCCTAACCCACTCAAAAAAAAATTCTGCATGGAAACTTGTTGCTGTAAAATTATTTTAAAAATGCTGTCTTTTACCCTGCACTAGGTCTGGCATCTTGGTGCCCCAAGACATCTGTTGAATGTCTTCATCTCAGTCAGCAAAGCGTCTCACCTGCATTGCTCCATCCCATATCACACTGCTGAAGGCTACTCTCTGAGCCTGGCAACAATCTCTCTACCCATCTAGTTCCCAAGGCCGGTTGCCATCATGCCAAACATACACATCCAAATTTCGTGGTGAGCTAGCATGTCTAGCCACTACACACTCTCTTAAACATAAATCCCCACATGATAGAACACACAAAACAATAACCTACAATCCAACTGATAATATATAATTTGCTCATCTAGACATACAAAGCCCTGTACACATCCATCCCTTAAGAATACTCATAACAACCTGTAAGTGTGCAGAGAGGAATCTTACATACGCATCCATGTTCTCTTCGCTGCTTTCCTCCCTTGTTCCAGTCTCCTCCCCTCTCTAAAACTTTTCTCCCGCCTATCCTTCCTTATTGTCCAATGAAAGGCCTCTTTCTATCTTGTACCTGCCTTCACCTGTATAATGACATCATCCTACAGGAACTGAATGAAATGTTCTCAAAAGAAGAAATAAAAATACCTGAGAAATGTGTTCAACTTCCCAAAAAATCAGGGAAACGCAAATCAAAACAGCCTTGAGATTTCATCTTACTCCAGTCAGAATGGCCAATATCAACAAAACAACTTACAACGTGTGCTGGAGGGTATGTAGGGAAAAGGAAACCCCGTTTATTAGTGGAGGGATTGCAACATTTTTCAACATTTCTAGGAACCAGGATAGAGAATTCTTAAAATGCTAACTATGTAGCATATGATTCCACCATACCACTTCTTGGCACATGCTCAAATGACTTGACATCCTACTTTATAGATACTTACTCAGCCATGATCATTGCTGATCTATTCACAACTCTAAGAAAATGGAAGCAATTTAAATGTCCTTCAACTGATGAATGGATATTAAAAATGTCAAACTGCAAGGAATCATTGAATTGGTCTGGTCTACTTGCCTTGAGAGGCCTGCATACTGGAATTTTTGAACTCTGATCCTGTGGCTTGTGGGACACTTTGTGTGCCTTTCAGTTCTTAGGAATCCAATGCACCTCCTCAGGTGGTGAAGCACAGAGGCCACCTGTGTGACTCTGTGTTCCATGGAGCTTGGCAAAGCATACAGTACTTGGCTAAACATTTAGCATTAGATATTAATCTTGTATTGTGCTGTCTGGCCTTAAATCTGCCATTATGTTCTGTTATGCTGAGCTTATAAAACGTCTGAGTGCTTGAAATAAACTTGTCTCAGTCTTGCTGAGATCCCTTTAGTGTGGCCTTGTTCCTTCCCACTGACCCTATCTGGAGATCCTGGTTTGTAAGTATGTGCTTACTTACACAAGTACAAATGTAGTACTATAGAATACTATTCACCTATCAAAGTCTATCATACTATTAAAGTCATTGTTATTAATACAACCACTAATTTATCTATAAACATTTATCCTTCTACCCACAGGTAAGTATAGTCAACCATCATCAAAGTAATTTCTCTCTGCAACAAAGACTACGTCATAAAACCACAAGCAATCAAAGCTCAGAGTTGTGACACTCAGTCCTAAGAGGCGCATCTACAAAGCACTTTACCTAAGACTTGGGGACTATTTTGGCTGAGGGAGCAGAAAGATGGTAAGAGACAGAAGATCAGGGAGTTTGCTGTGAGGTTGTCTCCTTATAATGTCAGAAGCCATATCCATAAAGTCTCACTAATATGACTGCCCGCACTTGAGCTTAACAAGGTCAAAACCAATGCACATGCCAAAGTAGCCAGGAAAAAAGCCCATAAGTCCTCAGTCCTAGATAAAGAACTATAGGCAGCAGACAAAAGTTGGGAGAAGTAATGGCTGTCTTTCCGGGAGAAGTAATGGCTGTCTTTCCTAGAGAAGAGCATACCAATTGGTTGTCCAGTGGCAAATGGCCAGCTCTGAAATCATACTCATACATAACATATGAGCTAAGAAGTTTATTTTAATAATACATATGTTTAAAAAGATATATGTATATACATTTATGCATACCATAACAATTAATGAAAAGAGAGTCCATGAATTTGAAGGAGAGTAGGGAGGATTATATGGAAGGGCTTGGAGGGAGGAAAGAGAAGGGTGAAATATTGTAGTTGTAGTCTGAAAAAGTAAATAAATAAAAAGGAACAGGAGATGGTGTTGAGTGGGCAACCCAGACCCAGACAGACAGATGTGACATGCTCTTTTTCATCTGAGGTTAGCAGGTCCAGATCTGGGAGCATGTATGCTGGAGGAACTACTGAAATAGCCAAATAAAAAGGGACTATTGCAAGGCTGAGGGGGATAGAAAGAGGGAAAGTGATCTGAAGGTGGAAATGTGTAGGACGAACAGAGGTGGCCACCTCTACATAAAAGCCAGAAGTGCAGAGTCAGAAAGGCATCTCCTGCAGGAGGACTTAATTGAGGACTGCCTGAGAGACCAAGGGTTGCTGATGCAGACGATGCCATGCAATCAAGAACTGCTGTTTAGAAGAGATGCTTTCTTGGGATCAATGGGGTAAAGGTAGAAGGTATTAAGGGAGCTTGCAGCAGCTTTCGGATGAGTTTGGTGGCATTTCTCACTTGCTGCTGGAGTCCGTGTCATTGACTCCATGCCACCTCACCTCAAACCCCAAGGGCAGGTAGGGTTCTGTGGTGAGTAGTCCAGGGTACAGGCAACAGAAATGGAAAAACGAAACAAGACAAAACAAAAAAAGAGCTTTAATTAGAGAGGGAGAAATAACATAGCAAATGGCCTGGAGATGCTCTCCCCAAGAGCAAAGATCATTTAACAAAAACCCAACACAACAAGGTATGAGAAGCTTTCTTTTTACTTATTAGTCAGGAATATCCAAGTGACTAACTACCAAAACATACATATTATTGCTGTTGCCCTCCCTTGGCTTCTGGAGATGAAATATAAGTCCTTATTGCTCAAGATGCCATGCACTTCAAACATTGGATTCAGAGAACCTGAGTTCAATCTAACTTGAAAGCTTCTTCCCGGAGGATTAGCTTTCGTTGTACCAAAAGGAACTATGTTTAAAATTTCCAAAGGAGGGAAGCAACCAGTAGTTCTATCAGCTACGATGCCTATGAACTACAGTGACAAGCATGGGACTAAATCTTAATAGTGTAATAGTGGTATGTGTTCCTTGGCGGTAACCAAAAGCTCTTTAATTGGACTTTAGGAGGTCCAGTCAAAAAGAGGTAAGTCATGCTTGGTAGTGAAAACCTAGACAACTACTTGCAACTAGTGAAGTCATGGCTCTTAGAGAAGAACTTACAATTCCCTCTTCAGTAAACCATCATAATCCTAACTACATTTTAAATATTTATCCATACATCCACAGAAAAGTATACCCTTCACCCTCATCAAGGAAATTTCTTTGCAATAGAAAGAGAGACCATTACAGAAAACCACAACCAATCAAAATGTAGTTATATAGCCCAGTCCCAACCCAAATATCCACAACATAATTCCTGTACCTGTGGCTCAGGGATCATTGTGGAAAAGAGCTGGAAAGTTTGTAAAAGTCAGAGCGCCAGAAATTTGCTGTAACATTCTGTCTCCTAGAAATGTCAGAGAAACTACTATAGCCATGATGTTTCTCGAGCATGGCTGCTTAAACAAGAATAACACCTACAGACATGGTAAGATGAAAGGGAAAACACTAATTAGTAAGATCTCAACCATAGACAAAAAATGACAGGCAATTAAGGGATGATGCCATTGAAGAAATAGTCGTCACGAAAATTGATTATCCAATACTAAATTGTAAGCTCTGTATATACATAATACAGGCATGCATGGCTGAGCAGGTCGTTTATATCTTTAGAGAGATTATTTATATGATTATGTAATTTTATTTTTAAATTTTATTTATGCAATTTTATATATTTAATTTATATTATATATGTATATATACGTATATATGTATATATTTCAAGAGAGGGGTTTTATATATAGCAGTGTTTGTAGAGAGGAAAGGGAGGAGTGATATAATTAAAATCTCAAAAATAAAAACATATAACAACAAAAAAGAAGTTAGGACATAAAAGGAACTGGCTAATTTAGTACTGATTAGAAAAAGATGAAATTGTTTAGTGATTCAAGGCAACACACATATAAAGCTGTATAATATATAATAATAAATTTGGAACTCTAAAAAAAACAGAAGAAAACATTGTCTTAGGCATTGTAATCAATATAGAGCTAATTTATGAAGCCAGATACATGAATTCTACGCAAAGACTCTGCCATTTTGTACAGTGGGCTTACAGGGCTGGGTGTCCCAGAACCAGGATGCTAAGGAGTAACTGTACTTTAAATATTGCTGCTTTTATTGTACCTTTGAATGAATTCATCCATTTATTTAAAGCCCTTCTTCACTCTGGGCCCCACATTCTGTGATGCAAGACATGTAGGATGCCTAAGTTGAGGGTGGGAGAGGCTGGAGCACCCAGATCTTTTCTCAACAGAGATGAGGGCTTCTTGGAAGCTGCTGCTTTAGTCTTCCCCCAACTCTGTGTATTTTAGGCTCTGCCCCAGGCCAACTGAATTATTCCAGGTAGTAGGGAGCAGCTTAGTACTCAGGTTCAAATCTAAATCTTGTGCCCTGTTCCCAGCCTCTATGCTGGAGTGGAAATGGTTAATTAACCAGGGTTGATCTTTTCAAGGAGAAACAGCTGAACCTCTCCCCTCCCCAAGGTGGTGATTTCTTGGCCCAGAGGACTGTCTTATAACAGTTACCAACGAACACGTCCATTGCATCATAGACCCTAACATGAGGCATAAACGGGATGAGGGGACTCCCCGGCAGCTTTTGCTAGCCTTCAATTTCATATAGTTTCACCTCCAGTGGTAGAAAAATCAATGAGGAATTCATGTGGGAAATGGATTTAGTTGTTAGTAGGGAGCAGTTGCTAAGAGATCAGAAGAGGATATGGTGATGCATTCTGCCTGCCAGGAGAGTCTGCAGGGTGACTGAATGGAACAATTGTTCTAGGTAGAAGCTGTCAGGAATTTTAGTGAGCCTCTCTCCCTGTTTGATGGATTCATTTGTAAACTATCTTAGAGACACAAGTGTTTCCAGTAAAACGCAGGTACCCTGCAAAGCAGACACCGGTGGTAGATGGCCAGTGTCACTCACAGCTCAGGCAGACTGCGTAATTCAAGTCTGGGTACCCCTTGTAACTTGGCAGACTCAGGTCAGGTTGTCTGAAATACTGCTCCAGTTCTAGAAAGTTAAAGCCAGAACTCTGAAGGCAAGCATTCAGGAACTGCATCACTTTGGCTTCAGAAAGTTTTTGTCAAACTATCATTGAGGTTCCATACAGTATCCATGGGTCAGACATGTCCCTGCTTCCTTTTCAGGAGCCACCAAAGGGTTATTGTCTTAATAAGGTTTCTGCTGGTGTGATGAGACACCATAACCAAAAGAAACTTGGGGAGGAAAGTACATCACTGCAGGAAGCCAGGGCAGGAAATCAAGGCAGGAACCTGGAGACAGGAACTGAAGCAGAGACATGGAGGAACACTGGTTACTACTGGCTTGCTCCCCATGGCTAGTTCAATTTGTTTCCTATAATTCTCAGGACTGACCACCTGTGCAAATAGGACACCACCCACAGTGGGATGGACCCTCTTATATCAAACATTAACCAAGAAAATGACTCACAGACTTACTGAAAGGTACATCTTATGTTGATATTTCCTCAATTGAGGTCTCCCTTGCCAAAATGCAGCCGGCTTGTGTCAAACTGACATAAAAATAATCAACACAGTTGCAATCCCTCTCATTGATCTCTATGGGGACCACAGTTCAATGTTGCCCTGCCTAGAACTTATGGCTTGATCAACAAGGGTCCAGAATTTGCTCTGATCCCTGTGGCCACCCCAGGTTCTCAGGGAAGATGCACAGCCTTGCACACAAGCCTTTTCACAAACATGCTGGGCTCACTGAACAACACCAGGCAGAAATCGAGCCCATGCAGTGACCAGTGAAACCTCCTCAAATGTTGGGTTTTATGGTACTCTATACATGAAAGAATGAAAAGGCAAGCTTTCTATTTAGATATTGTGGTGGTCTGTATATGCTTGGCTCAGGAAGTGGCACTATTAGGAGGTTTGGCTTTGTTGGAATAGGTGTGTCACTGTGGGCATGGGCTTAAGACCCTCATTCTAGCTGCCTGGAAAGCCAGTATTCTGGTAGCAGCTTTCAGATGGAGACACAGAATTCTCAGCTTCAGTTGTACCTTGGCCTGGATACTGCCCTGCTCCTACCTTGATGATAATGGTCTGAACCTCTGAACCTGTAAGTCACCTCCAATTAAATGTTTTCCTTATAAGAGTTGCCTTGGTCATGAAGTATGTTTACAACAGAAAAACCCTAACTAAGACAGATAACATCTAACACTGGGCCTCATGAGGTGATTACTTCCATTGAGCACTTGGTACTCCAACCGGTCACTGTTCAAGGTCCTGCTCACTTGCCAAGTGCTTTTTCAATCCATACAGACTAGACTCTCCAGGGGACCTTCATAAAACTGCGTGTGAACTGAAACATGACTGTATGGTTCTGGATGCCTGGAAGGTTAACTTTGTGAATGAGTACAGACTTAGCTGGTTGCATTCAAGCTCTTTCTTATAGTCTGCTCTGATGGTTCTCTCTGGAGTTTTGTAGTGTCTGTCTGTCTGTCTATCTATCTATCTATCTATCTATCTATCTATCTATCTATCTATCCATCCATCTATTTTTCCAGACAATGTTCAGGAAGCGCTCTTGTCTTCTCTGGCTGTCCTGAATTTCCCACAGGCATAATGCAGTCTGCACTGGTTTTTGGAAAAGTATGCTGAAGGCTGAGCTGGCCCCAGGCTAGGTTTTGTTTCACAGTTTCTGGTTGCTCTGCAATGTGTTAACTTGATGCTCTACTACTACCAATCTGCAATTCAAGAGGACCAAATCTTTCATTTCAACTTCTCTTCTCATTGGCAATGCTCAGTCCTGGCCTTGCCTTCCTCTCTAGCTTAGCTGGAAGGCAGATGTCTCTTCTTTCCCCATCTTGCTCAGGCCTAGCATGGATGCTTCTTCTGTCAGACAGACAGTGCTGGTAAAGGGCATACATTGCATGCCTCCGAGCAGTGCCTTTAAGATCCCAGAGAAGTGTTTAAGGTGTATTTATTAAAAATCAGCATTTTCCAGCAATAGTCAAAGAGAATATGTTTTAAGAGCTGGATAAAGCACATTTGCTCCTCTAAGTTGTTTTATGTGATGATTAATGTTTGTCATGTAACTTTAATGAGAAGTATGCTATTCATAACAATTTTAAATGGCCATTTGAATATGAGTCATTTGAGATAACTCATAGAAACCCAGTAACATTTTCCCTGACCTCTATGCTCCTTAAAACATTAGTGGTTAAATCAGCAGTCTCTCTCTCTCTCTCTCTCTCTCTCTCTCTCTCTCTCTCTCTCTCTCAGGAAAGGTTTACTACAAATAAACCTTTTACTCTGCTATGTGACTTAGATTTCTCCTCTCCCCCAACAGCCTGCTCTTTTCAACCATGTCTATAAAGGAAAGCATGTGCACTGGGGATGTTGTCAGTGGTAGTATGATGGAATTTGAGAAGAAGGCTATCAAAGCCTGGGCTCTGGAAGCCCCAGCAGGCTGTGCCTGACCCTAGTGTACCCATTATAGAGGCAAGTAATAATGGAGAGCTGAGAAAAGAAGTAGAGGACAAGGCTAGGTGCTTCTCTCACACATTTTGTAGGAACAGAGACCTTTGGGGGTGTCCATAGCCTTGGGTGACTGTGTCCTCACCCCCACACTGGTCTCTGCCTTTGTTCAACTAAGTTAGCATTGGAGTAAGAGGGATCATTGCTTCTTTAGGCAGTATGCTGGCCACACGAACTATGACTCATGTTTGGTAAGTGCTCCTCAGCCTGCTCTCTGTCTGTCTGTCTGTCTGTCTGTCTGTCTGTCTGTCTGTCTGTCTGTGTGTGGGAGCACTGGGGATATGCAAAGCCTGTCGGCTGGTTTTGCATCTTAGCACCTGACAAAAGAGCCAGCATACACACACTACTGCTATTTCCCCTCACTAACTACATCACTTTCCATGTCTCCTTCTCTCTGGCCTTGCACAGAGATAACCTGAGGGCAGAGATAAGCAGCTGAACAAGCAGGCACAGTACCATGGGTTTTGGAAACAAAGGCATATTGGAATCTCTGAGCCAGACCATTCCATGCATGGAAAAAGAAAAAAAATGTTTTGTGGATCTTTGAAGGCTATCTCTTGGAGTGGGGATGGAGGGAGCACCCAAAGAATGGATATGATGGGACAGCCTTGACAGTTATAAGATATATGTTATGACAACAGTCATACATTGTACTGGGAGGTAAGTGAGCTGGTTGCAACCACTTGGGAACTATCATGAGGTCAAAGCCTTGCTGAGGTTCGTTTGAGTTAATAGGGAACTAGATGCCTATGTTAGCTGGGAGGGGGCAGATAAGGGAAGTAATGGCTTTTCTTAACAAACACTTTATGAAGTCGCTAAGGAATGCTGGCTTTAAGTAGCAATTCTTTTTTCCTACCAGAGGTGAGGCCAGAATGTCCTTTAGGACATTCAGTGGCAACCTCATTTTGATGGTATTTGTAGGGGTGCAATTGGAGCTAACACGACAGTTTTTTCCATTGGAGGGATGTGTGTGTGTGTGTGTGTTTGTGTGTGTGTGTGTGTGTGTGTGTGTGTGTGTGACAGTCACTAGCTTCTTAGAGAAAGGATAGGATTGTCATGTGCAGAGATGGGTAGGGATGTCATGGAGGTCCCAAGAAGGCTGGGATGTTGGTAAAAGGTGGGGGAGTCAGGAGGCTGAAATTAATCTCATTAGTAGCATCTGGTTTATTGACCATCAGGTAATTTTGCCTGAAAGAACTTAAAGAGATAATGTGCAGGATAGTTTTATGTCAATGTGACACAATTTAAAGCCATCTGAGAGGAGGGAAACTCAATTAAGAAAAGACCTCTAGAAGATCTATCTGTACACAAGTCTGTAGGGCATTTTCTTAAATAGAGATTGATGGAGAAGGGACCAGCCTATTGTGGGTGGTTCCAGCCCTGAGCTGGTGGTCCTGGGTTCTGTTAGAAAGCAGGCAGAGCAAGCCATGGGGAACAAGCCAGTAGGCAGTACCTCTCTGTGGCCTCTGCATCAACCTCCGTCTCCAGGTTCTTTCTCTGCTTGAGTTCCTGTCCTGACTTTTTTGATGATGAACTGTGATATGAAAGTGTAAGCTGAACAAACCCTTTCCTCCCCAAATTGCTTTGTTCATGGGGTTTCGTCACAGCTTTAGTAACTCTACCTAAGACAGACAGGGAGCAATGAGAAAGATAAGAACGGTGTGCCAAAGAAGGGATAGAAGCCAGAGCCCCACGGGAGATGGAAAAGGGGAACTTCTGGAAGCTGTAGTTTGTGAGTCAGATCCTGTAAGTCTTGAATCCTCTCTTCCTGTTAGCAATTTCTTTAGGCTCCGCCCAACTGTTACCTAGCAACAGCTTGCCAGCACCTTAAGTGTAAGGACTGTTTCTTTCCCTCTCCCTCTCTGCCCGCTTCCCCTTTACCTCTCCCCCTCTGTCCTTCTTCCCCTCCCCCACTCCTCCTCTTTCCCCCTCTCCACCTTTCCCCTTCTGCTCTTCTCCTTACCCCCTCCCCCGCTTTTCCCTCCACCCCCTTTTCCTCTCTCTCCTTCCCTTCCCTCTTATTGGGTCCCTTCCTCTCAGACCCTCTCCCCTCTGCCCTCTCCCTCTTTCTTCCTCCTCGTTTTTTTTAGTAGCACCTATACTGGAGAAGTGAGTTGGTTATGCAATAGTTGCAGGGTCAAAGTTGATTCCTGGATGGTGTCTGTCAGCTGAGTGGAAACCTGCTGGGACAGATTCGAGATAGAAAATAAAGTTAAGGAGTTTAGGGGTATCTGTACCTCAGATGTATACTTGAAATGTCAGTTCAGAGCCTGTTTGACCTGTGACAGAAAGAGACGCAAGTCACGACTTGTCCAAAGGCTTACAAGACTTTTTAAAAGTTGACAAAAAGATAATTTTTTTAAAGATATCATCAGGGCCACTGTCTGTAATCTGCACTGAAATCCAAATTGTGGAGAAAGCAGAAAACAAGTGTTTGCAGCAGGCTCATGCCTTTGAGCCATAACAAAAATAATGGCTAAAAATTATCAATGTAAACATGACCAATCATCTGTGATAAGACAGAAACTTCCTGGCAGGAAAGAGAACCAAGGAAAAGAAGAGCTTGAGGGCCTGGAAGACAGTTCTGGATGGAAGCATGAACACTCTTTCCTCAGTCCAATGGTCCTCACACCAGTACCTAAAGAGGGCTGGATAGATGGAGATTGGACAAAGATGTTTTCAACACAATGAGAAGCACCTTGAAGTTCATATTTGGGAAAGAAAACAACCAAAGGAAATTTCAGTTTTCGAGCCTGTGACTATGTTAATTTTTCAAATAGCTTTAGCAGTCAGAGCTTACGGCTTTCGCCAAGACTAATGATGTCTCAGAGCTCCATTGATCAGTATGTTAAACTTTTGAACTTTGAAGTTTTAATATCATATGATTCATCTGTGAGTCTTGTTTCTCTTATGCCGTAAGTCACTTCTCAGATCTTCACAGCTTGTGTGAACCTTTCATTTCCTCATATCCTATCCTTTACCGTGAGACATAGGTGATTGAGTACTGACAGTAATCATTGAAAATGCAAGTCCTTTTTAGTAAGTCATGACAACATGGCAGTTTGTGGTTTGCTCTTTCACTGAAACCTGTTCAGTGACTGTACCTTTCTTGAAGGAAGCCTGCCTGTTTATTTACAAAAAGCAAGGCCTGGTTTTTATTTATACTTGAAACCAACTTAAGGTTAAATTTAAGACTCAGGTGATTATTGGTAAGTATTTCTTTAAGTTTTTAAATGTGTATTATCAGCAAGAAACAAGTTCATTGTTTTGCATGCACAGTTATCATAAAGACAGAATTGAGCAGGTAGTAATGGTGGAGGGGCTGGCCAGGGCCTGCTTCCTGGTATAGCAACAGGTGACAGGGCTGTCTAATTATCCGATGAAGATAGGGCCCTGGGGCATGATGAGGACAGCCATCACAGAGCTCCTAGAAGGACAAGTCTTACTGGAGTGAACAGGAAGCATAGACCAAGAACATCTGGATCAATTAAAAATGACAGAGACAGAACCTGCTATATGGATAGTCAGTCTTGGCTTCTCCATTGGGAAAGCCCAGGTTCCCAGAGCAGTATCAGCCTTTAGATGTTATATAGAGTCATGTCTATCTTTGATGACAAGACCCAGAAGATATGAGAGGTTTCCTGTGAAGGAGAAACTTGGGAAACTGATCTACTTGGTGACATGACACAGAGTAGGAGAGTTAACACTTTAACTGGGAGAGTTCACAGTTTAACCAGGGAGCTGGCAAAGGGTGAAGTGTAGGAAAATTCTTTGCCAAGTGGACAGTGTTGCTAAACTTGAGGCAGGTTTCAGGTAGAGTCCATTGGTGTCTTATCTCCTTTGGTCATGACGCACAGGTTAAGAATCCTGACTAGTCTGTACTAAGGTCAAGCTATTTGTAGTAAGATAGCCAAGCTTTAACAGTTTCTGAGTCTTAGGAGGGAAAGAGATTAGAGAAGACAGACTATAGTAGCCACAAGTCTAATAAGAACCCATAGCCAATAAGCCAGCAAGAGAGACAGCAAGTTCCAGCAGTGAGCAAAAGACAGAGTTGGTAGGAAAGAAGCAAGCTGAGCAAGTAAGAAACAGAGCAAAGAGGAAGGGGAATATCCTTAAATGGTGGCAGGAAAGAATTTCTAAGAGCAGAACAAGGAGAGGCAGAGCAAACTTAGGAAAGAGGGTTACAAGTAGGAATCCTGCCAGAAGGAGGACTCCAAAAGCACAGACACAGGGAGAGTGGCACGATAAGGGGGGAGCACCAAACAATAGAGTTCCAAACCAAGGGCATCCCAAAGTGGACCAAGACTTGTCAGAGATGCTCAGGATCTCATGGACAGATGCCCATGGGATGAGATGTTTAAAATGGCAAACTGAGGCTACCTGACTGTCTTAGTTGGGGTTTTATTGCTGTGAAGAGACACCATAACCATGGCAACTCTGATAAAGGAAAACATTTAATTGGGGCTGGCTTACAGTTTCAGAGTTTTATTCCCTTATCATCAGGGAGGGAAGCAAGGCAGAGTACAAGCAGATGTGGTGCTGAAGAAGGAGCTGAGAGTTCTTGATCCGAAGGCAGCCAGAAGACTTATCTTTTGCACTGGGTGTTGCTTGAGCATAGGAGACCCCAGAGTCTGCCCCTACTATAACATTCTTCCCTCAATAAGGCCACACCTATTCCAGTGAGGACACACCTCCTAATAATGCCAGTCCCTATGAGCCAAGCATTCAAACACAGTAATATATGGGGAGCAAACCTACTCAAACTACCTCTTCATACCACACCACCACACCGGTATGACTTGTAGCAGGCTGCAGCAACCCAGAGAGAAAGAATAGGTATGTCCAAAAGGGCACTTATCCAAGTAAGCGAAAGGAGACAAATGGATAGAGTAGGTGGAGGAGAGAAATGGCTGGGGAGCTCAACTCTAAAATTTGGAGTACATCATGGGTGGCAGGAGACAGCTATTGATTTCTAACCAAGAGGGTCAAATTGTCAGTTGGGTTCAATTAGAAGGGGGCAGGGCTCTTTCTGGGGGGAGGACGGGGGACCAGTATTCTCCTGTGTTACAGCACCAGATTTAAGTGAGGGTGTAGTGAATCCACCAAACTAGACCACTTCATGGGAGGAAAAGAAAGTTTATTCAAACTGCCAGGCCTATCTCTAGGGACAGAGAGAAGAAAATGGAGAGAAAGTTGTGGTGGGAGGTGGGTAAGTTGGATGGGACAACCTGGAAACTAGCCTTGTGCTTTCATCTTCTGGAGGTTCGTTTGTGTTAATAGGGAACTAGATGTCCTTCCCGGAGGTAGTTAGCAGGGGGTTCGGGAGATCAGTGAAGTGATGGCTCTTCTTGACAAACAGAAACCTACTGTATACAATTTTTGAGGAGTGCTAGCTAGCTTTAAGTAGAAACCTTTCTGTTTACCTGTCAGGGTCCAGCCTGAATTGAACCCAGGGTATTATGTAGGACATTGTCAATGGAACTGCCATTTGGGGGGTTTGGGACGACCTATTTTGGAGCTAACATTTTTTTCAATGATTACTTTCTTTCCCTAGAAATAGGCAGGGACATGACCTGTGTGTCCTGGTTTACTTCTGCATTGGGAAGATGGGCATAGGCAAGGGCCTGATCTAGTAAAGGTGAGTGGGAACTTCTTGGATTTTTCTGATCTAGTATGGCCAGGAACACTCACAACTTCAATAGGAATTCATAACCACACTCACAGATGGGCAGAACTCAGAAAATGCCTCTCCCATTGAGTTAAAAACACAGGGAACAATGGGTGCTGTAAGCTAGGTTGTGTAAGACACATTTATTTTTTTTTTTTTATTAACTTGAGTATTTCTTATATACATTTCGAGTGTTATTCCCTTTCCCGGTTTCCGGGCAAACATTCCCCTCCCCCCTCCCCTTCCTTATGGGTGTTCCCCTCCACACCCTCCCCCCATTGCCGCCCTCCCCCCAACAGTCTAGTTCACTGGGGGTTCAGTCTTAGCAGGACCCATGGCTTCCCCTTCCACTGGTGCTCTTACTAGGATATTCATTGCTACCTATGGGGACAGAGTCCAGGGTCAGTCCATGTATAGTCTTTAGGTAGTGGCTTAGTCCCTGGAAGCTCTGGTTGCTTGGCATTGTTGTACATATGGGGTCTCGAGCCCCTTCAAGCTCTTCCAGTTCTTTCTCTGATTCCTTCAACGGGGGTCCTATTCTCAGTTCAGTGGTTTGCTGCTGGCATTCGCCTCTGTGTTTGCTGTATTCTGGCTGTGTCTCTCAGGAGCGATCTACATCCGGCTCCTGTCAGCCTGCACTTCTTTGCTTCATCCATCTTGTCTAATTGGGTGGCTGTATATGTATGGGCCACATGTGGGGCAGGCTCTGAAGGTGTTCCTTCAGTCTCTGTTTTAATCTTTGCCTCTCTATTCCCTGCCAAGTGTATTCTGGTTCCCCTTTTAAAGAAGGAGTGAAGCGTTCACATTTTGGTCATCCGTCTTGAGTTTCATTTGTTCTAGGCATCTAGGGTAATTCAAGCATTTGGGCTAATAGCCACTTATCAATGAGTGCATACCATGTGTGTCTTTCTGTGATTGGGTTAGCTCACTCAGGATGATATTTTCCAGTTCCAACCATTTGCCTACGAATTTCATAAAGTCATTGTTTTTGATAGCTGAGTAATATTCCATTGTGTAGATGTACCACATTTTCTGTATCCATTCCTCTGTTGAAGGGGATCTGAGTTCTTTCCAGCTTCTGGCTATTATAAATAAGGCTGCGATGAACATAGTGGAGCATGTGTCTTTTTTATATGTTGGGGCATCTTTTGGGTATATGCCCAAGAGAGGTATAGCTGGATCCTCAGGCAGTTCAATGTCCAATTTTCTGAGGAACCTCCAGACTGATTTCCAGAATGGTTGTATCAGTCTGCAATCCCACCAACAATGGAGGAGTGTTCCTCTTTCTCCACATCCTCTCCAGCATCTGCTGTCACCTGAGTTTTTGATCTTAGCCATTCTCACTGGTGTGAAGTGAAATCTCAGGGTTGTTTTGATTTGCATTTCTCTTATGACTAAAGATGTTGAACATTTCTTTAGGTGTTTCTCAGCCATTCAGCATTCCTCAGCTGTGAATTCTTTGTTTAGCTCTGAACCCCATTTTTTAATAGGGTTATTTGTCTCCCTACGGTCTAACTTCTTGAGTTCTTTGTAAATTTTGGATATAAGGCCTCTATCTGTTGTAGGATTGGTAAAGATCTTTTCCCAATCTGTTGGTTGCCGTTTTGTCCTAACCACAGTGTCCTTTGCCTTACAGAAGCTTTGCAGTTTTATGAGATGCCATTTGTCGATTCTTGATCTTAGAGCATAAGCCATTGGTGTTTTGTTCAGGAAATTTTTTCCAGTGCCCATGTGTTCCAGATGCTTCCCTAGTTTTTCTTCTATTAGTTTGAGTGTGTCTGGTTTGATGTGGAGGTCCTTGATCCACTTGGACTTAAGCTATGTACAGGGTGATAAGCATGGATAGATCTGCATTCTTCTACAAGTTGACCTCCAGTTCAACCTGCACCATTTGCTGAAAATGCTATCTTTTTTCCATTGGATAGTTTTGGCTCCTTTGTCAAAAATCAAGTGACCATAGGTGTGTGGGTTCATTTCTGGGTCTTCAATTCGATTCCATTGGTCTATCTGTCTGTCTCTGTACCAATACCATGCAGTTTTTATCACTATTGCTCTGTAATACTGCTTGAGTTCAGGGATAGTGATTCCCCCTGAAGTCCTTTTATTGTTGAGGATAGTTTTAGCTATCCTGGGTTTTTTGTTATTCCAGATGAATTTGCAAATTGTTCTGTCTAACTCTTTGAAGAATTGGATTGGTATTTTGATGGGGATTGCATTGAATCTGTAGATCGCTTTTGGTAAAATGGCCATTTTTACTATATTAATCCTGCCAATCCATGAGCATGGGAGATCTTTCCATCTTCTGAGGTCTTCTTCAATTTCTTTCTTCAGTGTCTTGAAGTTCTTATTGTACAGATCTTTTACTTGCTTGGTTAAAGTCACACCGAGGTACTTGATATTATTTGGGTCTATTATGAAGGGTGTCGTTTCCCTAATTTCTTTCTCGGCTTGTTTCTCTTTTGTGTAGAGGAAGGCTAATGATTTATTTGAGTTAATTTTATACCCAGCCACTTTGCTGAAGTTGTTTATCAGCTTTAGTAGTTCTCTGGTGGAACTTTTGGGATCACTTAAATATACTATCATATCATCTGCAAATAGTGATATTTTGACTTCTTCTTTTCCGATCTGTATCCCCTTGACCTCCTTTTGTTGTCTGATTGCTCTGGCTAGAACTTCAAGAACTATATTGAATAAGTAGGGAGAGAGTGGGCAGCCTTGTCTAGTCCCTGATTTTAGTGGGATTGCTTCAAGTTTCTCTCCATTTAGTTTAATGTTAGCAACTGGTTTGCTGTATATGGCTTTTACTATGTTTAGGTATGGGCCTTGAATTCCTATTCTTTCCAGGACTTTTATCATGAAGGGGTGTTGAATTTTGTCAAATGCTTTCTCAGCATCTAATGAAATGATCATGTGGTTTTGTTCTTTCAGTTTGTTTATATAATGGATCACGTTGATGGTTTTCCGTATATTAAACCATCCCTGCATGCCTGGGATGAAGCCTACTTGATCATGGTGGATGATTGTTTTGATGTGCTCTTGGATTCGGTTTGCCAGAATTTTATTGAGTATTTTTGCATCGATATTCATAAGGGAAATTGGTCTGAAGTTCTCTTTCTTTGTTGGGTCTTTGTGTGGTTTAGGTATAAGAGTAATTGTGGCTTCATAGAAGGAATTCGGTAGTGATCCATCTGTTTCAATTTTGTGGAATAGTTTGGATAATATTGGTATGAGGTCTTCTATGAAGGTTTGATAGAATTCTGCACTAAACCCGTCTGGACCTGGGCTCTTTTTGGTTGGGAGACCTTTAATGACTGCTTCTATTTCCTTAGGAGTTATGGGGTTGTTTAACTGGTTTATCTGTTCCTGATTTAACTTTGGTACCTGGTATCTGTCTAGGAAATTGTCCATTTCCTGCAGATTTTCAAGTTTTGTTGAATATAGGCTTTTATAGTAAGATCTGATGATTTTTTGAATTTCCTCTGAATCTGTAGTTATGTCTCCCTTTTCATTTCTAATTTTATTAATTTGGACACATTCTCTGTGTCCTCTCGTTAGTCTGGCTAAGGGTTTATCTATCTTGTTGATTTTCTCAAAGAACAAACTTTTGGTTCTGTTGATTCTTTCTATGGTCCTTTTTGTTTCTACTTGGTTGATTTCAGCTCTGAGTTTGATTATTTCCTGCCTTCTACTCCTCCTGGGTGTATTTGCTTCTTTTTGTTCTAGAGCTTTTAGGTGTGCTGTCAAGCTGCTGACATATGCTCTTTCCTGTTTCTTTCTGCAGGCACTCAGCGCTATGAATTTTCCTCTTAGCACAGCTTTCATTGTGTCCCATAAGTTTGGGTATGTTGTACCTTCATTTTCATTAAATTCTAAAAAGTTTTTAATTTCTTTCTTTATTACTTCCTTGACCAGGTTATCATTGAGTAGAGCATTGTTCAATTTCCACGTATATGTTGGCATTCTTCCCTTATTGTTATTGAAGACCAGTTTTAGGCCGTGGTGGTCTGATAGCACACATGGGATTATTTCTATCTTTCTGTACCTGTTGAGGCCCGATTTTTGACCAATTATATGGTCAATTTTGGAGAAATTACCATGAGGAGCTGAGAAGAAGGTATATCCTTTAGCTTTAGGATAGAATGTTCTATAAATATCTGTTAAGTCCATTTGGCTCATGACTTCTCTTAGTCTGTCTACATCTCTGTTTAATTTCTGTTTCCATGATCTGTCCATTGATGAGAGTGGGGTGTTGAAATCTCCTGCTATTATTGTGTGAGGTGCAATGTGTGTTTTGAGCTTTAGTAAGGTTTCTTTTACGTATGTAGGTGCCCTTGTATTTGGGGCATAGATATTTAGGATTGAGAGTTCATCTTGGTGGATTTTTCCTTTGATGAATGTGAAGTGTCTTTCCTTATCTTTTTTGATGACTTTTAGTTGAAAATTGATTTTATTTGATATTAGAATGGCTACTCCAGCTTGCTTCTTCCGACCATTTGCTTGGAAAATTGTTTTCCAGCCTTTCACTCTGAGGTAGTGTCTGTCTTTGTATCTGAGGTGTGTTTCCTGTAGGCAGGAGAATGCAGGGTCCTTGTTGCGTATCCAGTTTGTTAATCTATGTCTTTTTATTTGGGAGTTGAGGCCATTGATGTTGAGAGATATTAAGGAATAGTGATTATTGCTTCCTGTTATATTCATATTTGGATGTGATGTTATGTTTGTGTGCTTTTCTTCTCTTTGTTTTGTTGCCAAGACGATTAGTTTCTTGCTTCTTCTAGGGTATAGCTTGCCTCCTTATGTTGGGCTTTACCATTTATTATCCTTTGTAGTGCTGGATTTGTAGAAAGATATTGTGTAAATTTGGTTTTGTTATGGAATATCTTGGTTTCTCCATCTATGTTAATTGAGAGTTTTGCAGGATACAGTAACCTGGGCTGGCATTTGTGTTCTCTTAGGGTCTGTATGACATCAGTCCAGGATCTTCTGGCCTTCACAGTTTCTGGCGAAAAGTCTGGTGTGATTCTGATAGGTCTGCTTTTATATGTTACTTGACCTTTTTCCCTTACTGCTTTTAATATTCTTTCTTTATTTTGTGCGTTTGGTGTTTTGACTATTATGTGACGGGAGGTGTTTCTTTTCTGGTCCAATCTATTTGGAGTTCTGTAGGCTTCTTGTATGCCTATGGGTATCTCTTTTTTTAGGTTAGGGAAGTTTTCTTCTATGATTTTGTTGAAGATATTTACTGGTCCTTTGAGCTGGGAGTCTTCACTCTCTTCTATACCTATTATCCTTAGGTTTGATCTTCTCATTGACTCCTGGATTTCCTGTATGTTTTGGACCAGTAGCTTTTTCTGCTTTACATTATCTTTGACAGTTGAGTCAATGATTTCTATGGAATCTTCTGCTCCTGAGATTCTCTCTTCCATCTCTTGTATTCTGTTGGAGAAGCTTGTATCTACAACTCCTTGTCTCTTCTTTTGGTTTTCTATATCCAGGGTTGTTTCCATGTGTTCTTTCTTGATTGCTTCTATTTCCATTTTTAGTTCCTTCAACTGTTTGATTGTGTTTTCCTGGAATTCTTTCAGGGATTTTTGTGATTCCTCTCTGTAGGCTTCTACTTATTCTCTAAGGGAGTTCTTCACGTCTTTCTTGAAGTCCTCCAGCATCATGATCAAATATGATTTTGAAACTAGATCTTGCTTTTCTGGTGTTTTTGGACATTCCATGTTTGTTTTGGTGGGAGAATTGGGCTCCGATGATGCCATGCAGTCTTGGTTTCTGTTGCTTGAGTTCCTGTGCTTGCCTCTTGCCATCAGATTATCTCTAGTGTTACTTTGTTCTGCTATTTCTGACAGTGGCTAGACTGTCCTATAAGCCTGTGTGTCAGGAGTGCTCTAGACCTGTTTTCCTGTTTTCTTTCAGCCAGTTATGGGGACAAAGTGTTCTGCTTTCGGGCGTGTAGTTTTTCCTCTCTACAGGTCTTCAGCTGTTCCTGTGGGCCTGTGTCTTGAGTTCACCAGGCAGGTCACTTGCAGCAGAAAAGTTGGTCTTACCTGTGGTCCCGAGGCTCAAGTTTGCTCGTGGGGTGTTGCTTATGAGCTCTCTGGGGCAGCAGCAACCAGGGAGATCTGCGCCGCCCTTTCCGGGAGCTTCAGTGCACCAGGGTTCCAGATGGCGTTTGGTGTTTTCCTCTGGCGTCTGAGATGTGTGTGCAGAGTGCAGTCTCTTCTGGTTTCCCAGGCGTGTCTGCCTCTCTGAAGGTTTAGCTCTCCCTCCCACGGGATTTGGGTGCAGAGAACTGTTTATCCGGTCTGTTTCCTTCAGGTTCCTGCGGTGTCTCAGGCGCAGGGGTCCTGCCGCTCCTGGGCCCTCCCCCACGGGAACCCAGAGGCCTTATACAGTTTCCTCTTGGGCCAGGGATGTGGGCAGGGGTGGGCAGTGTTGGTGGTCTCTTCTGCTCTGTAGCCTCAGGGTGCCCACCTGACCAGGCGGTGATGTCTCTCTCCCACGGGGTCTGGGAGCAAAGAGCTGCTGCGGGCCGCAATCCCCGGGTGTGGGACTCCCGGTAAACACAGGACATGCCCGGTCGTAGAGGAATTCTGCCTCTGTGTGTCCCGAGTTCACCAGGCAGGTCTCTTGCAGCAGAAAAGTTGGTCTTACCTGTGGTCCCGAGGCTCAAATTTGCTCGCGGGGTGCTGCCCATGAGTTCTCTGCGGCAGCAGCAACCAGAAAGATCTGCGCCGACGTTTCTGGGAGCTTCAGTGCACCAGGGTTCCAGATGGCGTTTGGTGTTTTCCTCTGGCATCTGAGATGTGTGCAGAGTGCAGTCTCTTCTGGTTTCCTAGGCATGGTAAGACACATTTATAAAAGCAGGCTAAACATAGTGAAGTGTGGGTTCCCAAGCCAGATAAAGGACTGCAGAGCACGGCCCATACCATGGATATCTCTCAGAGAGCACAGCAGTGCTCCCATTCCCTATCCAACTCAGGTTTGGGCCTACTCAACTTCATAGAGACAAAGGCCACCTCATGATAAAGCCAGTTAGGCATCTGTTTCCCCTGCCACAGGCTTCTCAGACATCACATGACCTGAAGTCTGCTAATTTAGCTGATAGCTTGGAGCCCCACTCCCACCCCTCAACCCCCCACAACACTTCCTCCCTGTTCTGTTTCCTCTCTTCCTCACTGACTTGAGTTTTATAAGCTAGCTCCACTATTTCAATGAATGAATTGTTCTCTGACACAGTCTCCCGGGCAGTTTATACCCACCATACTTACCACTGCCAGAGATCCTGTTCCCCAGTTCTTCCCCACCCTGTACCACCATTTTGCAGTGGCCAATTGGGAGCTGGAAGCCATTTATCAATACAAAGGCTTTTCAAGACAGGGAAATATAAGATAATTCCCAATTCATTTTCTTGTTATTCAGATGCCAAAAAGGAGCATATGACTGAATGTTAAACTTAATGTGCTAACTCAAACTATCTGAAATACAAATCTAATGATACCACTCTAAGTTGTGGCCTCCAAGGACTGCAGTGTCCAGGACATGTGTTAACTCTCCAGGACAGGTGGCTTCAGGTAAAACAGCTCTCCCTCAGCAAACATAAGACTGTAAGGAATGTAGGTTGATGTCAGTATGGAAGTGAGGGCTGGCACCAGTTAGGTCAAGGCCATGATTGGGCAGTAAAAAAAAATAAGGTGGGGACAAAGTTTTTGTAAGGCAGGAGAGAAGGATAAGGAAGGAAAGTCAAGATGGAGATGGGGGTTGGGGGAGGGGCTGGGGGGCTGGGGTGGAGGATAACCCAGATCTGGGTAGTCTTGAATTGCCAAGGTAGTTGGGATGGATTTCTGTAGCCAAATTTGTTTTTATTTGGGTGGGTGTTTATATCTTTATCAGTTGGTTGTAAATTTATTGTGTGGATGTATTATGGATTAAGAATTTAACATATAAATCTGATTGTTGGGTTACAGTTTGCTGAGTCTTGATTTTAACAGGTTGTTGGGAGTTTATAGCATAACTATTAGGGGAATGTAAACAGAATAGCAGCAGAGAGTTACAAGAGGGCAGTTGCTGCTGGGACCAGGGGCTGGATGTTGGAAATGTGAACAGAGTCTGCAGTAAGACAGCTAGAAGATAGGCAGTCTCTGTAGGAAACTGGCGTGGCAGCGACCCGCCTGTGTCAGAGAGTGCTTTGGGGGCACTGTGGAGCTGCTGAGATAATTTAGTGCTAGTTCCAATGGCCCGAGCAAGGGTGCCGTTGGGAACCGGTTCCGCTGTATTTTTATTTTTACTGCAACAGAGGAAGATGTGGGATTTATGTAACAAGTGAGCTTAGATAGAGGTGATAATTGAGCTTATAAGTGATGAAGGGAAGGGTAGTGTTGAGAATCCTGATAGCTGTTGTGCAATCCCATCGTTGATGCTTCTGGGGAAAGGTGAAAATCTATGTATAATAATCATGACCTGCTTGGCGGTCCTTCATAGCGCTGCATGGATTATGAACCTGCTTTCCTCTAGTCTTTTCCTTAATAGTAGCAACACTGGCAAGTTTATTTAAGAAATTACTTCTTAAAATGTTTATTGGTTATTTTATTTATTTACATTTCAAATGTTATCCCCTTTCCAGGTTTCCCCTCCGAAAAACCCCCTATCACATCCCCTCTCCCCTGCTTCTATGAGGGTGCTCCCTCACTGACCCACTCCTGCCTCAGTCCCTAGCAGTCTCCTACACTGGGGCATCAAGCCTACACAGGACCAACAGTCTCCCCTCCCATTGACGCCAGATAAGGCCATCCTCTGCTACATAAAAATTACCTTCTAATATCAATTACTTGTACTTACAACCTCTAGTCACAATGACATCTAAAATCACAAGGGACAATTTTAGGTTGGTACAGAAAGGTGGAAGGAAGGAATCTCACTGATATAGGATGGAAATATAAGATGATGGCAATATGTAAGGGAGAATATGAGGCATTGGGAAAAGAAAATTGTCATGATGCTAGGGGTTCTCACCTGTCTGAATAGTCAGAAACTTCAGGTACAATACTAAATACCCATGGAGATGGTCTGTGTTTCCTGCAGGTATTTTTTAAGATGTCAAAGGCAATTAAGCTGTGCTTCAGTCAGGATGAAAGGATACATGTTTTTCTAAAGACACGCTAATCACAAATGTCAAAGAGTGAAGTGTGATTACTCGACACAAAGTGAAGTAGCAATGTACGTATTCTTACCTAAATCTGAAAAATTCCCCTCATAATTCCCTTTTACTGCTCTGTTTACTAAGAAAACCTCTCTAGTCCTCAGAGGAAATCATGCTTATTAGACAATGTAGCTCAGAAAGACACAAATTCTATATATGTACCCACTGTAAAGACAGTCGTGACTCTCCCTTAGAAGCCCACTCCCTTGCTGTTGGGAATGCCTTGGAAGACCTTGCTTTCTGTTCTTAATGAATTCAGTTCTGCCTCACACAGATTTACCATGAAACACTTGTTCGTCAAAGCCATAACTGATTTTGCCTGGATAGAGGGGCTCTGGGAAGATCTCTTCTGTTGGCTTTCGTAACGGCCTGGTGTGGAGCTGTGTCACAGCTGATCACGTACATTCAAGGACACTGGGGAGAGAATCGTTGTGCACATCTTCCAATAATTGCATCTTGCACTTGCTATTCAGAATCTGCACCTCAGTATCCAGCTTGAAGTTCAGGGACAATGGGATACAGGTACCTGACTGCTTCTAAATTGGATAGAAACATGCCAATGTAATAGTTGAGTGAATATTTGTCTAAATTGCAATGTGCATATAGAAAACTAGAAATGTACGGTCTGATGCATTTTCTCTACCACACCCTCCAACCAGTGGCTATTTTCCTCTGTCAGGCCTTCTGGGCACTCCTACTTTCTAATAACATAGGTTGGTTTGTCTGTGTTAGATGCACACCATATGTTTCTTTCCTATTTTCCAGTCCCAGCTCACTCAGCATCTGTTGGCAGATAGAGCTGTTATGTAGCAGAGTTTATTTTGTTCCTCCAAAATATTTCATTGTGTGTATCAGCCAGTCACTTTATCTGTCCTGCTGTTTGTGGTATTTGGTCTGCTCCTGCTTTTAGTCAATGCTGGACTCCGTTTGCTCACTGTCTGGACCCATTAATTATACCTTATGACCTTCTTTCCCCTGTGGTTTAATTTTCTGAAGCTGTTGGAAAGTGTCTTTTAAGCCCTTTGCTACTCTCCTATATTAAGAATTCTCTAAATTCTCTGACTCCTGTATGCAGTTTATCTGTCTCCTTGAATAAGAACATATTTGAATATAATATATGATCCTAATTTTAATATACTAGATTTTATAAGTTGTGAGTTCCTGTATGTGATTTCCTTGGGTGCCAGCTTCAGCCAAGTTCTCTGTTCTCTGAGGGTATCCAAGCACCATTGTACACCAGGCTGGGAAGGATGAAGCAGAGCCCAGAGTGGGTGAGGTCTGAAGGATCCCAATCTGGCTAGGAGTGAGCACCGGGGGGTTTGGGAAAGGCTTCTTCAAGGATTTTCATGTTATAGCTCTTTTAGTGGGTACTCAATGAAACAGCTCTTTAGATGATCTTTAGTGAAACATCTTGTGGGTATGTACTTTATTCGGGTGAACAAAGGTTATATACGAACCTTGCAGAGTAGTAAGGAATTTTCAGGGTGAATCTAGATCATTGGCTAGAGTTTAAAATAGGGGGAGTGCCTCATTTGCATGGAGGGGCATTCCAGAAATTCCAGGTACTTGCTGAGTGGATTATTAGGAAAGAGGAAGTTGAACCTGTATGTTTTTCAAGGACTATGTGACCTCCTCAGGTAGAGGGTGTGACTGATGGCCTCCCCAGGTAAAGTCAGGAAAGGGGAAGCCTTGCTGCAAAGGGGAGTCCTTCATTTTCACTGAGCTCAGAGGAGCTATCTGGACATGGTAGACTTTGACCTTAAGTGGCAGGGTTTCCCAACAATGAGGTTTTATTTTATTTTAATTTGGCTAGTGCTATTTGTGCTTATTCCTCACAAAAAGCTATTTCTCACGATATTTTCTTGAAACTATATTGTTTTATATTTTGTGTTTAGTTGCACAATGCACTCAGAATTAGGTTTTATTTTAATATATGACATATGTGAAGCTCTTTTTCATAAGTATTTGATTATCCTTCATTGAAAATCTAGTCTTTCTATTTTTGGATATTCTGGTTCACTCATAATTTAACTCCAAAGCAACGTCCTTGTTGTAATCATTGTGGCTTTATAATGAGTCCTAATATGCTGGACTTCTAATTTAGCCTCATCGCTCAAGATTGCCATGGCAATTTGCCTTGTCATTTGTATAAATAAATAGCACAAGTAAATTTTATATACAACGTTTTAACTTCCACAAAAATGCCTGCTGTGATTTTGATTGGAATGTTTCTGAATCTGCAGATAAATCTGGGAAGACAAACCCATGAGTATCATATATGCTCCCTTTACTCAAGTTTCCTTTTGTTTCTCTGACTACTGATTTGTAAGATTATTTCGGCAGAGAAGTCTTGCATACATTTTATATTACTGTTAATATTTTAATGTTCTCTGATGCCACCATAAAGGTTGTCCTTTTATAGTTTCTGAATGGATTATTGCTGATAATAAAACTAATTGACTATTTTGTATCTTGCCCTTCCATCTAGCAACTTGATTAGATTTAAATAATAGTTCTGATAATAGATGAGCAGACTGGTTTGTTTTTCACACAGTTCACAAGTCATGGCATTGCTTGTGGTGCCAGTGGAGTCCAGAAGAAAGTGCTTGATCCCTTGGATTCTGAGTTACAGGTCCCTGTGAGCAGACTGATAAGGGTGCTGAGATCCAAACTTAGGTCCCCTGTAAGAGCAATATGTGTTTTTAACTGCTGAGCTATCTCTTTGGCCTTGAACATCCAAGAATTGTGGTATCCACAGGTGGTCCTAGAATCCATCAGGCCTGGCTACCAGGGGAAAGGCACAGTTTGAGATCCTGAGGTATCTGGTATAGTGTAAAAGACTAAAGCGTTAAATGTCTTCTTGAAGATAACTCAAGGAAACTGAAACAAACTAGTGGTGGGCAGAAATTGTGGATGTATCCCACTGGTAGGACTTGCAGAAGGATGACAAAGGGCACAGACACATCAGGAATGAAAGTGTGGGTCTTTCCTCCAGGAAAAGAGCCAAGACCTGCTGGGGTGCTTGTAGAGGCTGGAGGAAATATAGAATGGGTAATAGAGCAAGGAAAATATCATCTAAGGTCATGTGACCAAGTGCAGAAACAAGGATTATGGGTGACATGAATGCTTCTGTTTTATTTTGTTACTAAAAGGATGTTTCCCAAGAGACATTGACCTATTCTAAATGTACAATGTGGTTGTAGTACACATTGTACAAGTGATAGTCACTTCATGTTAGGTATATTTATGATCTGGTTATTGTTTTCATTTGGACATGAGATAAAATTTGTATCAAGTTGACAAGGGGTGGATTGTGATAACTATTCTCAGTTGTCAACTTGACTATATTTGGAATGAACCACTGAAAAGCTCTCAGGGAGAACTTTCCCTCGGGATGGAGACCCTCCAACTCCAAAGACCAGACCGAGACACCACAGGATGCAATCAGCAAGAGGATTTGGTTTATTGTTGGGATACACAGGCACAGACACCTGCGGGCGCTTCAGTCACTCGGGGGACTGGCGCGCCCCACGGAACCAAGGATGGGCTTTTATAGGATTTTGGGGAGCAGAAGCAAGCATACAGAAGCAGATGCATGGTTACAGGGATATAATTGGTGGATTCTAATATGGCAAGGGTTTAGCCCGGGGGCAAGTTTCCTAGCTACCTTCCTGAAACATAACGGCTGACTCGGCCCCCCCAAGGGTTCAGCCCGGGGGCAAGTTTCTTAGCTACCTTCTTGGAACATAACGACTGACTCGGCCCCCCACCAGGGTGTGGGACCTCTCCCGGGGCTTTTTTTTCATTGTCAGGTGCTCAACCGAAGTCGTCCTGTTGCCAGGCCTTCAACCAAACACATCCTGCTTGGCAGCCGCTGTGTACTCAGTGTTCTAACCTTTCCCTGAACCAGTCATCTTAAGTACAGCCTTGCAAAATGGCGTTACTGCTGCTAAGCTGGGGTCTTTCATTCCCCCATTTTTTTTTTTTTGTTAACTTTGAGTGAAATCTTTCACTCGACTTGGTCAAGAAATTTCTGTCTGGTGGGGGCTTATTTCCCCACTGACTCTAGGCCACAAAAGGGCTAGGAGGAGCCACGTAGGAGTACATTATTTCAAAAGGAGTTAGACCATGGGGGCCCGGGGTATTCCGGGCCCGATATAGAACTAGGGGAAGGAGGGCCACCCAATCCTTTGAGCCAGTTGTAAGCGTAAGTTTGGATAAAGTCTCCTTAATTGTTCTATTTATGTGTTCTACCTGACCTGAACTCTGGGGTCTATAGGCACAATGTAATTTCCAATCAATCCCCAGCAATTTGGCCACCAACTGACTTACTTGGGAGACGAAAGCGGGCCCGTTGTCCGACCCCAACACTTGAGGCATGCCATACCTGGGAAAGATTTCCTCGAGGAGCTTCTTGGTGACCATTTTTGTAGTCTCGTGTTTTGTGGGGAAGGCTTCAACCCATCTTGAGAAGGTGTCTACAAACACTAGGAGATACTTGTATCCATATATACCTGGTTTAATTTCAGTAAAATCAATTTCTCAATGGATGTCGGGACGGTGTCCCCTAGGACGAACTCTTTGTCCAATCATGGTCCTTTCCGGGTTAACCTGAGCGCACGCTTTGTAACTCTCAGTCACCTTTTGTATCACTTTGTCCCAATTAAAAAAAAACACAGATTTATCTCTTCCCGATCTAGTAAGGTTTTTATCTTCTTAAACCCCAAATGGGTTAATTTATGTAAAAAGGAGATCAATTTAAAAGTCCTTTGTAGACCCACTGTTTTAGTTGAGGGTGGTAGATGGCCCCCATTTTTTCTAGGAGCTCTATGTCCTCATGGGCATAAACCCAACTGGTTTGTCCCACTGGTGGGGGCGTGGGTTGGTCTGGGCTATTTAAGGGCAAGATTTGTTTGCTCATGGCCGCTTCTCTCGCCGTGGCATCGGCCAGCCGGTTTCCTCGTGCCTCTGGGTTGTGCCCTTTCTGGTGTCCTGGACAATACATAATACTCAGTCTTTTGGGCAAGAATAGAGCTTCTAAGAGGGCCAGAATTTTAGCCTTATTTTTAATATCTTTACCCTCAGATGTGAGCAGCCCCCGCCTCCGGTAGATCTCCCCGTGGATGTGTACCGTGGCAAAGGCATAACGGCTGTCTGTATATATATTTAGCCTCTTACCTTTTGTCATCTTGAGCGCCTGAGTCAAGGCGATGAGTTCAGCCCGTTGTGTGGAGGTACCAGCAGGCAGGGCTTTCGCCCAAATCACTTTGTCCTCCGTAGTGACCGCAGCTCCAGCCTTTCACTCTCCCTCTGTCAAGAAGCTGTTGTCCAGTAACAAGGCTTGGTGCGAGAATTAGAGAGCCAGCGGTCTGGGGGCTGTTTTACCAAGGCCTCCACTGCGTGGGGTGTTAGGATGGTGAGTGGCTGTCCCAAAGTCAATTTTCCTTGATCAGGACAGCAATAGCAGCCACCATCCTTAAGCACGGTGGCCAGCCGGAGGCCACAGGGTCCAATTTCTTAGACAGGTAGGCCACAGGGCGTTTCTAGGGTCCCAACCTTTGTGTTAGGACCCCTTTAGCATACCCCTGTTTCTCATCGATGAACAGTTACTGAGCAAATTGTAAGGGTTTGGAACAGTCGGATGAATATCTTTTACCCTCTTGTTGACCTCTCTCAAGTCTTGTACTGGCCTATAATCTCTAGTGCCGGGTTTCTTAGTCCATCGGTATTGTTTCTCACCAGTAGCTCTTTGTACCCAGGCTGTCCGGTCGCTGAGTTGTCCTGAAGCTTGAGTGAGGACTGAATGTTGGGCTCCTGTGTCTACCAGGAAAGTAACCGGCTGCCCCCCAACTTTAAGCGTTACCCTGGGCTCAGGGGGGGGCTCCTGGCCCTGACCTCCCTAATCTTTATCTAGAGCCAAGAGGGAGGTTTGTGGTCGAGGCTTTCGGGGTCCGCCAGGCTTCTTGGGGCACTCTCTGGCCCAGTGCCCTTTCTCTTTGTAATAGGCACATTGATCTTTATCTAGCTTCAGCCCCTTTCGAGCTCCCCCCTATCTCCCTTCTTTTTTTGGCCCTGAACTACGGCGGCCAAGATTCGACTCAATTCTTTGTTTCTTTTTTTATCTCTTTCTTATTAAAAATCTTTTCAGCTTCTTTAAGTAAATCCTGTAATGTATAGCCCTGCAAATTTTCTAACCTCTGTAACTTAGTCCTGATATCTGGAGCAGCCTGCCAGATGAAGGACATAGAGACACTCGTCATTTGTCCTGGGTCATCTGGGTCATAGGGAGTGTACATACGGTAGGCCTCCTTAAGTCTCTCTAGAAAGGCGGAGGGAGTTTCCCCTGCTTCCTGTAATACCTGTTTTACCTGAGCCAAATTAGTAGGGCGTCGTATAGCCCCTTGGAGACCCGCTAGAAGCAACTGGCGATAAAGGCGTAGGTGTCCCTTACCTTCAGCTGTATTAAAATCCCAGTTTGGTCCTCAGGCAGCTGGGTGGGACGCCCATCATCTCCCAGAACATGTTTTCTGGCCTCTAGGAACACTCCTTGTTTTTTTTTTTTTTTTTTCTGAGGTTAAGAGGGCCTGTAAGAGCTGTTGGCAGTCATCCCAAGTAGGCTGGTGGGTAAGTAAAACAGATTCTATTAGGTCGGTGAGTGCCACCGGATCTTTGGAGAAAGAAGGGTTGTGTTGTTTCTAATTGTAAATGTCAGCTGTTGAAAACGGCCAGTATTGGGTCTGGCCACCGGTTCCCTGTCTAAGTGGGAAAGCCTGGGAGGTTGAATCTGGCATCACCTCGCGCTTATTGCGCAATCTCTCTGCGACAGGGGAGAAACCCTTATCAGACTGTGGCCCGGCAACTGATCTGGCCGGCGGCTCTGCCTCCTCCGTTTCAGCCGGGCCTGTCAGAGAGAAGATCTATGAGAGGGGAGTTTGGGTCTGCCGGGAGGACAGGTTTCTTAAGACGTGGCCGGCAGGCCGGGCGGGGCCGAGGGGACAGGCTGGGGGTTGAGGGGAGGCCAATTCGGGTTCACGAAGGGTTCCGCCCGGGGGGGGGGGGTTAAGGCGAGACTCTCTCAAGTGATAATATAAGAAACCTGGTCAGGATGTCCGTGGACGACCCGATCTTTAACCTGTAAAATAATGATCTTATTAAATGTGCCATTCACTGGCCATCCTGCTCCGAAAGTGGGCCACTCGGATGTGTAGAGAGTCTGTCCTTTTCCTTTTTTTTTTTAACCTCGACGGACTGGTTGTGTGCCCGGTCCTGGACGTCTTTCTAATGATCAAGAGTGAGACTTAGGGGCGTTGTTAGGGACTGTCCCATGTTAGTTCTAAGGAAGATTAGAACACAGAGAAAACAAACAACACCAACAGTCAAACAAACAACAGACAGGCGTGCTGCACGGCTTTGGTACCAAACTGAAAGCAAAAAGTCAGATGGAGGTGGCAAAGGTCCGGGGCCCTCTGAAAGCCAAAAATACAGACAGAGTGCCGTTAGTCCGGATCTTTCTCCTCTCCCAGATTGGGCCCCGAAAAGTCGGGCCCCTAACACCCTTGGAACGTCTTCCAGGGCTGCGGGGCGAGAAGTCCGAGCTCGTCAGCTCCTTCTTCGTCCCGCCCAAATTCCAAACAACCTGGCTGAGCGCTCACAGAACAGACCTGGCTGAGCACTCACAGAACAGACCTGGCTGAGCGCTCACAGAACAGACCTGGCTGAGCGCTCACAGAACAGACAGAATAAGGCAGAACAAGACAAAATCAGACAGACAGACAGACGCCGGCCGGCTTACCTCCCAGTGGGTGGTCGGTGGTCCCTGGGTGGAGGATCTCCTTTCCCGGCCAATGCACCAAATGAAAAGCTCTCAGGGAGAACTTTCCCTCGGGATGGAGACCCTCTAACTCCAAAGACCAGACCGAGACACCACAGGATGCAATCAGCAAGAGGATTTGGTTTATTGTTGGGATACACAGGCACAGACACCTGCGGGCGCTTCAGTCACTCGGGGGACTGGCGCGCCCCACGGAACCAAGGATGGGCTTTTATAGGATTTTGGGGAGCAGAAGCAAGCATACAGAAGCAGATGCATGGTTACAGGGATATAATTGGTGGATTCTAATATAACAAGGGTTTAGCCCGGGGGCAAGTTTCCTAGCTACCTTCCTGAAACATAACGGCTGACTCGGCCCCCCCAAGGGTTCAGCCCGGGGGCAAGTTTCTTAGCTACCTTCTTGGAACATAACGACTGACTCGGCCCCCCACCAGGGTGTGGGACCTCTCCCGGGGCTTTTTTTTCATTGTCAGGTGCTCAACCGAAGTCGTCCTGTTGCCAGGCCTTCAACCAAACACATCCTGCTTGGCAGCCGCTGTGTACTCAGTGTTCTAACCTTTCCCTGAACCAGTCATCTTAAGTACAGCCTTGCAAAATGGCGTTACTGCTACTAAGCTGGGGTCTTTCACCACAATCCAGAAGTGGAGGGCACACGTGTGATCCAGATCTTGAGGCTGGAAGATAGAGGCTTTTGATCTGGATCTTGAGGAATAGTGACATAAAACAGTTTAGACCCAGGCAAGGTGGAAAACTCCTTTAATTCCAGGAAGCAGAGGCAAGCAGATCTTTAAATTCAAGGCCAGCCTGGGACAGAGCAAGTTCCAAGTAAAAGACAGTTTAGGTCCAGGTGTGGTGGTACACACACCTTTTTTTTTTTTTTTTTTTTTTTTTTTTACATTTTGAATGATGTACATTTATTCACATTCTTATAATTTGCATTCCTTTTTTATTTACATTTCAAATGCTATCCCCTTTCCTGGTTTCCTCTCTGGAAACCCTCTATCTCATCCCCTTCCCCTGCTTCTTTTTTTTTTTTTTTATTAACTTGAGTATTTCTTATATACATTTCGAGTGTTTTTCCCTTTCCCGGTTTCCGGGCAAACATTCCCCCACCTCCCCTTCCTTATGGGTGTTCCCCTCCCCACCCTCCCCCCATTGCCGCCCTCCCTCCAACAATCTAGTTCACTGGGGGTTCAGTCTTAGCAGGACCCAGGGCTTCCCCTTCCACTGGTGCTCTTACTAGGATATTCATTGCTACCTATGAGGTTGGAGCCCAGGGTCAGTCCATGTATAGTCTTTAGGTAGTGACTTAGTCCCTGGAAGCTCTGGTTGCTTGGTATTGTTGTACATATGGGGTCTCGAGCCCCTTCAAGCTCTTCCAGTTCTTTCTCTGATTCCTTCAACGGGGGTCCTATTCTCAGTTCAGTGGTTTGCTGCTGGCATTCGCCTCTGTATTTGCTGTATTCTGGCTGTGTCTCTCAGGAGCGATCTACATCCGGCTCCTGTCGGCCTGCATTTCTTTGCTTCATCCATCTTGTCGAATTGGGTGGCTGTATATGTATGGGCCACATGTGGGGCAGGCTCTGAAGGTGTTCCTTCAGTCTCTGTTTTAATCTTTGCCTCTCTATTCCCTGCCAAGTGTATTCTTGTTCCCCTTTTAAAGAAGGAGTGAAGCATTCACATTTTGATCATCCATGGTGGCAAACACTGGTAGGATTTGCTGAAGGAGGCAGAGGCAGGAGGTACACACCTTTAATCTGGGTCGTACCTTCTGCCTGGAGGCCTACTTGAAGACAATGGAAGAAGGAAGGCTTCCTGTTTCTCTGCTTGCTTGTACTTACTTGCTAGCACATCTGTTGGAATCCACTTCTTCAGGGTTCCAGCCTATATAGATGAACATGTGTGAAAGAAAGCTAGACTTGTGGTATTGAGCAATTACTAGATTCTTGGACTTCCCGTTCACAGTTGCCCATTGTTGGAATAGTTGGACTTCAGACTGTAAGTCATTCCAATAATTTTCCTTAATATATAGAGATATTCCAAGTTCTATGACTCTAGAGAACCTGGACTAATATACCACCCTATTTGGGAAGCAGGTTCTAGCCTAAGGTTCAGGAGGCACTAGGCTGGAAGCCGAGGGACCAGCAGAGAGGTGGATGTGCAGTAAACTGTGGATCCATCTCATCTCCTTTGAAGGGGGAATTTGACTCAACTGATACTTTCAAAAGAAAAAAATCTATAAAAAAGGAAATAGAAAAAATTAAATCCTAACCTGTGATTCTAACCATATTTCCTGTCTTTTGAAAGTCTGAATGAGCCAAAAACTTCTTAGGTATTTGGAAGCTATTTTAACCAAATTAGATCTATGGAGGAGAACGTAGGCTTTGGAATGTCTTTTAGGAGACAATGCATGCTAATGGGTTCTTGGGTCACTAGGTCTCCGCTGCAGAGTGCTTTTTCCACTTGCTTTTGCTTTTTGATACACAATTGTAATTATCCTTTGCCCAATTTTCTGTGGTGGGCAGACAAAGAAGGCTGCATATGGCCATCTGAGAATACAAATGACAATCAAATTGAGTTCTTTCTATGCAGCCAAGCCTTCCTGTCAGGCAAAAGGCAACGTGACGACTTTTCTCACCTATTTTTTCAAGTTAATATGTCTGGAAGTTATTACTGACTTTCGGGTTTACTAGCACATCTGAATGGGGGTGGGGAAAGCTTGTTGCATGGTGAACATTGGAGTGCAGGGAGGGGGAATGCTTATTTGTACAGTGTGTATGAGGAGGGGCCCACAGTCACCTTAAGGTGTGTGCTGCTGTGTCATAGATAAATCTCAATGTCTAAGGGGCATCAGCCTTGATGGAGAGAACCAGGGCCACACAAACTGAGCAGAAGAGACAGACAATCTGAGGTCCCACAGGTCATACCCATATGTGTCCTCCTTCCTCATTGGGTCCTCTGTGGTGAAGGCACTGCCAGAAGTCCCCCACTCCAGCTTAAATGTACAAATTACATCTTTATTTTTTGCATGCTGTGTATGTTATAATGGGATGTCCCATCCAGTATCCCGAGCTTTACGTTGGTTCTCTCTCATTTGTCCCAGTACTTGGTGTACAACATGTATTGAAGGTAGTAATTTTGTTCCTTCGTCCTTCAAGTGGGAAGTCATTGATCCTGCCACTATTGCACCAGGAGTCACATATTACAAGTTTGCTATTACTGTAGCTCACAGGGTTCACAGCTGAATAAGACTGAAGATCAATTTTGTCCGGCAGAAGCATATGTGGCGCCTTTTGGAACCATGAAAGCTAGCAGTAGTAAGGAAGATTCCCAGCGGGTACCAGCTTGATTTCTCCATGTTTTACAACTCAAGTCTGTGGTGTCTTCAACCAAAAGGTCTTTTGATCATGTTCTGGAGGGTAAACAAGAGCAATGGTAGTAGCCTGTGGTATGTGGAGGTCTCTGGTATACCACTGGCCAACACCTCCCATAGATGTAAATGTCTTCTTACAGGACCAAGGTCACATGACATGGCTCTGAGGAATTAAATTAGACTAGATTGGAGGGACCAGAGACAACTGAGGCTGTGATAGTTTTATTGACAGCTATCAGACTTTTTATATATTTATCATAAACAGAATATGATGGCAGGATCAATAGAGTTGTAGTTGCCAGGATACAATGATATTTTTAAGTTATACAGGATACACAAGATTAATATTTAAGACCATTTGTCCTGTCAAGTTTCCATGCTTTCTTAACTACTAAGGGAACAAACAGAGAAACACAAAGGAGCCTGGACACTTCATTGCCTGAGAGAGTTCATCAGTCTCTCAGGAAATGGAAGGCACATTATGCCCCAAGAGCCATGGACTCTAACATGAAAAACCTATGATGCCTGCCTGTCATGGAAGCTAGGCCAAGCCAAGTCCATGGATTCTTTCAGTTTTAACCCATTTCTGACATTAGGCTTTTGATTTGTTAACCTGCTGTATATACTCAGGGGATTGTGTCAAAGTATGGAGTAATGCCATTGAAGATCTTTTAAGAATTAAAACTTTTTTTCAAACAATAGAATTTGATCATGTTTCCTGATCATGTTTCCCTCATCCTGCAACTCCTCAAAGACCCTCCCCATCACACTACCCACTCAACTTCTCTGTCTCTCTCTGTCTCTCTCTGTCTCTCTGTCTCTGTCTCTCTCTGTCTCTCTCTGTCTCTCTCTGTCTCTGTCTGTCTCTGTCTGTCTGTCTGTCTGTCTGTCTGTCTGTCTCTCTCTCTCTCTCTCTCTCTCTCTCTCTCTCTCTCTCCCTAAAACCAAAGCTGCTCTTCCCTCCCCATTTACTCTTCCTGTTCTAGTCTCCCATTTCTCAATAACTACATAACTAACTATACATTGTATTCCCCCATGCTTGGGATGCTCAGAGGATCTGCAGGGTCCCCAAAAAATGTTCTTGCTTTTCTAAAGCCTTCAAGTATGTCATTGATTTATTAATTTGAGATTTATCAAAAAATTTTATGTGTTCATACAAAATTATATAATTTCCTCTTAGGGTTGCTTTCATTATGTTTTTATATGTTTTGATATTTCATAGTTTTCTTTTATTATGGAAAACTGTTTCTTCTAATATATTTTAATCATTGTTTTTCCCTCCTCCATCTCTTCCCAGTACTCTTCACCTGCTCCCCTTCCCAGCTCCACACTCTTTCTCCTTTTCTCTCTTAAAAAACCCAACCATGGTTATACTTTACTTTATGGCTAATATCCACTCATACATGAATACATACACTTATCTTTCTGGGTCTGGGTTTTCTTGATATCACTGTTTTTTAACAGCTGAGTGATGCTGTGTTGTGTAAATGTACAACATTTTCATCTATTCTTTGGTTGAGGGACATCTTGGTCATTTCTAGTTTCCAGCTATTATGGACAAAGGGACAATTTCTGACTCTGTTGCCTGTTCTGTTGCCTTTCCTCCAACTGACTTGCCTTGTTCAGCTTTAATAGGAAAGGAAGTATCTAGTTTTACTGAAACTTGATATGACATCCCTGGTAGAAATCCCTGGAAAGCCTGCCCTTTTCTTAAGATAAACAGAGGAGGAATCAGAGGAGAAGGTGAGGTAGAGCTGGGGAGAAACTAGGAGGAGAGGAGGAAGAGGAAACTGCAGTCAGGCTGTAATAAATTAATAAATGAATGAATGAATGAATGGAATAGTAAAAAACACAACCAACTAATTAATAAAAGACCAACAAGACAAAAAATGTTCAAGCAAAGCAAAATGAGGGGAAAAGTTCTAAAAATTATCACTGAGTTAATTTTGTATTGGCCAGCTACTCCTGGTCATGGGACCTATTCTCCAGTATGGGTAATATTCCAGTGAGACATCATCAGAGAAAACTAATATTCTTTTGCAAGTGGGTGTCTCTGGGACCCTATTGGGCATGAAACTGGTGCGTGCATGTGTGTGTGTGTGTGTGTGTGTGTCTGTGTGTGTGTGTGTGTATCCTGTCACAGACTGTGAGTTTATATGTGTCTAGTCCTGTTGTGTTTGGAAGACACTGTTTACTTGGGGTTCGCCATCACCTCTGTCTCTTATAATCATATGTCCCCATCTTCTACATAGATCCTGAAGGGAGAGGAAATTTTGTTGGTTTTTTTTTTATTTCACTCAATTCTAGTAAATATTAATTTCCTTCTTGTTTTCTTCCTTGACCAAGCCACCATTAGTGTATTGTTTAGTTTATATAAATTTGTGTACTTCCTGTAGTTTCTCTTGCTTTTGTATCCAGCTTTATTCCATTATGGTCAGGTAGAACACAAGATATGACTTCAATTTTCCTATATTTGTTGAGACTTACTTTGTATCTGCATTTGTCAGTGTTCTCTAGAGAAACAGAACTGATAGAATTATATATATATATATATATATATATATATACATATACATATATATATATATATGATTTATTAAAGTGGCTTGTAGGTTATGGTCAGACTATTCCAACAATGGTTGCCTCCTGATGGAAAGATCAAGAATCCAGTAGTATTTAGTTCACAAGGCTAGATCTCTTTGCTGGTTTAGTATATGTCAGAGTCCCAAAGAAGTAGCCTTTAATATCATTGAAGAAATCAACTTTCCAGGAAGAGTGAGGGCAAATAGGTGCCCTTGATTTAAAGTAAAGTAGATCTTCCCACATCAAAACATCTGGATCTGTGAAGGCATTGGTGCTGTGATAGCCTGGGCTCATTAACTAAGCTACCATCCAGACCAAGATCTAGTGCTTTGATTTGGTCCACCCCAACATCTACTCCATCTATGAGCTGCTAGAGCATGTGGAGGAGCTGGTTCAGTAGAACCAGATGAACTTACAGAATAGGACTGGTCCTTGGCCTACTCACTAGTTCCCCCTCCCCTGCACCCTGGAGCAATTGTGGGTGTAGGCCTACTGCTTGAGCATGGGACAGTGGTGCTGCCTGTAGGTTACAAGCACTAAGGTTGAGCCCAATGACATCGGAAGGAGGTGGCAACCTTGAGCTGTCATGGAACCTGCCTATGGTTGTCCTGCCTGCCAGGTTGCAGGATTGCCCTGATTCTGGTCAACAGCAGGATATCTGAGATGAGATGTGTCTTAGCAATGGTCCAGTATTTATGGTGTTTCAGTAACCTGAAACTTTGAACCAAACCAATGGCTTATTGAAATGAATATCTGTAGGTAAAACTATTTGGGCATAAATAAATAAATAAATAAATAAATAAATAAATAAATAAATATTGTGTGACGTACTGTAGCTCCCAATGTTATGGAGAAGTAAAAAAGATAGAGGAAGCAGTAAGTGCATGGTGGAGAGAGGCAGAACTAGAGACACTAGTGACAGATAAGACAGAAGACTTTACTGGTCAAGGAAACATGTTGTTGCCTTGTAGGGCTGACAGAGTGGTACATAACAGCCTGGAGCTTGTGCAGATTCAGCCCCTAAACATACTGAACAGCTACACAATCACCCTGGTTCTGAACAAAGACAGGATGGCTGAGATGAAGAATAGTTCATTTTCTGAATTGGACATCCTCAAAAGACCCCTATGGTCTGTGTTGTCCCTGGAGGCCATGTTGGTATTTACAGTCCTTTGCCATGGGCTATGTTTAAGCCCAAGGTTCATGTGGGTGTCCATAGTCTGAGCTGCTACTGGAGGCCGTGTGACCATCTAAGAACCACACTGCCACAGGAGGCTAGAGGAATGTCTGTGGTCTGTGCTATCACAGGAGTCCGTATTAGCATCTGTGGTTTAGGTTGCTGCCTAGTACCATGTTGATGTGAGTACTCTGTGCAGCCATCTAAGGCCATGTTGAAGTTTGTGGTCTGTGCTACTACTGAGGGCCAAGTCCTACGGCAGCCAGGGTTATGTTGATGTCCATGGCCTGTGTTACCACTGATGGCCATTTGGATGCCCATGGTCTATGTCACTGCCTAAAGCCATGTTGATGCCTGTGGGCTGTGCTTCTGCCAAGGGCTATGTTGGTGTGAGTGGCCTGTACCTGACGCCATGGATATCTGTACTGTATGATGTGCCAAGGGCCATGTTGGAGTCCATGGTCCTGCAACAGGTTGAGGTCATTCTGAAGTCTGTGACCATATTACCATAGAAGGCTATATGGATACCTGTGGTCTATGTTGCCACCTGAAGCCATGTTGATGTCTGTGGACCAAGCTGCTACCAGAATGATGTTGGCGTCCATGGCCTGTGTTGCTTCAGAGGACATGTTGGCATCCTTGGCCTATGCTGCTTCTGAGGGTCTATGATGGTGCCCAGGGCCTGTGGTGCAGCAAAGGGCCATGTTGATGATCATCTACCATACTGCCACCAAAGATCACACTGAGGCCTGTAGCTTCTCTGATGCCAGAGACCAAGTGGATGTCTATGGTCTGTGCTGTTACCAGAACAATGTGGAGGTCTATGACCCATACTCTTACTGACTGTAAAGGGCAAGAAAGCTACTTTTGCTGTGGCGTCGATGACTACAGACTCACAGTTGAGAAAGAGAAACATAGAAGGCTTCTGTGACAACTACTAAGCCCACTTTACCCCTACTCTCAAAAAAAAAAAAGTAATAGTCTAGCAGAAAGCTCTTAAAAACGTGATAGGGATGCTAAAATGTATCTCCTTAAAATTGATGGCTTCTGATGGCAGTGTCATCAGGGAAGGACTCAGTTTTTTTTTTTTAAGTGGTTGGCCACTGGGAGCATGACCATGCACTAGTGAGTATATGCGCAATACAAAATGGGTTCTCTCTCTCTCTCTCTCTCTCTCTCTCTCTCTCTCTCTCTCTTTCTCTCTCTCTCTCTCTGCCATTTCTTCCCCCCTCTTTTCTTTTTGTTTTTGGGCAGAGGGAGGTCACAAGGTGGGACAGAGCTTGGTGTACTGGGAAGTGAGTGTGATCAGGGTGCATAATGTCAAATTTCCATACAATCAAGAAAAATACTATGTTGAAAAGAAAAAGAAAAATTTTGGATTCTCATTGGGTATTCCACTTCAAATTATTCAATCAAGAACAATCCCTCACAGATGTACCCAGCTGCCTGAATTTTAGTTAATTCCAGAAAGTCAAGTTGACAATGAAGAATAATTGTCACAGTGTCCTAATATGTGGTTGATTTTGGAGGAAGTTCCATGGGTTTCTGAGAAGAAAGTGTGTCCTTTACTGTTTGGGTGGAATGTTGTATAAGTGTGTGTTATGATTAAAGAAGTCATGTACTTCAGAGTTTCTCTGTCTAGTTTTTATCCAGCTGACCTCTCTTTTGGTGAGGTTACCTGTATTCACTGGGCTGGTGTGAATCTGTAGGTTTAAGTCTAATAGTGCATATTTTATAAAATTAGATGCACCTGTGTCTGGTGCAAATATCTTCAGGATTATAACACATTGATTTTTTCTTTTTCTTTAATGACTATGTCTTCATCCTTTTGAATTTTTTTTATTTGAAACCCATTTTCTCATATATCTAATAGGTATAACTCCTTTTTTATTTCCATTTCATTGAATACTTTCTCTATTCTTTTTACCATAAGGTGATTTTTCATTGTTGATGGCGACATTTGGAGGCAGCCAAAAGATGAATCCTGTTTTCTAATACAATCTGTTAGTCTATGTCTATTTATTGGGAGGTTGAGACTATAGGTGTTAAGATTATTATTTAAAAATATATCAATTTCTGTCATTTTGCCATTTTTTGGTAGTGGTTTATTAGAACTCTTTTGATTAAATGTTATGGAATTGTTTATTTATCCACTGTGCCTTCTTGGGCATGTTTAAACTCTTCAGACAGAAGTAGTCCTACCAGTTTCTGATACAGAGTTGGCTTAGTGTCCATAAATTCCTTAGATCTTTTTTCAAGGAGAATTTGCCTTTCTCCTTTGGTTTGGATAATTTTGGAGGGAATGGTAGTCTGGTTTGGAATCTGTGGTCACACATGACATGTAGAATACAAGACCAAACCCTCTGACTCTCATGGTCTCCACTGAAAAATCAGCTGTTCTGAGTGGCATGGCTTCTTCTGTAATTTGGTCTTTTTCTCAGAAGCTTTAATATTTCTTTGTTCTGTTCATTCAGTATTTCACTGTTACATGGCATGGGAAGTTTCTTTTCTAGACATCTCTACTTGGTTTTCTGTATGCCTCTTGTGCATTTATAGACATTTCTTTCCAGTGTCTTTTCTCCTTATCTGCCAATTACTTGTACACTTTGTCTTTTAACAGTATCCTAGATTTCCTGAATGTGCTCTTTTTTTGTTAGTTTTTGTTGTTTTGTTTTGATGTAATGTTTTGTTTAACTGAGTGACTCCAATTTCTATTCTGTGTCTTCAAGATTTGAGACAGTCTATTGGAGAGGCTTCCTTCTGAGATTTTTGTTGAATTCTTTACTTCTTCATTTCTAGTTTTATTTCATTTTGTCTTTTATTCAGAGAGTCTTTTTATTATTAAATTCTATTTTCATAACTTGAAATGATGTCATTATTCGTAAATACCAAGCTGTTTCATTATTCATCTAAGTCGCTTTGCTTAGGGAACACTAGTATTGGGCATTAGTTTTTGGCAGAGACCTATTGTCTTGTTTATGTTGTTTGTGTCTTTGCAATAGGACTAGCATTTGATGCTGGGTTATTGTCATGTTTCTTGGAAAACTTGTCTGTGTATTGTTGAGTAGGTGTTTGAATTTCTGTCTCCTGTTATCTTTTCAGGATGAGGCTCTCTGAATGTAGCTTAGAGTCAAGACAATGTTGATATTTGAATGGGTTATCAGGAGTTGTTCCACCTTGGTTCCAGCTAAGGAAGTCTGTAAGACCAGAGTAATCCTTTTGTGTAGTTAGATGATTTTAACAGTCAACACACAGCAGTCTGGAGTGTGTGCTTAGGAGGAACGGATAGAGGGAGTGTCCACAGGAGTCTGTAATATCAAGCTGGTTTGTAGGGGTGTTAAGTAAGCAATGAGTACACAGTCTTCTGGCAGGACACAGGCATCGGAAGATTTGGCAACATGAGTTGGCAACATGGGAAAGGTTAGACCTGCAGGTCAAGTGCATGTGTTTCTCACACAGGCTTCTGGAATGGGTAGAGTTGTTAGTAGACATCTAGAGTTCCTCTAGAGAAAAAGAGAGACCAGATTTCAGGTCAAGACTCCTGGTCCTCAGACAGGTCACAGGAGTTGGCAGTGTTAAGTCTGAGATAGTGGAGATAGGAAGTCAGAGGGCAAAATGCAAGAATAGGTGGGTTTGATGCACCGAATATAGGGTCTAAGAAAGGGCTGTGGGTTGGGTGGAGTTGGTAATGTAAGACTAGAGTGAGTTGATAGTGTTTGTCACATGTAATTTCTTCACCAGTAAGAACACAGAGATTGTAAATCGAGATCCACTATAATTTCATGAAAATACATGTGCTGTATGAGGCTATTTTCTAAAGAATTGCAAAGCTACTTCTGCCTTTTGCATTTTAAGGTAATATTATGACCAAGTACAAATTTAACTCAGCTATTAGGAACTCCCCACAGCCAGCTCTATTTTAGTTAAGTAATGCAGGCAAGTTTTAGGAACTGTGAAGTCTTTCTGCTTTAATAGGGTAGAGTCTTGAGTTTACTTACAGGTGAGAGAAAATTGAACTTCCGTTTTTAAAATGAGAAAAATATTAATGTTAACTAGGAATAATGTTGGGAAATCTGGACTTGATTGTCAGCCCTGTGTGGTTGGAAATCTTTCTGAATTTTACTCTTCTTGTCTGTTATGTATGCCTGCTTTCTGTGACATGGGTTCTAGGGCTGGTGTGTTGCTGAACTGTTATTGCAGTCACATCAGTTTAGTTTCCACAATTCCTGTGACACAATGAGGGTAAATAGTTGGCCCTTTGCCCATGGTTTCTAGCATATATTTAAATCTCTTGAGGAACAACAGTATCTTTTGTATGTTGGTGAGATAATTGGTGGCTGGGCCCTTTAGATGGTTTTAAGATAAAGCTGGATGCACAAAAAGACAAAGCATTGTTAGATGGTTGGGGATTTCAGCCCATCCCACCTTCAGAAGGGAAAAAGATCTGGAGATCACATTAGTTATCCATGGCTGATAACTCACAACCATGCCTGTCCTAAATGGCAGATTGACAGAGGGTCTGGAAACACACTGCCCAGGCATAGCTTTATACAATTAATCTATTAAAACACCCTTATGCTACCTGTCTTAACATAAACTGGTGAAAGAGAATAATATTTCCCTGAGTACTGTGAGACACTTTCGTGAACCAACAGGCTGCAAGAGGGAAGGGGGCAGAGTCTTGTGAAGCTGACTTGTGGGAAGCTTGAACTTGCGTTGGACATCTGAAATTGGGACTCACTTAAGAAACTGAGCTCTCACCTGCCAACTTAGAAAATTGTGAGGGATTCCTGAAGTGATTTTTTTAAAGACCCAGTTGATGAAGTATTAGATGACTTGTTGATGTTGAATTGCCCTCTTCTACCCCATTTCTTGCCAGAACTATTGTGAGTAGAAACTCAAAATATTATTGAAAGTAAACCCATCTATTTTTTAAAATCCTTTGAAGTATGTTTAAGACACTAAAGCACCACATTCAGGTTTGTAGCCCATTGGAGTTTTAAGTACACCTTTGGGCTAGGAAGAATTCTGCTCCCACCCACACCCCTAGGTGTTTATATCCCAGTGTCAATCATATAAGTGTTCAAAGCAAAGAATTAGAAAATCCTGCTTGATGAGAAATAACAGCAGCAGAACATGCTTTCCCTCAAAAACTGCATGTGTTGTATGTGATGTGTCTGCATGTGTGCATCTCTCTCTCTTCCTCTTTGTTTGTATGTATGTATGTATGTATGTATGTATGTATTATGTGTCAGTGCACATGTGTGCATATGTGTATATGTGTACGTGTCTGTATATGTATATGTGTACATATGTGTATATGTGTATGTCTTGTGCATGTATGTGTATAACCTGATTTCTGCCAAAGATTTAAAAAAAGCGAGAAATGTATATTTCTTTAGAGCCCCCAGAAAGAAGCACAACACTTAACACCTTGTGCTAGCCTAGTTCCTTAATGGCTGGTGCTGATTGCTGTAATGGATGTATTAATGATGGAGAGAGATTGCTCCAGGAAGTATTTAGGGAAAGCCTCCTATCAACTCAGGAGAGGTCCTATAATATATGTGAGGCCCACAAGGTTGCCAAGAATCATATAGCAATAGAAACAGTGACAATCTGAATGCAAAGAGAAAGGGTGCAATGAAATGTCAATAATTGATCATTAAGTGTTAGAATTTTTCATGGGCAAATAAAAAGCTCGTACATATACATGGAACCAGAAGGTGAGTGTCCCTGGAGTAGCTTTTTGAAAATGTGGAAATGGTCCTGAATAGTGAAGTACAGAGAGCCTAGAAAAATTTGAGTGATAAAAGGGCTTTGGTTGTTAGAATAGACTAGCAGTAGAAGACATGGGCATTAATATTGCCAGGAAACAAACAAAAGAGAATTTGAGGCACAGCAAAGAAACTTATATCAAGCTTGGAGAATATATGAATTGTCAGTGGAGCTTGGCAGCAGTACATACACTACCGGGAGGGGCGTGTTGGTCTCAGAGAGCATGCTTAGAGGAAAAGCTGAAGGCTGGGAATATTCTCTACAATACATTAAGAAGAGCCACAGGTCAGAGTATTGAGTTACATAAAAGGTGATCTGAATGATTCACAAGTGCTGTCAAACTGACTTGTATCCAGGAAATATAAGGGCATTTTCTTCCAACCACTATAGCAAAAAAAGATTGAATTATCTAACAGATATTTGTAGGCAAGTTCTTGAACATTACAGTGAAGCCCCATGTTGTATATGTATGACTGTACAGGTTATTTAGAATTTTAAGCCTGCAGAAACATTACCAGCCAAGCCTGAAAGGAATAAAGAAGAAAAAGGCTGTTAGATCTTCAAAATTCTATTCATATAAAACAGAGTGGGAAAATTATTTAACTATACGAGGGGTCTGTATCTGTATTAGTTTGTATCTGCATTGTCTCAAAAATATCCCTACATTAAAGGCTTTATCCATGTTCTTGATATTATTGTAAGCTGTAAGAACCTTTAGAAGGTGGGTCCTAGGAAGAAGTTAGGTCATTTGTGGGTACTGAAGGGGATACTGAGAGACCTGTCTCTCTGTTTCCTAGTTACCTCTAACTGTGATGTCCTATGCCCTGTAGGAGCAAAGCAACAGGGATAAATGTCCATAGACTGAAATCTCTGAAATGTTAAGTGTAATTGACATTTTTCTTATGAAATCAATTACCATAAATGTTTCATCACAGAGTTGGAAAGCTGATTATATTTTCTTTTAAACTGTAAAGAAATGCAGAAGGCAGAATTTAGGACTATAGAGAAATACTTTTAGTCTTTGAATGTAATGGAGTTTGCAAATATTTATTTCACAACTGTTTAGGATTCAATGACTCATCTGGTCCTCAAATGGGAGTGTCTGTAACTAATGTTCTATTCCTGGGCCCTTCCTGTATACTGAGAACAAGCTTATGTTCACAGATGGCGTGCATAATAACTTGGGTTTTTTAATGGATGGGCTTTAGATTAATTGTGTATTGACCATGATATGAGAATGCTGAGGCCCTTGGGAATAGTTGGTCATGTTTTGCATATATGATGGATACACATCTTGAGAGGCCATAGGTAGTGTGCCATAGTTCCTCCAATGTTCTAAAGTATACTTGCATAATCCACCATACCTAGCTTAGTAAGCTCTTGTGTTTTTTTCAAATGTTTGCACCATTATCTATCCCGACAAACAGAGATACATGTGCATATATGCAAGCCAGTGTGTATGTGTGCATATGTGTGAGCATGTGCATGCATGTGTGCATATGCATGTGTATGCATATGTGTATATTTTGTGTTTTGGATTGGATTGTATATTTTTAAGAGTTACAAGATTAGAACATTAATGGGGCTGGGGATTTAGCTCAGTGGTAGAGTGCTTGCCTAGCAAGCGCAAGGCCCTGGGTTCGGTCCCCAGCTCCGAAAAAAAGAAAAAAGAAAAAAAAAAGATTAGAACATTAACAAGTGCTTTACACACACACACACACACACACACACACACACACACACACACACGTACACATAAAATGGTAACTAATGCTAAATTAAGGCACATAGACTTACCTAGATGGATGGAATTATAATAAAATAGAAATGTCTATTATAGGTGCCACGTTACCTATAATAAGTGAGTCATTATTTGTGTGTGTGTGTGTGTGTGTGTGTGTGTGTGTGTGTGTGTGTGTGTGAGATTGTTTTAGTTAGAATAGTGGTTCAGAGAAGGCTCAACCTAGAGCAATCACAATGTTGTGGTGGTATTTGCATACTCTCTTTACTCTAGTTATGCTGAAGGAGAAGTCTGTCACTGGGGCTATTCTAAATTTGACATCCATCGAAACATCAAAAGAATCATAAAAGGAAGTTTTGGAACAAATATAGGCTTGGACTTGTTGATATTTTGATTGGGGTTCTTTCCAACTACAGAACCTCAAATGGCAAACTTTCTTTATTCTTTGAAAAGAATAGATATCAGTGAATACAAAAATATTTATCATTTTCCTAGTGTATTATCTTTACCTTCACAAATCTGTGACATCCGAAGTGGCAAAAGCATGGCCATATTGCCTAGTACATCTGCTGCTCCTTCACACGCAGCTTACAAGCAGAAGGTAGCCAGCAAAGCCTAATTGTGTAGTCATATAATAAAATAAAAGAGTACCATAGCTCCTGTTCTAGGAGTTTTAGAAATGCTAGGTAATGGTTGTCCAATTATTTATGAATCTAAGAAGGGAAAACACACTCCCTTTGGGACTTCTCTAACCACAGTCCTGCTTGCTCCCAGGAACCCAGTAACTACCACACATGGCAGAGACCAGGCATGCTTGCTATATTCTCCCTTTCTTTCTCATCCACTTCAGTTGCCCATACCACAACCCCCAGGCCCTGCCTGTGTTCTACATCCTGTGTTCAGGTCCAATCTAGTCAGTTCCCTTAAGTCTATTCTGCCTGCACCCTCTCCAATCCCCACACCTAGCCCAGGTTGTGCATCCTATGCCTTGGCCTAGTCAAATCAGTCCTGCCTGTGCTATTTCTAACCACCAAATTTGAGTCTAGTCACATATATATTCTGTGTACTGGATTGTACCCTAACCATTATGTGCTATATACAATCTTCAGTCTTAGCCTATACATGTCAAAAGGATTCAGCCTAGTGATTGCTCAAGACTTCATCATTCTTACCCACCTTCTGGTCTTGTCTCATCCACAAAGGCTATAATCTGGACTACTCTGAGGAGGCCTAGAACCTCATTTTAGACACACACCCAATGAAGAAGACCACTTACCTTGGTCTCATCATAAAAATACAAATTATATGAAAGGCAAGACTGTGTGTCTTTCTTGAAATATGCCAGTCTGATAGAAATGTACTAAAATTACCTAGATGAACCACAGGACACAGAACTCAGAAAACAGTCATATATTAATCAAAGATGTCAAAGAAGACATACTTCAAGACCCAGCAAGGCACCACTCCTAGGCATATACCCCAAAGATGCTTCAACATCCCACAAAGACACTTGCTCAGCTATGTTCATAGCAGCTTTATTAGTAATAGCCAGAAACTGGAAACAACTTAGATATTCCTCAACTGAAGATTGGATAAAGAAAATGTGGTACATTTGCACAATGGAATACTATTTAGCTATTAAAAATCAAGACATTGTGAATTTTACAGGCAAATGGATGGAACCTGAGAATACTATACTAAGTAAGGTAATTCAGTCCCCAAAAGACATACATGGTATATACTCACTTATACGTGGAATTAACCATTAAATACAGATACCATGTTACATTCTGTAGACCAAAAGAGGCAAAACAAGAAGGAAAGCCCAAGCAAAGAAGCTTGAATCTCACTTAGAAGGGGAATAAACTCAACAATACCACTCTTGGACACATACCCAAAGAATGTCCCATCCTACCACAAAGACACTTGCTTAACTATCTTCATAGCAGCTTTATTCATAGTAGCCAGCATCTGGAAACAACCAGGATGTCTCTCAACTAAAGAATATGTAAAGAAAATGTGGTACATTTGCACAATGGGGTATTACTCAGCAGTTAAAACATCATGAAATGTTCAGACCAATGGTCGGATTAGAAAAGATTATCCTGGGTAAGGTTATCCAGAGCAAGAAAGACTAATATTTATGTACCCACTCACAAGTGGATAGTATCTGTAAAGTAAAGGATAATCATGCTACACTCCCAGACCTAGAGAGGCTGAGTAACAAGGGGGCCTTAAGGAGGTCGGCAAGAATCTCCCTGAAAAAGGACCAGAGAATAAATTTCATGGGAGAGACTAGAGGTGGATGTGGATGGGAGGAATCAAGTGTAGGCTTTGGAGGGAAAGAATACTAGGAGAAATGGCTAGAAATGGGAGAACATTTTGGTGGTGATGTAGAAACTTTGTGCAATAGATCAACACTTAAAGGACCAGAATCTACACAGGACAAATCAAGGCAAAGTTCTCAGTACCCCAGAGGGACAAAGGGCATGGAATAAGAGACAAAGATAGGAAATAAAGGACAGGGGAGAAGAGAAAAGGGGCAAGAGAGAAGGGGAAGGGTTATTTCCCTGAAGTGACAAAAAATTACCTCTGGATAGAGAGGAGACAGACATGGCCTATAGCAAATGACAATTTATAATCCTGTGTTGGGATGAGTTGGTTAAATTTGATTGGACATGTTAATCAGGGTAGTCCAAGAGCTGGCCTTTAATACTTTGATAGCTGGATCTTGTTGGTCAAACTCAGAAGGAGAAAGTGGCCAAATAAGGGAACAGGCCTTGATAACTAGCTTTAGGAATATAATCTATGGTTTATCAGGGAGAAGGGGAGACCTGCCAGGGTCATGTTTGCCATACAGTGGTCTATTTGAGCCCTTCAACACTATGACCAAAAGCAACTAGGGAAGGAAAGGGTTTATTTCAGTTTGAAATCCATCATGAAGGAAAGTCAGGATAAGAACTAAAGACAGGAACTTGGGGGTAGCAGCTAAAGTAAAAGCCATGGAAGAACACGGTTTATTGGCTTGTTCAACCTGTTTTCTTATACAATCTAGGACAAAACTGTTCACATCGGGCTGGAACTCTCACAACAATTATCACTTATTAATCAGGTTAATACCCCATAGGCTTGCCTACAGGGTAATCTGATAGGGGGACATTTTCTCAATGAGGTTCCTTCTTCCCAGATAACCCTAGCTTGTGTCAAATTGTCAAAATTTAATCAAAACAACTTACTGCTTGTCAGTTTGGCATACAAATTTATCATTATTAATCATAACCTTTACCTTTTTTGTTTATTTCTAAGATATCATATTAATATCACAATAGAAAATGTGGTTACCCCAAAAGTTTTTTAAAAATTCAAATATTTTTAAAAGTTGAGCCTCTCTAAAATATCCAACATCTCTTTAAAAGTCCAGACTCCTTTAACTGTGTGTTCTTGTAAAAGAAAATAATAGAAAATAAGTTTCCTACCTTCTTATTCTAAGAGGGAAGAACCAGGTCACAGTTACAACCAAGTCAACACAAAATCAGACACTAGTAGAGCCAAATAACTCAGTTTCTAATGTCTGGATCTCACTGACCTCTGGGATCTTCTGTGGTTCTGCCATCTACAGTGCTCATAGCTCAGTGCTCCACAAAACACCTGCCTCTGTCCTTGGTGTTTGTCCCGTGGTACTGGCCTTCACAATGTGTTGGTGTTTCCACAGGCTGCACCTTCATGTCCTGGCCTCTCAACAAGGACTCTAGTCCTGCCATAAGGTACCAAGTGTCAGCTGCTTTCTATAACTCCTTCATGGCCTTCAAAGCCAGTACCATGTGGAATACTTTTATGAATTACAGAGGTTGGCTGTCAACTTAAGATGAAGTGCTCAGTGGACCATAGCTTCTGTGTGCTGATCCTGAGGAAACTCCAGATTTTTTTCACCTTAATGATGCTGGTTTATTATTAATCACACCTGATTCCTCAGCCCTTGCTGACCAGGATCACTTATGTTTAATTCAAAATATCACATAACAACTATAATAGTCCTTACTTCCTTATAAAACTTCATAAGCCAAGCTTTCATGGTCCTCATCTCTTTCAGCATTCCTATCTCCCAAGATACTTACTACACAGCAAAGTAAACAATCGAGTGAAGAGGAAGACTACAGTTTGAGAAAGAATCTTTCCCAACTATACATCATATAGAACATTACTATCTCAAACAAAGAACTAAAAAAAAAAACCAAAAAAACAAACAAACCAACAACAACAACAACAACAAAAATCCACAGAGTTGGGAAAACAAATGAACCAGTTAAAAAGGGACTAAGGATCTTATTATTAGTCAGGGTTCTCTAGAGTAACAGGATCTACAGAATCTATAGAATGAATCTATCTGTCTGTCTGTCTGTCTATCTATCTATCTATCTATCTATCTATCTATCTATCTATCATCTCTCTCTCTATATATATATGTGTGTGTGTGTGTGTGTGTGTGTGTGTGTGTGTGTGTGTGTGTGTGTGTGTAAAACAATGATAATTAAACAAATTTTAAATTTAGGAGGGGACCTGGGAGGAGAACAAGAGTGGTAGTGATATAGATGCAGTGTTCATGTATAAAGATTTAATCATTTGTAATAAGGTGTAGATTTTACACATAGAAATAGCAACTAATTATTTATCTTCCTGTTAATAATTAACTTTTTAATTAACAGTTTAAACTGACTGAATTATTAAGTTTTTCTTAATGCCATAATCAAGTACCACATTAGTAACTTACAGTTGTAGCAGTCAGGAACCTATATTGGCTATGTCAGGCTAGCTTCCAGCCCTTCTAGGGAATAGCCTCATTCTATGCTTAGCCCAGTTCTGGCAGGATTCAATTTAAGTTCCATGATGTCTGTGGACTGAGGACTGATGTCCACTTACAGATTTAAAAACCTCCCTACTTCCTTGGCTCCTCTTTGTAGACCACAACAGTGAGCAGCAGGTTGTAGGCTAATCCTATCATGTATCTAGATTTTTCTCAGTCTTCTAATAGTTTTGCATATTCATTAGAGCATTTGATAATGACAACATGGAGGGAGAGATCAGAGGTCTGTAGGAACAGAAGATTGACAGATGCTAAAGGCCCAAGCTTAACAAGACAAAACTAAAGAGGCAAGAATTGTTTATTTGTTTGGAAAATTGCAATAAGGTTTTCTGTTAGAACAAAAACTAACACAAGGATTTGCAAGTGTTGGGGTAAGCTAAGAAACACTAGAGCCTACTACAGAGAGAGGGATGAAGAGTGGTACATTGAGGAGCATCATTTTAGATGATACATACTATAATCTCACACAAATAATTCTTTTAAAATAGGATTAGGTGGATAAAGTGGAGGAAAAGGAGGTATAAAGGACAGCTGCGGTCAGGGAGGTAGAGGTTGTCCCCAGATTCCACCCCAAGGCTAGTGATCATGCTGAAGAGTCTAGGAGAGCAGGTCAGGGACTGGTCAGATCCCCACCAAATTTTGTAGTGCTTCTCCAACATTCCTTGGAAACTTGCTATCTCTCTCCTTGCTGTCTGTTTTTCAGGAAGTTGAAATGGTATCCAAGTTCTTTATATGTAGAAATAAGGGGGAATAGCCTTTCCAGCAAAGAGAAAAGCCTGAAACAGAGACACATAGGCATCTCTTATTTTGGAACCATGACTGCACATGTATGTGCTGCAGGGGGAGATAAGCATATATAAACTATATAAAGTTACAATTTGTCAAGTTGCAGAGCCTGTGTGGTACTGAGCACCACTCACTACATCTACAATGCAAGCCCTTACACCTCAGGGGACATCATGTATGATGGGGAAGGACTGCAAGAGCCAGAGGACAGAATGTCTGTTGTGACATTGTATCTTCTATAAATATCTGGAAAGCTACGCCCATGGAATCTTAACAATGTGGATGCCTGAAGGTGTGAGCAATGACAATGCTAGGCAATATCTCTCGACATGGGCTGGGGAAATTTCATAAAGACCTACCCATCGGGGAAGATCTGTAGGGAGAATCAGTCTTTCCCAGGAATGAGCCTTCTATTCTAGTTGGTTACCAAGTGGTCAGCCTTAAAGGCACATATATAGTAGTGATGTTATAGGAACTCATTGGGTTGCGTTCATATATATTTATTCACATGTGTATATATGTGACAATAATAATAACGGAAAAGTCAAATTTAAGGAGTTGGGGATACAGGGGTTGGAGGAAGAAGCAGGAAGGGGAAATGGTGTAAATAGTACATAATAGATGGAATTTTAATAATTCATGCTTTGAATAACCCTATTGTAGCCTCTTTACCAGCAAAGCACACAACTCACGTGGCTTTTCCTCAGAAAACAAAACAAAAGAAAAGATAGACTTTCCCAAGTGTCAGGCAAGTTTGAGACTTGCAAATACCAGGGCGTGGGGTTGGCTGTGGTCTTCAGTGCAGTGATAGTTTGTGCAAGAAAAGCTTAGATTGGAGAAAGTCAAACGTAGAACCTGTTACTATCCTCTCAGGAATCACCAATCATCTTAGTTAGGGTCTTATTGCTGTGAACAGACACCATGAACAATGTAAATTTTATAAAGGAAAAAATTTAATTGGGGCTGGCTTTCAGGTTCAGAGGTTCAGTCTATTATCATCAAGGCAGGAACATGGCAGCATCCAGGCAGGCATGGTGCAGGAGGAGCTGAGTTCTACATCTTCACCTGAAGGAAGCAGGAGCAGACTCAGCGTCCTAGGAGGAGGTAGGAGGAGGGTCTCCAAGCTTACTGCACAGTGACACACTTCCTCCAACAAGGCCACACTTTCTAATAGTGCCAATCCTGAGGCCAAGAATATGCAAACCATCACACCCATCCACTGCACTTGTGAGCAGTGGATGGCTTTCTAACACTTCTAAGTGTCCATTTTCTTGCTTTGCTTACATTTTAGTTTATTATTATTGTTGTACTTTTAAATTCCTGAGAAAATGCAACTCGAAGGAAAGGAGCACAGTATTTTATAAGTTCATTAATATTTGTTTAATTTTATCTGTAAAGGAAGGGTAAAGCACATCTAGAATGTGGAACTTGTGCCTACCCTGCCCCTAGCTAGAAATGTAGCTCTTAAGATCATCGGGGCCTACAGAGCTGGAGAGGGTGGCATCTGGGAAGATCTCAGGGATGTAACTGGTGGCTGTAGGGTTGTGGGCTTATGTCCACTCTGCCACTGGGAATGGCTGCTTGGGGAGACAGAACAAGGGGGAGTTCGATTGCTCTTATCTCATGGCACAGCAGGCAGGTGCTGGACAATAGGAAAGCTCAGAGACACTGCTCCAGGGTGGGAAAGTGCAGTTTAAGATGTGGAAAGTTGGAGCTGGCTTGGGGTCCTTGGGCTTTTGATGAGGTCACGGTGTGGGGTTCTCAGGCTCTTGGTCATCCAGGTGTCACTGGGAGTTTCAGAAGAGCTGAGAATGGAGTAGGAGCCCGAAGGCTGGGTCTAGCTTGGGGCGGGGGGAAGGGGGAGGTCTGGCTAGGCCCAAGGAGAGAGTTCTTGGCTTGATGGCAACAGGTTTGGTGATCACGGCTGGGAGTGCAGAGAGGCTTTGTACAGGAGACTAGGCTGTGGCTGTGTAGGCCTTCTCCAGGGCTCCCCATAGCAAATCTCAATGAAAAGAGACTGCCAATGGTTCTGGGACATTTATTATCACATTTCTTTTCTTATTGTCTTTGTCAGAAACATTAGGGATGCCTCATCTACATGTTGAAGGGCTTGCGGCATTGCCCTTATGTGACAGACAGCCACAAATCTATGGGGTGGGGGCTGCAACTACTGACGGGGGCCTGGTTCAGGGAGCAGACAAAGCTCCTACCATCCCTTCAGGGTCTCCTGGGCTTCAAACCTTTAGCTCAACTGAGTACCAGGCTTTCTCTCAATGTCCACTGCTCCATGGGTGGCCACGGCTATATCCTTAATTTAAAAGCAAGTTTTTAAAGACTAAGCAAGCAAGCAAGGAGGGAAAAAGGGAAGGAACTGGAAACTGCTAGCCCGTACACCTTTTCCTCTGAGCTATCTACTCTGTGAGAGAGCCAGTGACTCCCACAAGCTTCCCTATTCCTCAAATTCATACTTGGTCATCAAGCTCATTACCACAGCTATGGTTTTCATCTCCAAAGTTTCTCCACAGTAACATGACTGAGGGCAAGCAACAGCTATAGACCATCTGCTAAGCGTGCAGAAGCTGTTGGCCATATTGTATATATGGCAGACTCCCAGAAAAGATGTACAAGGGGTCGGTTAACATTTACATTTAGATCTATCATGAAGAGGAACCTCTCACTGAACAGACAGAGCCAGTCAGTAGATGAGACTGAGCAGCCCAAAGTTATTCAATTTTCTTGTAAGTTAATTTATGTTCTGGATGAACCCTGGTGAAGTGTTCAGACCTTAGTGGAGAGGATATCATCATATCATCCTTGTGGCCTGTGAAGTCTTACCGGCAGGGGGCAGCACTGCAAACTGCAGCAAGGTAAAGAGGTAGAACATGCCCTTTCTTAAACGAGATTATGAAGACAGCCCCAAGAAAGACACCAGAGACGCAGTCTATGGATATAGATGGCTAAACTTGGCTTTAGCTTTGGGATGGCTGGTGAAATCTAAGTTGTTCCACAGCTGTGACCATCTGACACACATTGAGCTATTTCTTTCTTTTCTTTTTAAGTTACGGCACCAGAGGTTGGAGGGTACTCTTCGATGATTTAAGAGCCCCCATGTCCAGCCTTTATTTTCTAGGGGGTGAAGCCCTATAATAGCTTCACTTTCTCCCCAGTGTTATATTTAAATTTTCACAGCAATCATCTCTGGACAGACAGTGATAAGACAGAGGTTAAAGAAAATATGTATATCAAAGATCCCTCCTTTTAGACCTCTGCAGGGGAATTTTCACAGTTATATCTGAGGGCTGTCAGCAGTGAGCTTTTAACAGCTCTGTAGGGAAGCTCAACATTTTAAATGAAGTAATTCTGGGAATTTTAGACAAGCCTTTTACTTAGCTCTGAAATGTATCACTGTACATAATGACCAAGTTGTCCACTGTACCTCGGAAAATGGTAAGATCTTGGGTCTTTGATTAGAAAGTAGCAAGTGGCCAGAGAGTCTGCCACAGCAATAGGCCTTTTCAGATGGCCCTCCAAAGATGTCTCTTCTGGTTGTTAGCAACAGCCAATGCTCTCTAATTTGCTAGCTTGCAGTTTCTATTAATAAGTCCTTAGTTTTAAGAAGCAGAGGTCTGGTTTATAACTTTTCCTGTAGTTGATTGGGTAGTCTTTTCCAAAACTATCATCTATTTCACTGACTTTGCTAGTGATCTTTAATTTAGTGAATTATAAGTTGGTTTAAATTTGTACAGTTCATGCATCTTGACTGTGGTAAAATTATACAGATTTCTATATTTTGGATGAGGGATTCTTCTTCTTTATACATTGAGTTATTGCTTATCTTTCTATTTTAAAAAGTGTGCCATTCATGCCTTATATGAAAACAGATACTGTATGTTAGAATGGTAGTAGTCCTCTCTACCAACTGAGCTATGGAAGAACGGTAGTTTGTTTTTTTAAATGTTTTTCTAAGATTTGTTAGATCAAGAAATGAAAAATATATTTAAATAACAAATTGATATTTTCATTTTATTAGTTATAACAGTATACTTAAAATAAAAACGCCTTTAAAAAGTGAAACATGACACTTTTACTTACATTTTACTATTTAAGAAAAGCAAAATCAACTTATGTGTTCTTTCCTAAAAAATGCATATTCTACATACTTGCATAACATTCATGTCAAAAGAGTACAGATCACATGAAAAGCATGATTTTAACAAAATTAAATATTCATTGAAATAAAACTGAAAAGCAGCCAAACAAAAGATAGATAAATTTTAAAAAGGAAAAAATATAGAGAAACTTTCAGAAGACAATGGCTATGATCAATGAAGAAAGCCAAAATGGAACAGTGCTGAATAGCATTATTTGGGGACAGGTATGGTAAAGTCAGGCCACAGTTTGGACATGTCTGCTGCTAAACTTGGCTTGAAGATGTGCCTCTCATGTGCTGGCCTTGGTACTGGGCTGATATTCAGTTCCCCGAAACACTGTACACTAATCTCTGCCTACAGCCTGTCCTATTGGCTCTTTCCCCTCAAATACTGAGATTGGACCCAACACCCAGTGCCTGCCTGAGAGTGTAGCTTGACCTTTGCCCCAAACAGTCATGGTTGCTAAGGAGTGATGTGATTTCCGCCCTTTTGAATTTTCAAGCTACAAATAACATTGCTGTTTTTAAGACCTCAGAGCACAATTTCAAATGGCTTGAATCTGCGATTTCCCAGATTGCAACCCTAATTAGCACCAAATAAATGTAATTTTTCCCTGTTCTCCACCAAGTTGATTTTATGCTCCGTTGACACCATGCAAATCATCTCCACTAACTCATGCACTTCCTCAGGTGGCCGGGGCCATGTTCAGTGGGTGGGCCACCATCACAGATGAGCAGCAATTAAGCTTAGCCTGCTCTTTCAGAAGTACTGACACGTTCCTCAATTCTTGTATGAAGTGAAAAAGCTAACCCTGAAGGTGACTGCACACTGGGTTGCCATGGAGGCAGCATCCATGGCCACCTGCTCCTCTGTGGAGCCCCTCCCTGTGCGTGCTTGCTTAATAAAGCAGAAAGCACCTTTCTTTGCTGCTGGCATAGATAGCTTTTCATCCCCAAGCTGCATGAAACCCAGTATTTTACAGAGGATTTGGCACAGAGAAGAAACATAATGGACAGAAGTTAAAGTTGTCTATCTGTGCTTGGACAACCCTAAGGGATGTGTGGATTTTATGCGGGGGGAGGGGAATGAAACGAGACACATCTGTGGAAGGTTGCTATCTAAGCACTGGGAGTGGCCAGCCTGTGCCAGTCCTAGTTTCTTTTGTCTGCTTCGAAGATTGCTCAGCTCTTCAGAGGTCTGTTCACATTCAGGCCTGTCCTGCACGGAGCAAAGGATGACTGAGACACAGAGCTGCCCCCACTCTTCTGCAGCTCCTGAAGGTGGGACACCTGATTCTGGAAGCATCTGCCAAAAGTCTAATTTTGAGATTTTATAATTCCATCTGGTTGGTTAATCTGTTACAAAATTCCCCTCTCTGCACCTGCAGACTCCACCTGCTTCTTTCTATTCTTTGTGATTCTCCCGCACACTGTGGTGGGCACTGTGGCTAAGCTCTGCTCTGGAAGAAGCTAAGGCTCCAGGATTGGCTCAGGAAACATTGCAGCATCGTCATAGGCTCTTGCTTGATTGGCAGTGACCAGTGACCCCTCCCTTCTGCTTTCTGGCCTCAGGATCTGATAAAACAAAACATACCTTTCCCTTATTTGCTCCCTGCTAAGCTTAGTGCTCTATGCCTTCCTACCCTGTATGTTGGCTCTGAAATAGTCAAAAGCTGCTCGTTCTTACCATGCTTTCTTCTCTTATCACACATGATCCCCTCCATGAGATACTCTGTGGGCTGGGGAGGCCAACCTTTCACCTACTGTTTCCAAATCCTCTTTGACCCACTGTGCATACTTGCATCTCTGTTCTTACAGAGAAGTGTCTTATGCTTCAAGGCTTAGATGGAGCAAACTCTTGCTTCCAAGGCAAGACTGAGACCCTTAAGACAAAAGATCTCAGACTTATTCTTCACTCCCAGTCCTTAATGGGTTTCATCAGCATGGACAGAACTTGAGCAGAAATGTTACTACTGTTTTTAAGGTCAGAGCTTGGACCCTGGCAACCTTTATAGCAAGGATCTTCCATCTATGTCCAATAGGCTAATTGAAGAGACAGATGAATCCAGAAAGACAAAGAAGGGCAATTTATTCACTGTGACTATGATTGAAAGAGGAATAAGTGAAAAAGTGACTCCCAATTCCATCTTCAGGGACCTGGCATGATATTTATGATTAAATAGAGGGCAAGAGATGCGTATAGCTAAGCAGTCATGGTCAGTGTGCGGTAATGTTCATCACTGATCCATCATTGTATTGGTCCTACTTTTTCCTGAAAGATGGTCTGACAAGTTATCAGAACTGTGTGAAAACTGAGGCAACTTCTCTGGATGGCATCAGACTCAGCATAGCCTTCTTGGAAGTGCCAATTAATTGAAACTCATCATTTAAATTATTTATATTTAAATTGTAATACCCCAACAGCCAAATGGGGGAAGGCACAAATCTTTGTCTTCTTTCCAGAGTCCCTTCCTCAGCTCCAATCCTGTGGAATTAGGAGTCTAGAGCTTAGGTCTATACCTTGTAGGTCTGCATTTTATCCTCAGAAGAGTGGGGACTGCTTGTTTTCAAGAGATCAAAAGTACAACATTTAGAAATATGAATACATAATAAATAGTGAAAACCTACAGATTCACTCTAAATTCTAGAGTTTCTGTGTTGTGAGCATAACATAGTCCAGAGACCCAGTAACGAACAATAGTAAATAATCGTTACAGTAACACATAACAAATAAATAAATGCCAGTATCATTGATGTTTCTCTTGATACTGTAATAACAGGAGTGAGAGGAATCTGAAAGAGCAAAAGAGGCAGCAGCAGAAGGAAACGATGGCAGTGAAAAGGACAGAAAATTTTTGCCTTTCAGAGATAGTTTGTGAGCACTGTCAATGTTAAGAGAGGCGTAATTCAAGTGGGAAAAGGTTGTTAGTGGTTTTGTCCCAAGTTCAAGGCAGAGAGTAAAGAACAAATAAGGAGTGGTTGTAGGATCTAGAGCAGTGTGGTGCTGTTTATTAACTTTCATTTTGATGTACTGAGGAAACAAGGTCTTATATACAGGACAGGTCTGACATACATGTGAAGTCACACAGACCATGGCAGCATGCACAGCAGCTGCATATGTCTAAGTTTAAGCCAGATGAGGTCCCCATCACTGTGAGGAGAAGTAGACACAGCCTATATCCCTAACCCAGAAGCTGTCTCCAATTGCTAACTGCTCCCAAAGGAAAAATTAATTCTTTCCAATGGAATCTACAGGGTATACGAAGCACGTGGGCGGGCTCCATGCCCAGCAGTAGATGGCGAACACAAAATGAATACAGTGCTCTTTTTGGAGGCTTATTGCTTTGTCTGGGCACTTTTCTTAAACCTTACAGATCTTTTGCTTACATATTGTGGTTTCTGATTTTGTTTTAGTGGGTTTTCTGAGTGCATATGTGTGTGTGAATGTGTGTGTCTCAGCATGTATATGTGTTCTTATACCTATTCTTTGGCTCTTTGTTCCCTGTTTGTTTTTGAGTTTTGTCCCATCTGTCTAGTTTTCTTCCTCCTCCTCCTCCTCCTCCTCGTCCTCCTCCTCCTCCTCCTCCTTCTCCTCCTCCTCCTTCTCTTTCCTCTTCCCCTTCTTCCTCTTCCCCTTCTTTTTCTTCTTCTTCTTCTTCTTCTTCTTCTTCTTCTTCTTCTTCTTCTTCTTCTTCTTCTTCTTCTTCTTCTTCCTCCTCCTCCTCCTCCTCCTCCTCCTCCTCCTCCTCCTTCTTCTCCTTCTCTTTCTCCTCCTCCTCCTTCTTCTCCTTCTCTTTCTCCTCCTCCTCCTCCTCCTCCTCTTCATTCTCTCCTTCTTTTCTTCTCCTCCTTCTTCTTCTTTTTCTTCTCCCTATTATTTTCTGTTTGTATTCTAATGAAAGGAAAGACAAGCTGTGGGTGAAGTGGGGAGGACCTGAAAGGAGTTGATGGAAGGGAAAGGAATTCAATACATTGTAAGAAAAAATTTTTCCATTTTCAATTTAAAAAAAGAAAAGGAAAATATCAACTTCTACCCTAATGTCTTATAGAGAAAAAGATCTGTTGTTAGAAGACAAATTCCATTCTTTTCTGGAGACAATATGGCAAAATATGAATCATTATAGTATTCATTGACACTGACCCAGCTGAAGACTTCTGTACATTCCCAGGATTGCAGGGCCACAGAGTTCTGAACAGAGATGCTTCACCTGAGCTTAGAACATGGAAACAGCATTACGTGTGCTATGTAGCTCTGAATGGTGAGTGTCTACTGAAAATACACTAAAAAATGTTTTAAAATTGAGAGAAGGCTGGGGAGATAGCTGGTGGTAAAGTCATTTTTTTTTCTTTTTTCCAAGCATGAGGATCAGAGATTGAATACATCTGTAGCCTCAGCACTGGGGTTCCAGCTTTTACTACGGCTATCAAGCTGTAAGTGGTCTTGGGAGATACCAGAGTATATAGGAAATGGATAGTTACTTGAAAAGTGGAACTCCATGATGCAGCTTACATGAGGTCACCATCCATGTTAGGTTGGTGTTAAGCTCTAGGCAGCACCCCAAAATGGCAGTGCTGGTGATACTGTTCTAAACAGAAGAGCTTTGGCCAGGTAAACAGAAAGCTTGGTGTCAGATAAACATTCCTAGTTGCAGGTTTAAGTTTACCAGAAAAGCAGGTCTCCCAATGCAGGTTCATGTTTGCCAGGAACCTCCATTCCCCTAATCTTTTTCCAAAGATCAAATACCTTGGGCAATGGCACTTAGATCTCAGTTAATCCAGTCAGCCTGTAACATGTCAAAGACACTACCCTTATACAATACAAAATCTGCTTGCTTTTTGGCCATTTTGCTCTCCTCTTTCTCTGCCCTTGAGAGACAGCATAGGCAGTTTGATCCCCGATAAACATTTCTTTCTATCCATGCAGTGGTCTAGTTTGGTGTTTCTCTGTGCCTCTGCTTACAGGTTAGAGTTAGTGATGATGTTGGGATTTGAAGGTTGAATTCATTAGTCTCACCATGTCAGACTTGTGAAATCCCTTGTTAGTGTGCAACTGGTCCCCATCTATGTTGAACAGACATTCGTGTGTCTCTAGGAAAAGCTGACACTGATGCCAAAGCAGCTTTAGACTTCAAAGCCTGAATTCCATTTTACAGTGTGCCTGACCTAGAGGGGTGGGGAGAAGATGTGGGGTGGTGGTGGTGGTGGAAGGGGCATTGGAGAATCAACACCTAGGACATGTGAGAAGAAGAGCTGGTTCTGCCCCTTGTTGGCCATGGCATTTGGGTAAGTTAACCCCGGGCAGTGATGGAAATCTGGCCCTGGTGGCATAGGTACATGAAAACTGGCAAGCTGATCAACTCAGCTATCACTCAGACCCAGATCTAGGGCTTGGAGTTGGCCCACTCCAACATCTAGCCTATCTGTGAACTGCTGGCACATGTGAAAGGGATGCTTCTATAGATCCAAAGATACATGATCTCCATGACACAGAGTAATGACAGGATACCTGAGAGGCATCCAGGTAAGAATCTAGTATTGATAACGTAGCAGAAGTGAGAGGCCCCGAACCAGATCGATGACTTATTGCAATGAACATTTGTAAGTAAAGATGTGTGGACAAAAAGATAAAGTGTCTGGTGATTGAATAGGTATGGCCATCATGGATTCATATTTGAATGCTTGGTCCATAAGAAGTGGCACTTTTAGAAGATAAGGCCGTGTTGTAGTCGTGTGGCATTGTTGGAGAAAGTGTATCACTGTGAGCATGAGCTTTGAAGTCTCTATAATCAAGCTCTGCCCAGTATGGAATCCAGTCTCCTCCTGGCTGTCTGAGAATCAAGATGTAGACCTCTTGGCTCCTCCAGCACCATGTCTGCCTGCATGCTTCCATGCTTTCTGCCTTTCTGATAATAACCTGAACCTCTTAAACTGTAAGCCAACCCCAGTTAAATGTTTTCTTTTACAAGAGCTGACTTGGTCATGGTGTCTCTCCACAGCAATGAAATCCTAAAACACTGTGTCACACACCATGGCACAGTACAATTTCCACAATGATATTTTTGTATTATTATTATTTTTTTTGGGAGATTACAAGGGTGGAGGCATACATGAAGGGAGAGGGAGACGAATGGGATTGGAGTGTGTGATGTGAAATTCACAATGAATCAAAAAAGTTAAAATAAAAGCAGCTCAGAATGAGCTTTGGCTGCACTTACTCTGTTCATAGCCCCTGCCTTGCTAGGAACATCTCCAAAACTAAGCAGCCCTCTTCTGGTCTGCCAAGGGTGAAGTCCTCCACAACTCTCAAGTCATAGCTCACAGTTATGCTCAGCAAGTGGCTGAGTAGGCTCCTTCCCTCTTTCCAGGGAAAGCAGCTTTGTTGCTGCAATTTGGGGCAGTGATCCAACCTGCTGCCTGACCCTACCCTCTTGGTGTGTGTCTGGACACCCAGAGTGGCTGACCCATTCTTATAGATTGGAGAATAAGGACTATGCAGAAGGCATTGTTAGGCAGCTTGAATAAGAGAGGAAGTAGAGCAGAAGATGGTGGGTTCACAAGGGCCTCTCCAGCAATATCCCCTTCTCCCTGCTTCACTGTTCTATGCTCTGTAAAGGGAGCACAACCCCCTTGACCACAACCTAGTGTGACTGAGGTGCTTGTCCTTGTAAAGAAAATCTATATTGCAAGCATAATATCAAATGCTGGTTGGCTAGAGCATGGTGCAATATACTTATCAGCTGGTTAGGGTCCTTTTGCTATCCACTTTTAGAAATGGAAGAGGGTGCTGGTTAGGTTTGTGCCAACTTGACAAAAGTTGGAGTCAATTAGGAAGAGAGATTCTCTACTGAGTCAATGCTTCCGTAGGATTTGCCTGTAGACAATCTTAATTATTGATTGGTGTGGATAGATCCAGCTTACTGAGATGACACCACCTCTGGGCAAGTAAGTGCTCCTGGATGGTATAAAAAAGATCAGACTAAGCAAGCCAGTGAATAGCATTTGCCCATGATCTCTGCTTCAGGTCCTGACTCCAAGTTCCTGCCTTGATTTACTGCTCTGACTTTCTCTAGAGATGAACTGTGACCTGAGAGTTGTAAGAAGAAATAACTCTTCACTACCTGCTTTTGGTTTAGGTGCTTTATAGCAAGAATAACTAAGTAAGGCAGAAATTTGTGCCAGTCTGTCAGGTACTGCTGTGACAGACCTGGTCATGTGATTTTTGGAGGACTGCAGAAAGATTTTGAAACTTTGATCTGGAAAAGCAATTTAATGCCCAAAGCTCACTGGACTGTTCTGTGGGAACTTAGAAGATGAATTCTGAGAGCAGTGTAGATGGTGGAGGCTTGGCCTGTGAAGTTCCACTGGGAAGTATGAAAGGCTCCTAAAGACTCCATCACAACTGTTAGATATTTTGTATTATAAATCTGTAGTTCTGATCAGCTATGGCTGAAGAATCCATTGTGATTAACAAGGGATGAGAATTACTAAAGTGTAACCTTTCTTTTACTATGACAATTGATGTTAATTAGCTGGACCTGGAGTTGGCTGTGGTTAAGAAGTGATCAGCCTCATTGAGGATCATCAATTTGGGAATATTTCCTCAGGGTCAGCTCAAGATGATGTGGTCCAGAGGGGCCTGAAACTACATCGCATGCTGGTAGCTGAACTTGGTAGGATGAGATTTACCCAGGTGGTGCTAGTTTTGAATGCATGAAGGGGTTATGGAGTTGAGTCTCAGAAGTTTGGGATCCTGAGATCTCTGAAGAGAAGTTGGGTGAAGGAGATTGGTGCAGGTGAAGCCTCCGTTGTAGTAGAAACCCAGGATTGAGGAGGTCCTGAAGGGAAGTTGAGGCTTGGCACAGGGTGGCAGGGTCTGAGTCTCTGAGGAGAACCTAGTAGAGGCTGTTGTAGAAGGTTCAGTTCAGGTTCAGGTGCTGTAGCAGCCCCTAAATTTTGGAGATACCAAGTGATGACTGCTGAAGACAGCAACAGATGAGATGTGGAGCGGGCCTAATCCTGCAAGACAAGCTACATGTGCTATGTATGGCAGAGCTGGAAAGGTGGAACTTCCTAAGGCGTCTGGAACCCAGAAGATGGTGAGTGAGGAGCATTTCTTTGTTTGCCACGGGTCTGGGAATAGATGTTTGGAGCATACCTTGCATGTCAATGAAGATTCTGTCTGCTTCAATCACAACTTTGTCTCCTGCAAGTCCAGCAGAGGAAGGACTTCTTCACAGGCCTGGCTGGAAATGGTTTGCAGGGTCACATAGAGTTCACCAAGACTCATGATAGCAGAAAGTCCACTTTGAATCAACCCTGACTAAGGCTGTGCCCTTAAGAATCAGAATGATTGATTGGCTGTGAATCATTGTGTGATTTTTCTCAAGTATACATGGAATATTTAAGACAGGGTGGTATGGTTGGCTGACTGACTGACTTCATCCCTTTCTCCAAAACAGCTGATGTAGCAAGAGACAGTCCAATAGGTGACAGGTCAAAGTGCCCTATCCTCCAACCTTTGCTTAATTACTAGAAAATAAATATAAAGAATGCCTTAATAACTTTTCACAAACAGTTAAATAATTTTACTATTTATTAGCAGTGCTTTAACACTCACCTGGTGCCCTAAGAGAGGTGTCCCTCCCCAGTCTAGGTATGTATTGGGGGCAGGAGGCTGTCCACTACATCATCCTTTCTAGCCTTACCACAGAGGCTCAGAATGTGTGCTTTGTACACGCATGGTCTTAATTTTTAAATGGGGAGGTGCCCTGTAGGTGACTGACTCAGAGGCACCTCAACAGATGAATGAATGCAGCTATCCTTCTGTCAGGAGATATTTAAAGCAGCAGCAGCAGCAGCAGCAGCAGCAGCAGCAGCAGCAGCAGCAGCAGCAGCAGCAGCAGCAACAACAACATCAACAAATCAGATAGACCACGCCCCTTCAAAGGGGAAAATCTAACCAGTTCTTTGCATTTACTTTTTACAAACATTCAAGATGATATCTTTCAGTCTTCTTCCAAATGCTGGCACTGTTCTGATGAAGTGTCCAAAGGTTTGGGGCATCACCTTAGCACTTAGTAAAATCCCCAGGTTGCCTGGGTCTGAGGAGTACCCACTGCTGGTGCTTAGGTTGAGACAGAAGTAAGAAACTCAGTCCCCTAGAGTCTAGGTTTTTTTTTTCTCCTGACATTTTCTCTGATTATAATGCCCTTTCTTCTTTCACGCAATAAATCTGCTTAAAATTTCTGTTGATCACCACGTGCTGTTCCGAGTGCTGGACACACAGCTGTGAGCAAGATGAAGCATCATCCTCATGGGGCTTGTGCTCTGCTTCGGAACAGAAAACATAATATACAAATGGTAGCTAGGAGGGATATTCATGAGACAAAGACCAGGCAAAGATAATGGGAGTGATGTAAGGCATATCTCACTGACCTTCAGTGGCACTGAGGACTCCACTCGCCTGCCTGCCTGCCTGGTGTCTGCCTTCCTCCCTCCCTCCCTCCCTTCCTTCCTTCCTTCCTTCCTTCCTTCCTTCCTTCCTTCCTTCCTTCTCTCCACCCCTTCCTTCCTCCCTCCCTCCCTCCATCCATCCATCCATCCCTCCTTTCTTCCCTTTCTTCTTCCCTCCCTCCATCCCTCCCACCTCTCTTTCTTACTTGACAATAGATTCTTCTTTCGAACCCACAGTTTCCCCTCCCCCATCCTTCCAGCTCCTCTTTTACTCAACTCTCCCCCAGATCTACTCCCCTTCTGTTTCCATTTCTTAAAGACAGCAACTGTCCTTCCGAGAGAAGCACTGTCAAGCTAATCATGACCTTTTGTGCTGATATGGTGTGCTGAACTTGTCTTTCTCCCTGGAGCCCTGCTGTCTTCTGTCTAAGCCAAGACCCTTGATGGACGCCAATAAGCCATGACACTGTTGTTGAAATAATATACTTTCCCAGTGACAAATAACTCCATACACTTAGAGGCTAACAAAGAAAAGGTTCTTTAATACAGTGAACTTCTGCTTCTGGCTAATGTTCAAATAGGAGCTGCCCATGAATAGAAGATTTTACACACACCATAGACTTAGGCATTCCACATATTATGGCATCCTTAAATCTCTTTGGGTCTCTTCCCAGGTTATGATTTGAACAATTTAAACAGAGACAGGAGATTCCAAGTCTGGCCACTTATGGAGATGTGAGATTTACACAGCAAAACACTGACAGAATTATTTCATGGTATAATCGTGTTGTTCTTCTTGAACAGTTGTTACCTAGGTTCATCCTGCCCACCTGGCAGAATTATGCTCCTCCTAATAAGAGCTCAGAGAACTCAACTGCAGACCAGGGTTTAATGGTTGTTGTGATTCTGAGCTGCCCCCTTGAACTGCCTCTTAGAGGCATATTCTTTGATAGGGAAGGAGCCTAATGGCTGGTTATAACTCAGGGTTGTATCCTTTTGTTATGGGAATGGTGCCTCATTGGAGGGGGTAAATAAATATTAGCAGAAACTGTCTCTGCAACCCTAACCTTCAGTTATGGCACAGAATTTTCATTCTCACAGTTTCTAGGAAGCCTGGTTTGTCTACAACTTATCTTGCACTCGTATTGGAGGCAGTGCTCTTTTAGGTAAATTCTACTTTGTATAGCTTAGTATTCCTTAAGGAAGTTTATGAGTAAGTCTTTTATAACATCAATTTTACTACTTCAAGGTTTTCCTTCAACAATATAAGGGAGATTTTGTTCTATTCACTTGATATTTTACTGTTCTACTGCTGAAGAGTCCCCTTGACCAAGGTGACTCTTTTAAAAAATTAATCAATTAACTTACATCTCAAATGTTTCTCCCCTTCTTGGTCCCTCCTTGAAGAGTTCCTCCCCATTTGGACCAGTCTCTATATGCTCTTTGGTGGCTTAGTCTCTGGGAGCTCCTAGGGATCCAGGTTAATTGACACTTTGGCTCTTCCTGTGAGGTTACCTTCAATCCTTCCCCTAACCCTTCCACAAGGGTCCCCAACCTCTGTCCAATATTTGTTTGTGGGTATCTGCATCTGTCTCAGTCAGCTACTGGGTAGAGGCAGGAGGCTCTCAGGGGACCTGCCAGGCTAGGACCCTGTCTGCAGTCAGAACATAGCATCATTAATAGGGTGAGAGATTGGTGTCTACCTTTAAGATGGGTCTCAAAATGGGCTGTTCCAAGGTGACTCTTATAAAAGAAAACATTTAGTTGAGGACTTCCTTATGGTTTTAGAGGGTTAGATCATGATCATTATTGTAGGAAGCAGACAGGTCTAGCACTGGAGCAGAAGCTGAGAGAGCTTTACATCCTGATCCAACAGGCAGCAGGTAGAAAGACTAAGCCTGCCATGGGATTTTAAAATCCTGAAGTCCACCCCCTGCCCCCGTGACACACCCCCTCTAGGAATGCAGTACCTCCTCCAACAAGGTTACACCCCCTTAATTCTTTCACATAGTGTCACTAACTGGGGATCAAACATTTAAATATATGAGCCCATGTGTGTGGTGTGTGTGTGTGTGTGTGTGTGTGTGTGTGTGTGTGTGTGTGAGGGGGGTGTGGTATTCTCATTCACACCACCACACTGGGATATAAGATTTTTAGAAGAAACTTTGGTTGATGATGAGAAAGCACAAACCCCCAGAAAACTGGAGAGGTCACTAGTACATAGGAGACCTGGTAAGGTACACTGAGTACCTGGAGGTATACAGAATTCTAGATGCTCACTGTCTTAGCTAATAGGGAGAGATAATAGGTGTAGGGAACAGAGGAAACCCTGAGTAAATGCAGCCCTGAGTGGATATGAATTGACATAGGCGGAGGCACAGCCTCAGATCCAGGGTACCCAAGGCCTTAGGTCAATGGGATAATTGACAGAGCCATTATCTGAATGTCTTAGGCACATGACAAGACTTTTTGGAAGTCAAAGCATGAATATTTATGACTGATCAGTGTGCAAAGACTAGCAACTGAAGTGTCCATCTCTCCCTCCCTTATGTTATAGCCTAAGGCTGCTAGCTTATGGAAACCTCCTGAGACTATCTAACCTCGTCCCCTGTACTTTACCTAAGAAACATGTTGAGGTTCAAGGTTGCAGCAGTTAGAGAACCCTACCTGATCCCAGCCTCACTGTACTTGTATCTGTCCTTTCTTCATTACTTTGCTATCCCTAGTTGGGTTTCTGGGACTTATGTTGTACAAGGGCACATGAACACAGGACAAAAATGGAGTAGCCTTCAATAGCCAACAGATAAGCTCTTTTTGGAACTTGCCATTGTTTGGCATGTTTACAGTTTGCTCTGATCTTACTCTCACTTGCCTTTAGCTTGTATGTATGTTTGCAGTCTAAAGCAGTATATTCATAAAATATAAATACACATAAACACATACACAAACATATGTAATGTTTTAGGTTGAATGTCTGTGTGCAAGCACTGTGCACTGTTTGTAGTATGTGTGTTTCATATGTGTGTTTTGAAAGTGTGCATGTATGTGAATATGTACTGTGATTGTGTGCTGTGCATATGTGGAGGGCTGTATGTGCTTGTATTATGTGGGATGTGAACTTGTAAATTGTATCTATGTTTGTGTGTATGGTGGGCATGTGGTTGTGTGTTTGTGATGTGTGAAGCTGAGTTTCTTACCAGACACCCTAGTTCCCTGTATTCTCTGAGAAATTAGGAATCAGAAATTGATAAAGGAAAATAGATGTGATTAGACTTTGGCTGAACTGGGAGTTGGTGGAGAGAATGTGGGGATTCTGGTGTGGAAGAGAATGTTGAATTCTCTCAACCTTAGTATTTTTGTCTTTTTATACTATTGTACTATTCCTTTACTTTCTCTTATATTAAAAGACAAGAATTTTTTTCCCAAATAGCCTCTTTAATCTAGCCAAACATGCAGTCAACTTTAGAGCAAGTAAAAGTGAAGAAAACTAGAAATGCAAATTAAATGGCTTTGAAAGATTGAGATTCAGCAAAAACCATCTGAAATTTTAAATCAAAATGCAATTACTGGCTCCATTTAGAGGAAAGACCACCTCTGCCCCTACTCCTATGACGAGCAACCCTGTTAGAGACTGACCACTATGCCTTTTAACTCCAACAGCCCCTTACTTTAATTTTCATGTTCTTCACCCTCAATTAATGGTCTTTGTAATCCTGATATGGCTTGCATGTCACCCACAAAGCCTTTGCTATACCTGGCTATGCAGCTGGACTTGCAGAAGAATGCTTTCTGTCTCTATAGTAATGCTTTCTGTTTTAGGGAGGCTTTCAACCTATGTCATAATGTTACCATGCTTTTGTCTAGCTTTTGTCTAGCTTACCCTTCCTGTTTTCTTTTGTCCCTTTGAACCACAACACAAGAATGAAAAGTACCTCCAGCAAATATGTCTTAGGGACGTCTCATAAATGGATGCTGACTGTGGGGTACTGCTTTAGAGCTGAGAAGCTACTGACAATAACAAATGGGAAGTTTACAGATTTGAGGCCTCTGTGGTGACTGTTGTCACACACGGGAGACAAATGGATCCCTGGATATGCCTTTGAATTTAGTATTTCAGAGTTTGCCTCCCTAGAAGCCAAAGGAATTATAGCTCATCTACATACAGCTACCAGAGAGCATTAATTGACCTGGACATTAATTGAAAACCTGGAAGACTTATGCAAAAGCCTGGATGTCACCTCAGCAAGTACAACTTGGTTCTTATATTTGAGTCTGTTGAAATGATAATTAAATTAAATCTTTTTTTTTCTAGAATGATAGGCACAGGGAACAGAAAGCTCTTGAATACTAAGTGATCCCACACAAGAGTCTGGAAGCCAGAATAGTGCCTCTGAGAAGAGACTGGATCAAATGAAAATTTCCTTGGTGGCAAAGGGAAATCTATGACTAATTAAAGATCATTTCATTTATGCTCTAAGACACAGCTGTTAACTCTTCAGGATGGTTGCGCAGTTTCTTGGGGGATATTTGGCAAAATAACCAGGTAACTCATGTTCATGTCCTAAAACCTTAGACCATTAATAAGTAAAGCCATGTGGATTTTTCTGGTTTAGTGTTCAACTCTGTCCTAAACCAAACTAATAAAAACATCTGTGAAGGTTCTTTATTGAATTCAAGGCTTTCTCTGCATATGGTCAGAGTGATTATTCTAGTGAGAAAAACCTGTAATTTTCATAATTTTTGTTTGCAAACAAAAGTATGATTCTACCAGAGAAAACAGAATAGACAATATATGTGGCTTTTCCTCTCACTGCCATGATGCTCCTATCAGTCCATGTTGGACTTGTTTCTGTGGTATCACATGTTGGGGCAGTATCAGTCTTTTTCCTTTTAAGTCAGAGTAAAAATAACTGAATAAATTAAACTAAACAACAAACAAACAAACAAACAAACAAACAAACAATGTCAATGCCTTGAGGTAAGGTTGCCTGTGGCCAGTTCCTGGTCATTTGTTTTGTATGTAGCTGTGGACTCATCTTCCAGTTCTGCAGTCAATTTTTATATTGCATATAATCCCCAGGGGGTAGAGAACACCATTTAAATATTATTTCTAAAATTACTATTCTTCCCCTCTCCTTTTCCTGCATCTGTGGTTTGTGAATTGTTTCCATCTCCTATTTGTAAACACTTACCTTCTATGTAGCCCAACTCAACTTAGAAAAAGAAAAAAATTGGGAAAATCTTCCAGTAATAGTTAAGATTCAAGTTAATCACAAAAAGGACAAAAAAGTAGCGTAGAGGAAGAGACTCCTTTACTTGACAATAAACCAGAGATTGAAGCCTAAGAGACCTTCTCTAAGGGAGAGAAGGAATAGCAGAGATGGTATTTAAAGTAAACATGAGTTTAGAATGAAGAAATGCATGAAAGTGGTTTAGAAGAATCAGAATGAGCACAGGAAAAATTATGGGTTCAGAAGAGCTGCAGGAGACATGGTAAAGACAGGACATGGCAGTTTGCCATGTGCTAGTGGGACTTCACTCTTTCACCTGTAGAATGCCTTACTTATCTACACCCCAAAGTTACCAAAGAGTTCTTAAATGCTGTCAGTCTATTTAGTGCCACCATGTAGAATGCCACAGACCACAAAGCTTATTTAAATGGATATTCATTCCCTGATAGTTCTGTGTGTTGGAGACCCAAGACCAGTGTGTTGACAGTTTGGGTATCTGCTTTAAGATGGTGCTATTGCTGTGTGAACTGGACAAAATGAGCAGGGAACACATGCATCTTCACATGGTAGAATGTGAGGAGGAAGAGAAAGGGGACAGGAAGAACACTCCACAAATCCTTGTCACAGACACCCTAACCAGCTCTATTTCACTTATGGGTATGGGTTCCCCCATTGTCTAACCATCTCCTATTTTGTTCTATATCCCCCAATCACTGGATTGATGATTAAGTTCTAGTATGTAAATTTTGGAGAAGACACACTCAAACTGTACATGGGGAAGATTCATCAACATAAGAAAGATGTAAACAGGCCAGGCGACTGGAGGTGAACCACAAAAGTGAGGGTATCTCTGCCTTCCAGGGAGACACTGGTGTTAAAGCAGCACTGGGAAACTGCTTAAATGGAGCCTCCAGGAAATCGTAAAGGCAAGTCTCTGAGAAGAACATAGCCTATGTGGCAGGCTTGAGATAGAGCCAAACAGGGGTATGGAAAATGCAAAAGACTGCCTGGGTTGGGGATATGAAACCTGAGACATAGAGTGCTAGAATTTGGAATGTTAAGGAAGAGCTAGGTGGTGAGGAATTTTAGTGGTTTGCCATGTTTAAGACTATGTGCTTCCAGGAATGGTTTCTAACATGTTGTCCTCAAACTGTCCTAGTTAGGGTTTCATTTCTTTAAAGGACACCATGATCAAGGCAATTCTTCTAAAAGACATTTAAGTGGGGCTGGCTTACAGTTTCAGAGGTTTAGTCCATTATCATCATGGTGGGAATCATGGTGGACATGATTATGGAGAAATGGTGCTGGAGAAGGAGTTGAGAGTTCTACATCTTGATAGAAGGCAGCAGAATTGGAGACTGTGTGTCACACTGGGCATAGTTAGAGCATATATGGTCTCAAAGCTCCCTCCCAGCCCCATGACCTCTTTCCTCTAACAAGGCCACACCTCCTAATAGTGCCACTTCCTATGGTCAAGCATTTGAACACATGAGCCTATGGGGGCCACTCCTATCAAGCCACCACAGAAACCTCATCCTCAAGGTGGTGGCATTGGGAAGCAGGGTCTTTGGGAGTTAGCTAGCTATAAGGATGTAGTAATCACAGATAAAATTAATGCCCTCAAAAGAAGAAGCTCCAGAAAGGCAGACTTCCTCGTTTATTGTGTGAGGACACAGCAAAAAGGCTTTATTATTGAACAAGGAAAAGGGCTTTCAGTGAATATTGGATCTGCATTGATGATAGTCTTTCTAGAATTGTGAGAGATAAACTTGTTTCTAGACTCTATGGCCATGCTGTTGTTACAGGAGCTTGACTGCACTATAGCACAGATTATTATAGTGTGATCCAATTTAGTGAATTCTAAATTTTTCTCATAAGGTACATACACATAATCGTATACCAATAAATGGTTTTTTGAGCATTAACTCTTCAAATGCAATATAAATGTATTCATTGATTATGAATGTAGCATATACTGCACAGGTAGAATGTCTGACATTTTCTTCAGCTATCCCATTGGCGAGTATTCTATGCTTCCTGGGAATACCTTACTTTGGAGAAAATGTGGTGATAGTGTCTTCCCTAGTCTGTCAAGTAGATTAGGGAGAGAGACTCTCTACAGATTTTCTGTTAGGGAGAGTTGGATACCTTCACTGTGTAGGAATGTAAGGACAAACATCCTTAAATTATCAGTGCAGACTAACGATCACAGGGTAATGTGAATGTGTGCATGTGCTACGCTGGTAAGCTAGCCTTCGTGTTCAGCAGGAAGGTATTCAGGCAAATAGACCTGAAGATGGGGTGTCAGCACCCACATTCTTCACAGCAGAACTCTATCATCTGTTTCTTGAGCTCCTGGATTTGATTTCATTTGAAATATAAATGAATTTAGGTTTGACCCAAAGTCAAGGTAACTAACTCCTGAATCGACAGTAGAAATTTATCTATGAATAGCATCATCCAAAATCACCTTGGGAATGTTTCAAGAAGCCCTCAATGATGCCTGGAGTGGATGCCTCAAAGTTTGTCACTGTTAGATCACTGTAGAATAGGTCAAGAATCAATAGCCTTGTACCAGCTATTTTTCTCTCAAAATGAAGGATGCATTACAGAGCCAGCTGCTTGGTGTGAGAAAGTGCCAGCTGCCAAGTTTGTCAGCAAGATTTCAGAATTGATCTGGTCTTTGGTCTCATTGCATGAGTCAAACATTTGCTCAGTATACTTGTCAGCTTTAGGGGAAAAACTATACACATTTCGCCCTCTGGTTGTCTGTCTTAATGGAGATTGAATGTCACTCATGGGTGATCATCCAAAAAATCCATCAAGGAGTGTTAGTTCTGGCATAATTAGAGAAGTAATTGACTATCATGAACGGATACCATGAATCTAACCATAATGTAATAATGGAGCCCATGGGTAGGTAAGACATTTTAAAAAGCTTTTAATTACATTTTACTCAATGTGTGTGTATGTGTTGTGTGTTGTGTGTGTGTGTGTGTGTGTGTGTGTGTGTGTTACATGTACCATAGGACAACTTATGGGAGTCTGTTCTCTCTTTGTGTTCACCAGGAATTTAACTCAGGTCCTCAGGCATGGTGACAAGCCCCTTTGCTGGTCCTATGGGTAAGGTTTGTATGAACTCAGCATTCTATCTTTTATAAGGGTTAATTTGCTTGCTTTTGCAACACATAATACAAGTAGGTAAATACAAATTACTTATAGTTAATATTTTTTCTTCCATCTTATTTCTCTTTCCAGTCTCCAAATATTATTTCATTTTTTCTCTTTATAAGAAAGATTGAAAATATCCTTACCACATTTAAATTATGACATAAATTTGATTGTTTGTTCTTTGTGGAAAATACTAAGCCTGAAATGATCACTTGAGAAAGCAAATAATCAAAATATGTTTGCTATGAATATGTTTAAGCTTATAGTACAAAAACAGAGGTGATATATATATATATATATATATATGTATATATCATTTTGTCTCTTGGAGGAATTACACTTTAATGATGAGATTTCATAAAGGCAAATAGCTGTATAACTGACCTGAAGTATAATAGTCCCTTCTACTTTATGAATTACATCTACAGCCAAGTCCTCTTCCATAGTTACTAAGAGACACATTCAGCTTGGCCAGGATATAGCTAAAATCAGGGTTTGCTAGGCAGAACATCCTCACTATGGGAATAGAGTACTCTATGGAGACAGGAAGTAGTGATTGAAGAATAACCTTTAAAAGCTCTGTAGCCTATTTTCTACAGCTAAGCCCTACCTCATACAGTTTTTAGGACCTCTCAAACAGCATCACCAGTTGGGGAGCAAATGCTGAACATGGCCTGTGGGAGACAGGCAATATTCAAGTCGTAATAGTATCCAAAGATAGGGGCCATGCTGCTGAGTCCTCTCATCCAGCGCCCGAGGATGTTCAACTGTCCTAGCTAGCTTCCTGCTGTTGTGACCTGACCAAAACAACTTGGAAGGAAAAGGGTTTATTTTTAAATAATGAGTCACCACTGAGAGATAGGAGAGAAGGAATGCAAGACAGGAACATGGAGGGAAGGAACTCAAGACAGGAATGTGGAGGCTAGAGCTCAAATGAAGACCACAGAGGAATTCTCATTACCTTGCTCCTCATAGCTGGATCAGCTTGCTCTTTTGTACAGTCAGGGACCACGAGTTAGGGGTGTTACTGCCCATGTGGACTGGCCTCTTCCATGTCAATCACTAAAGAAGAAAGTGCCTCATAGACTTGCTTATATGCCAATGTGATAGAGGTACCTTCTCACATGAGGTTTCCTTCTCCCAGATATCAACTGTGTCAAGTTGACAAAATACTAACCAGCAGGACAGTACCCAGTAGCTTATATTCTGATTTTTAAACTCTAATGAACAATTTAGTCTTTATAAATATTCTAACACATAAGAAAACGATAGGTCAGGAAGAGTGGGTGGTTGGGGAGGGGGAACACCCTTATAGAAGAAGGGGAGGGGGATGGGACAGGGGGTTTATGGACTGGAAACCAGGAAAGGGAATAACATTTGAAATGTAAATAAAAAATATCCAATAAAAAAATAGTGGATGAAAAAAAAACCAAAAGAAAACAATAGGTTAAGGCCTCTTAACATGAATTCTATAAACTAACTTAGTTTATAAAGCTGTTTCCTTAGATACTTTTCTATGATACTGATAAAAATACCAAGACCAAAGCATCTTACAAAAGAAAACATTTAATTGGGGTTCATGGTCCCAGAGGATTAATATAGTGGGACATTCATACCTGTCGGCAATATGAATAATGACACAGGGCTTTTTTTAAAAATATTTTAAAGCCTTAATATTAGCATTTTAGGCCTTTTAGTTAAAGCAGTTTTCCAGCCAGCTACCTAGCTTAACCCAACTAATCAAGGAACTATGTCCCACTGTGTGGCTAGCTCTACCTCTCTGCTCTGCTCTGGTCCATCTATCTACCTCCATGTCTGTTGTGGAATTTCTGCATCTCATTTCTTCTCCTAGTGTCCTGTATCTGTCTCTCTGTGTCTGTCTCTGTATCTGTTGCTCTGTACCTGTCTCTCTGTCTTTGTCTCTATCTCTATCTCTCTGTCTCTCTGTTTCTCTGTCTCTGTCTCCCTGCCCCTCTCTCTTACTCTGAAGTGCTGCCCTCCACTTTCTGCCAAGCTATTGGCTGTCATATCTTTATTACAGTCAGTCAGATACAATTCTAGATTGCCTCTAGGCTAGTGAGGGGGTAATGAACATTTACGAAATATGAGGCTTGCAATGGGCCATAGAAATAACATTACCAAGATCTTGCCAGCTTTTAGCTTTTTGCCAGTACAGAATTGACAGTTGAATATACAGAGACACACCTTCACAAATGTACCCCTAGGGATTAGAGCCCATGACCAGCATGACTGGGAGCCTGGCAGTAGGCAAACAGGTATCGTGATCCACAAACACGAAGCAGATCGAGAGGAGGAGGAGGAGGATGAGGAGGGGGAGAGGGAGAGGGAGAGGGAGAGGGAGAGGGAGAGGGAGAGGGAGAGGGAGAGGGAGAGGGAGAGGGAGAGGGAGAGGGAGAGAAGATATGGGCTTTTGAAACCTCAAAGCCCATGTCCAGTGACTCATTTCCTGGAACAAGGTCACATCTCCTAATCCTTCCCAAGCAGGTTCACCAGCTAAGGACTAAGCCTTCTCATATATTGGAGCCTATGGGGCCATTATCTCTCAAATTATTATTTTCTACTTTCTGGCTCCCATAAAACTGTGGCAATGTCATAATGGGTGGAGTCTTTCCACCAAGCAGTTCTATCAACTGGGGACCACAAGCTCAAATGAGCCTATGGGGTTCATTATCAACCAAATTACCACAGATAAATAGCACTAACCTTAGAATAAAAACTGGGAACACAAAAGAAAGCCAAAGTGGTGGGGATTTCTTCTCTTTTCTCCTCTGGATCCACCTGTCGTTCTTTATCAAGTCATATCAAAATGCTGGGCTGAGAAAAGGTGTACAATATAAGAGTGGCTTGTTTCCACATTCATAGTTTATGTTTTTTCTAACTTTCCAGCCCTTTTTCATAGCCTGCATTTTCGTAATATAGACAGCAGGATTTATTACTGGTAACTTCCACATTGAGTGACCTTGAAGCTCACCGAATTCAAATGGTGGAGTTTACTAGACAACTCATGTGACAGGAGTCTGATTGCTCTTAGGTCCAAGCAGTGCTTAGGTTCTGAGCTGCTTGAGCACTAGAGGCTACTGAGATGTGGCCGCTTCTGAATATGGGCTGTAGTTCCTGAAATGTTTGTTGACAACATTTTACCCAACCCAACCTTGTTTAATGTTTTTTGCTTTGTTTTTCTGTTTAAGGAGTCCATGTTTGAAATGTGACTCATTAATAATGAAGTTTTGGCTAGCTGCACTGTAATTCATTTCTAAATGAAGTTTAACACATGAATCTTTCCCCTCAAATGGCACACCACAGCCTTATGCGTAGGAATGTGAGGTAACACTTGAGCTCTGTGCTTTGCCGGTGTGCCAATTATTTACACCGGGAGACAAGAAGGCCAAGCCTCCCTCACCTTTTTCTACCTCTCATGGGAATGTGTACATTGGGCAATTAAAAATGTCTCCACTCTGTATGTATCTGAAAATACTTGTGAAAGCACTTTTTTAATATTTTGGTTGCATACAAATATATCCTATGAACAAATACCCTGCAACTGTGGAGTCTATAAATAATTGCATCTTAACTATATGCTTCTTATTGCATCTTGGCCAGTTCGTACTGCAAGAGCAAAAACCTCAGAATGGATTTCTTCTTAATTATTTTTTGTCAGACAATATCTAGCTGTTTTTCCCAGGCTGGCCCTGATTTCTGGGCTCACACCATTGTCCTACTTCAGATTCCCAAATATGTGCAGGTTTATGCATTCTGCCTGGTTTAGAGGGGGTAATTTATAATAAGAGTGATTTATTCTTCATAGTTATGTAGGCTGGGAAGTCCAAATGTTGAGAAGTATGTTGTGTGATGAGGACTACTCCATCAATATCACCTTTCCTCAATGAAATCCCCATATGGTGGAAGGCAGAGAGAGAAAAGGAGCCTCAGCTGGTTCTCGCCTTTCTTTTTGAAGGCTGCTAACCCACCTCTGAGGGCACAGTCTACTCAGTCAATGGCTCTGCTCTTCAATCGCCACCTTGGGGGATACATTTCAGTACACACTTTGGAGAGGAAACTGTCATTACAACCACATCACTTGTCAACAGCAGATCTCCCTCAGGAGTTGCCAAGAATACACATCTTTGTGACACACTTAATTCAAAGTCACACTTTTCTTTGAACAAGAGCTTATTACCATCTCCGTTTCTAACAAGAAAGTGCCACTTTAATTCTCATACTTTGAATGGAAGCAGATCTGTCCTTACATCTCAGAGTCACAGTCTCTTTGCCTCTCAATGATGCTTCAGGCCTGAATTTTAACGCTGCAGCTGGACAGATGGTGAAGCCTTTTTTTGATGGAAGAGATTAGAGATTAGAGGTGGCTGCAGCTGTGAGAGGCCTGCCAGCAAGCCACAGAGCCTCCTGTATTGTTTATGAACTTGTGAATGGACACTAACTAACCATCATCCATTACCAAATGGGGATATTGCTGTTGAAAGCAAATCCTTAGACCACCAGGCTGACAAATCCCTTAAAGAATGAGAAGAATGGGATTTCCTCATGTTGGAAGGGTAGCCTGGCTGGTAAGAAAGGGTTATAGAGAGTAGCGTGCAGCCATACTGATGCCATGGGTCTCAGGTTGTGCATCTAGGGAGGAGATTCTCCTTCCTCCCCTACTTCCAGCTTGATCAAGACACAATTGAACTCTTTGCCCAAATTGATGAGTTGAGGAAATTTAAGTGAGTCATTTATAAGAACCTGTGCCTAGTTTACCCCAGGTATACAAAGGGTCACCTTTACGTCTTATCTGAAGAAGGGTGGCTTTTTAAAGTCAATATTCTCCTCAGGGCAACATTTTTACTGTTTCTAGAAGCATAGAGTTCCGGGAAAACTCAGCCTTGGTAGTATCTACTTTGTAGGGTTGTTTGTGGCACTTAAAAAAATGACATATGCTCTGGCTAGCCGTGTAGCTCAGTGGTAGAATACTTGTTAAGCATGTATAAGGCCTTGGAGTTTGTATCAACCACTAGGAAAACACACAAAATGCTTATATATCTGGGCTACGTTAAGTTTAATGCTAACTTTTATTATTATTAAGAACCAAAAGCACTCATTTGGAGCAGTGATACTCTGGCAGGCAGCGACTAAGAAGGGCAGTATTAAGACCCATGCATTGGTCTGGGGCAGGGTTAAAACACAGAACTCATGAATGATGATCTGGAAAAAGGTTTAGCAGCCCACTTCACCAGACAAGAACTGTCCACAAGGTACTGCTGAAGTACTGTGCTTTGTCATTCATGGTGTCCCCAAATATTTTCTGGGATACCACCTGTTAGTATATTTATGATATGTTAGGAATGGAAGTAGTTAGCAGGTATCTTCCATTTTGCTATTCAAGTTTATTTGTAGTACCAGGGCACAAACCTTACAAATTCTATGAAACTTCTCTACCACCAAACCTCACTACCAAGGATATTAAAGTCATTGACATATTGCCAGGCCTAGGAAAAATATATATTTGTCTCAAATTAGATAAGAAGGTGCTAAACATTCCCAATGCTTTCTTCTAAGGACTTTCTCTCCTGAGGGATAATGTACTAATCATGTAAAGTTTAAGATTATCCTCAAACAGCATACCGTAGAAAGGCTCTGTTTCACCTATACTAGCCTATTGGAACTTTGTATTGTAAAAACTTCAGTTTTAGTGAGGTATGATGTCTATAACCTGGAGTCTCAGCTACTTAAGAGGCTGAGACAGGATGATCGCTTTAGGCCAGGAATGACATAGCAAACACCCACTTGCAAATATTTTTTTGGACTAAAAACTATTAGGTAATTTATTCAATTACTGTAGGTTAAAAGTTTCTATATAAGCCTCATTATCACAAATGCTAACATTCCAAAAGATATCCTGCTTTGTGTTCAACCCAACATTGCTTCCCTTTCCTCCCTATCCTTTCTTACAATGCATGGGCACTGTGCAAGCATTTGCAGCAGTGTTCTTGGAGGGCTCAGTGGCTTCTTAGAGAAGCCAGGCTTTGAGGCGCTTATTCTCTCTGGTATGCTGCTTGGTTGCCTAAAGGAGAACTAAACTTCAATAAACCAGTTTAATCTTTTGCTTGTGTGACAGGCTTTGTTTTCTTCTTTCCTGAACAACCATCTGAGCCTAGGGTCACTTTAAGAGGAGCCTTTGAGAGGAGCCTTTATTTTGACAAACACACCACTTTGGTGCTGCAGCCTTTTTTGACTCTGTAAGTCTGTGATGATCAAATGGCCTGGCAGGTTGTGATGCTCTGTCTCCTACTGTGGCACTGGTCTGCTGCTGGCACGAGGCCTCTCTCTCACTGCGGCAGCATGGAGAACTTGACCATTGTCTGGTGAGCTGGTTTCATGGCCATCTTACTGGGTTTATTATTATTACGATTACTCTTACTATTATTAATTTGATGCACAACTGTGGGATACAAGTGGAAAAGCTCTTTCTTACCTGAAAGGTTAGCTGAGGAGCAGGGTAAAGGCTTGCTCTGGAGCTTCCTTTATTTCACATTCTACCCTTTTCTGCCTGGCACTGTGGCATCTTTCTGGGGGCTTATTTCTCCCTCAGTTAAAGCAGTTTGGGGTAGAAAGCCCAAATCACTCTAGAGATGCTACTGTAGGCTCAATGCCTTTGCATCTGGGATGTTCCTTCTGCCACTGCCTACAATAACCATGGCTTTGTAGGGTTATTTTGTCAGATATAATTTCTTGCAAGGGAAGAAAATCAAAATATATCTCCCTCCAATTAAGGGCTGATGAGCTAAAGGACAAGCCTTCTTATATGCCTAAAGGACAAATGCTGACAAGATGAAAGCTCTGTACTTCTGCTGGGTAACCAGGATGTTAACCATCTCTTTGAAGCAACTGCTACATCTCAGTTGCGTTGTACCATAACGTATGCGGGAGGGACTTTCTTCCTCTCAACATCCCCCAGGACCAGCATCAGAATGCTCCCCAGAGTAAAGGTTGTTGTTTCATAGTATTTTATACAAGAAAAACTGTACTTGAGGCCCAGAATGCACCACAGAAAATTTAAAGTTTCCCCAGGGTACTTTTATGAGTACTAGGGAATACAGAGCAGTATCATTGCCCTTCAAAACTGAATCATCAAGAAGAAAATGTATGCACTGTGTTATACTAAGTAAATGTCCAGTAAATAGCTACAGGAAATGTAATTTCCAAATAATAGCCTAATCTTATTTATCCTAGTATTTCTACCATAGTCAAGCTTTACTTTAAAAACAAAGATGGTTCTGCCTGTCTCATAAATGTTCTAACACAAGATGAATGTAGATTTATGTTAGTGCATATGTATGTGAACAATGATTAGGTTTATTCTACATATACACGCATGTATATTCATGTACATCTTTACACAGTTATAAGGAGATGTATGTTCATATGCATGCATATACATGTGCATATCAGTTCAGTCAATCAAATGTTAGAGGAAAGATAAAATGTAATGTTAACTCTTTTATTTTGCCTGCTGACCTATTCTTTTTTTCTGATATTTTTTTATTTTTTATTTATTTATTTTTTTTTTACATTTCAAATGTTATTTCTTTTCCTGGCTATAAGTCCCTTATCTCATTCCCTTTCCCTTCTTCTATAATGGTGTTCCCCCACCCCAACCACTTCCATTTCCCACCTCCCCACCCTGAGATTCCCCTACACTGGGGGTGCGGGGCGGTCCAGCCTTGGCAGGACCAAGGGCTTCTCCTCTCATTGGTGCCCCACAAGGCCATCCTCTTCTATATATGCAGCTGGAGCCTGGGTCTGTTCATGTGTAGACTTTGGGTGGTGGTTTAGTACCCAGGAGCTCTGGTTGTTTGGTATTGTTGTTCTTATGGGGTTGTAAGTTCCTTCAGCTCCTTCAATCCTTTCTCTAATTCCTCCAATGGGAACCCCATTCTCAGTTCAATGTTTTGCTGCTAGCATTTGCCTCTGTATTTGACATGCTCTGGCTGTGCCTCTCAGGAGACAGCTATATCAGGCTCCTTTCAGCATGCACTTATTAGCTTCATCAATATTATCTAGTTTTGGTGGCTATGTATATATATATGTATATATGTATGTATATATATGTATGTATATATATGTATATGTATGTATACACACACACACACACACACACATATATATGAATATTTTTGTTCCCCCTTTTAAGAAGGACTGAAGCACCCACATTTTGGTTGTCCTTCTTCTTGAGCTTCATGTGGTCTGTGGATTGTATCTTGAGTAACTCAAGCTTTTGGGCTAATATTAATTTATTAGTGAGTGTATACCATGTATTTTTTTGTGATTGGGTTACCTCACTCAGGATGATATTTTCTAATTCCATCCATTTGCCTGTGAGTTTCATGATGTCATTGTTATTGATAGCTGAGTTACTGCTCCATTGTGTAGATGTATCACATTTTCTGTACCCATTCTTCTGTTGAAGGGAATCTGTTTTTTTTCCAGATACTGGCTAATATAAATAATGCTTCTATGAACACAGTGGAGCATGTGTCCTTGTTATGTTGGAGCATCATTTGGGTATATGCCCAGGAGTGGTGTAGCTGGATCCTCAGGTAGTACAATGTCCAATTTTCTGAGGAACCTTCAGACTGATTTCCAGAGTGGTTGTACCAGTCTGCAATCCCACCAACAATGGAGGAGTGTTCCTCTTTCTCTACGGCCTCGCCAGCATCTGTTGCCACCTGAGTTTTTGATCTTAGCCATTCTGACTGGTGTGAGGTGGAATCTCAGGGTTGTTTTGTTTTACATTTCCTGATGACTAAAGATGTTGAACATTCTTTAGGTACTTCTCAGCCATTTGATATTTCTCAGTTGAGAATTCTTTATTTAGCTCCTTATCCCATTTTTAAATAGGATTATTTGGCTCTCTGGAGTCTAATTTCTTGAGTTCTTTGTATTTATTGAATATTAGCCCTCTGTTGGATGTAGTATTAGTAAAGATTTTTTCCCAATCTGTTGGCTGCCATTTTGTCCTAATGACAGTGTCCTTTGCCTTACAGAAGCTTTGCAGTTTTTTGAGATCCCATTTGTTGATTCTTGATCTTAGAAAACAAGCCATTGGTGTTTTGTTCAGGAAATTTTCTCCAGTGTCCATGTGTTTGAGGCTCTTCTCCACATTTTCTTCTAATAGTTTGAGTGTAGCTGGTTTTATGTGGAGGTCCTTGATCTACTTGGACTTAAGCTTTGTACAGGGCAAAAAGAATGGGTCGATTTGCATTCTTCTACATGCTGAACTCCAGTTTAACCAGCACCATTTACTGATCTATTCTTAACACTTTCCCTGTAGTCACCTTTCTTAGGCCTCACCAATTGTCTCAGTTCCTTGGTACAATAATGATTCTTGTAGTTCAAAGTCTTGGCTGATGCCTTGTACATTGTTAAAGAATACTTGCAAACTTCCATTAAGTGATGATGATCTCTGTCTTTTACCTTAACAGAAGACTTGGTGATTGAATGGCATGTTGCCTTTGAAGCTTCTAGGATCTGGGAAGATATATACCATCCAAGTCTTCTTTTCTACTTGGTAGATTCTGGTGGTGTAACCTTTCTCTAGACAGCAAACAACATATAAAGTGTACTTGCTGTGGAACGTATAAACCAGAGCATTCTTTTTTTTTTTTGGCTATTATTGTTTTTTTCTTGTTTGCCTTCTGTAGCTTTACATTTGCAAAATTTGAGTAGAATATAAATTCAAAATATTTGACTTCATAGGACTACTTAGAAGAAAGTAGGTCTCACTTGTTGCTATTTTTGTACAATGCTCAATCTTGCAGAACTAGAAGTAAACAACAAAAAAGCAAGGTTTTTGCCTTTCTTTAAGGTAATTTCAAACTGTAAAGAAGACATCTAAGGAATTGCTGCATAGGAGTTCCCTGATTACAAAGGTCCCTTCTAGCCCCAGGAATCATATCAGAGTAAGAGCAGAATCAATGTGTAGAACCACCCAAAGGGGAACTTGGTCAGATATAACCAGGTTGCTCCAGCTCATGGCTTTAGAGTCAAAACAAACAAACAAACAAACAAACAATGCTTGTGGGACAGAATGAAACCTTAGACTAATGGTCATCAACCTATAGTCCTTGACAGTCCCTGGGTCCTGGAAAGAATATTTCAATATTCAGTACTCTGTAAAAGACCATGGAGGCTGGACAGATGGCTCAGTGGTAAAGAGCACTGACTGCACTTCCTGAGAAGGTAATTCTATCCTTAGCATCTACAAGGGGGTTCACTACTGTCTGTGAACTCCAACTCCAAAGAATCCAATGCCTTTTCCTCACCTCTGTAAGCACCAGACACATATGTAATGTACAGATATACATGTAGGTAAGCATTAATAAATATAAAATAAAAAGTAAATTAAAAATTTAAAGACTACAGGTGTGGTGGTTTGAAAAAGTTTGGCCCTCATTGATTCCCATAGGGAGTGTCACTATTAGAAGGTGTGGCCTTATTGTAGTAGGTTTGGCCGTGCTATAGGAAGTCTTGTCACTGTGGATGCCAGCTTTGAGGTCTTGGAAATATATTCAAGCAGCACCCAGTGCAAAAGATAGTCTCCTTCTGGCTGCCTTCAGATTGAGATGTAGAACTCTCAGCTCCTTTACCAGCACCATGTCTGCCTGCAGGTTGCCAAGTTCCTTGCCCCGATGATAATGGACTGAAAGCCAGGCTCTATTAAATGTTTTCTTTTATAAGCGTTGCCTTGGTCATGGTGTCTCTTCACAACAGTAAAACTAAGACAATGGGAAATTATTTATTCCATCTATTGTAAATATTTTTATGCCATGAGTACTAGAATATTTGCTTTGGACTGGCAGTCTATTAACTCTTAGAAGATATGACAAGCAGTTATTGTGTATGCCTTTGATTAAATGAAATATTCAAACATAACCTGTTAAATATAAAGGAAATGTAGAAGAGAGACTTAATGAGCATTTCTTAGAGATTAAAAAGTCGACAATGGTAACACAGGATTAAAGTAGAGATCCAGCTACACCATCTTAAAGCAAACAAGCAAACAAGCAAAAGAAAACCAGGATTCTATAGAAGGTGTTTCTATTTCATTTATTGTTTTTGAACATAGTCTTAGTGATATGCCTAAATAACAGGATTCATGTGAGGGTTTATGAGAGAATTTGTGTGAATGTCCTGGCATTGGTTCCTGATCAGCTTTTCAAAATTGCTCTTTGTCCTTCTTTGAAGACCAATAATAATCTTTTGATTATTATTTTATGACTGGGAGAATGGGAGACTGCTGAAATAAAGTAACAGATTTTAGATATCACCATGTCTCTACAATGTTCAATTGCTAATTTCACTCTTAAGGCCTAAGATTCCAGACGGTTGATAAAGAGAAAAGCAGCTATGAAGTGAATAAATGTCTCCATGGAATTGCAAAGAAAGAGACTATACAGACTTCAAGGGTCAACTAGAAAATAAAAATTTTGAGATAGAGCCAGATGATCATTTAACTCTCTCACAGGATCATTGCACTAATCTTATCCTTGTCTTTCTCATCAATGCCAAATGAGTTGCTTTTTAGTTTTAGAGAAACTGAGACTCCAATATGCCACTTTGGTATATGTCCCTCACTTGGCCCCCATAAAGGGCATGACAGTACAAGTGGCAAGTGCATTGCCCCGCACTAACCTCCCATGCCACCTTTTACATACATCGAGGACTGACAAGTGAGCAACTCCTCAATGGTCATTGGAGCATTGGCTTGACTTGGTCACCTGGTAATGATTTGGTTTACATGGCAACCTCCTTATCTACCTGGTTTGGACCTGAATCCAAACTCACATCTTTCTGCTGTAGAGCCTTTGCTTTTAACCTAGCAGTTAGACTCTAGAGTTTTACTTTCAAACATCAGCTCTAGTTGCACCAGAAAAAGCTCCATCCCATCATTGGTCTGGTTGTTATCTTCCTAATACAGACACTCAGCTCGTATCTGAAACATTTCAAAACTCTGCTTCAGCCTCTGTAACCTATATTTATTCTGTAAATTACATATATATGCACAGATAGATTTGCTGTGCACTGTGTGATATGAGAGTGAACACTGGTGATTAAGATTGGAATAAAAGAACCTGCATTTACCATAGCCAGATTGCCAATGAAGGAAGACTATAAAAAGAGAAAGAAATACTGGTCCTGAAGCCACTAAACCTTTAGAAATTATTGTCATTTGATAAATTCTGACATTGTGCAATGTGGAAATACACAAACCTATTCATTTATGTTTCTGGAGTAGAGACAGAAACAGACAGAGAGACTGTAGAGAGATTTACTGTTCCCTCAAGTCATTGTGCATGCAAATTACTAAACAGATTTTTTCCCTTAAAATAGAAAGTCACAGCCTCCAAATCTAGTTCCTCTCCCAGGCAAAGACAGCCCTAGGGCCCTCAGAGGGAACCCAACCTGGTTTTGTATATCATTTGACTTTCATGTGTTTAGCTGTGTCTTGCCTTTCAAAGTACCTTGTCCAATTCTGATTCTAAGGAAGCTATTTCACAACTGAGTAGGCTGAGAAAGTCATTATCAAGGCAGAATGTATCTACCCATAGCTTGTGAGTGCTAGAGCTTCTGGAGACTCAGCTGACTTCCTCCTCACGTGGAAACAGGCTTGATTTCACATTCCTGTTAGTATTCCTGATGTAGGCCTGTGTCTACTACTGATTGGATTTGGTGCAACTTGCTATCATATTTTAACAGCACCGTCAACAATTATTTAAATAGCTTAAATAAATTCCTTGACATGCTTATTCTATGAATGTATGAGAATTTTTATTTTTCAGGTTTTAGTTTTTAACGATATCCTGAAGACTCAATTCACCTCCTAACACAAATAACAACAGTGCAGTTCAATTTTTTTTATTTTTATTATTCAATGAAAATATAGCAGATCTTTGTGGCTCACCAACAGCTGTGATTCTGCAATATGCTTAAGGGTCAGCAGTTTGGCCTTTGTTAGAGTAAGGTCTGCTGTGCTGTGCAGAGGAGGAGGGAGAGCACATCATTTAGCTATAGTCATATCAGAATAGATTGAGCTTCACAAATGTGCATTTAGTGCCAAATACATGATTTTCATAAAATTGGAGAGGGAAATCTCATAGTTTTGATTCCGTTTCATATGATCTTATTTTTCTAAAATTTTTAAATAGACTGTGGAGAGCAACTCTTTGACCTACAAAGTATCCCTGGCCAAGCTAGGCAGGATAATGATGCTATCTTTAAAACTAGACTTACTCTTGAAGGAGGTACAGCAAGGCTTCCCTAGCAAGGATGATACTGAATTTATGGTGGGAAGTGGCTTAGAAGGGGTTTATTACAGACACTAGGATGTTCACTGGAACCTTGAGCTCTGTGTTCCCCTGCCTTTTTGTTTTGGGAATCTCTAGTGTATGCCGCCAGCATGACCATGGACATGTCTGGCTCAAGGATAAACAAATAAAGACTGTTTCATCAGGTCCTTAATCATTACTGGGAAATGACAAGGCTGTAAGGAGGTGGGAACCTTTAGAAGCCTGAGGTCATCAGGGCTATGAACTTGAAGGAAATGTGAGACTGTCACCATTCACTCTGAGCACATTTCTGCCACCTACATCAGCCATGCTCATCAGTCCTGAGCTGACACCACTGACAAGCTTTGAGCCTCTAAAGCTATGAGCTAAGCAAATCTTTTATCTTTATGAGTTGGCTTCCTCAGGTATATGATGTAATGTGAAGTCGACTAGCACATAAATAGATGATGACCTTAACTGCAGGAAGGGAACCTGCAGCAGGGGAGACAAAGCATCTGGAACAAATACCCAACAGCACGGCAAGAGAAGTGACTGCTTTCAGCACACACTTTCAAAGACTTTCAAGATGAAGAGACCTGTGCCCTGGGAAGTTTGGATTTTTGCCCTCATTGTGTGATGTGTAGTTGTTCATTTTAGCCCTCATTCAAAGGGCATCTGGAGAAATGTCCTCAATTCAGAGACATCTAAGGAAGATGAAAAGAATTGAGCAGATCAAGCTGAAAGAGTAAATAAAGAAGGGAAGGACTCAGGGAAGTGATGTTGTGCCTTCTATTCTGCATGCTGGAGCAGAGGTCCCATGGTGTAGACCATTTGATTCACAGCCATCAGAAAGAAGAGGTGAGGCAAGGTGGGCAGCTCAGCAGATGAAGGCAAGACAGCAAGAGGAGGTGCACAATCCCAAATGTGCATCCCTGCTATGGTTATAGTTGGATGCCTCAGGAAAAGAGGAGGACTTAGGAACCACTGTGGCTGGAAAAGGCAGATCTGGAAATTTGGAAATATGGACAGGCCTGGGCAGTCAACAGATGTCCAGGAGAAAGCATAGCATTTCTTAATTATGTGGGACATTAAATGACAGGCTTTCCTTCAGGAACTGCTGTTTAGAGGGTAGAACATTCCAAAATCAACAACATAGGATGACCCTGGGTACCATTGGAATACCAACCTCAATTTTCACTCTACCACACAGAAGCCATCATAAGTCCTTAGTGCCATGGAGGATGGCTGTAATTTTCAGGTACCCTATGATGCATGCCTCCCTGTGCTACGTCCAGTGTAGCAGTGGGCAACACAAAGACCTAGAATGTCTCAAGAATGAACATTTTCCCCTCACTGCTGTTTATATATTGCTTAACTAGCTACTAAAAAGAAAATTATAAGCAGAGCTTGGGCAGTCTCTTTCCTTTGGCACATCCCTGCTCTTGAAGCTTTGCTTTTTCCTACTAGGACTTATTTAATGGCTGCAGTTTTCCACATGTGGCCACATCTGGATCAGGGCTTGTGCCAGAGAAAGGGACTGCAGAGCATCTGGACTCTAACATCTCTCTGTACTGACTTCTAAACATGTAGGTGACTATGCCTGTTTGGCTGCTGAAGTATAGTAGCTGTTCTGCTAGCATTTTCTGACAATATGACATGACTCCACTTCACTTTTTATGTGATGGGTAATTGAAACCTGCAGCATCACAAATGGAGGCTATGAAGTAGACACTTTAACCTCCATTATCTGATATAGGAAAATACTGGGCATCTGTTACATGCTGATTCTAAACCACATAGCTTTTAAATTTTGTATTACAGTTTTAATGTGTGTGTGTGTGTGTGTGTGTGTGTGTGTGTGTGTGTGTGTGTGTGTGTGTGTCTTCTCATTCATGCAAGTATGTGCAGGAGGCATGGTGCATGAATGGAAGCCAGAGAACAACATATTCAAGTTAGTTCTCTTCTATCATTTGGGCCCTGGTGGTTGGACTTTGGTTTGTTGGCAAGTGTTGAGCCATCTCAACAGTCTACACACAGCCTTCTTCTAACCCCAGAACCCCAGAACAGGAAGATCAGAGGGGTGACTAGTGAGCCCAAAGACATTTTGTGAAGCTAAGTTGATTTGCCAACTGTTCTGAGACACTGTGCTATTTCCTCTTTTAGGAGCTCAATTCTTTGTGTGTAGAGGGCATATTGATTCTGGAAGGCTTGAAGTAATAAAATTGATGTTATAAAGGATTTGCTAATAAACTTTCTTAGGAAATATTAAGTTATAAAAGTTGAATTTAGCTAGGGAGCAATGTCTCCAATACGCCTGGGAGATAATAGAACACTGGCAATGCTTATTGGAACCTGTTGAAACGTTTTTGCTAACATTGTTCATCAAGATCGACTTCCAATTATGTCCATACTCATATCAAAGGACATGTCTCTAAGGTGTGCAGATCAAGGAAGCAGTGCAGAGTCACAGCCTCCATTAAGTCCTCATCTGTCATCAAGTCCTCTGAACTCTTATCAGGAAAAGCATAATTCTGCCATGTGGGCAAGATTAACCTGGGCAACAACTGTTTCAAAAGAAGAACATTGCTGGGACTCAAGGAATAAGTTCTAGTTCCAGGGTTCTCTGGGCCCTGTTGTCTGAAGTGCATGATGTAATCCTCAACAGGCACTTAACCTTCCATCTTGCGGGTGGTGGTGGTATTAAAGGTATCTACACTAGAACCGACCAATGTGGTACTCATTCATAGAGAGGATAAGCAGGAACCACTGCCAAAAAACCCCTCTAAATAGCGTTAGCACTCTACTTTTAACAGGACTCCCTCATTAAATCTGTTAGATTCACTAAACATAAACTGATTATGAGAAATACCTCTACATGCTATGTAAGTCAGAAAGACTGCCTTATATTTCTATAAGATTTACCTGAGGCCTAATAAGGCCTAATTAGGCCCAACAAGACCTAATAGCTTAACAGTAAATGAACAGATAGTATCAATTTATTTCCTTATGTGTACAATTGGGATTCAACCTTCTCTTATGAAGGTGATGTTTCACAGTATCGTCTAAGTTGGACATTCCCATTAGAACTCTATAGCTTTGTCTGCTTAAGGCAATAGCAATATAAAAGTTAATATTCCTCTAAGAAGGAGGAGGCAGGCAAGGCCATAGGTCCCTTTCCTGAGTGTCCTCCTGTCACTTCTCACAGCTAATTGTGTGAGTCCTTAAGATTTTCTTGAGATACTAGAGTGCACAGGCTAGGGGAACTATGCATCTGGGGCATGGACACTTATGCAGAAATTGGAAAGCTTTTATACATACTGGGTAAAGTGCCAAATGGTAATGCATATTGTTTAATACCCACCCTTTAACGAAAGTTTCTTCTAACAAATGTATTTGTTACTGTTATGTGTAGTGATATTCAAGAATGCTAAATTGTCTAACCAAGGGAATTTATATACAAGTTTAAGATAGCTTACAGAACTTAAAAAAAAGTTTAGCCTCTAAAATTATACTTACAGATGTTAGCTCTCTGAGTATCCCTGCCATGCTTGCTCTTCTTTATGAAGAATGGCCTCTCATTCAAGCTTGAAGTTCTTGATGAGATGTAAACTTTTTCAGGACCTGTGAGACCATAAAAGAGAAATAAAGAGAGGGTAAATTAAAGGTTATACCTCTAATAAAGTTATTAATTTTAAATCAAATAAGATAAATTATATAAATAAAAATGGTGATAAAATCATTAAAGCTTGAATCCAAGTCACAAAAGGTCTGAATATGTTGTAAAAGATTTAGGGAGGATGAGACTTAAAGATAATATACTTGATACTTAAAAATCATTAATGTTCTTACGATTATGATGGTTTATTCATGTTAGCAAAGACTGACCTAAGGAAATATGCCTAGTCATTTTATGTCTCATTTGGACAAACTTATTTGGAGAAATTGAATCTTAACTGTGATAAAAATTAATTGTACTCCTTTTTATTCTTATAAATGTTTCCCTATGAGAGCCAACATTAATATTCTCTCCTGTAATTATATTCTTTGTGATAAAATGAGCTACCTAATATAAAAGATCTGTTAAATTAATTTAGATTCTGTAAAAATATACTATAAAAACACCAGGAGATTGGAGCTTATCAATGGGCTGTATTTGTAGTTTAAAGTGTATTTTACTACTAAAATAGCTTCAGTTTAAAGAATTTTTTATTTTTAAGACTTAAAAATCTTAATTCTGTTGGGATGACAGAAACCTAGCATGGCTGCCCTCTGAGAGGCCCAACAAGCAGCTGAAAGAGTCAGATGCAGATACTAGCACCCAAACAATGGACAGAAGCCAAGGACTCCTGTAGTTGAATTGGGGAAAAGCTGGAATAAGCTGAGGAGGAGGGCAGCCCCATGGGAAGAACTGATCTTAACTGATCTGGACCCCTGAGATCTCTCAGACACTGAGCCACCAACAAGGTAGCATATACCAGCTAATATGAGGCCCATGACATATATACAGCAGCAGACGGCTGCTGGCCTCAGTGAGAGAAGATGCACCTAATTCTCATGAGACTTGAGGCTCCAGGTGTTGGGGGTGAGGACATCCATTTGGAGATGGGAAAGGGGTTATAGGATGGTGAGTGGTCAGGGGCAGACTGGAGGGGGCTGAAGTCTGGACTGTAAAAAAGAATTAAAGAATAAAAAAATTAAAAAAATTCTTAATGCATAGGAATGGCCAACCACTGACTGGCCCAACTTGAGACCCATCCCTTGGGCAAGAATACCCCCTGACACTACTAATGACACTGTGCTATGATGCAGATAGGAGCCTAGCATAATTGTCTTCTGAGGGCTTCATCCAGCAACTGATGGAGACAGATGCAAAGACCTACAGCCAAACAAGAAGTGGAGCCCAGGGAATCTTGCGAAAGGGCTGCAGGAAGGATTCAGGGCACTGGAGAGGTAGGAACCCTATAAGACTACCTACAGAGCAAATAACCTGAGCCCAGGGATGCTCACAGAGACTGAACCACTAACCAATGAGCATGCATGGACTGGACATAGCTCCCCTACACATATGTAGCAGATGGGCAGCTTGATCATCATGTGGATCCCCCAACAATTGGAGTGGCTTTGTCTTTATTATCTCTGACTTAGACTTTGTTTCCTGCTTTGGATCCATTTCTCCTAGCTGGAATGCCTAGTCTAGCTTCAGTGAGAGAGGAGGCACTTAGTCCTGCTCCTACTTTATGTGCTGGGATGGAGGCACTATTGCTACCCACTAGGGAACCCCTTCTCTGAGGAAAGTCGAAAGGGGTAGGACGGTGGAACTGGGAGGAAAGGAGGTAGGGTGCTGTGATTGGGATGTAAAGTGATAAGTAAATAAATTAATGAGAAGCATCTTAAAGGATAAAGTTATAAAATCCTAATCTTGTGAGAGTTGATTTATTTTAACCTGTTGAAACAAAGGTAATTAAGACATAACAGCTAATGATTGGTTATCTTATAAGTGATTAGATGTCCTTAATGCCCAGAATTGTGTTTGCAGTCATGCTAAGTACAAACGTGTTTCATTTACAGATATAAAGATGAAGGACGAGAACAATTTATATCTCCTATTATGTGGTCCTCTGCGTGTCAAAGTTAAACCTAAGGCACATGACTCAGAACAAGTTTAGAAGTAAACATAAAGTTAATTTGATATAAAACAATTTTCAAAATCATGTATATTAAAGAAAACTAGTTATAGTGAATTAAATGCTTGAGCTAAAGTTAAATTTACAATATACCCTACATGGCAGGACATCCCCAGGCTCAACTCATTTTCTGTTCAATGGGACACGAAACCCATTAGAGTAAATAACCTTCTAGATTCAATGTAAGATTCATGAGGAAATAAGACTTGACAGGGTCTGGTGCTCCTGTCACTGGCTGTGTAGACCTGACTAGGAAAGCCTCCTCTTTATCTGTAGAGAAGATGAATTACTCCTCACAGCTCACATGACAAAGAGGTGGCTTCTCTTGGAAATGGAGACTAGTCCGCACCCATATCCTGAATGTCACAAGCAATGGAGTGGCACATAGCAATTACTCTGCACTCAATGTCTCCTGAATTGACAAATGAGGATGTTGTAAACAGGGCAATCTTGCACCCAAGCTCACCAAATAATTGCTATGCCCCCTCAGTGCATGCTAGTTCAGTTAGCCATGTCTTTTTTTTTCCTTTTCTCCATCTTTATTAAATTGGGTATTTCTTATTTACATTTCAATTGTTATTACCTTTCCCGGTTTCCAAGCAAACATCCCCCTAACCCCTCCCCTTTCCCTTCTATATGGGTGTTCCCCTCTCCATCCTTCTCCCCTTGCCGTCCTCCCCCCAACAATCCTGTTCACTGGGGGTTCAGTCTTGGCAGGACCAAGGGCTTCCCCTTCCACTGGTGCTCTTACTAGGATATTCATTGCTACCTATGAGGTCAGAGTCCAGGGTCAGTCCATGTATAGTCTTTAGGTAGTGGCTTAGTCCCTGGAAGCTCTGGTTGCTTGGCATTGTTGTACATATGGGGTCTCGAGCCCCTTCAAGCTCTTCCAGTCCTTTCTCTGATTCCTTCAACGGGGTTTCCCGTTCTCAGTTCAGTGGTTTGCTGCTGGCATTCGCCTATGTATTTGCTGTATTCTGGCTGTGACTCTCAGGAGAGATCTACATCTGGCTCCTGTCGGCCTGCACTTCTTTGCTTCATCCACCTTATCTAGTTTGGTGGCTGTATATGTATGGGCCACATGTGGGGCAGGCTCTGAATGGGTGTTCCTTCTGCCTCTGTTCTAAACTTTGCCTCCCTATTCCCTGCCAAGGGTATTCTTGTTCCCCTTTTAAAGGAGTGAAGCATTTGCATTTTGGTCATCCGTCTTGAGTTTCATGTGTTCTATGCATCTAGGGTAATTCAAGCATTTGGGCTAATATCCACTTGTCAATGAGTGCATACCATGTGTGTTTTTCTGTGATTGGGTTACCTCACTCAGGATGATATTTTCCAGTTCCATCCATTTGCCTATGAATTTCATAAAGTCATTGTTTTTGATAGCGGAGTAGTATTCCATTGTGTAGATGTACCACATTTTCTGTATCCATTTCTCTGTTGAAGGGCATAGCCATGTCTTTTAATCTGGCTTTCAATGTTCATTCACAGTTTGAGAGGTCAATACTTGATTTTGTAAGGAGTCCTGGGAGAGCTTTAAATGACTAAAGGCTTTGCCACAGGGCCAGTCAGCACAACAACTGACTATGGGCACTCATTCAAATGCTAAATTGCAGAAGTCATCCTGTGAATTCACCATTCCCTGACTAAAGAAAGCAATATTACCTGAAGAAGAAACCTGGATTATAAACGTCCATCCAGACAAGCCTCACCTAGCTACCTTCCAAAGAGGGCAGGGCAGACTCTTCAGTCCTACCCCCATTGCAAACCTGGAAGCCAATGTGTCTATGCATGACAGACACTTGAGGAATTCAACAGGAAACATTTGGAAATAGGGATCATGATGTCTCATCCTCTCCTTGGACCACCATCATGGACAATATTAGCCATGATGCTTTCCATAGGGCTTGCCATGATGGCTCCCCAGGACCGGACTCTTACACAAAGAATTTTATTAGCTCTACTATATCTGGAAATAATAGTTTCATAAAAATACTTTCTGATTTTTAATGAGTTATGTGCCTGGCTATTCATCCAAGAAACAGTTGGTGCTTGTAGCTGTTGCAAATGTCTTCTTGTAAATGAATAGAGCCCGAGAACTCTGTAAAAGACCAAATCTACTTACTCCTGTGGAAGGGTGTAAAAGTATCTTTCATTCTCCTGTAATAATTGTCAATCTTGGAGGCTTACTGCCTTCTTCTGCTAACCTAGGCCTGGTCCTGGATGTTTCTAGTCTCTGAACACTCTTATTTAGGCCTAGAATGTTTTCAACCTCTGAAACCTGCTGCTGAATAAGCTCACCCGTTCCTAGTTCTTTCAGATTTCTGGATGGCTGATTCAACTCAGCTGTTCTGGCTTTAAACTCCTCGCTAAGCTTGACTGATTCAACATAGCTTCTCTTGGCTTCCGAATGGCTCTGCTTGGCCTCATACTAACTTTGGCAATATGTTCTAATCTTCTGGCTCCTTCTCATTCTCTGGTTCATTTTGTCTTCGTCTGTGTCTAGCTTGTTCTCTCTCTGCAATTTGGCTCTGTACAATTGTGCTGGTAAATCTGCCATCCTTCTTTTTCTCTCTGCACTGCTTTCTCTTGAGCAGCCTATTGTTTCTCTCTGATCTCTTGAGAGTTGGGCATATCCTATTCTGTCAAATGTTTCTCTGATTCATCACTTTGTCTGCCACTCAATTAGACATCCTTTTCAAACATGGCTGCTTTCTACAAACTACCTTTACCTTCATTGTTTAGGATTAAAGATATGTACTAAAAGTGTGTCTGCATTCTAGCCAGAGGGATTAAAGGTGTGTGTTAAGGCTGTGTCTGTATTGCATCCAGAGTAACCACATTGCTGGATTAAAACCCTTCTATCAAAGTTATGTGCTTTTGTGAATAATGAGTGTTTATTATGCTAACAAATAAGGAATAGTCATAATTTGGAAAATTATTTATATACATGGAGGACCTAAAGAGTTGAGTTTCGTGTATCCTTGGTGCAGTTACTGAAATCTGGAAAGCTTGGGTGTTTTCTGACATGGCCTTTTCTTTTAATCATTCCAGACCTACAATTCAGACCATGTATTCTGAACCATTTCACCCTGTTTGTTACTTTCCAAGTAGAGGCTATAATCTATAAAAGGTTGTTTTCTTGGAGCTAATTTGTCAAAGGGTAAAACAAGAGGACCCCATGAGAGACCAGATCTTGGGTTCAGATTCCATCTTAAAAGACCTGTTCTAACAAACAAGTCAACACCTCGCACCATTTTTCAGGTTATTCTTCAACAAGCTGGTGCCTGGCACTAGGTTCCAGCTTCCAGTCCTGCCTTGGCACTCCACTTACTAACAACCACCAATCAGGAGGAGAACAAAAATTACTTTACGGTTTGGTTCCCAGCACCAGTCAATTATGTTAAAGGGTAAAATATTGCATAATGACCCTCCAATCAGATGCGTGCTAGGCTAGAAACCTCCTCATTTGCTTACTATGTCCTATAAATCTTGTCCCACTGAGAGCTCGGGGCTTCAACCTTCATTCTGCTGCATTAGAGATGGCAGTGTTGTCCAAGCTTGAGCTTGTAATAAAGACTCTAGTGTGATTGCATCAGCATCAGCTCCTGACTCTTTGATGTTCTTTTGTGGTTCACAAAACAGGTACAACATCTGAATGTTCCAGCCCCTGTAACACACAAGTTTAAGTTGGAGCTTTATAAAAGATTCTTAATAGCTCCAAAAGGGGGAATGATTCAAGAGAAAACCGAAATAGTTAAATTTATGCTTTACATGACTTACTAATAAACTTGCTTAGGAAACATTTTACAAAGTTAAATTTAGCTAAGGAGCTCTGTCTCCAGTATGACTCGGAGATAATCATCCTCTTGCCAGGCTTGTTAGAACCTATAGGAAAGTTTCATCTAATGTTTTGTCACCAAGAGTGACCTCCAAATAGATTCCATTATCATAGCAAAAGGAGACCACCATGACTTTCAAACAGCTAGTCCCACCCCCTAATCAAAGCGCATGCTTCTAAGGGGCAGCTCAGGGCGCTCAGGGCCCAGTACAAGGTGATGACTATCATTACACCTTGGTCTACAATCAAGTCCAGGTTCTTTTATCAGGAAAAGCATATTTCTATTTCAGGTGATCAGGATTGATTGCTCTTGGTAACAGCTACTCAAAAAAGAACAATGCTGGTCTACTTAAGAAAATGATTCTGGCAACATCTTTTGTTGTGTAAACCTCCCATTTGTCCAAATATCTAGAATGGAGTCTCCTGCATATATTTGAATTGTTCACAGTGCAATTTGGGGCCAGTGCCTGAAAAAGACTTAAGGAGCTTTGTATGTGGAATGTGTAAACCTAAGAGCTATATAAGGAAGTAAAATTCTGTTTAGGCCTGGTTCCCTTTTATGCATTAGCAAAATCAGTCATGTGCTGGTTTTTCTTTTATTGTTGAACAGTTTTCCTTTATTAATCTCTAAATCCTTGGAGTGGTTTCTCACTGGGGAGGCATTGGTTCTCTAACAATACAGTAAATACATTTTACAGTTTAGAAAATGAAGGAGTAATAACAATTACTGCTATTTACTGAGTGATATGTGTTTCCAAGAACAATGGTAGCACACTGCATTGACAATTCTTATTCTTATACAAAACTAGAGTGGGGAACCAATGTTTTCTACCCTTCACTGCCCTGCATTACAAATATCCTAGAAGATTTCAGGGTTTTGCACTATGACAACCATAGCCAATTTCTATTATACTGTGATAAAGATGGATGAGAGGCATAGAGAGGGCTACCACATGATCTAGGATATGTGACTTACCATTGGCAGAGTACTGAATGAGACTAAGTGCTTCTGTCACCTTTGCCAGGAGTCTGTAACTCACCAGGTTACTAACAAGATACCTGGTCCCAAAGCAACAGCAGCATCCATTCTCTCTGTGTGGTACTGTATGACTTGCAAAAAGCTTCCTAAGTTTGCGGCATGGGAGACTTGGGGCATGAGGTTCTTATGGGTAGGCAGGATATTCATATCTGAACTAGTTGGTGTGTACAAGGCTATAATGGAAAGGATGCATAGAAATTTGACCTCAGTGGAGGTCATAACTCTGCTTGACTGACCATTATATATTGCTGATTTAGAAATTCTTTTGAGTTTCAGTACAATTTGTTATTGTAGGAAAAAACACTGACTTGAGTTGAATGATACTAAGGCTATAGAGTAATCTGATGGACCTAGCATTTCTTTTTTTTTTAATATTTATACTTTTATTATTGAGATTTTACAATGTATCCTATGAAATATGATCATTTTAACTCCCTTACTTTCTTTTTTTTTTTTTTATTATTAACTTGAGTATTTCTTATATACATTTCAAGTGTTATTCCCTTTCCCAGTTTCCGGACAAACATCACCCTCCCCCCTCCCCTTCCTTATGGGTGTTCCCCTCCCAAACCTCCCCCCATTGCCACCCTCCCCGCATAGTCTAGTTCACTGGGGGTTCAGTCTTAGCAGGACCCAGGGCTTCCCCTTCCACTGGTGCTCTTACTAGGATATTCATTGCTACCTATGGGGTCAGAGTCCAGGGTCAGTCCATGTATAGTCTTTAGGTAGTGGCTTAGTCCCTGGAAGCTCTGGTTGCTTGGCATTGTTGTACTTTTGGGGTCTCGAGCCCCTTCAAGCTCTTCCAGTTCTTTCTCTGATTCCTTCAATAGGGGACCTATTCTCAGTTCAGTGGTTTGCTGCTGGCATTCGCCTCTATATTTGCTGTATTCTGGCTGTGTCTCTCAGGAGCGATCTACATCCGGCTCCTGTCGGTCTGCACTTCTTTGCTTCATCCATCTTGTCTAATTGGGTGGCTGTATATGTATGGGCCACCTGTGGGGCAGGACCTAGCATTTCATTCCAGCAAAAATTTAGATCTAATTAAGATCTGACAAAAATGGAATGGGTTTTGCTTGGTTAAGGAAGTAAAATGGAAATCTATCAGAGAGCAAGGGCAGAAATAAAAGTTGTTAAAATATTACCAGGTAAAAATAAACAAGCAAGCAACCAAACTTCAGAAGCAAACAATCACACACATACAAAAACAAAACAAAACAAAACAAAAACCAGTAAAACAATGTTGATATCAGACATGGTAGAATTTAGGTGAAAATATATTTTAACCCAGACAGAGATGAGCATCTCAGGAAGCACAGAGTGACATCCAGCAAGATTTGTTATCTCATTCTTTTTTTCTTTTGTTTTCCTTTTTTTATTGGATGTTTTTAAATTTACATTTCAAATGTTATCCCCTTTCCTGATTTCTCCTCCATATACATCCTATCCCATTCCCTCCCCCCTTCTATGAGGGTGTTCTCCCTCCCACCCACCCACCCCTTCTAACTTTCCCTCCCTGCCATTCTGCTACACTGGGGCATCAAACTTTGGCAGGACCAAGGGATTCTCCTCAAATTGATGCCCGACAAGGCCATCCTCTGAAACATATGCAGCTGGAGCCGTGGGTCTGTCCATGTGTACTCTTTGGGTGGTGGTTTAGTCCCTCGGAGTTCTGGTTGGATGGTATTATTGTTCTTATGGGGTTGCAAACCCTTAAGCACCTTCAATCCTTTCTCTAACTTCTCCGTTGGGGACTCCATTCTCAGTTCAATGGTTGGCTGTGAGCATTTGCCTCTGTATTTGTCATTCTCTGGCAGAGCCTTTAGGATACAGCTATATCAGGCTCCTGTCAGCATGCATGTCTTGGTATCAGCAATGTTGTCTGGGTTTGGTGGCTGTATGTGTATGGGCTGAAACTCCAGGCAGGGAAGTCTCTGAATGGCTATTCCTTCAGTCTCTGCTCCAAACTTTGTCTCCATATCTCCTCCTATGAATAATTTTGTTCCCCCTTCAAAGAAGAACTGAAGCATCCACACTTTGGTCGTCCTTCTTCTTGAGATTCATGTGGTCTGTAAATTGTATCTTGGGTAATCTGAGATTTTGGGCTAATATCCACTTATCAGTGAGTGCATACCATGTGTTTGTGTGTGTGAGTGATTGGGTTACCTCACTCAGGATGATATTTTCTAGTTGTAATGATTTGCCTATGAATTTTATGAAGTCATTATTTTTAATAGCTGAGTAGTACTCCATGGTATAAGATGTACCACATTTTCTGTATCCACTCCTCTGTTTTAGGGCATCTGGGTTCTTTCCAGATACTGGAGCTTATAAATAAGGCTGCTATGAACATAGTAGAGCATGTGTCTTTGTTGTATGTTGGAACATCTTTTGGGTGTATGTCTCTTTTTTCATTTCTGATTTTGTTAGTTTTGATACTCTTTCTGTGCCCTCTGGTTGGTCTGGCTAAGGGTTTATCTATCTTGTTGATTTTCTCAAACTACCAGCTCCTGGTTTTGTTGATTCTTTGTATAGTTCTTTTTGTTTCTCCTTGGCTGATTTCATCCCTGAGTTTAATTATTTCTTTTCATCTACTCCTCTTGGGTATATTTGCTTCTTTTTGTTCTAGAGCTTTCAAGTGTGCTGTCAAGCTGGTAGTGTATGCTCTCTCCAGTTTCTTTTTGAAGCACTCAGATCTATGAGTTTTCCTCTTAGCACTGCTTTCACTGTGTCCCATAAGTTTGGGTATGTTGTGCATTCATTTTCATTAAATTATAAAAAGTAATTTCTTTCTTTATTTCTTCCTTGACCAAGTTATCATTGAGTAGAGCATTGTTTGACTTTCATGCTTTTTGTTGTTTTTGCTATTAGTGAAGACCAGCCTTATGCCATGGTAATCTGATAGGACGCATGGAATTATTTGAATCTTTTTGTATCTGTTGAGGCCTGTTTTGTGGTCAATTTTGGAGAAGGTACCACGAGGTGCTGAGAAGAAGGTATATTCTTTCGTTTTAGGATGAAATGTTCTATGCATATCTGTCAAATCCATTTGGTTCATAACTTCTGTTAGTTTCTCTGTATCTCTTATCGGTGTTAAGTTTCTGTTTTTATGATCTGTCCTTTGATGAGAGTGGGGTTTTGAAATCTCCCACTATTATTGCGTGAGGTGCAATGTGTGCTTTGAGCTTTAGTAAGATTTCTTTTATGAATGTAGGTGCCCTTGTATTTGGAGCATAGATATTCAGGATTGAGAATTCATCTTGATGGAGTTTTCCTTTGATGAATATGAAGTGTTCTTCTTTATCTTTTTTGATTACTTTTGGTTGATAGTCTATTTTATTTGATATTAGAATAGCTACTCTAGTTTGATTCTTTGGACCATTTGCTTGGAAAGTTGTTTTCCAGCCTTTTACTCTGAAGTAGTGACTGCCTTTGCCACTGAGGTATGTTTGCCGTGTGCAGCAAAATGCTGGGTCCTCTATGTATCCAGTCTGCTAGTCTATGTCTTTTTATTGAGGAATTGAGTCCATTGATGTTGAGAGATGTTAAGGACCAATGATTGTTGTTTCCTGTTATTTTTGTTTTAGAGGTGGAATTATGTTTGTGTGGCTATCTCCTTTTGGGTTAGTTAAAAGAACATTATTTTCTTTTTCTAGGGTGTAGTTTCCCTCTTTGTTTTGGAGTTTTTCATCTATTATCCTTTGTAGGGCTGGATTTGTGGAAAGATATTGGGTAGATTTGGTTTGTCATGGAATATCTTGGTTTCTCAATCTATGCTGAGAGTTTTGCTGGATACAGTAGCCTGGGCTGGCATTTGTCTTCTCTTAGGGCCTGTATGACATCTGCCCAGGAACTTACAGCTTTCACTATCTCTGTTGAGATGCCTGGTGTGATTCTGATAGGTTTGCCTTTTTATGTTACTTGACCTTTTCCTTTACTGCTTTTAATATTTTTCTTTGTTTTGTGCATTTGGTGTTTTGACTATTATGTGACAGGAGGAATTTCTTTTCTGGTCCAATCTATTTGGAGTTCTATCTCTTGTATTCTGTTGGTTATGCTTGTGTCTATGATCTCTTTCCTAGGTTTTCTATCTCCAGGGTTGTCTCCCTTTGTGCTTTTTATTTTGTTTCTATTTCCATTTTTAACTCCTGGATGGTTTTGTTCATTTCCTTCTCCTGTTTGGTTCATTTTTGCATTTCTTCTTTAAGGGTTTCTACCTGTTTACTTGTATTGTACTATTAAAGTCCTCTAACATCATCATGAGTTGTGATTTTAAATCAAAATCTTGATTCTCTGATGTGTTGGGTATCCAGGACTTGCTGTGGTGGGGGAACTGGGTTCTGAAGATGCCAAGTGGCCTTGGTTTCTGTTACTTAGGTTCTTGCCCTTGCCTCTCACCATCTGCTTATCTCTGTTGTTAGCTGGACTTGCTGTCTCTGAGAGTGGCTTGACCCTCCTGTAAGTCTGTGTGTCAGCCCTACTGGGAGACAAGCTTGGGGTTTGGGTACAGAGAGCTTTGTCACAGGGTCAGCTCAGGTCACAGTCAGAATCCTGAATAGTCCTATCCCAGACTGCTCCTCAGTTTCTGTGTCCTGAGGGCTCCAGGCATGTTTCTCTTGAGCCAGAAATGTGAGCAAAAGTGGTGGTCTCACCTGTGCTCTCCGGTGTGCCAGCATTTCTGAGAGACCAGCTCTCTCCCAGGGGGATCTGGGTATAGAGAGCTATGGCACAGGGTTAGCTCTGGGTGCAGGCAGAAACTGGAAGGATTCTGTCCCAGATTACTACTCGATTCCTGTGTTCTGAGTGTTTCAGATGGGTTCCTAGTTATCGTATTCTTGTCTTCTTTGTCCAGTGACTCTGGCATGTATAGCCATCCATGTAGGTGAGAGATGTGGCAGAGATGTGTTGCAGTCTGATGAGCCAGTCCTGAGTCCAGAGAAGGACAGGCTCATTCTCAGAAATGGATTCAACAAAACCTGTCATTTATGTTGGTCTAGATCCATGCTAAGCCCAGCATAGAGTAATTCAACAATCTGAAAGGAGGACTAAGACTTCCAGGAAATGAGATAGAGACAGTTATCTCTGTAGTGAAAGATGGCATGCCTAAGCTTCTGGAATCAAAGCTCAATTGACTCTTTTCTAAGGGCCATGAGAGAGTTGGAAGCTAACTACGAGAAGCCAAATAGGCCAATATAGTGTGTGAATGCATGTGTGTAGTATGTATTTGTGTGGCATGTGTATACACACGTGTACATATGTGTGTATGTGTGTGTTTTATGTATTTGTTCATGTGTACATATACATGAGGTCCATTGTTCTCATTCAGGCCCAAGGGAAGTCCTAGAGCACCCATGACAGCCTGATCCAGAGTCTGATATAGAAGTAGCTTTCCTTTACTCTTTTCCCTCCTTTCTGCTCAGAAATACCTGGTTAAGGGCATACATGGAGGTAGCACTCTGGGGATCTTCGTAGCCAGGCAAACAGTTGACCTTTGCAAATAGTATTTAATGACAACTCTGGAGATCCTCTGGTTTTGGTAAGAAATTCAGAAATAGAAAATTAAGTCTCTCTCAACTCTTAGTTGAGATACAATAGAAATCATGCTGGGCAGTGATGAGGGTACTGTTCCTGATCATGCTGGGCTCTGTGAGGGTGCTGTTCCTAGATTTTAGGTGACTGTCATCCTATTATACCATACATGGCGGTACATCCAAGGTCTCTTTGATGAGGGCACTGTCTTAACACATAAGAAAATAGCATAGACAGAATGGCTTGCACAAGCAGACATTTCTTTCCCATTATTGTATGGACAGAACAATTTAAGGTCAAGGCATCAGCACATCAATACCTAGTGAAGGGCTACTCCTTGGTTCATAATAGGCTGGCTGTATTCTCCACGTGTTCTCACATCGTAGGGTATAAGGTAGAGAACCCTCTAAGATGTTTTTCATAAGAAATCTACCCAGGTGTTTTAGGCACAGCTCAAAGACTTCATGTACTCTAATATTATTATATAGTTTCACTGTTCCCTTTAGTGTTGGGAATTCAGCATATAGACAGCAAAGTGGGTCACAGTTTGTCCTGGAAGCAGTCTACACTAAAAGCAAATGTACTTAGGAAGTAGAGTGAGCTGTCTAGTCCCCATCAGAGAGGAGAGAGGGAGACTGGCTCAATTTGATGGCATGATGTTATTCAGCTTCATTTTACTGTAACAATTGTCTGAGGTTATCAGCTTATACAAAAACAAAGTTTTATTTTGGCATATAGTTTCTGACTCAGTCCATGGTTTGTTTCTTAGCTCTGTTGCTTCTACACCTGGGTGAGATGATACATTAAGGGGGGTCCACATGGCAGGGGAAACTGCTTGCCTCATGGCAGTAGGAAGGTAAAAGAGTGAGGCAGGAAGGAAACTGAGTCTAAATACATTTAAAGGACACATCTTATGGACAACTTTCTCCCATTAGGCCTCATCTTCTAAAAGTGCTGCCATTTCTTAGTAAGACCATAGGCTGGAGAAAACACTTTTAACATGTAGGTCTCTGGGAGGCAAACTAAGTCCAAATTATAATGACATGACCTGCTGAATCTGAATAAAGTTCACCCACCCTGGCTCATAGTCAACCCTAGGTGGTACCAGAGGCTGTCTTTGAGCATCTGATATATGACTGAAAAGGTTCATCATGACTTTTCAATTCAAAACCGTAAATTGCAAGTCTATATCAAAAGTATTCTTATAGTGTTGGGTAGCAGACATACTGTGTATCATACTCACAAAAGCAGCTGGAGGTGAGCCACTCCCTAACGTGGAGCCAAAAAGCCACATTTTCAAACTACATTTACGAAGCTAGTATTACCATGCCAGCTGTGGTTTACTGCACTGTTTGCATTAAAATATTGGAAGCTGCACATCTGAGAAGCAGATTGTAGCAACACAGCCAGGTAAGATGTTCTAAGTTGGGAAAGAGGATAATGAGTCTAAGTGGAGAATCTGACTCTGCAGAAGAGCATTCCTCACAGCTCCTAGGAGGTAGAGTCCAGATGGGAAGGAACTATTTGCATCTAAGTAGATCTAAAAGCATTATGGACCTTCCAAGGAGATGTTTCAGTGGAGAATCCCTCCACAGAAGTGGACACAAGTCATTACAGACAACTGTATTAAGTGGAAAAACTAAATAAAAAAAGGAAGGAACTGATTGCTCCTAGGTATGGCAGAGGAGGAAGTTTATTGTAGATATGAGGCAGAGCAAAGCCAGACGCAGAGATGTCTGGAAGAGACCAAAGTGAATGATACTGAGCTGAATCATGTGAGGAGCAGAGGTTAGGAGACAGCCAGGAGATCAAGAGGCCAGGAGACTAAAGGGTAGACAAAATGGCTGGGTAACCAAAGTGGCTGGGTTATATAGGAAAGGATCACAGGGAAAGGCACCCCAGGACCTAGGCTGGAGAGTTCAGGGTATGGGCCAGGGAAATGCCACACATACCCTGTAACATGTAGGGATTGAGGCAATGTAGAAGAGTCTGGCAGTCATGTCTGCCTTGATATGTCAAATAGGCATCTCAGTTAGCCATTTGTATCTAACACATATATTTCTAAGAAATGAGAGGTTCCAGCAGGCAGACAGAATGTCTTTCTTTCTGAGGCTAAGTCCTCAAAAACTCCAGAAGGAAAGACATGAGAAAATATGGAATATGACAAAATAGAAGACTGAAAATGTATAAGCACTTGCCTAATCCTGGAGGTGGCTGATTCCATCATCACTATCTACAATTAGATGATAGAAGATTAAGATGAAATCTGACTTAAATTATAGGAACAAGCTGGTTCTTTTCAAATAGAGGAGGCTACAGTGTGACTATTAATTGGCAAAGGGAAATGGTTTGGGAGGGAAGACTGATGGTAGTATCCAAAGGCTTGGACAGATGATTCTCTCTTTTACACACAGGGAAAACTGAAAGATATACAGCACTCTCTGAATTGGGCAGGAAGACTTCCCTCTGGGATACACTAAGCGCGTTTCTTCTGATAGCAATGAGAAGACAGATTGTCCTGAAACTTTAGGAATGACCATGTGTGAACACAGGTGAGTACACTTATGTGTGCGCATATATATGTTTCTGTGTGGTCAAGTACATGTGCATGGTTGAAAATGCATATATGTGAGCATGTTCTGGTGTTTGGGTCTCAATCTCTGAATGTTGGGGTGGTTGTTCTTCCCCAATATGTACCCGACATGCCCTTCTTTCAGCCTGTATATCCTGTCTATAATAAGGTCACCTGGGTGAGAAACAACAAATGGGACATGCTAGATCATGTTTGATGATAGGACTCTGGAACTATAAAAGCTGAGACCACAGCTTCTGTAGTAGTCACCCAGGATTAGCCAGACCTGGTCAATGACTGACAGCTCCTTTCATCTTTTTACTGCTGACACAACAACTCAGGATCGATTGGAGAAAGCTGAGAGAACTTCATAGAATGGCCTGCTTTTTTCTATCTGCATCCATAGTCTTCAGGCCAGCAGCCTTCAACTAGAAATCCTGGACAGGACCTTCTTCTGCTCCACAATGAAGCTCCCTCCTTTTCCTGCTTGCTTTTGTGTCTCTGCTAAACAAGAGTGCTGGTAGCTACCTCAAAGGTCTAACAATAACTGCTGTTCTTGTTTTGTTGGTCTTTGTTTATTTCTACACAAAACCTTTGCAGTGGACTCTGGCCAAAGGAAGGACAGAGGACAGGAAAATGCCAGCAAGTTCTCCTTTTCATGACTTCCCCACAGTCTTTTGTTTCTGGGGAACCTGAGATGCCACTTTGGGGTTAGGAACCCCTTGATAAAAGAATTTTAAAAGGGGGCTCAAATGGACGCTCAAGGACAATTAGAGTTGAAAAGAATAACACTCCAGCATAGATAATCTGTAAACCTTAGCATCTGCCCAGGGGAAAATGAAGTATAGAAGAAAAAAACCATGGCCCTTTGAGTTAATCCAGCTTGGAGGACAGCCACATGGTGAGAAGCAGTGCTTTGGAGGAAAAGTAAGAAATTTAAAAGTACCAGAAGAGCCATGTAGGTTCTTGTTAGCATAGAAAAAGAAGAGAGAGACAGAGAGCAGGGTACAGGGAGAGAAGGAAGAGGGGGAGGAAGTGGAAGGAGTGGAAGGAAGAGGAAGAAGGGGGAGGAAGAAGAAGAAGGAAGAGAGGAGAAGAACAAGAGGAAAAGAAGGAAGACGAAGAGGAGTAGTAGGAGGAGGAAGAGCAAGAGGAGGAGGAGGAGGAGGAGAGAGAGAGAGAGAGGAGGAGGAAGGGGAGGAGGAGGAAGAGGAGGAGGAGGAGGAGAGGAGATAATGTGGAGCCTTTCTGAATCAGAACCTATAAGGGTGGGCAGATCCAGGTAAAATCTTGGCAATTTGTAGGGGATGTGTTATGGGTGAGAAGAGAATTTTGGAAAGTAAAGCTACAGTATCTCATTAAAGGGGTAATTGCTTTGTCTAGCTCTTTAGCATGGCTTAAGGTGAGCCTGCCTTCTTAGGGGTGGTCTTGTCTTCCTGATGGGTACTTCCTCTGTCAGGTTATGGACACGTCCAACTGGATTAACTTTTAAGGGAGAAGACAATGGCATCCACCCAGAAGTAGATTCCATTCTTTACTGTAAGACTTCTGATTTGAGATATTTTATGCCAGGGTATTTGGCTGACAAAAAATATCTTGGAAACAATTTGTCTAATAAACGGTTCTACTTGATGGTTCAACAATTGTTAATAATATTGATGCAATGTGGAGCAACCTTACAAATCAATGTCTTATTTTTTAATTGATGTATTTAAATGCATATTAACATTTCACTGCTGATTATTTCCATCAAAGTACATACTATAATATTGTATTTTGAGAAAAGAAATATATCACTTCTACCAACTAATGAAAGACATTAGTTGCTGAGAAGGTTGTCATAGAAATGGATGGAGTTCCATGTTTTACAAGCTCAGAGCTACCAACACCACAGTCATGGCTGAAAATCCCTCATGGATTTGAACATATGCATGTTTCTTATTCTGCAATACTGCTTCCTCCCCGATAAGTGCACTCATAAAGTATGATCCATGGAGTTACATTTGTGAGGAATAGGTGGTTGTTAGTACTTGTGTCCTCATTTGGCTTCTCTTGCTATAAGAAAATATTATGATGGGGTATCTTATGGAAAAAAGGGTTTATTTGGGCTTACAGTTCCAGAGGGATAATAGTGTAATGGGTCAGGGAAGAGTGACAGCAAGCAGTAGGCATGGTGGCTGGAGGAACAAGGTTTAGCAATCTTGAACTGCAAACAGGAAACAGAGAAAGTGACCTAGAAATAGCACACAACTCTAAGCTCTGAAAAGCTGCCCCTAGTGACATAGTTCCTCCAGCAAGGCCACCCTTCCTAACCTCTCATCCTCTGCTATTCCCAAGTAGTATCCCCTAATGTGGATCAAGTGTTTGAGTTCTTGAGCCTATGAAAGCTTTTTCATTCAAATCTCTCTATCACTCTGTCTCTGTGTTTTCTTTCTTACAAACATTTTCTCATTAACTTAGCAGATAAATTATTAAAATTAAATTACATACCACTGACATTCGTTTTGATGATTAGTTGAATGTGTGATCATGTGCTTGTGGTGAAGCCTGTGCAAATAATTCCACTGTACTGCAGCTTTTGAGAAAGTGCAACTGTGCAGTCATGTGCAGAATGTGCTGGTTCAAGCATTCACTTCATAGTTTTTTCTCATTATTTTAGAGTTTACCCCTTATACCCTCACTTTAAAAAAAAAGTCTGCCAGCTGTTCACTCAAGAGCTTTCATGAAGAAGGGCTTGTCTCCGGAAGTGACAGTTTAATTTGTGGGGAACTGTCCTCAAGTCTTTGGGGAAAGAGATGTAGAGTAGAAGACAGTGACAAAGACAGTCCCTTGACATGCCAAGGCCATCACCTATGTTTGTGTCTTATACACACCGATGCATAAGCACCTGCACACATGATGGAAACCACTTGGTATATTTCAAGAATATGTTATATCTAGGATGCACCTTGCACTGTTCTGGTGGCTAGGCTGTGAAGAAAGTACATGAAACTCTTTGCAGAGTGTCTAGGGAGTAGAGTGACATCTGTTTAATCATGTAACCCACCAAACCATGGAGAGCACACATAAGCTGTGCTTCCATGATCTTATGATCCTACGGTCAGAGAGGCAGAGAGTACTTGTGAACATCATGGACTCTACTTCCTGCTTCTGAGCTGGGAATGACGAATCTATTACATCAGTGATTTGGCTGTATGCTCTGTATTTCTATTGATCTGTTTTAATTATCCAATGAGTGGTCTGTCTAGAAGCATTTTAGTGAGTGTTGGTGACTTTACACTAAAATGTCGTCAGTGCTTAGATTACAACATTATCCAGAAAAAGATTCTCCCCTCAAAATATTAAGCTGGGTAAAATTCTTCTCTTCATGATCTAATATAATGAAAATATGCTTGCTCCCCTCACTAGGTGAGGGTGTTAGAACTGAAACCAAGGCCTCAGGTAAGGTTCCAGCAGATACACACCTGCACTCTTCATTTCAATCATAGAAAAGATTGTGTCATCTGTCAATTATTTTAATTATAGAACTCCAGAGCAAAAGGTATGTTAAGAGATCTCACAGGAATGCAAACTATACTGTCCTATTTATGTAGTTTTCGTTGTTTAACTTTAGGCTGCAAATGGTTTTTCTTTAACTAATCTTTGATGTGCAAATCCGATTTATAATTTTCATATGTCAGGTAACTCACCCATTTAAAATTTTAATCTTTTTGAATACATGTCTGCTGGGTATCTATGATGTTTCAGACTCTGTGTTTGCTTCTGTCATTGGACTTGGTGAGGAAACCACCTTGCCTCCTGTTTGGAAAGACTTGGAAGCCCACTGGAGAAGGCTCTAATGACCAGTAATGATAAATGAAATGAGGGCTACATGGAGCGCAATTTCTCAGAAGAGTAACTAGCAGGTAGACCGAGGCATCCTGTGCTGCCCCAGAATGGGAATGTCCCTGGGCCTGGGCACTGAGTGAAGGTAGCTAGTTGGAGATTTGGGAAACACGTTTTGCTAGAATAAACCTTTGTGATAAGTCCTAGGGCTTAGGATAAAAGGTGACTGAGTAGAATGAAAGAAATTTCTGGAAAGAAAGGTGAAGCTGAAGGTGTTTTAGTGCCCTTCACTTGGAGCCTGCTTAAGAACTTTATATCTGTTCTAAGGGCAAAATTGATAAAATTCATAACAACGATATCAACTTAAATATTAATGTAAATAAGTCAATCACTTATATTTGTCAATAAAATACAAAGATTCAATAGATATTAATTTGTGCATAAATCTGTGCCACCTCCTGGCCATAGTGACAGCAAGAAACATTTTATTGGGAAGAGCATGAAGGGAGCCTGAGAATACTGGTGCTTCAGGTATGTGGATCAGGACTAACATTTGTTTGATGGTGAGTTACAAAGGAAGCTAGATGATGCTCATGTTTCTGTCTTTTCCTATGAGTTGGTGCTATCATTCTTTATTGAGATTTTAACCCATATATATACAGGACTGCAGAGAAACTATCGCTTTGGATTTGGTGTTTTTTTGATAGCTGAAAGAGATCTTCATTCAGAGGATAGAAGCAGGTCAGCAGGTCTTGAGCTTAGCACAGGGAAGTAGCAAGCAGAATCTATCCATGGGATCTAGTACAGTCTAGGTTTCTTCTAGACTAATCAATAATTGATTGTAAGAGTCTTTTTTGTACCTTTATTCAATGGAGTTTCTACATCAGGTTCAACCTAACACTGCACTTTCCTGTCTCCCTGTATCCACTTCGCTCCTGGATCCCTGCACACCCAATATTAGACCAACTGTAGCTTCTTCTTCCTTCCTCTGGGATGCACCTACCTCTTGTTTCTTCTGGCTTTTCTACTCCTTCATGTTAAGCATCATAAGGTAAGACTAATAAGGCTTGGCTTTCTTACAGTCAGTGGGAATCAGAGCCAACATGGTGTGTGTACAAGTATACATGAGGAGATTGGACTTGCTGTTTTCCACAATTCTGAGCTCATTCCTAAAAATAAATCTGCATCTCCATGTACACATAACTATAATTAGAATATACACACTTATGCATGTAAATTTATACATGTATGTGTATGAAGATTCAGGGCCAGAGCAAGAGAGAAGGAAGGAAAGAGAAGGGATTTTTAAGGAGCTACCGATGTGGTTATGGGTGTTGGAAATCTCAAAATTTTTCTGACAGGTGACACTAAAGGAAGCATTGGTCTCACAGCTCTGAGTTAAAGGTTGGTCTAGAATATGAATCCTTTTCTCTTGGTAGGAACTTAGTGTATTTTTAATGAAATTTTTCAACTGAGTGGGTAATGCCATTGCATTCTAGTAGACATCTGTCTTATTCAGTGTTAGTCTTAGCTAAATAGACCCTCACAGTGACATCAAGCCAGGGATTTGACTAAGTCTTTGGCCACCATGGCCTTGTCACATTGACCCATTAAGCTAGCCATTAAAATATCCAAATACCTGGAAGAATGAGACAACTAAGACATTATCAGATTGAGATAACTTGAGTTTGCCTTTTGAATTCCCTTTGTTATTATTATGTGTGCATGAGTGTATGGTGTATGTATGAGAATATGAATGTACATATGCTGTGTTGTACACATAGAGGTCAGAGGACAATGTTTGGGAATTGGTTCCTTGAACTATGAGTTCTGGCAAAACAAACTTCTGACAGGAGGCTTGTATAGTGAACATTTTCACCTATTGAATCATCTTGTTCTTCTTTTCCACCCTTACCTGCCTTTCTTTTACTGTTCTTGTTGTTAAAAATATTTGAGATTCTCTGCAACCTTTGTCTTAGTTCATTTCCTGTGGTCATAAAAAATACCCAGGCCTAGGAATGTTACACAATTAAAGCAAGTTCTGGAGTTATGCTGCTTTGTTCTGATGGGGGAGTGTCATGCAGATGGCATCACAACGATGGAATGTGTATAAATGGGCAAGGAAGATGGGGAGATAGGAGAAGCTGTGCTGACCAGCCCTCAGTGGTGACATGGTGTGCATTAGAAACAGGACAGTTGTACTGTGGGTCAGTGTTAAATTTGCAATGTTCTTACTACTTCTAGTAAGTCCAGTGGCCAGACTCAACTAGAACAGTTAAGGTTATGGAGGATTAAAGAGAATATATGCCTGGAGAAGAGAGGAACTAAGAAATATATAATACTTTAAGATAGTTCATTCTGCTCTATATTGGTGAACAGTCTGGTGGTTACACGATGGAGTTATGGTGAGCACTAGGTGCCAAGACTCAAATGGTTAGGATATGTACTAGGGGAGACATTGTCTCACCGAAGGGAAGTTGGGGAGGCATACTTGAAATTGGATCCTGCAGAGAACCATAAGGATATTCTCAATGTGAGCCCGAGAGAAACAAGAATAGGATCAGGTGCCACTGAAAGAATGAGAGGTCAAGGAGACCCCAGTCTCAAAGTTGTCCCTCCTGTGGACTTTGTCTCACCACTCTAGGGAAGGAACATTGGCCACTGTGCTAAGTTTGTTTCTTCCTCCCTTCTTTCTCTTCCTCTTTCATGCCTTCCATTTTATGAGGCAATGTTACCATGTTAAGCTATACCTGCTATGGGACTTGATACTAAGACCAGGCATCTGTCTCTTGTTAAGCCTCATGCCTCTGCCTCTAAATTGGGATTATAGGCATGCACTACTGTGCCTGCTGTGTGTCTAAGTTTTCTTGGAAGTGGAGAGCTGTCTCAGTGTCTACTCACATGTTTAGTTTTCTACTCTGGCCCTTTTTTACTTAGATTATAACTTCCCTCCTATGAGTGCACCTCTGTCTCTGAGGTGAAAACCTAACAAACTCAGGACAAAGTAACCTGTTTTGGTGGGAATCTACTTAGGATTTAGCAATGTTTTCTAACTTGATATGTCAGGTATAGATGTTGTACCTTGAAGTACCAAAGTTGGAACTGTTTTGAAAAGAGAATACAGATGTAATTTTGACTTTGTTTAATTTTAGGCTCCTTAATTAAGCAGAGTCTGTTGAGAGAAGATGGGCTTAAGTAAATCCTTTGAATTCCTCATGGAAAAACTACTCTAGTTTCTGCTTCTGTCTCGGTGTTATGACTCTCTTATGTTTCTACCAATCCATGTGGATATCTTCATTTACTGAGTTAGACCAAGGAACCCAAACATTTCTAGATCAGTCAACTTATAAATGATGTTTTCTGGCTTCTTGACCTGAGAATATTGTTCTATGCTTGTGATCTGACAAGGAACGTAGACTTTCTTTTCAAGAAGCAAAGGTGACTGGGTTCAATGAAAATACCAGTGCCTAGAGAGTCTCAGAGCAGAGGAATGTAGATTCTGTAGCATACTCTCAAGCTTTTCTGCTATCTTTATACCTGCTGATGTATCATCTATGTACCTGTCCATGAGTAGTTAGATCCATTTCTTAAAAGTGGTTTAACCTAGGGATTATTTTTCTTCCTAGAGGTGCAAAAGCAACACAAGCTCAGCAGAAGCTATACTATGAGTTTTGGATCATAGTCTTTTTCCCGGTTAGGACAATGTGGTGTGATATCATATGATGCTAAGCAGCAGCAGTGAGCACAGGTCTGAGTCACAACCTCACAGTGTACTGTGATACTACATCATCATGAAGTTCAGTAGATTTGGTGCACTAAGTTGTGTCTATATTATTTCAGTTTTCTAGAGTATATGTACTTCAATCTCATCATCATTTGGAGAGCATCTCTGTGTGATCTGTTATGAACCCACACACCCACACATATGTCCATACCCCTTAACATGAACACTGTTGCACAGCTGGATAGCTACAGAGGATAATGGTGATGATTGGACAGATGCCTGGGTCTGGGACACCTTGCAGGCTTGCAAAATAATGAGAGAAATGCATTCTAGCTTGATGTGGTCATCAGTAAGAATTATTACAATATACTTGAAGCCATCATTTAGAGTAATTAAGAAATGAAACCCAAAATAGAGCAACAAAACTGAATATCTACTCTGAGTATAAATTAAATAAGCATCCTAATAAATTTTCCTATAAATACATGAACTTTAGAATTGGTCATTAAACAAAGACTTTTAGAAATTGTCTTCTGGAGATTTTTCACACTGTAGGCTTATAGTCATTTCTTTTTGTTTTATTTCATTTTGCTTCTTTAAAAAGTATTTTAAGAATCGCCTTTATTCTTAATTATATATATATATATATATATATATATATATATATATATATATATATTCATGTCATTATTCTGCTAAATGGACATAGAGATAAAACGTCTCCTAACGACATATTGTAATGTCCATAGATCAAAGTATTGTTCATTGCTCTTCATCGAAGCTTCTTCTTGCAGTAGATAATAATTAACACAGAGGCTTAGAGAAGGACAACATGCTGAGACTGAGAGACTCTGAAGAACTCAGCAATAAATGGTATGTTTTTATAAAATGTTCTGTCCTACAGGACAGTCAACAAGGGCCAGAGGGTACCTGGAAGAGAATGAGGGACAAGAGACATGAAGAAGGACTCCAAGACAAGAGTCTGATCAAGGTGACAACTTTATTTTTTCCCAAGGCTGAATTTATACCATAGCAGGGGTAACGAAGGGAGGGGAGAAGTGGGAAACATCTACACAAGCTAAGGACATAGTATTCTTGTGGTCAGCTGATGTCAACAGGATGTTGGTTTCTCAGAAAGGTCACAAGTCTGTCATATCACTGGGCATCCTGGCATCAGATGTATTTCTCAGAAAGGTCACAACTTTGTCATATCATTAGTCATCTTGGCCACCAGATTTGTATTAGTCTTCTGCAGCTGGCTGGGGATTTTCTATGAACCCTGTCAAGGGTTTTATAAACTCTCAGGAGATTATAAGAGCCAGAAATGATCGATGACTCTAAGGAATTCACACAATGTAGACACAACAGTGTTGATACACAGAACTTACAAGAAACTATGACAATATACAGAATATCTCCACAGTTTCAAACCAGACAAAAATCATAGAATGGAGAGAGGTAAGTGGACAAAAAGATCCATCCTTAATCAAGTAGATGTTTGTGATTGGCACCTGCTGGGAAAAGAATCGTTCTTATTCTCCATTGGAGTTTCACTGGCTATATCAACCATATTCTAAGGTATGGTTACTTCATATTCAGAAGTAGTTGGCCAACACAAAATGGACTTTGAATTCTTTGTGAATTTTTTATTTTGTTTGTTTGGTTTGGGTTTTATTGTTTTCATTTTTATTTGCTGGTGTTTTTTTTTTTTTGGTTTTGCTTTCAGGAAGTGTGAGAGAGAGAAGGAATATGAAGTTGGTTAGGTAAGGAGGTGGGAAGCATGCGGGAGGAGATGGGAGGGTAAAGTATATGATCAATATATAGTATAAAATAATTTAATTGAAAAATCTATAATAGTTGACATAGTTGACAAACTTTATGGCATTATATATACTGTAGCATTCAGGGCCCCTAAGCCTATGAACACAGGTCATCACTTAGTATAAGCTTAAGAAAAATCTTATATTCATTAGATATCAGCAATATATGCATTACTAACTATGATTGTTCCTAATTTCTGAAAAATTTAAAATATACAATATTCTATTATCAAAATTATTATCAATATTCTGTTATAAAGTATATTAGTTCATGTTTTGAAGGTAAGTCAGGGTTTGAAAAGAAAATATATTAATATAGAATTAAACATAATTGAGAGATTAAAATGCACAATTTTAAATGTGGTAAAACAAACATGAGACCTACCAATCTTTTACTACCAGCTTTATCTTTTTATATTAATAAAGTTTGTAGTACACATCCTTTGTATTGAGATATAGTCTTACTATGTCTTGCTGTGCATTCTAGAATGAGCTTGAAATCCTTTAATCTCTGAGATGTTGTAAATAAGGCCAGCAAATTCCACTCTTCCATTATTATGAGTGACTATTTATGATCTAAGCAACTGCCATCTTGGGGAATTCATCTGTAATCCCCTTGCAAAAGATTATCCTAGCTTGGTTTATTGACAGTTTATACCTTCCTTAGAAGTATCCCACTTCTTCCTACCTACTAGCAACACTGACTGTGGCTTGGGAGAGGAGCTAGAGTATATTTTGTCTGTCTGTCTCTGTCTCTCTGTCTCTTCCAGATGTTATATATATATATATATATATATATATATATATATATATATATAGAGAGAGAGAGAGAGAGAGAGAGCATGTTCACAAGAGATGGTATTACAACAAAACAGGAATATATATGTATGCACACATGCAGGAGAAAATTGGAAGCTGGGCAGAAACCCTAATCGCTGTCAGGTAAAGGGTTTCTAGGCAGGGCCTTTTGGGGAAGAAGTGTCCATGGCTATGAGTAATCCCTCTACTCTGTTAGGAAGTCCAGTAAATTCCTTGGTTTCCCAGAGTGAACTTTGGTAGAATAGTGCTTGGTTTGTTACTGAGTCAAGGTAAGAGGTAAATATTCCTTACATCTCTCTGGGAAGTAATTTTAGCAATGCCTGACATAGTCATCAAGGTACAAGAAAAGTGTCTAATTCTCTGATATGGAGAATTAGACAAGCAGATGAAGAGAAGAGAGAGAGAGAGAGAGAGAGAGAGAGAGAGAGAGAGAGAGAGAGAGAGAGAGGTTGCGGTAGGAGTAGGGTATTTGCAGAAGAGATTTTTTTCTTTTTTTAAAGCTCTTTTTTGAGTCTTTGTGAGTTTCACATCATACACCTCAGTCCCCTTATATTTGTCTTTGGCTCTTTCAACTCCCATCGACATAAAACACTCACACACACACACACACACACACACACACACACACACAGAGAGAGAGAGAGAGAGAGAGAGAGAGAGAGAGAGAGAGAGAGAGAGAGGCAAACATCTCATTGAGGAAGCTGTTGTATGTCACAGTGTATTCCACAGCATGTTCCTCTTTCTACACATTTTCACATGCAAATGTTCATTGCAATAAATCGTTGGTCTGGCTTGATGTCTCTGGCTTCTGTGACACCATAAATATTGAATTTTCACCAGGGACTCCTCTTAGGTTCTCTTGTTATAGCTGTGTCATGAAGCTCCTCCAGCTTTGGGTTTGTAGGATTGGCCCTTTTACACAGTCTAGCAGTTCACAGAGGAGTAGATGTTGGGTTGGGCCAACTCAAAGCCCTGGGCCTGGGCCTGGGTGGTAGCTGAGCCAGTCAGTATGCTGGCTCTCCCTTATCCACACCAGCAGGGCATGCTCTCCTCTACTGTTCTGGCTAGACCACTTGGCACTGCCATTTGCAAAAGGCAAGACCAGTTCTCCTGTTCTCATGCCCTCAGAGCTGCCTCACCAGCACCCATGCCTCCAGAACCAGATCTACTGTGCTGCTCAGTCAAGGCATGGAGCCCAGTTTCCCAAGTGCTACAGCCTGCCAAGGGCTGGGCCAGCTCTCCACTCTCACCCCTGAGCCAGCTGGCTCACCCAAGCCTTTACCATCTGGGGCAGCTCCACTGTGTTGCCCAAGTGGGGTGCAGGGTCTGCTTTCCTGAGTGCTCAGCCACTGAGGGACTAGCTCATCCATTCTCATGACATAGTGACCTGTTCTACTAACTGCTACAGATGACAAAAGGTTACATCACCCCTGTACTCAGGCTACCTCATGGCAGATGAGTGGTAGGGACATCTCTCATGTGCTCTCATCTTAAGAGATGGCTCACCTGACCACCCCCACCCCCACCCCAACCCCCACCCCAGCCTCTACCAGAGCCAGCTCTATTGTGCTGTCCAGGTGAAGTGGAGGGCCTGCTTTTCCAAGAGCTATAGTCACTAAGGGTCAGGCCAGTTCACCTGCTCTCATAACCCTGGGCCCAGCACTCCAAACAGCCTTGGGGGAGGGGCAAGAGGACAGAGGGCATATCCCAGGGGCCAGGCCACTTCACAGCAGAGGAATGGCAGGACCAGCTCCACAGGGTAATTTTCAATGGTAGTTTTTTTTTACTGTAGGGTCTGTGGAGATACTTACCAGACAAGGTAGACAGCAGAGAGACAGTTATTAAAGTGCAGCTACAGGAGTTACCAGCGAGGGAAATACCAGAATGGGCAGGGTTTGCCTTGGGAGTATGGAAAAGTGTTGAGAACTGCTGAAGGTCTAGAGCAGACCTTATGAGCCCTTTAATAGCCCATCACAGGCAGAGATGGCAGCAAACATCTTCAGAGGCAGCCTGGCCACTCCCATGGGTAATAGGAGATTTACCTAAGACAAAAGGGTCAGCCCAGATGGAGGTTTCAGATTCTAGGGGGACTTGCATCAAGAAAGGAATAAGCTGTGGTTGGTGATGTCAGCTCGGGACTCTGACTTGGCTGGTAAATGAGATAAAATCCACGCAGAAATGGAGGTGTTGGGTGCGGACTTTTATAGAAAGGGGCCAGAAGAAGCAGAAGGTCTAAATAGACCAGGAACACAGATTCTCTTTTAAAACCCCAAAGCCTGGAGCCCTGGGAGGAGTCAGGGAAGGACTGGACCCGGGTACATGGGGCTTTAGCAGCTTTGCTGACCACTTTGGTGAGGCAGGAACTGTATAAAGTAGGAGGCTTGGGAGGATCCAAGTGAATTAGACTAGTGTGGAAAGATCATCTGTAAACTGGGAGAACAGGGAGAGATAATTGAAAGGCACAGCAGAGGAAAGGATCTGTCTGGGCTACTTGAGAACAAATGTGACAAGATATGGGTTGAGCCTGAGTCCCTAAGGAAAAACATTGACAGCCCAATTCTGTGCTAATGAACTATGGGAGGCTTTACAGCTTAAGTAGCAGTTCCCAGAAGGTCCCCAAAGATAACACAATACAGGTACAAAAGATTAAGCCTGTCTAGGGGTTGGACAGTTGTCCATCCACACTAAGCAGGGGATATTTCTCTCCTGCAAGATTATGCTAATAGTGTTGAAAGTTTGCCTATCCCGAGCATGTCCCAGAAACCAGGTGTGGAAGCTGCATTTATAGTCACAGCCCTCACCCAAAGTCTCCCTGACCCAGTGAGCCAGCCTGAGCCACAAGTACAGCAGAGGAGAACAGGAACTCATTTATCATTAGCCCTGAGCATAGCAAGGCAGCATACGCCCAACCCTCCATGATTGCCAGGGGTAGGGAAATGCAGGGTGGTGCTCCATGAAAGTGCCCCAGGGCATGGAGTAGAATGGTTCAGAGAGAAAACTGAGGGTTATGAAAAGCTAAGGTAGTACTTCCTTTCCATGCCATTGTACTCAGCACATATCTATGGAAGAAACACTTGATACTAGTGGATATAGTATTCTGTCAGACTTATGTTTGACTTCAATATCTTCTCAGTTAGGACTTTCTGTGAGCACCTGACACTTGCTTGGAATAGATGACCCAGACTTTTAAAGCACTTCAGTATAGTTATTTCCGCAGTCCTATTAGCCATTATTAGATGGATTTGAGGCTTTATCACTGCTCTGCCCATCCCCTGCGTAGAGGTTTTACACATGGCTGTAGGACACTAACCCTTGGGTGGTTTTTAGATTAATTATTTATTTAAGATGAATGAAGCCTGTCTGAAGAATCAATTATTGGGCAATTCATTCACAAAAGATACAAAAGTTAGGTTTTGCTGTGGAATTTATGCGAACTTTATGGACGGATAAGACAAAAATGATACCCATCAAGGTGAGTGGGGAAATTTTCCAATGGTGTATCAGTAAACATTCAAGAGTATCCAAAAGGTTAAAAACTGATGCTCCTTGAAGCTATGAGGTGACTAATTTGGAATTACAGTGTTAGGAGTGGGTTACCTCCCTTAGGAGTTCTTGGTCATCGGCTATTGCCATAGTTGTTGGTTGTCTTTGAGAACAGAATCGTCAGATTATATACTACTGTATGCTGAAGAGGTTGTGTGCATGGGCTGTTGGACTTGGAGAAACAAAACTCAGACTGGGTCAGAAATGTCTCCTCCCTTCAAGCTAATTCCTCTGGTTCCAGAAGCTGCCTACTCAGCTGTGGCTCCTGCATGTGTCCTTAGCAGTACTCTAGGCAACATGTATAGTGGCTAGAGTGACTGTGGATAAAACCAACTGTACTTTACAGAAGAAAAGTGTTCACATCTACTACTGGAAACATAGACAAAAACCTGTGATCCACAGGGCCAGCCACTTCACAAGTTCCAGCAGTTCATCAATGAGGTTGATATTGGGGTTGGCCAAGTGAAAATCCCAAATCTGGGCCTGGATGGTAATTGAGTTAGTCAGTCTGCCAACTCCCCTCCCCCCACCAGAAAGAATGAGCTTTCTAACCCTGCCCTATCAGCCAACAAGAGGCAGAGCTGGCTCTCCAGCTCTGAGGTCCTCAGGGCCAGCTCACTCACACCTGTGCCAGCTGGGCCAGCTTTATTGTGGGTCCAGGTGAGGGGCAGAGCTTGTTCTCTGGAGTTCCGCAGCTGGTGAGGGCGGAGTCAGTTCTCCTGCCTGCTGCAGGTGGTAAGGGGCTAGGGAGGGGGGCATCTCTTCCTCATCCATGTAACCACAGAGCAGACAAGTGACAGGGTCAGATATCCCACGTGCATGCCTTTGGGGCAGGCTCACCTGCGTCTCCATCACTAGGGTCATCTCTACTCTGCTGTCCGTGTGAGGCATAGGGGCTGTTCTTCAGAGTGTTGCAGCTGGTGAGAGACAACCATCTGCTGCAGGTGTGGAGGGCTGGGGGAGGCGAGGGCATCTCTCCCTTTCTTAGGCCACATCATGGCAGACAAGTGGCGGGCCAGCTCTCCGATGCTCACACCCTTCCACTCCTGCAATCAGCCAGTTCTACTGTGCTTCCTGGGACAGGTTCAGGGCCTCTCTCCCAAGTACTACAGCTGCAAGGGGCAGGATCATCTCTCCTGCTCTCACACCTTTGAGACCAGCTCTCCTCCAGTGCCTAGGCAAGGAGTGGGGCTAGCTCTGGATAACCCTCAGACATCAGTATGGTCCCAGGCAGCAGCTCATTACAGGGATGTCTGTCTGGCTTTTAGTGGTAGCAGACCCTCACTGCTTCAAGGCCACAGACCTAGACATGGCCCTTGGATCTTACCATGGCATGGGCCAGGATCTTACCATGGCCTTAGGTGACATCATTGGCTACTCACAGCAGGGTGTCCTTCACTACCCTTGAGACTCTAGTTCCTCCTCTCTTCATTGCACATGTAGTCTTCTGCTTCTCTTTCTCTTCCGTATCTCGACCACTTATTTGTTCTTCTTAGTAGTGCCTGGGGCCTCTACAGGGCTCACTCTGGTTTGCTCCCTGTGCAGGTCCCACAGTGCTGGTGTGGGGGTTACCTGGGATACTCCATTCCGGTACTTGTACTATGAAGCACTGGGCTGATATATATCTTAGTTATTTTGAAAACAAAAAACCTGGGTTTGATGAAGCATCTTTATAAATCATTGATTTGTCTATATTTCCTGCCCTCTCTCCTTACCAGCTCTCCCAGCTACATTTAAGCCTTTAACCCTGACGGAAGTTCCCTCATTTTGTTCATGTTACCAGAATTCTAACAGCCTATCTAAAGCACTTTCTCATTTTTGGAAGATTTTAGGTATCCATATGGCTTCTGCATGCCTAACCTTCTCTCCTGATAATTTTATTCATTTCAGGCATTGGTCATGTGACAGGAAAATGACTGACACTAGTGCATGGTCTACCTCACAGAGCAGTGTTATAATCTCTGAAGTGGCTGCTCCAGATGCTTCAGGTCACGTGTCTGCCTTTATTTAATCTTTATGGTAAAAAACAATTTCACAGAGGCCTTCAGTTGAATTCTTAGCGAGGAACCAACTGTAATTACTTTAAAAGCAACTAGAAATGGACTTGTTTATCCACATTTTAAGATGACTAGCGTCCTGAGTGTGGATGACACTCTGCTGACTGGACTCAAAGTGTCAGTGACTTGCCAGCTAGATCAATAGAATGACATCTGCTTAAGCCGCAGGATACGCAGTCTAAAAAATCACTACATTGAGTATTTGTTAAAGTCTCTTGTCAATTTTTTAAATGAGAGGTTTTAAGAGATAGTCACAAAGTACTGTGCAGTTTTCGAAATGTTTGGCTATAATTACTCAGGCTTTCTGGGTTTTTGTGTCTGCATTCAGTATGCTATTAAAAAAAAAAAGAAAGAAGAAAAGCAGAACATTGTAAAGGAAGAACAAACCATGAGTGTTTGTGTCTTATTCTATGTGATGTTTCCTGGGTGATGATTTCAAAAATAAAATTACTAAAATTAGAGATGGCTGTGACTGACATGCTCCTGAAATGGCATTTGAAAATGCCTAGGGATTTGACAAAGAGAAGCCACTCTGAATATTTAGGGCCCTAGCTGCCCATCAGCTATCATTGTCCCTGAGGAATGACTCCTGAATCTCGCACTCTTTAGGGCAACACTGCCACATGCCAGGGTGGAGAGCTGGCTCAGAGCCATCAGAACTGCAAGTTCTACTTGGAGGGGGAATCTAGTTTTCATGTAATATGAAAACACAGTTTTATAAAGCAATGGGTATATATTTCACCTCCTTTATTTATTCCTTTTATTTTATTGTGTGGAGAGTAAGCAAAAAATAATTAGGCCAGTTTCTTTACAACCATTTTACCAGCAAAAGGAAAATCATATTGAACTGCTCTGGCTTTTCAGAGCCCCCTGTTATGTTGGGCACTATGGTAAGTGCCAAGTACATAATGATGCAAGTGCTGTTGTGTGGGTGTGAAATGTCCTCCAAGTCTTCAGTCTGATTCTAGAGGTCAGAAAGGTGAGGATTTGACACTTTGTGACACCTCACAAACATACACATAGTTCCTCATCAAAGATACATGAACCACAGCCATGTGGACAGGAATTTTAAGGAGGGTAGTTCAAGGCCTAAGGCCAGAGTTCTTAGGAAACATTGTATTCTCTAAGTAGCCAAGACATAAGTGAGCACCTCCCATCAAGCACCTGGCTTCCTGCACCTACCTGCTTGGCTCTTGCCATTTCCCTTCTACCTGGTCCCCCCCTCACCTAATGGAATGCCAAGACTTTATTGTGCCCTGAGCCCTGTGACTCCACTCTATTAGTAGGAACATAACGTTTCTGTTGATCCCTTCACATCTCTCCAGGGCAGCTCTCTCTTCACACTGAGTGCTTAACATATATTTTTATTTGATTAGTAAAAGGCAGGAGTCAAAGGTGTTTTCCTAGTGTCAAAGAAATCTATTTGGCGGGGCTGGGGATTTAGCTCAGTGGTAGAGCGCTTACCTAGGAAGCGCAAGGCCCTGGGTTCGGTCCCCAGCTCCGAAAAAAAGAACCAAAAAAAAAAATCCATTTGGCTCTGTTACTATTAGATTCACATTTTATGTGTAGGCTTCTAAACTGAAACAATGGATTGAAATGAACAGATGCTCCAGTGCTGCTGAGCCTTCAGCATCTGGGGCTGTGGTCATGTTCTTCAACATACAACTGTCACTATACACTTACCTTATTTCCATGTTTGGGGTACATGTGGCCAACCACAATCATTATATATATATATATATATATATATATATATATATATATATATATTCTGTCTCACATCTATTTAATCTGTCTGCTTCTCTATCTCTCATCCATCTATCTAATCTACATTCATGTGTATTTGTAGTATGTATATTAAGACAACACACGTATATAATATTGGTTGTGATACATCCTTGTAATTGTTCTATCTTATTGAAGTTATTGACATTGCTCTCTTACTTTGCCTGATGTATAAATTAAATCCCACCTTACATATGTTTTGGATGTACATGGCCCTCCCCTCCCAGCTCCGCGTTAAAATCCTGTCTGCAGCTTGACTTCATTAAGATATGGTAGGAACTTGAAGAAGGAGGGCCATACTAGGAAATATCAGACCATTAAAGGTGTGTTCTTGAGCTACTATGAGAACAAATCTGCCCCTAACTTTCATTTCCTGGCAGTCATGAGGTCAATAAGCCTCATCAATAATGGACTACCTCAGGACTATACCACAAGCCTGAAGCACTGGGGCCAGTTGGTCACATACTAAAACTTCCAAAATTGTGAAGTCAATTTAATCTTTCTTCTTTATGTAGATTTCTCTCTGGCATTTTATTTTAAACCAAAAAGGGTTCAGTAACATAGTATTTGTAGGTGAAAGAGCACAGTAAACAGAAGGGTTGGCACCATCCATGGCTTCAGGCATGTACTGAGAGTCTTGGAAGGTTCCATTCCTAGATGGTAAGTGACTATTGCACTGCCTCATCATCATGAATAAGTCAAGGTACCTTTCCAATTTGTCTCTGTAAATTCAAGAAGTACATGACTCAGGAAATGATCTTCCTGCTTCAAAATGATGATAGAGTGAAAGTATTTGAAACTCAATGGTACAGACTGAAGTGCTATGTTTAAAGAAAAGGTTATTAAGGATATAAGCCACGTGCCTGACTCCTGAGGGGAATGTGGGAACTGATGGGTGATCTGCTTTGTCATTAATCCTTATATATCACTCACAGTTCCTTGTAGCTTGGCAGGAAACATGTGCTTTGCCCATGTGGCTGAGTGGGATGGTGTGGGCTTCAGTCAATAAAAAGAGGCCGTGTTTTAGAAACCTCTTTGCTCTCACTGAATCATGGGAGGGAACTCCAGGGATGGCATTATAGCATCTGTGATTTGCTGGCTACTATAATTTCTAAACTAGCTATTTTTGCCCCTTTATTAAGTTGTATAGGACTGTGTTCTAAATTGGACAGCGTAATTCTTTAGATGGGATTGCTTGGGAAACTCATACCATGCAATGAGATGTTGCTGTTTTTAATCTATACATTCTTTCTTTACCCTGCCATTATCGAAGTAATATTCCATTGGGCAAAAAACTACTGCTTCTTTATACTCTCTACATTTTATGGTGGAGTGTCCCTGTAGATGTCAAAAGAATATTAGGAAGTCACGTCGTCTTTTCTCTTTGCACTTTTACTTGGGTTTAGAGGATTGAAGTCAGATTGCTTAGCTTGCGTGGCGAGCTGTAGCTCTGCTGTTGTTGGAGCTGTTAGAGTTAGTTATTGGCGTTAAAGAGAAAAACCTATAGGAAGCTGCCTATGAGGCTCCTATGTGAAGGAGGGGGTGGGAAAGAAAGAGAAATTCATTCCCTTTGAGAGAAAGTCATGTTCCCTTTTTAATTTTAATTTTCTTAAAAACAGTCATGTGCAAGTATTATATTTAGATAATTTCACTACTATTTATCTTCTAAATCTTATGAGTGCTAACTCCCTTTCAAACTCATGAGCTTTTCTTTAGTTATTTGAATGTGTTAATATAAATACACATTTGCTGATGTATATATAAGTACAGCTATTGGTTTATTGTTTAGTAATGGTTATGTACATGTGTGTTAGATCTGCCTACTTGGGACTGGATCACCTGTTAGTGTGGCTAAGCCTAATTTGCCCACTCTCACCAACTTTTGATTATCCACGGATCTTCTTAATGTTTGGTCTAAAAGTTCATCACAAAACTATTACAAAAGCATTAGGATATATCCATTCCCCTTTTGCTGCTTATTTTCTAAATTTCCATGTTATCTTTAGTCTATAATCAACTTAAATAAATTTGTTTTTAGGCTATTAAGTCACTGTCTAGTTTTAGCCTTGGAAATAGCTATCTGGTTTTGCAATCAACATTTATGAAAACAAAACAAAACAAAAAACCAAAACAACTTCTTTCTTCCTTCAGGTACCTTTCCAAGTTGGTGAAAATACATGATCAATATATTTTATAATTATATTTTTGAGTTCTCTATTCTGTTCTATAAACATGCTTATATTTCCCCAATTTCTGGTTTGATTAGTGTCGCTTTGTGCTGTGACATAAGCAGGTGATGGGAACCCTCCTGCTCTGTTGATATTTAGTGTCATGTTGGCTGTTCTCTGATGTTGTCTTCCTCTCTATTTCAGATTCAATGTATTGGTTGATACCTACAAAATATAATATGCTTCACTGAATGCATAATGGTGCAGAGTATAGAAATCTTAAAGTATTAAATGACTTGACCATTATTTGTATCATTGCTTACATTTGCTAGACTGTTACATTTTAAATAGAGTCACATATATTTAATTACCTAAATACTTAAATTTTATTTTTTATTATGATAATGTTACAAAATTATTTTCTTTTTTGGAAAATGAATGAAACTGGAGACCATAATATTAAGCAAATGCAGCCAGACTGAGAAAGACAAATGTCACATGTTTCTTTCATGTGACACATGGCACACCTGACATGGGAGGAGAAGTGGCTTTGTATGTGGGGGAAAGATTCAAAGAGACTGATGAGGACCAAAAGAGGGCGATCAAACAGAAAAATACAGAAAACACAACCAACCAACCAAAAGACAAATACTGCACCCCCCCCACTTGCTGAATCTACATGAAAATAACTAGAAAGGAGGGAAAGGTAGAAGAGGGCTAAGCAGGAGGGAAGGAGGCCAGCTGTGGGCATGGGCTCCGACAGAAGCCAGCAGCACGATCAGTATGTACACGGGACAATGAATCATGTACAGGGGAATATTACAACAAAGCCCATTATTTTTCATACTAACTAAAACAATTTAAAAGCCAAAAAATTTTTCTAAAAATAACCGTTCAATTTCTTTGCCATTAAGGACGATTTTAGCTATAGGCTTTTAAAATGTGACCTTCACTGTTAAGGAGCTTCCCTCCTAGCTGTGGTTTGACAGTTTCAATTAGAAAGGGGCACGGGATTTCATCGATGGCTTTTTATGGATGTAATAATGCAATTTCTGTAGAAGCTGACTCCTCCGTTTCTGCCTTCACTATTGATTTTAATATGGGTTAAATAATAACAGGGCCTCCATTCTCCCCATTGTTCAACTTCCAGACTTGTTTCCAGAGTCTTGATATGTGTACTTGTATTTCTTAGGTAAAATGAGATTTATGTTCCTATTGTGCAGACTGTTTTTCAAACCAACAGCCCATAAAGACCTTCTGAGAACCAGGTAGACTGTACTTGAAAAACAAGGTATCCCTAAACAGGTTGACCACAACAACCTTACAAACCAGTATCAATGTGTTTCTGCTAACTTATGCTAAATGCTACTAACAGAAGTTTCACTTTTGTTAACCTTTATTTGCTTGCAAAAGATTCAATTTGTTGAATTTGCTACAATATATGCTACAATTTGTGAGACACTCCGTCCTTACAGGAAGGGGGATAGCAGTATCTCGGTGTTAGCTCTTGGTTTTCAACACCACAACAATGTCTATATTCAGTATAGCAGTATGAGGAGTTGATTTGTGACTTAGAAACACAGAAGTGACTGTGTGTCCCTGGAGTAAAATTTGCTTGATCGTACTATATACTGTGCACTTCACACACTGCTTGATTTTGTGTTATAAAATAGTTTGCATCTATATCAATTATAGATTCATCTGTTTATTTCTTTGTACTAATTTCCTTTTTTATTCTTTTGCTACTAGGATCATGCAGCCTTCAAAAGTGAATTGGCCAGTTCTCAGCACCCCAGATACTGGATCTGACACTCTCTTTTGGCCTCCTCAGACACCAGGCAAGCACACTCAGGCACATAAAATAACAATTAATAAACCTTTAAAAGTTATTTGAAAAAACAGAATTGGCAATTTTTATTTGGCAACCTATGGCTTCTGAAATCAAGCTTACAATACACAACACCTGTGGCAAATACTTTTGATCCAAATGTGAGGCAAATGCCAAGTTACTCAAACATGGTTAATTTTCAACAAACCAACTTTAAACTTTTATAGTTTAAGTAAAATCTTTAAGAGGTGTTTCATTGTGTTTGAATTTGTTGAATAAAAATATTTATAATTGAGTGTTAACTTGTCTTAAAGTATGCACAAATGATCGTCTGTGAAGAGTGGCTTCTTCCACAAAACATTACTGCAGCATTTCCTGAGACAGTCTACTGTGTGCTAAATATAAAAAATAACAGCTAATGTAGCTGCGTCAGTCACAGTGAAGTAGAAAGTGGACAGTTTCTTTAGAAGATGCGAGTTGTTAGGAGAGAAAGCCTCAGTGACATGCTTGGGTGGGAGGGAGACCATTAGATAAAAAATGGGGCACAGTATATGAGAGAGGAAAGCAAAATGGGGTCTTAAGAGAAAAGGGAGCATTCCCTTTAAAATCCAGAGAGAACTTCATAACTTCATTAAGAATGAGAATGAAGGAGAAACAGAGGTCATGAGAGATCCCCAGAAATCTCCAGAATGGAAGAGACAGGGGCCGGGATGGGCCAGGATCTATACATTCCTGGATGTGGAATCCCAGCACCTGCTGCTTCTTGACTCTTTGTCTCCGAGTGAGCTGCACAGGGCATTGTCTGATATCTACAGCTGTAGGATCTGTTCTCTCTCTCTCTTTCTTTTTTTTTTTTTTTACTTTGATTAAAGTTTTTGTTTGAGTTCTTCCTTTCCAATTTGTATCCTCTTGATTATTTTTGAGGTTGCATTTTAATCATACCTTTATTTCTTACAATTTTCCCTCCAAATTTGTATGCTCTTTCTCATTCTCCTTCAAATTTTCAAATTTATGGTTTCCTTTTCCACCAATCTTTATTGCATCTGTCTGTCTATCTATCTATCTATCTATCTATCTATCTATCTATCTATCTATCTATCTATCTATCTATCTATCTCTGTATCTATCTATCTCTATCTATCTATCTATCTATCTATCTATCTCTGTATCTATCTCTGTATCTCTATCTATCTATCTCTGTATCTATCTATCTCTATCTATCTATCTATCTATCTATCTATCTATCTATCTATCATCTATCTATCTATCTATCTATCTCTGTATCTATCTCTGTATCTCTATCTATCTATCTCTGTATCTATCTATATCTATCTATCTCTGTATCTATCTCTGTATCTCTATCTATCTATCTCTGTATCTCTATCTATCTATCTATCTATCTATCTATCTATCTATCTATCTATCTATCTATCTATCTATCTATCATCTATTTCCAACTACAACCTGTTAAGTCCTGTGATAAACTGGCCTGTCTCCATCTTGGTCTTTAGAGCCATCTTATAATAAAGACAAACTAGGTTCATTCCTGTTTATGATTGAATCTCTGTTTCTCAAACATGCTCCATTTGTAACCTTAATTACAAATGGTTCTATACTGCCTGATCTAGGAAATGGCAACCATGTCTTTGTTTCAAAAGTTGTGATGATTACCTTGTCATGTTCTGCTTCTGTAACTCTACATATTTGCAGGCAATTCTCTCATTAGGAAAGCCCCTACATTCAAGCTATAAAAAACAAAAAAAACCAAAAAACAAACAAACAAACAAACAAACAAAAAAACCCCCAAAACAAAACAAAAAAAAACCTTATCTTACTCCTGTCCAAAGTTAGCCTCTTGAACCTAGCAGTAGATGTAGACAGCTTATACCTGTGGATAAAAAGGCTTGCTTTAATTGCTTGGTTCAATTAATTTGGCCATGATAATTTGGGTTGGTGGTCTTTTTTCTTTTATCTTTGGGATAACAACTATATGGCACTGGAAAACCAATCTCTGTGCTCTTCCCTGGAGAGAACCATCTCTCCCACTCCCAGTTTTACTCAGTTTCCTATAGTTCTTCATGTAGGGTTGATACCCCTTGAGGGGTTTTCCATCATTTATTTATTTATTTATATATTTATTTATTTATTTATTTACTTACTTACTTATTTATTTACTCACTTTACATCCTGATTTCAGCCGCCCTCCCTCCTCTCCTCTCAGACCCAAGTTACATATTCCTTCCCTCATTCCCCCCACCTCCCACCCCCTTCTCCTTAAAGAAGGAGAAGGCTCTCTCTCTCCCACGGAGGCCCAACAAGGCAGTCCAGTTAAGGAAGAAGATCAAATGGCAACCAACAGAGCCAGAGACAGCCCCTGTTGCAATTGTTAGGTGACCCACATGAAGACTAAGCTGCGTATCTACTACTAATGTGTAGGGGCATCTAAGTCCAGCCCCTACATGTTCTTTGGGTGGTGGTATAGTCTGTGTGAGTGTCAATAGGTCCAGGTTAGTTGACTTTGTAGGTCTTCTTGTTGGGTCCTTGACCCCTTTGGCTCAATAACTTCTATCTGCACTCCCCTTCACAAGACTCCCAAGGTCTGCCTGATGCTTGGCTCTAGGACTCTGTATCTGTTTCCATCTGCTGCTGGATGAAGCCTCTTAGGAGACAGTTATACTAGGTTCCTGTCTGCAAGTATAGCAGAGTATCATTAATAATGTCTATGGTTGGATCTCTCACATGGAATGGGTCGCAAGTCATGGCAGTCATTGGTTGGCCATTCCCTTAGTCTCTGCTTCATCTTTATCGCAGTGTTCCTGACTTTTAACCCATGTATGTTCATCAGTCTCTGCCTTGATCTGCTTACCTCTGCATGGTCCTGATAGTGATGTTTTACAGGTACAGCTTTGGATGAGACTGGGAGACACGATCTTCCAACAAAGTCCCTGACCCTCTGGCTTTTATGATCTTTCTGTGCCCTCTTCAGCAATCTTCCCTGATTTTTAGGTGTGGGAGTGTTTTATACATGTATCTGATGGGACTGAGCTCCTCGCCTCTTCGTGTTGATTGTTCGTAGTTTTCTGTAGTGGTCTTTGTCTATTACAAAGAGCAATTTTTTTGATGGGGCATGAAGACGTGCGTATCTGTAGGTGTAAAGATACATGCTAATAATTTGTTATTAGGGATTAGGGTGGTTCAGTTAATTAATCATTATAGATTCTCCCCAAAGCCATGCTTTCACTAGGAAATCTGGTATCTTTAAGAGTGCCCATAGGCTTAGTGTTTTAACAAAAGGTTTTGTGACATTTTAGGAGTTAAAATAAATGTCTGTTTTGGGTAACATTTCCTTGCCTTAGTGACTCAGAACCTGAAATGACAAAAATTTTAAAGTACAACTATTCAAGTACATAATAATGATATTATAATTACAGTTAATTTTAGTGTGTATATTTCCACACCCTAAATTTTAGAAAATTGACATTTGGCTTTGGATATGGAAATTTAATTTTTGACTGTTGGTCACTCAGAAAAGGCCCTACATGAGGATTTAAAGCTCCTTTGACAGGCTCCACAGTTTATCACTTCCAAGGGCCCAGATGCTTGACTTTAAAGGAGGCTTATTTTTGGAAGTGAGAGGAAGCTTCCTGCCTAGACTTGAGCCTTGCTTCCCAAGGGCAGCTGCTCAGCAGTGAAGTCAGAACTAGCATGGGATTAGGTGAATCTCTGGGCTTGTATGAACTTGTCTGTCTTTCTGTTTCCTGAAAGATTTGAGGCAAAAGAACCTATAATCTCATGTCATCTGATTGGATGCCTACTATTATCTGTTCTTTGGTTATTCCAAACGAACGGAACAAATAGCTGTTACAAAATCTCCATTACTGTGCTATTCTTGATGGCAAAATTTAGAATGAGCTATCAGATAGTAAGAATTGTATGTATTCATTGCTGTCTTTTGTAGTCTACTTTATGTGTCAGCAGAGGTTTTTCTATACTCTCTTGAAAAATAGACCCTAATTCATAGTTGGGCAAACACAAGTAAAACACTCTCATTCACTTGGGCCACAAAGGTTAGATTATTGAGTATTGACAAAGGTGTGAAGAAATGAAAATTTTAATAGACATCCTCAGTTTTAAAATTTATCTAGAATTTATGTAAGATATGTATCGAAATTGAAAATGTTCCCTTAGTGAGTCCTAAGCAATTGGTTTACGGAGAAAGCTGCTGAAATAATAAAAGTTAATTAAACAGTGTGGGAACTGAAGCTTTGCAAGAATGAATGGCACGGACCAGCAGTAGTCAACACTAAAATTAATCACAGTCAACAATACACCGGAGTGTGATGTTAGCATAGAAACTCTGATTAGAGATTTATGGTAATTAGTTAACTTGAAAAGATATAGAGAGCACATTGTTTTAATTTTTAAAAAGAGGCAGATCTTAGAATAGCAGACACAATCAGATGTTGATATAAAACTGCTTTTATTCTACATGAGTAGACACAAAAGAACTTGGAAAGGATAAAGCTAACTCTTTGGATTCCATAATAGTGCATATTTCAAATTTTGTTCACTTCTCTCATTTAAACGAGGCCATAACTGTATTTAAATACTTTAAAATAAATTACAAGTAGAATTTGCTTTGGGATTTCAGTACTGTTGGCTTGTTAGGATCATGTTCTTGTTGATGGCTCTCCACACAGGCATAAATAAATAATTACATTTTTATGGAAGGATTCTGGGTTCTATATGCGTTTTTTAGCACTGGAAAATGGCGTTATAGAAGTGGCATCTTTTTTTTTTCTTTTTCTTTTTAGCTATAGAATTTTAATAGGAAACTGGAATTGAGGCTTTCCTTAAATAATGATGTCATCTTTTATTTTATCACCTTCTTTTGTTCTCAAAAACTGTTACAAGTTTCCCAAAATACTGACAAGGACCACTCCTTTTAGAAACCCCTGGTTGGAGTGCATCCTGAAGGTAATTTGAATGCTAATTTGTGGCGCAGAACAAAGGACAGCTAGGTAAACAAATTCGATACACAGTTTAATAAGGAATCTCTAGTGATTTAGCAAATTTAGTCTGTTGAATAGCCAGAAGCACTACAAATCCCTAGATGAAGCATTTTTAGTAGGGCTACTTAAGCTTGGCTGCCTCAACCCTTTGTATTTAGAAGCCATTGAGAACCGCGATTTCTATCAAATCCATTGGAAAATGTTGCTCAATGCACTGGGATTCCTGGGGGTAAACCTTACCAAGAGATGCATAAAGATTTATTTGTATCAAAAGTGTCTTAGTGTCAATTATTTGTATCAATGTTTCTGCATTTCATTGAGGTAGGAACTGATGTCAGTGTGGGATCCCTGGCAGCTTCCTTGGCTTCAGCTGCCAGTATGCTCCAAGCTCAATAATGAAAAATGTCTCCAGCATTGCCCAATTGTATCTTGGGGCCTGAAATTATTGATGTGTATAGACACTTAAAAAAGGGATTGATTCAGTATGGATCCACTATAAAGTAAATAGAGCTAACTATCATTGAATGATCTCTGAATTGTGTGGGTGCATGTGATCACATCCCAGGAGTGTCTATGTGCTACCCTGAGGTCACAAGGCTCCTATTATGGATGTAGGGGAAGTTGGGGTCCCTTCTTAGGGGTTCTTAGTCTTAATAATAATGAATTTAGGAATAGACTGAAATGGAAAGTCAGGAAAATTTCATTAGAGTTTAAAAGAAAACCCTCAAAATAAAGCAAGCTGCAAATTTCAATGGCTACCTAAAAAAGAATGAGAGAGAAAAAGAAAAATCCAATCCATTTAAGCTGGAATGGAAGTCATGTATATGGAAACAACATGGCATGGAGGGAGGCTTTTGAGAAAGAATAAGGAGATGCAAAATGTTGGGGAAACCCAAAGTGTCAAGAAACACGTGTTAGAAAAGAGATAGAAGGAAAGAAGTCATACTTTATAACTCATAGAGGTGCACAGACGATTGAGACTTTATGGCTGCAGCCTGCTGAGCTGCTTGCTATGGGTAGGGATTCTGGGAAGGAAGGTATTGTAGGCACAAGGCTTTTGTGTATTGTGTAAATGTAGGTTATCCTTGTGTTTTTCAAATGCTGATTTCTGTGCCCTCATATCTTGTTTCAATCAAACATGTTATTATAATGCTTATGCCACAAATCTCCTGTCTCAAATTTGTTTAAACTATTTTTAACCATTTATTCTCTTCTTTGTCAATAAAAACTGATCACCCAATGGCTGGGCAGAAGAGAATAGAGGGAAACTTCTGCTAGCCACGGGATGGAAGGACAAAGAGGAAGGGAGATTCAGATCAGTCACATGGAGGAATGGGGAAAGAGTTCTTCGGAGTTCAGAAAAAACATGGAAAGCCCTAAATGGGAGTATTATGGGATTCTTGGCTGGTAGGTAGCCAGATCAGCTTAGGGAATTGATATGAATTAATTGACTGTCCCGATACTGAGGTGAAGCTTGAAAATAAATCTTGGTCTCTCTGAGTTATTATTTGGAGCTACTAGGATAAAGAAATACAGCTGCTGTAATAATTTGCTGCTTTTATTTACATTAAAAATAGCATTTACAAGGTATCTCATTAGAGCACCAGTTATTCTGCCTGTCTCCTCACTTTGGTTTATGGTGAGCATGCTGTCCTCTGAGGTAATTTCATGGCCTGGTCATTGTTAGGTTACTACCCAACCCAGAGATTTTATTTTCTTGGCCAGAATTGTTTTTCTACTTTAACATTATCCAAAATTAAACATTCTCTATCTTACTTGACTAACCCATAAGCCTGACAGTATTATGGAAATTGAAATCACAAAGTCAGACTTAAGAGACAAGATGAGGCACCCTAAAACAATGCAGTTTAAAATATTAGGAAAATAAATATTGCACAGCATTTTCTCTTAGTTGACATTTGAAACCCAAGAACAATCCATCCTTAACATGAAATGTTTTTTTTTAGCTCTGGCAGATGAGGAAGATTTCATTTATTGCAATATATGCAAACTTGGAGGTTGAAGACAATGTGAATTCTTAAAGACGGTCACTCCACAGAATGGGACACAGGCCTTCTTCCAGCTGGCTTTTAATATAGGTAGGTATTTTCCAGAGTAGGGACATAATCTGAGCTCGTCATCACTATTAGATTAGTATGAAATTTTTGTTCAGAACTAAGAAAAATAATCTATTGTTTTTCAGACACAAAGTGAACCTTAGAGTTCTGGATGGCAGGGAAAGACCCTGAGTGGAAATCAGAAGAGGATTTTGGATTTTCAAAATAGTTTTAACACTTAAGAAAATATACCAGCCCCCAGAGTTCCCAAAGAACCACCAACTTAAAGAGTATACATCCATGGGTCCATGGCTCCAGATACATATGTAGCAGAGGATGGTCTTAGCTGGCATCAACATGAGGGGAGGACCTTAGTCCTGTGAAGGTTTGATGCCCCAGCATAGGGGCATGCTAGAGTGGTGAGGCAGGAGTGGGTGGGTAGGTGGAGGAGCACCCTCTTAGAGCAAAGGAGAAAGGGAGTGTGATGAGAAAGGGAGACAACATTTGAAATGTAAATACATAAAATAAACAATGAAAAATGTACCAGGCATCCATCTCTCTGCCAGATGGAACAGATAGAAGGAAATTCAGAGTTAAAGAGATAACAAGTCCAGTTGAGAAGTCAAGGAACAACATGTGCTGAATTCCTTGGTTTTCTTTTTACTGCTCATATTCTAAACTGGATCTTGGAGAAACAAAAAGCTACAGCATGTGTGCATATGTGCGCATGCACACACACAGACACACACACATACACAGACACACACACACACGCGCGCGCGCGCACACACACACACACACACACACACACACACACACACACACACACACACACAATCTGCAGTCAGAGGACCAGAAGGGCAGTTAAACAAGATGGACCATAGTGCTCTATTCCAGTCAAGTACAACAGGTAAAATCTGGCCCCCCTTTCCCACAATCCATATCAGTTCAAGACCTGTGAGGCTGAAAACAAACAGTTCCCCACAAATACAATGTTGGTGGGGAGAGTGTGGAAGCCATAGCTCCCACATGACTCAGCAGTAAGGGGGAGGTGCTGTTCGCTTGCACATAATGGCAATTGTGTGATTTAGATTTCAGCTCTGACATTCCTCTGTCTAGTTCATTCTGCTTGTTGAGTGTCTGCAGTAAGCTTTCATCTTGGTTACTATACTCTATACTGTCAGTTCCAAATTTCCCATCTGGTCTTCCTTATACCTTATTTCTTTGCCCAAGCTTCCTGCATATTCAAGTCCATTTGTAACTGTTCACTGAAACGTCAGTGTGATCCCGCCTTATTCAGATCAGCCCAGTAGTTGTTCTATAATTGGGGCATCAACGTGTGGCTTCTTGATAGTGTATTCAGTTTTTCAAAAAGTATACCTAAAGTTTTTATGAGAATTACATCATGTTCATAGAATAAGTTTAGGAAAATAATATCTCCATGATATTAAGTAAAGGATTAGCTCTAACGGTGGCCTTGAGTCTGCCATGGCTCACTGTGGGACATTCCACTCTACCTCAGAGAAGCAATAACATTTCTACTGAGATCTGCATCAGCAAGCCCACAGAGTTCATGTCTTTCAACAGACTCCAACAGAGCTTATTAACAGATAAAACTGAATATTTCTAGTGCAGCCTCCCTCTCTAGGATTAGGCTCCGAATCCCCAGATTCAAGCATCAGGCTCTGTCAATCATCTATCAAAAGTATTTTTAAGTGACATCTACATTGATAACATCTAGATTTCCTTTGTCAGCAATCTCTTTAAACAATACAATAATGGTTTACATTGCATTTAGCATTATAAATAAGCAGAGATGATTTGATGCATATGTGAGGAAGTGTGAAGGATATATATATAAATAGCACATCACATTATGCCAGAATGCTCTGTCACAAAAGGAGCTTCGAAGCAGTAGATTTTAGTTTATGCCAGGTGTTCTAGAAACAGTCCCTGTGAGTGCTTTTTCTTATCAGTAAAGCTCAATTGTGTATCCAAGCTGTGCTGAAGAGATGAAGTAAAGCAGAGGTGTGGGCCTGGCTTCCTGACCTGCAGGGCTTGGGGTCAGTATATCAGTCCTAAGTGGTCATCCTTGTGCAAGCCAAGAAAATGAAGTTCTCTTAAAATAAAAATAATAAATATTATTTCCCCCAAAATAAAAATTAAATCAGAAAGACTGACAAGACCATAAACCATATGGCCATTTCTAAAAAGGTAACCTAAAAGAACCCTGAAGGTCTAGAACAGAAAGGATTTCCATACTGGCATTTCCTATGCACACTTTCATGTCCTAACCAGAGCTTCCTGTACAGATTTTGGCATCCACACTCTATCCCTTCTAGAGGGCATACACAGTTACTGTCAGGGCTCCAGAGTCAGTTTTATCATCTGGACACTGATTTTACTCCATAAGCTGATTTTCTTCATCTTTTACTTTATTCTGGTTATTTTTTCCCATCCTCTCTTGCTGTGGTTTGGGAAAAGTCCTCTGTAGTAATGCATTATATTAAACATATTTCTTATATTTAAATGGAATGATACTTTTGCTGAACCTCACTCAATAGTATGCCTTGAGGTCAGTGAACTCTGCTATTCTATTGTGTACTGTTTCTTTAACCTGCCGTTAAGAGAGCAATCAACTTTACTTTACTTGGATTCCCCATGTCTTCAACTATTACAACCCAAGCATAGTTAGTAATCTGAAATTACTCAGAAGCAACATTTCTAGAAACAAAATAAACTAAAACCAGTATTATAAATGAATATTCACCATAAATGTTAAAAGCAGCATATAGATATTTTGATAAACAATGTTTATAATACTGTTTGTAATCAGTGTCAGTTGGAGTAAATTGGCATGAGAAATTTCAATCTGAAACTCTGCTAAGGATTTACGTAAAGTATTCACCATTTCTTCCCACATACAGCTTTCTATACTGTTTGAGGCACACACAGTCAGAGAAAGGGACAGACAGAATCACAAGACATCGCTCAGATATGAATAGACTCAGAATCCTACAATAGAAAGACAGGGAACAACAGAAGACATAGAGATTGAAAAGGAGAAAATTAAAATCTTGACTGGCTCTGGATGAAATGACACCAATGGGAAGAACTTTATTTTAATAATTCTTTTCCCTAGTAGGATACTAATACTTTATTGGTGACTCTGAGTTTATCATTAATATATTCAAACTGATATATTTTGGTATTTGCTATAAGGGATCCCTAATAAATTAATACTATGTGGTCATCTATGGATTTATTTCAGTCCTTGTCTTCAGTTGGTGGCACTGTTTTGGGAGAATACAATGTATACTATATAATATATGTAAATATATAATTTATAATAAATCTTATCTTTAAGAAGTGAGACCAGGCTGACCCAAAGCGAAGATCTTGAAGGTTAAAAACTGACTTTGGTGTTCTGGTTTGGCTGTCTTTATTTCAGTGATCAGTTCCACATAATAAGTAGGTGCTTCATGTTCTTGCCATCATGGACATAGGCCAGTCCCATTGCCATACCATCCTCACTGTCTTACTTTCACACAAGACGGAAAGGAACTTGTAAAGGAATAAGCTTACCATTTCACCACAGCCCATTAGAAAGGTAAACTAGGACAGAAAATGAAGCAGAAGCCATGGAGAAGTATTATTTACTAGTTTGTCCCTCAAGGCTTGATTGGCTGCTCGCTTATATAATACCAGCCAACATGCCCAGGGTTGGCACAATCCACGGTAGATTTGGTCCTCCTAACATCAAACACAAATGGAGAAGCTATCTAAGAGACCTACATATAGGCCAATCTTATAGATGTATAGTCTCAATTAAGATTCTCACATCCTAGAATTATCTATGTTTGTGTCAAATGACAAAAACTAGTCATCACACACATCATGATGGATTGACTCTCTTGAAACCATGAACCAGAATAATCCTTTCTCTCTTCTTTCCCTTGACCTGGCTATGAGAAAATAGATTACTATACCCCCTAAAATATGGTATTTGGTGACTTCCACCCCATAATATTTATCTTGTGATTCTCCTGGGTACAAAGTATTTCTGGAGAAGGTAAATCAATGGGGCTTTGGTTTCCTCTTTAATGTTCTGGGTAGACGTGAAAATCAGTGCCCAAAGTACCACTTTCCATGACTTCTTTCTGTATCTTGTGATCCAACTTTTCCTCCTCTCTTTCAGCCTCTGAGGCTCTTTTTTTTTCCTGTTTAATCTCTCATGATAAGCAAGTTTGGAGTAACGTGGAGGCTCTCCAATGTGAAGTCTTTCATTTCCTTCTGTAGTCAGCCCATCCTCCAGAATTCCAGTCCTACTAGGTCCAGTATTCTCTTTCTAGGGAATTTTCCACCCACCCCTGCCTGCCTCACATTCTGGTATGACATTCCTGGATGCTGTGCTTCCTGCTCATCCAGGTTCAAGAGATGAAAAGGCTCTGAGAGTCTGGATAATGGGACTGCTGATCTCTTTATAAGGAACTAAAGGCCAATTAACTTCCTGCTGTAGACAAAATGCTACTGAAATATGGATGGTTTGTAAGGATTGCATTGTAGCAAAGGATAAAAAAGCATTCATTTTCCACTATACCCTTCAGTGACTCAAGCAGACTTTAACAATACCTGTTTCAATTGCACGCATTTGTGTGCACAACTAAATTTATAGTTAAACTTGGAAGTTAGGAGTGTAACATAAGGCCTACAGTTACTGTTCTGTGCCACCTTGAAATCTGATAAAACTAAGAAAGACTAAGATGGTTGACTTATGAGTTCTTCTGCCAACTATGCTCCCATAAGCAGGTTCTTAAAGCCAGAGCCTCCTATTAGAATCAGAACAGGTCTGCTCATCACTGAATAGTGACTTTCACAGTGCTGCCAACCTATGGATTATTTGTTTTTAAATGACAATCACATACTTCCTTAGAAAGGAAGAACAGCTCACCACTTATATTTTCTGTGGTTGTTTTCCATAGACCCAGATTGTTCACTCAAGGTTGTACATGGCCTGAGGTCTCCCAATGCCATAGGCTGTTTGGTATATTCAACACATTAAATCAAAGAATGAACATGGTATACAGCAGAAGCAACAAGAGTTAGGAAGATCAGTTTCAAAGCCCACGGTATGGACAGTAAATATGTGACTGAGGCTGAACTGGCTGACACTGAGCTGACACCATGCCCACTTTTCCCCTTGGATTGTTATATAGGTCAAGACTCTAGGAGCCAGTAACTTCAAGTCAGGGTGGCTTTCTCAGTGACTACAGACACGTGTTTAAGATACAAATAATCACAATCACTTAAAGCTCCACTAAAAAATGGAAAAAAATTGTCCAATGCACACGTATAGTCCACACAATTTAGATAGTATAATCTAGAAGCATACCAAAAGAGAAAGATGTAGTAGGAAGAAAACAAAGGAGAGGAAGAAGTAAAGTAATTTTTTATGAAGGACACCTACTTTCACAGAAACCTAACAATTTAAGCCATGCAATAAAATAATAAAATCGATTCTTCCATATGATAGCATTTAAAACAATGATTGTCACTTTTATTTTGATATATTAGCAGTAATACACATAAAAACATAAAAGTTTAATCTCATTGACCTTAACATCCTAAATTTCATACAATTAGGAAAAAAAATCTAATAAACTATGTGTAAGATAGTCTTGTAGAAAGCCACAAAAGAATTCTGATAAATACTGAATTTGTAAATAGAGCAGCACACTATTTTGGGTTACTGTAATATTCAATATGTCGACAATACAAGTTCTTGTGATTTTTATGGGTGAAACAGACATGAAGGGCAACCTGGTGTTGTTCCCCACATCTGCAGTCTCAGCACTTGAGTGACTGAAGCAAGAAAATCAGAAGGTGGAAGCCAAAACAAACTAAAACAGAATCCTAGCAATTTTCTTTTGTGTAAATTTTATTTAAAAGTGCAAGTGGACAAGAATAGCCAAGTAGAGAACTTCGAGGTCCCGGGCCCCGGGGAAGGCGCCGGTTTCTGCCTTCCCCTCATTAAGAAAAATAAGTCCGGTTTCTGCCATCTGCTCATTGAGAAAAACAAGTCATTGAGAAAAACAAGTCCTTAAGAAAAACAAGTCCTTATTTGGCTGTTCCTGCTTGGCCTGGTCGCTTCCAAAAAGTACAACCTATCCGCTGTCCCCACGTGGCTTGCTAGGATTGGCTAGTGCTAGCTATTTAAGTGTGGTGCAGGGATTTCCCGGGGTCAGAAGATTGTATCAAGGTTCCTGAGTAAAACTGACTGAAGAAGATCTTCGCTGGTCGTGTCTTCCTTGCTGGTCGAGGTTGGGCGCGACATAGCCAAGCTCATTACAGGGAACAGAACAGAAGAGCTTTGCTATGCATACCTATTTGTAGGCATAATGAGCCAGATCTGACCATTGAGATTCGAACACTCAACCATTAGAGGTTTTTTCCTAGGTAGAAGTTGACTTTACTTTTTGGTTGCTTTGCACTGGTTTGTTTTTATCTCTAGAAATTTGAGGTGGGAATCTGAGGAAGTGATTGAGAATTTACTCATGTTTTTATGACACTCTCTGACATATGGAATTAGACCAGGTATCTGTCAACTGAAAAACAGAAAGGAAAAGAAAGAAAAGAAAGCAAAAGAAAATAAAAGGAAGAAAAAAAGGTACATGGAAGGTACATGCCACAAAGCTTCATTTAGCTGTAGAGAATGAACTCCTGACTCTGTCAGACCTAGGTCCAGAAGCACAGCTTGTGAACTGGCTTTGCCTGGTGAGCCCTTCCTACTCAGTTCATCTACTCTTGTGCCATCTACATACCCTCAGTTCTTGACATGTACCCCATTACAAAACAGGCTTGCCTGGTCCACAGTCTATCAAGCAGCTCATGAGCTCTTTTTTACTGGCCTAACTCCAGTCATGCAACTCCTGCACTCACCCAATCTAAGGCAGGCTATCATCTTATGATAAAGAAGTCCACATGACCTGGTCACATTGCAAAGGCACAAACAATATGAAAGGCCAAAAGAGCATCATCAAAGACAACTAACTGGTCCTATAGAAATGTTCGCTAATGAGAATTTCCTAGATAAACCTTGGGACATAGAATTTAAAATAATAATGATAAACTTGATCAAGTAATTCAAGTTATTTAAAGAAGATGCTATTAAACACCTCATTGAACAATAACCACTTGAAGTCTAAGAAAACAAAAAAATCAGATGAATGAAATGATGCAAAGAATTCAGGTTTTGAAAACTGAATTCAGTAACAACAAAGAAATATTGAAGAAAGCTCAAGTTGAAATTAAGATGAAATTGAAAAATCTCAACAACCAATTAGAGAGTTTAGAGTAAGGCTTTACCAGATGAATGGATCAAACATAAGACAGAATATGAGACTTGAAGAATAAATAAAGGAATGGATCATTCTTCAAATATGAAAAAAATAGAGAAACATGAAAAAACATAAAAGATTACCTAAATGATTGCTCCATATCCTATATCTCCTCCATGTCCAGAGGATGTCCCCACCCGTACCCCACCAGCCCTCCGCACTTCCTGGGGCCTCAAGTCTCTTGATTGTGTCCAGAACTGTCAATCCTCTGCTGTATATGCGTTGGGGGCCTCATACCAGCTGGTGTATGCTGCCTGGTTGGTGGTCCAATGTCTGAGAGATCTTGGGGGTCCAGGAAGATTGTTGGTCTTCCTATAGGTTCCCCCCCCTCAGCTTTTTCCAACTTTTCTCTAATTCAAACACAGGGGTCAGCAGTTTGTGTTGAGTATAAATATCTGCACTGATTCTTTCAGCTGCTTGTTGGGCCTTCCGAAGGGCAGTCATGATAGGCCCCTGTTTGTAAGCACACCATAGCATCAGTAATAGTGTCAGGCCTTGAGGCCTCCCCTTGAGCTGGATCCCAATTTGGGCCTGTCACTGGACCTCCTTTACGTCAAGCTTTTCTCCGTTTTTTGTCCCTGCAGCTTTCAGACAGGAACAATTATGGGTCAGAGTTTTTGACTGGAATGTCAACCCCATCCCTCACTTGATGCCCTGTCTTTCTAATGGAGGTGGGCTGTTCCCTCTCTCCACTTTAGAGCATTCCATCTAAGTTCCCTCCCTCTGAGTCCTGAGAATCTCTCACCTCTCTGATCTCTGATACATTCTAGAGCATGCCCCAAACTCCTACTTCCCAAAGTTGCCTGTTTCAATTCTTTCTGCTGCCCCTTCAGTACTGTTCCCCCTACTCAATATCTGATCATGTTCCCCTCTTTACCTCCCTGTCTCTTTTCCCACCCAGGTCCCTTCTTCCCTTCCCCCCTCCTCCTGTGATTGCTTTCTTCTCCCTCCCAAATGGTATTGAGGTATCTTCACTTAGGTCTTTTGGCTTGTGAACCTTCTTGAGTTCTGTGGATTGTATCTTGGGTATTCTGTACTATGTAGGAGGCTCCTGCATTGAAAACTAAATGCCAATTAAACAGAAGTCAGAACATGTAAAGAAAAAAGATTACCAAAATGAATCTCAGGACACAAAGTATTCAGATAGTTTAGTGATGACACAAACAAATGCTTTATTAAACTTCCGGAGACTAGTAATAAATACCTGAGTGATGTCAAAGAAAATATACATGCATGGCTGCATGAAATGATGGGGCTGACTCAGTATTTGAAGTTGGAATTCAGCAAAGAAACAGAAGTATTAAATAAAGCTCCAGCTGAAATGAAGACAGAACTAAAACACTAAAAATCCCAATTAGAAAACTCAAGGAAAAGCTTTCCAAGTAGAATAGATCAAGTGAAAGGTAGAAGAACACAACTCAGAGGCAAAGTAGAGAAATTAAACAACACAAGCAAATAATCTGAAAGAAAATAAAGAAAGGAATATGCCAAAAATGTGGGACACTCTGAAAATACTTCAAATTATAGGCATAGATGATAAAGAAACTTTCAGGTCTTAAGATCTTTAGCAGTGTCATAGAAGAAAATACCCACAAATTAAGGAAAGGCAAATCCATACAGATACAGGAAACATATATAACATCAAATAGACAAGAAGCAAAGAAAACAATACAAAGAATCATCAGATTTATACCACTCCTTGATGTATGTCCAAAAGGTTCAATATCATTCCACAGAGATTTGCTTGGTCATGTTTATTGCTATTGCCACTCTAGTCACAATACCTTGGAAATAATCACCTTTCACCTGATAGATGGATATTGAAAAGGAAATAATTAAATTTGCAGATAGATGAACAGATATAAATATTGAATGAGGAAACCCAAATCCAGAAAGAGAAATGCTGCCCATTTTTCTAGCTTGTGGATGCTAGATCCAAATCTATGTGCAAGCATTTAAGCTAGATTACCTACAGATACCAGAAAGCATACAGTTACTGATGTGTGGTGCGTAAGGAATAGGAGGAGCACAAGGGAGGAGAGTAGTAGGATACTGTTGCTATGAAGAGGATGTGCGAAAAGTGGGACATATGGGAAGTGGGGTGGGGACAGAACAAAGCAATAGAGAAGAAGGAAGGAAAGTTACAATAAAAAATATTAAAAATATTTTAAAAAGCTACATGGAATTATCACTTTATGTTTACTTTAAATAATATATGATATATGTCTGTGTATATACATATATCTTTAATTTAAGTTATGCTATTTAAGGTGACAGTCTTCCCCACAAACAAACCATCAGGAAGAAAACCTAGGTCTGGGCTTGGAAAGCTCCTTTCAAGTGTTGATTAGGAGAATCCAAGAGACTCAAAATGGGGGAAGCTATTTTTGTTGATCTTGATGCCATCCAAAATAAAAATAAAAAAGAACATAGGCTCCACTGCTTAAGACAACATACATGTTAACACTTTAAACATAGGATTTGAAGGATTAGACCTGGGGACCTCCTTCTTGGGGATTTGATCTGATAACATCAGAAAGATCTATTTAAGCTCCCAAGTGAGAAAAGTAATTAATAGTCCTGTCAAACCATAATGCCTACAAATCTCAGCAATGACCAGCATAGCAAGATATTCCAAAAGTTCTTTACCGGCACTAATATCCTGAGGGCAACCAGTATCTATTTAGTTGAACTTATGGCCTGGCCAATAGAATGAAATTTATGCTTGGTCCTGCAATATTAGCTAACTACCTCTGGCTGGCACAGCTGTGGAGCCTAGAGTAGAACCTACTGCAGCCACTTTCATAAATCAGCCTAATTTATGACTGGAATCCAAATACTCATCCTTACAGACACAGATAGTGTAGCTTCCATCAATCATCAACTAGCTTCTGTATGCATCAGACAGAGATCATCACAGAAAACCACAAGTGGTTAAAATGCAGATATTAACTACTCATTTCCAATTCCAATGAATATATTGACAACACAACCTGTTCACTTGAGACTCAGTGAACATCAAAGAAGGGGCAGATAAGTTGCAAGGGCCAGAGGATCAGTAGGCTGTCTCTGTCTCTTCTAAATCAAAAGAGGACACACATTGGAGGTGGGCTAAGAATGAGGGGGTAGATATTTGAGCAACTGGGAGAAAGAGAGGTGGGTGAATGTGTTTAAAATATCTTGTATGGATTTCTCAAAGAATTAACAAAATGTTGTACTTTTAAAAGTATTTATATTATAGGCATTTTGACTAAAATCTGTTTGAGCTGTATCCCTCAAAAATAAAAAGAATGAAATCCTGTCATGTACTGCAAAACAGGCATATCTGAAACACAGTGTGCTAAGTGAGATACAGGGGATGAAGAAAAACAGGTGCAGCGTGCACTTCAGGTGTGGAAGCTAAAACATCAATCTGAAAATGGAATACTTATTCCTAAAGATCGGAAAGGTTATCAGGGAAAGGATGTAAGAGAGAGGCCAGATTTGATCAGTACACACTCTCTGCATGTATGGGCTATCACAACAAATACCACTGATATGTATAGTACATATGTTAGAGAAAACAAGGACAGGGACACCACAATAACACTTTGGCTTCCCATAGAGTGTGACTGAAAAAAACCTGCAAAGGAGGCTTGGAACCTGAAATTGCTTGTTTGGTTATATTTTGAGACAGAGTCTAATTAAGTTGCCATGCTAGCATTGGAGTGCCTCTCAGGCTGGCCCCAACCTCATGTGTGAAACATAAGACATTGACCTGCTTTATTTACTGGAGCAAGTTTTCTCTTGCTAAGTAATGGGGCCAACACTTAACATAAGATGTCACAGTTTTAAATTGGACTTATTTTAGTTCTTTGTAATTTCTTATGAAAAGATGAATTTCCCACAGCAAACCCACTGGAAGCATTAGCAACATGCTAATAAAGTCCTTGAAATTAGGAAGTTCCTTTTCTATTCAGGACTGCGATAAGTCTAACAAGTTTGGAACTCTGAGTCATCATTCTAGAACTAAGAACATAGCAGGCATTGCTGAGGTAAGGCTTAAATAAGCAGATGCTGGAAAGGAAGTTGGAGCACTGATGCATCCTTTGATCATAGTAAATGTTCCTTACAAATCATTTTGCCTAGACATATGGACCATTCAGTATTGCTAGGTACAAATGTTTCTCCATACAAACACTTGTCTTGCTATTATCAAAACCATAATATCAAAAAATATATCAAAGCAACAGTAGTACTGCTTTGATAATAGCAGGGCAAGTATATGTAGCAAAAAAATTGCCTGCAGCAGTTTGATTCTTCCCTGTGAAATACTTTGGGGAGGTTTTGTGCATGTGGATAATATATATTCTGAGGTAGAGCAATTCCTCATGTCCAGCACTGGACAGAATGTCCTAACAGAATTGGACAGGGTATATTCAATTTCGAACTGGAAATAATAGCTTTCTTATGCTATGTTATTTAACAAGTTTCTCTATTTACTGTGCTTTTGGTGGGGGGGATGCTGAGGCAGGCAGGTGCTAAGTGGCAGCTAAAAATGCCTTCGGGGGCAGGGAAGTAGCATGGTGAAGGCTTCCCAGTGAATCCCTTAGGAGATTTTGAGGGAGAGACAGGTATAAGAATTAGATGGTGGATCCCCAAAATAAAAACCAGGTTTGGTGGCTTAGGCTTAATTTCCAGATGTCTATCATCTAACCAAACATTCAGAGAAAGTTCAATCAGAAAATGCCCACCTTGAACCTTTATTTTTAGGAATAAGAAAAAAAATATTGTAACTCATAGGGTTCACTACTAGGTCTTTATTTAGTAATCGTCATGGCACCTTCTAGTACTGTGAAAGCTGGTCAGCAGGAGAGAGTTTCCTGGTCAGTGTCAACTTAATCTCCCCATGTCCTGTGACCAAAGTGTGTGACGTTTAGGGTCTTGCCATCAATTTCGGATGATCAACCATGCACAGTGGCAATTACATAAATTATTTGGAAGGTTTTCAGCATACTAAAGATTTTAGCATACTAGATGACATTGGTGCAATAGTGGCATAAATGGCATGGAGGTAACCACACTTTCTGGTTGGGTATAAGTCTCAGTACACTGGAAAAAACTCATGGTTTGGACTTTAAATCTAGCAAGAGCCCAAGACTTGGGGGCTCAGAGATCCTAGCTATACTATTAATATTTTAATATTTTCTAAATGGACATAGTATTAAACTTTCTACTAAATATCTATCTATCTATCTATCTATCTATCTATCTATCTATCTATTATCTATCTATCTATCTGATCAGTACATGTTTCAGAACTCATCAGACATGCTTTCTTCTTTGTTCAGTGGTTGCCTCATGGAGAACTTCCCATCTGGTCAAAGTACAAAGAATGAATGTTAATGGAGTGCTTACAAATAATTGCGATGTCTCAATCATATCCACTCCCCTCAATACTTAAAGACCATTATAAAGTGGACGGGTTGGGAGACAGGAAGAGCCAGAGAGTGTGAAGACAACAGTGTCTTCAGGACATGATAGGACTTCTGCACTCAGAGTCATAGCAGTTGTGGTTACCTGAACGAACCACAGAAGAACAAGAGGCCAACATTCTAGCATGGGACGTAGAGGGGCTCACGAGTCTCCATCTCTTTTCCTCTTTCCCTGAGGGATGATTGACAGTTGATAGTTGCTAGAGAAAAGTCAGTTTTCTTTAAAGGCATGGCTCCTGGCAGGATAATTTTGCTCTAGTGGATATCCCCATTTCCAAACATATAGTGCACCATTAATTTAACTCAGTGAGTTTTTAAAAATATAGGACATGTAGCTGGGATGGGGTAGAGGTAGGAGATGAATTTAGTAAGAATTTGTAAGGAAGAGTTGTGGTGACTATGACCAAAATACCATTGTTGTTTGTATAAACACTTTGAAGAATTTACAATACATTTAAAAGGTTATTTATATCTACATTTAAAGGTGTATTTATCTGTGCCTTGGTTTTTATTATTGAGACTCTATGCCGATGCCTCCCTAGGCAAAGGGAGAACTGTAAAATGGTGTTGTGTACAAGTCAGGCATGGCTATTACACTATGATACAAATGGATGTTTCTTCTGGTAATTCCTTTAAGAACTGACTTCACTTCATTTTTTTCCACATTGAAAAATAGTTCTATTTACTTTATAGACCTTTATACAGATTCATTTGAAGAGGAAAGTGGTTTACAGAGAAAGGTTGAGGTAGGCTATTTTAGGATTATATTTTAGCTTGGATTTGACAGTGGCAAGCTGGGCTATACCCAGTTAAAGCAGAAAGAAAGGCTTGTTTCTAGAGTCATTGTGACATTAGAGGGAAAGTCCAGGAGGAGCTGAGATCAACCGGACAGAAACAAAATAGTACAGCTTATTGATAGGTTAGGCTGGGCCTAGAGAAAGTCACCAAGGACATTAAAGTTGCAAAGCCCTGTAATTGGGCTACCTTGGGTGTCCTTGCTTGTGTTTATACAGAGAAACAAGGCCTAGACTTGGGCAATGATGTAGGTCTGAGCAGAGCACTGTACTAACTATTCTAATTCCCCCACAGGGACTGGGACAGGAGAGAGAATCACAGCCCATTCCTGGTGTCTGCATTTCAAAAAGAACCTTCCAGATCCCTGTGGAAATAGGGTTTGAATGAACTTTCATATCATCAAAGGCAGAGCAAGGCTGAGAATTTCTAGCCTTTACTGTAGCTAGACAATGAGGGTGCTTAGGCCTCTGTCTGCCTGCCACCAGGTTTTCGCTGGAACAAATAGATATTTGTCTAGGACAAATAAATCATGGCTGCATTGACTTATCACACAGTCATGTTAGGGAGGATATGGTCACCATAGCAACGTGACCCTGCTGGAATCTGAGCTAGTACTTGATGAGATCTCTCAGTGCAGAAGTTCACATGTAATTATTTTATGCGAACAGTTCTCAGGCTTCATCAGTGAATCAGTGAGGGGGCTGGTTGAAAGCAAAGAAAATAGACTGTCTCAAAGTCTGGATGATGGTTACTGTGTGTACATGCCCGTGTGTGAATCACAACTAGTATGCCTTCTCTCTGTACACAGTATCTCAGCACATTTAAGACTTCCAAATTATTTTTCAATGATTTTCAGCATAATATCTGAGTCAGTAACAGGAAGCTTAATTTTAAAAAGAAGAATCAAAAGAAAAAGATTAAGAAGCCATGATTGTGCCAATAGGATCAGACCCCTGCCTCCTCTCTGGAGAGAGTCTTTTCTCTGAGGAACTTCCTGCTCTGTGAACAAACAGAAGTCATGTGGCTATAAACAGGGGGTTGAAACAGCACTGGGAAGGTTGTCCTGAAGACTCCCTGTGTCTGGGATTGCACTGCCGCTCATCAGATTGGTAGACAGAGGTAGACTTGAGTAGATTCTGCTCCTCTCATACTTTGTTCCTCTTTGTTTCCTAGACATAAGAAGATGCTCAATGTGACAGGGTTTCTAAGCTCCCTGGGCCAGTGCACCACCACAGCTGCAGGTCTATATGTGCTCCTCCCTCTAAAGACTTGGTGGACCATAGCTTAAAAGCTTTAGGACTCTCAGCCTATGTTACTGGCTTTTTGCTTTCAGGGCTTACATATTTATGTCTCGTTATGCTCCCTGTTTTCTAGAGAGCTCTTTTGCTCTCATTTGTGGAATGTAACTACAATTTATACCAGTGTATCATCTTCTTACCTAGAAATGAATCATACCTACTGAGCTATGGTTTTTACCTGCCTTCCATGTAACTTGAACAGAGACACCAGAGAGAGATCTGTGGCTGTGGAAGTGATGACCATGTACGAATGGGACATTTGGGCTCATAAGAATGCAGGAGGCCTGTGTTCTGAATACTTAGGGGTTTACTCTGGTTTTGTAGAGATTTTGGAAACATATCTAAGACTCTGAGTTCCACATCTCTGAACTATGTTGTCCTAAGCACAGTACCCTTCATTAACCCTAGCTGGCCTACTTTTAAGATTTTTCCATTTATAATCCTCTTTCCTATAACTCTCCTAGTTATTTACAAATAAAGTAAGAAAAGCGGACACCACGACAGTATTTGAATGAATACAGGAATCAATTTGAAATGGTGTAGTGCTGAGATCTACTCAGAAGGATGTGGAATGTCACAAGTTCAAAGCCACCTTGAACTTCACAATCAGCTCAAAGCTAACCTGGGCTACTTACTAAAACGTCATCTCATAATTTAAAAGTTAACAAGAAAAAGGGCTGAGGATAGAGCTCAGTGGTGGGGCACCTACCTATTACATAGAGACCCTGTGCTCCACTTTCAATATTTTCCAAAATATTCCATGTCACATGAAAAACACTTATTCTTATAGCTGCTAAACTTGAGGCCACATTTATGAAATGTCTGGAAAGTTTTTAACAGAATCATATATTTGTTTCCATCAACATTTAAATTTGGGATTAAGGGGCTGGAAACATGGCTAAGTGGTTAAGAGTACTGGCTGTTCTTCCAGAAGTCCTGAGTTCAATTCCCAGCACCCACATGGCAGCTTACAACCATCTATTTGATTTGATACCCTCTTGAGGCATGCAGGGCCTATACATATATACATACAGTCTATAAAATGACAGAGCCCTCATACATGTAAATAAGTAACTTTAAAAATTGGGATTAAATTTAAGTATTTGGAGACTGTGCTGGCTTGTTTTTTGTCAACTTGACATTAGCTATAATCATTGGAGAGGAGGGAACTTCAACTGAGAAACTTTCTTCATAAGATTGGGTTGTAAGCAAGGCTATAGATCATTTTCTCAACTAGTGATTGATGGGGAAGGCCCAGGCCACTTAGTACCACCCTTGGTCTGGTTGTCCCAAGTTCTATAAGAAAGAAGGCTTAGTAAGCCATAAAGAGCAAGGCACTAAACAGCTCACCTCCATAGTCTCTGCATCAGCTCCTGCCTTCAGGTTCCTGCCCTGTTGGAATTCCTGTCTTGACTTCCTTCAACGATGAACAGAGATATGGATGTATAGGTCAAACAAACCCTCCTTTCCCCAAGTTGTTTTTGGTCTTGGTGTTTCAACACAACATAGCAACCTTAACTAGAGCAGAGATAATTCAGTGGTGGAAAGAACAATACTACTTATAACCTGATATGTCTTCAAATTTGGATTTACTTGGGTAGGTCTGGATGATCTCGGTTTTTAGTCAGCAGATGTTGATGTGTCTGGAAGTCCACTAGCCCCCAGTGTGCTGATCTTCCAGCATGTCTGATTCTGCTTTCTGGTATTTGAACTACCCTTTCACCTGTGCTTGTGTTCATGGTAGAGACTCTGGCCCACCAAAATCCCTACTCACTTCTTGCAGGGTGTGGAGCTGGGCCACGTTTCCCAGTGTCCTCTGCCGTCAACTAGTCGTAACAATGGTCTGTAGTCTCAGCTAAGGGAACAAAGCTATTTTAAAGCACCAACTACAAATGTTGTCTCATTCTCCTTTCCAGCTCTTGGATGTGTAGAATGGACAGAGTGTCACACAAAGGGCAGAGCTGGGCCCACCTTGGATGAGTCCCGTGCTGAGAAATGGAAAGACTGAGCTCAACCTCTGTACCTGAGTTTTCAGAGCTTATAAACTGTGAGATCACATCCCCAAGGACACAGTGTCTGAGGCTGGAGTCCCTAAACCAGGCACCACATTGTGAACTGAGAAGATAATTACTTAACCTATTGCAATTTTTTCTCAGTCTCTGCATACCTGCCTAGATGGGAGGTTTGTTGTTCTCCCTTTTCTATACTTCTAGTGAAGTGGGCAGATGGGCTATACACGTATATTCCTGGGTTCTGCTCCAGGCTTGAAGTTCAAATCTTAGCAGCGGTACTTAAGGAAATTTGAAGAGGATGCCCCAGGCTTACCCTCATGCACAGCTCAGACTTGGACATGAGGAAGATTAGTAAATTAATTAATTTTCTGTTGCTGTGATAAAAAACATGATCAAAAGCAACTTATGGAAGGGTTTATTTGAATTTATGGTTCAAGAAGGATAAGAATCCATTATGGCTGGGTGGTACATCATCAGGCACAGGGGATGGAGCAGGAAGCTGAGATCATATCCTCAATGACAAAACACAAAGAAGAAAGAGACAGCTAGAAGAAGGATGAGAGCATGAAGTCTCAGGTTCCAGCCCCGATGACTTACTTCCTCCATCAAGGCTACATCACCTATACCTTCCCAAACTGCACCAGCAGCTGGAGACTAGGTGTTCAAAGGTCTAAGCTTATGGGAGACATTTTGCACTCAACCCACCACGACTGGCTTTTAAAATCTTCCCTTGTAAAAGAAGCTTTTGTGTGTTGGTGGAGAAAGAGTCCTGCCAGCCGTGTGTATTTTCTCACAATTTCCAAATTAAAGGAAAAAGTGGAGTTGTTCCAAAGCTTCATTTTCAATGGTCAATCTGCACATCCTTGCCTGTTGCCTTTGAGGTGCCCAGTGCTGCTTCTCATTATGTCTGGTGGAGGGGAGCCCAGGTTCGCAGTGTCCTGGGCAAAGCTTGGCACAATTTACTTTTTCCTTGATTTGTCTGTAAAAAAAATGCTTAACCTGGACCCATTCTTATAAATGCCTATATTAAAGGAAAAGAGAATATAAACCCATGAATCAGAAGCAGTAAACCAACATAATTAAATGACCAAGGGCTTCCCAGCAGAACACACAAGACAAAGGACCTTACAATTGTAGTCAATTGGGTTTCTTCTTTGCTTTATTCCCATGTATCCATTTACCTTGTGTCAGCCTTCACTGGCATTCCTCAGCTGAAGTTCCGGATCCACTTCTCATCTGGGGTTGTACTTTTCATGGACTGTATTTGATCCAATAGGCTCTTTAAAATGACACTCTATTCTGTTTGCTTTTATAACTGTGTTTGTGGCTATTTACTCAACTGCAATGATTTTCTGCTCCATAATGGGCGAACAATTTTAGCACAGTCTGTCATAGTAACTCAGAGGAAGGTGGCTCGGGCAGGTCATATTAAATGTGTTCTTTAAACGTCCGATCATTCCAGCAATCCAAGAACTGACAAAAGAGATGCCATCAAATGAAATATCTGCATGCTGACAACAATGAAGGGAGAGCTTACTGGATGGGAGAAAATATTTGTCCTTACATATCTGCTGGGGAGTCTATATCTAGAAATGTTCTTAAAATCTCAAAAGTTAAGCTCAAAAGCCAAATAATTAAACCAACACTTTACTGAAACTGAACAGACACTTCTGAAAAGGTGAAATGTACAAGACCAACAGATACATGAAGAACTGCTGGGCATGCTTACCTTTAGGGAAATGCACAACAGATTTACACTGAGGTTCTGCTATGCCCTTTACAGCTATCTTTCTATCTATCTTTTAAAAAGGCTAGTGGGGATGAACATACAGCTTGTAGCAGTGTGAACTAGGAAAGCCATGATGGAAATCTTTATGGAAGTTCCTCAACAAAGTAAAATAAAACTTCTGTATGCTTGAGCTGCACTTCTTGGAGTATACCCCATGGCAACAAAGAGAGCATACTGCAGAGACATATGCTCAAGTTATGGAATCAGCATAGGTATCCATGAAAAGATGAATGAACTAAGACGGTGTCTGTATACAATGGACTTTTATTTAATAGTGAAGAAGCAAACGATTATTTGCAGGAAAATGGATAGAATTGAAAAACATCAAGTAGAGTGAGACAGATGCAAAATGAGAAAAACTATATGTTCTCTCATATGTGCAAGTTAGAATTTACACACACACACACACACACACACACACACACACACACACACACCACACCCTCCTGAAAAAATATAGAAAGGATTTGGAACTACTGGGGAAGGGGAGGAACACTAGTTGGAAGGGAGACTAAAGGGAAGAATGATGGTAAATCAATGTATCAGAGGATATAGCACATAATCCATCCAAAGAAAAATGCCATTATGCAGGTCAACACTTTCCAGTGACTTCACACTAATAAAATGCTTCAAGGGAAAGAAATAAAAATGAAAAAGGTAAGTGTCTGACAATCTGGTGGTCCTATTTCACTAAGTTGCCCTTGGTTAACACCTGCTTTCCTCTGAGTTTATTTCTCTTTATATTAATTTCTATACTACTGGGTTTCAATTATAAGAAAATATGCCCTACCTGATTTGAGAATCTGGGTATATTCAAACACCATTTTTTGAATCATACATTGATATTTAAGCCTCTGTTGCTGATGAAAACATTCATTTCTATGTGGTTTAAAAAATCTATGAGAACACCTGAAAGAGAGGGTTTCACTGCCGGAGGAGCCACATGCTACATTTTCTCTCATGGCCATAGGGAAGCCCTCTGCAGGAAGGATTCTACAAGGGAGGATAGACGAAATCTTACCTGGTAGACTTTAAAACTTTTCTTTTTTTAACAACAAAAAGAAATCAGTGTCAACTCAAAGATATAGAGGGTTCAGTGTAATGAACCTGTTATGAGGTGGACGACTAGTGACCCCAGGGAAAGACACATTAAAACACTGTGGCTTCTTGGTCCATAGGAATGGTCCTGCGAACTGAATCTATTGTGTTTGGAAGCTGCATGATGCCACCTAACTCTGCTCCTTTTGGATATTATGAGTCTGACAAAACCAGAGATGCTAAACGTCATTTCCTGCTGGCATCTGCCTGGGTTTCTCTCACTAAATGCGATTCTTACGCAGGTGAGGTGAATACCTTTGAGTCCTGAATGATGACATACATACTCATAATACTAATTTACCCATTCTAACATCCTTACTGTCGAAAGACTTGGAATTCTTCTTTAATACTGCATCAAGAAGGTGCTGGATCTTGATTTCATTGGCTGTAGGTACTGTAAATCCTTTTGAAGTGTCCCATGAAATTAACTATTCATTTTCTCAATCATTTCTATATGCTCAGCCATAGAAGCTCTAGTGCTCATCCTGTCTCATTCCAGAATCCTTAAAGTAGATGACTACGGTTCCCAAGCTCCTACCCCTTTATAGTGCTGGCTGCTTTCTAGAGTACAGGCCTTGGTATTATCTTTCTAAACTTGGTATGTATGTAAATTTGCTTCAGGCATGAGAAGAAAAGGAGTGATGCCATTCTGAGAATACTATCCTGACAAAAGAACTGACTTCAGAAAAAATTACTGAAAAAAATTTTTTTTTAGAAAATATAAGACAATAGTATTGGGGCAGAGTCCCACTCCTCATTGGTTCTTTGTGAAGTTTCTCCTTTTAAGTAGCACTGTCAGGATGTGGACATGATTCAGAGTCACCACAATTCTGCTTCTGAGCAAGGGAAAGTGTGCTCCTAATTTACAAATCAAACCATGGAGCCAGAGGACAGCCCAAAGGCCTTATTGTTGTTGTTGTTTGTGGGTTCATTTTAGTTAGTTTTGCTTGGAGTAGCTGTTCTTGATTTATGTGAATTCCTAGCATGCACTGGTGACCTCAGTCTAACATTTTGACATATTCTAAGGATACTTTCTGGAAATGGAACCCTCTAAAAAAGTAATTTTCAATAAGTTAAATGTTGACAATATCCAAAGAATGGCCTTTATCACTGGCTCCACACTGCAAAGACCATGGAGATGTGTAGAGGCTGACTGGAGGTATGCAGTCACACTTGAAGCTTTTGAATATCTTTTCCTTTTCTTTTTCTTTTCTTTTTTTGCATTTTGAATTTTGCATTTTGCTAAGTATGGTAAAGTCCCAGGTTTTTCTTGGACAAACTGAGAGAGCCGCCATGACCAGGAGGAACGAGTCACTGGAGTGAATGACTGGGTGTGTTCAGTCTTTCCTCAAGGAATGCTAACTGTTCTAATGTTCCTTTTTTGATCACAAGCAGCAGACCCACAGCCCTAGAAGAAGAATGAGTTAATGTGCACAGCATGCCCTCTGTTGCTTAAGCACAAGATCAAATCCAGAGTTAACATAAGAAACACTGGCATAAGCACAGCTAGGGAACTGTGTTCCATGGGAAGTGGACCTTGCTGATGGCGTCTCACACTCTCCACTGCCCTCCACTCCTCCTGTGCAATGTTCATCCAGGAGGAGCAAGACTAATACATGGAGTCTTAATTCACAACCTGCATTTATTCTACTTTGAAAAATAGATTTCATTCGTGTGGACCAACCAAAGTTGAAGTAGAAGCTTTTAACATCGACTGACCTATTGCCCCATGGTGGTTGTTGGTGACGATATTATATCTTTTTTTTTTTTTTTGCTTTATTTCACTTTTATTATTTTGGGAGGCAACATTTATCTATGTAACCTGGGCCAGCCTCAAAGGGTATTATCCTAAATTGTCCCATTAATAATGACTGAGAATTATTGTATGCCAGGACCACCAGCTGTGACCTATTTGGGCGGCAGTATCTGTGTCAAGGGGACCAACATTTGACCTTCAGATAGTCAATCTCAGCTCCTAGCCACTGATTTTCCTAGGATAGACTTTAGTTCTTTCCGAGCCCTGTTAAAACATTTTTTAATATAACTACAACATTTCTCCTTTTCTTTTCCTCCCTCCAAACCCTCCTCATATGCCCTTCCTTGCTCTCTTTCAAATTTATGGTCTCTTTTCATTAGTTGCTACTGCATGTGTGTGTGTGTGTGTGTGCGTGTGTGTGTTTGTGTGTGTGTGTGTGTGTGTGTGCTCAGTCTGCATAATGCTGTTTTTTGTATGCACATTTTTGGGCTAAGTTATTTGATTTTTGAGACCAGTTGGTGTGCTCTTCCCTGGGGAATGCCCGGACTCAGCATACTTTACTTGTCTGTAGTTTTTTGTGTAGGGTTGAAGCTTTCCTCCACTTTGGCGCATGTCTATTGGTGTTGTTCTTGTTCAGCTCATGCTCAGTCACGTTGGTAAGACTTCTGGGCATAGCCTGGTACTGTATAATTACCCAATTGTTCAGTACTAGTGAAGTTACGGATATGGGAGGGGGACCTACAACTTTACTAGACCAGTGGAACACCTAACAACCATCTGTAAACATGTGCCCTTATACCCACAGGTAAGTATAGTCTTTACTTTTCTTCATCGAGGAAATGTCTCTTTGCAATAGAAAGGGATCACTACAGAAAACCACAACGAGCAAAATGTTGCATTGTGAAGTCTAGTTTCAATGGATACAACTGCAAGACACCCCACCCAAGGCTCAGGGAACATTGTGGAAGAGGGGGCAGAATGATTAAGAGCCAGAGGGTCAGATAGTTTGTTATGAAACTGTGTTTCCTAGTGATGCCAGACCATTTCTGGTTGAATCCACTCCTGTGCTGCACAGAAACACAGGAATCCACTCCTGGGGGCTGGCACAGCCGTTTTGTCTTGAGTGGACTGAGGGCTTGTCCTGGTTGGCTTGAGGGTCTTTGTATATTAGCTTTGGCAAGAATGGAGGGAGAAGCTGCCTTCAGAAAACTAACCCCTTTACCTCTGTGGTCATAACTACTGTGGCCAGGTGTAGAATCTGCTAATGCATCTGGCTCCCAAGATATGATATGTGTGTCTGAGAGGGACAGTTGGTGTCGCTCATCCTATCAATACCAGCAGTGCCCTCCCAGTTGCCACTCAAACTAGAAGGAGGTGCAGTTCAATATTTCTGACAACATGTGCATTTATTTGTATCAGAAGTACAAACATAGGAATCCAAATACAAATACAGAGGGCGACCCAGCCACAAGGTTCAGGTGACTTCTGGCTGGGTTTGGCCCTGAGGGCTCGGCGGGGTCGCGACGTGCAAGGCCGGGCGCGGTGCCGCCGGGGTCGCCAAGGCACGTTGGGCACAAGGGCGCCCTCTCTTCACTAGGACACCACGAGTTGCAGGGTACAGGGGAGTCACCGTTTTATGCTGGGGAGGAGGACCCTCAAGGATAGCAGGACATCCATGGCTTTTGCAAATCACTGGTGTGGGGCCAGCCTCTGACGATGACCCCAGCTCTCTAAGGGGCCAGCACTTGGACAGGATGGGTCACCCTCCTCTCAGCCAATGCCCTCTACAGTCCTCACTGCTGTCAAAATGCTGAGGGATTCTGGAATCAGCTTACCTTAGGCTTTATAGGTGGGAAGAACGCCAGGCAGATAGAGAATCAGCCCCACACTTTTCCTCCTGGGGCACAGCCCAGGACCATGAAAGTTTTACTTTACAGAATGGACCTACCTACTCTGTAGCTGACTCCTACGCTTTGAAAGTTCAAGCCAGGCCCTACCTAGGTTTATCTGTGAACATCTATGTGGCTTCCCAAATAAACACTGCAACACCAGTGTACCACATAACTGTAGAGAAATACTATCAGTGTATCAGATAAGCCTGGTCACAGTACACAGATAATCAAGGCACCCAAGTAACTTGGTGGTGCTTACATGTTCTCCACATCAGCTTCTGATCAAGCATCTCCTCTTGATTTGTTTTTTTAAAGGATGTTATCCCATATTGGGGAAATACAATGATTGTCTCTTACTCTATCTGGGCCCCTCTCTTTCCTTTCTTTTCTTCCCCCTGTTTCCTGTTTGCCTTAACCAGAGGCTTACTAAGCTAACATGCTTTCACTAAGAAGCTGTGCTCCTAAGTGTTTCAACTAAATTTGGGGCAATGGATAGAGTAACGCACACATTAATAGGTTGTTCAGTTTTACCGTTGTACATACAAACACATAAATACACATCACTGCATGTGAACACAAGATACCCCATCACTTCAAACGAGATACAGATCAGTCCCTGAAAATTGTCACTCCTCTAGAGCCTTTCATGGAAATCACAACAAGCAACGCTTTGCTGAGTCCAGGAGCTGCTTATAAAGAAAACACGTATCTGTACATAAACATGTTAGTATGTAAACGTGGCTTACTAGCACAATTGGCCATTGTGCCTTTTGAGGGGGTTTCCATCATTACTCTAAGCTGAAAAAGGAGAAAACAAACAGTAAGCACATCACTACTATATATTTAGAGAGACTATAGTAAAATAAAATGCCAACAAGATCTGCAGTAACTCCTAGATCCAAAGACATGGACAGAAGCGGAATGATGGTTTCTTTGGGCAACAAAACATACAGCTTCTGAGGATGTAGCCATATTAGAAAACAAAACACTTCCTAACCAATCAAAATTTTACCTAGAAGAAAATGACGAAAATTTTCCAATGAGGCAAAAACGAAAAGAAGGAACGTAACCAGGAAGTAAACACTGAATGGCATGCGCTCCTCAAATGTAGGGAAATCCTTGAACCAGGGCAGATGGACTTCCAAGGAATGAACAAAAAGTTGGATGCTGTTCTGATATTGCAATTAAACTTTTAAAAGGCTTGTCATTACTTTTTAAAAAGTACGTGTGCTAGTTTTGTCCCAGCTTATCAAAGACACAAAACCTTTGCACTGAATTGGTAGCTACAAGCTAGAACATGGTTCAAACCCATGATGGAGGTCCTGCCATACTCTTCCTTCAGATCTGATGGATAAGTTGGAAAGTTCAGTCATGTTATGTGCATTTTCTGCTTTTAATGATAGAGAATGTTATTTAAGAAGATATTATTTGTTTCTTATCTTTCTTCTTTTCTTTGTTTTTATTTTTCCAGATAACCCTGAAAATGCCTGGACACAATGATGTGGCCAGTTAACTTATGGTTACCTGTGACTGCCAAGGTTAGACAGGGGGTTGTGCAGTTAGGTCTTCTCATTGTGGGGTTCTGTGTGTTGGGGCCTTCACAAAAACTTAAAATTGATAAGAATCCTTTCTGTGAAAAGCCTGGACAATTATTGATAAAAATGTTTCAGTAAATACTAATTATTTCAAAGGTGGCATCACTTGTCCCTGACAATCCCAATTCCACAGTGGGAAGACTTCAAAAATGTGTTTTGAGAGTGTTTCCAGAAGATACTTGTGAAGCAGGACACAGCTTGATGTTTACAAAAATGATGTAGGCAAATCTGGGCTCCCAGGACAACTGACAGGGACATTTATGACTGCCTATCTAATCAGCTGTCCTGAGAGATTGTTCTGTAGGTGCAGACACATCCCTACCAGAAGGACTTGCCTGGTTCTGCCAGGAAGCAGACATTAAGAACTCAGTCCCTTTGAGGAGAAAACCAGAAAACAGATCCATGTCACCCTTTCTTCAGCCCATGCCTGACCTCTTTAGTTTCCACGTTGTTTCTCACAATGTTCATAAAGCTACAGCTTAGGGTCAAAGTTCTTTTTTTCCCCTAGAGCGATTTTAAGGTTCGCTATATAAAATCCTATACACTCAAAAATGATTAATGATCAACGGTAAATGGGAACTACCTTTTGTGAATGGAAGCTAGGGACAATATCATAATTTTGAGATGTATGGAGGGGACTGTAATAGCCATGTTGTGAGCACCTGATCTAAGAAATGCATATTTAAGAAAATGAACATTGGCTTGGTTATGTCGACTACTGAAATGGTACTTCATGGGCAGCGCAGCCAGGAGACATCAGGATCTGAGTCTGTAATAGGAAATGTAAACATTACAGTCACTCCTCTAAATTTGCAGGGGGCTGGTTCCAGGATCCCTCAGGACAACAGAACCCTCAGATGCACAGCTCCTTTGAATAAAGTGGTGTATTGTATGTGTAGATACTATGCACATTCTTCTCTATACATTGAACCACCACAGGATGGCTTACACTGCTGAACGCCTTGTAAATTTTATGTCAGTCTCTGTTGTTTTAGGGGAATAACAACAAGGAGAAATGCCTGCCCATGCTAGGTCCAGAGACAAAAGTGGTTGACATTTTTGATGGTGGTTGAAATCACAGATTCAGAATACATGATGCAGAAGGCAGACTACTTGCTTGCAAAAATACAAGGAAATATCTTTAAATATTTAGAAAAGAACAAAACAGCAGGAACCAGCTCAGTTTGGGAGGTTTGCTGTTGAAAGTCAATTGTGCCTTCCTACCCATTCAGTTTAAACTACCTTGTAGACAGGGAAGCCTTCATTTCCCACAGTAACTACTATTGACTCGCCCTGTGCAACCTGTTCTGTGGGCTGGGAGAACCTTGTACTATGTTTAGAGATGTGGAAAATGAAATGCTTAAAATAGATGCTTAACTGAATAGGTCAAGCAAAGCAGTTTACATTTGCTTTACATGAATTTGAATTACATGAAAAAAATCAAACTTTATTTTAAGGGTGTGTGTGTGTGTGTGTGTGTGTGTGTGTGTGTTTGTTCGTGCATGCGCACATGTGCACATGCATGTTTAAGTATTTACTAGTTTACATAAAACAATCTAACAAAACCTCCTGGCTAACTCAAAGCATGGGAAACTTTTTAATAACCAACAAGAGTTCAACTCAGAGTTTAGCACTGATTTATGTAAGCTGGTTCTTAGACTGGTATTTTATTCTAAGAAAAGTAACAAAGAGGTTTAGAAGTCTTACAGGGAATATTAGAACAAAAGCATCACTCTACTAAAAGACATTTTGGAACCAAACGAATAGAAACATCTTCTCTTCTAACCTTAACAGAATTAAATCAAGCTTTTATCATGGGATTAGTATTTTATAAGCTGAAGATATTTTAAAAGGGGGAAGTTGAAACATCCCAACTTCAAGGCTCCAAATATATTTTAAAAAACAGAACAAACTCTTATTCTGGGAAGGTGTCTGTGTTAGCTGTTACCCTATCATCTTAAGACAGAGGTTGTTTTCTCTCCCTGTTTTGTTTTGATCCATGTTTACAATAGAAAGGGGATCAGAGATGGGTCTGTCTGTCTTGAGCACTTCATTGGCATTCAGTTCTTGGTCCATGCTTAATTAGAGAATGAGAATCAAATACTGGTCCTTCATAGTCTTAGACCCAATGGTTATCACAGGCCATTTTAGCCATTTGAAGGGAGCTCAGGAAAAACTGTGAATAAGACATTTGCTGTGAATTAGCATTTCTATTACCAAAGAGCTTTCCATATAATTGTGTTCTACAGTTCCAAATGAATAATCTATCAGTATAAATGGAATTAAACGTATCAATTTATACTTATGTATATGCTATGCTTATCTCTAGTCATTCTACATTTAATATGAAAGTTTGCATGGTTTTTTTAACTCCAAAACAAAAAAAAAAAAGAAAAGAAAAACACTAAAAAATAGTTGCCAAACCAAAAACAGATTCAACACTCATGACACCTCCCGGGCACTGAAGTGATAGAATGGGAGTGCAACATCTGGGGACCAGTTTCAATTTTCCAAATTTCAAAAAAAAAAATTCCAGTTTGGTATGCGAGATAAAGATGACCAAGGAGGCAGAGGTGTTGTCTGTTTTGTTTTCTAGCCCTTTGGATAGAGTGAACCCCTGCTTCCTAGCTTTGTCAAGACAAATTGATGTGAGGTGGGATTACTACTGGTGGCTTGCTTCCACTGTTTCCAGATGTGCCATTGTGTAGGGCTACAATATACGTCTAAACATCTTTTACTGCAGCAGGTAAAACAGTCTGGAATGGTTGATCTGTGGACATAAACCCACAGGTTCTCACAGGGAACATGAAAATGGCTTGTGACTAAGCACACACATTTCCATGTTTGAAGAGTTCATAAAAGTCTGCAATTTTATCTCACCTGATGTAAATGTGAAGATGCCTGGTTGTCATATAAAGAAATGAAATCTGATCTTTATCCATGTATACTTAAAAGAATTAGAAAAATTCAATATGAATACAAGAAGTGAAAATTTCCAGAAAATGTAAAATTTGGGGGTTTTATGTTTTATTTTAAGGCATGTTTTCAGCAAATTGGAGGCAGTGGTGGCTGGACTTAGAGTAAATTTATTAACACTGTCCTCCGTTTAGCATCTGGGACACCCTAGAGAGTCTGTCTAGGTTTTGAAGAGTCATTCTGCTTGAATTCTATTGCTCTGTAAAATACCTTTTTAGTTTTTCTCCGTCAATCAGGATGTAGTTTAAAGGAGAGACAGTCACAGTTTTCAGTATAATCCACAGTGGTTGGGAATCTGGAATCTTTTTTCAAACAGTCTCCTCAGTCTGGAGTGCTTCTAAGAATGAGGAACACAGTAGCACCTTTGAGATGTAGGTGGTTCAGACCACTGCCCAAGGATTTCCCAGCTCTACACACAAAGGAAATGGAGCAGAATGTGGTAGATTAGAGGAGGCTTGAGTTTGTGTGCCCCACCTATGTCCCCCTTAATGAAGTAAGGAGAACTGGTATCTAAGGAGGGGCGCATTTCTCCCTCTCCTCCCAGTGTACCAGACCCTCCTCAAAGTTCACCTTGTAAAGCCCCTGGTTTTTGCCCCTGAGCAATGGGCAGGCATCGCTCCTGTTTCGTGTACTAGAATGGTTTATCCTGGGAGTTCAGACTGAAATAGATGATTGAACTTTACTGAGAAACAGGCATTGGCGTGCTCTTGACGTGTGTGTTGGCTATTCCCATGTTTTGATCAGCATGACTGAGATTGGGCAAGAGACAATGGCAATGACAAGTTTTATGACAAGAGGCAACTGTGGGGCTTGTCTAAGGTAGCAGGAAGCCCGGCCCTATAGCAGATGCTTGCAGGTTTTACTCCTTGAGTAGGGGGACAGATGACTAGAAAATTTTGTCTTCCCCAGAACTTTTAAAATGTATCAGGTTAAAATTCTTTATCTGATTAGACGCTCTGAACTGATAGTGCTTGCAACTGTATGTGTGGTTTGCTCTTCCTCTTCAGTGCTGTGGGTACCTCCAGAGTGGGTTCGCCAAAGACGAGAGCTTCAGAGACACTAGTGCACTAGATGCAAGACTTCCCAACAGAGGAGACATTTCCTTTAAGCCATTATATTCAGCTCGTTCCTTATGGGTGTTTATTATTTTAATTCTTTTAAATTGAATTTTCTAACTAGAAGCCAATTTTTCTTGAGCCTTACATAGTAACTATCAAACTAGTTTGTTAGTAGAAACTCAGAAAGAAAAGACTGAATATCACATACACATGAACAGCTATTATTACCCTTTCAACTGAGAGTTGTGCCCATTTTCACATCCACTTCATGTGCAACAGTACTAGAAAGAATTAGCAAAGATATCTACTTTCAGTTTTTCCGGTCTCTTCCATACCATTATCTTTTCTGAAATACATCTAATAAGTTGTGTCAAGTCAGCATGTTGTTATATTCTATTTGTAAGACATTTTACCTTTTCTAAGAAGCCATATGGTATGTGTAATAGAAACTGAAAAATTCATGAATTTCAATAAAATTAATTCAGCTTTGTGGGAGAAGAGCACACAAGGATTCTACTGTAGACACTGCAATAGTGCCAAGATACTGCTGATGAGTGGAAATCTGTGGGTGTCACCAATAGAGGATACTTCAAAAGAGTCATAGACCTGGAATGCACAAGAGCATCTGGTCATAGCCAAGAACTAATATCAAGAAGCAAATTTGTTTTTGTGCTATAAAAATATCAAAAGAGAATTGATTTGGGAGGGTTTCTTTGGGATTTTGCTATGCATCCATATTTCAAAGTATAAAACAATTTTTGCTCATCAAAATGTGTAATTGACAATAACCATCACCCATGTTTTTCATCTAAAGTCAGTTTGGCTTGACAGTTAATGTTTATGTTTAAATATATGAATATTTATGTTATTTTACACTGTGGAATGCAGTTTCAAAACAAAGGCCTACCCTCATTGCATGTCTTTGCAGGATGAAGATAATTACCAAATCCCTAACAATAATATAAGCTACCCTCATTGTCTGAGACTGAGACTTGGTCTTATAAATCATATCTCTTTGAGAAATGCTGAACTCAAATGCAACTGGTCCAGGAACCCAGGATACAAATGTCACTGATGCTTGGCAGTCTGTAATAAAGTCACTACTTTGTGAGTTAGAGACAAACAGCAGTCTTGGTCTCAGAAACAAATTTTAAAAATCGCATAGTACCACCTCCCAGGTGGGAAGGAAGGGCGCCAGTTAGAGGGAGGCTAGCTCAGGAGAGAGGGCGCCAGTTAGAGGGAGGCTAGCTCAGGAGAGCAGTGTCTGAGCAAACAGGCCTCACAGAAGGAACCAAAGCAGACTGCAGTTCAAGCTAGATCTCAGAGAGAGGTCACCATGAGTGTGTATCTCCACTAATGGAGATCCTGTATGCATGGGCACTGTGCCAAGGGGCACAAAGGAAAGATACATAATGGGGAGAATCTGAGACAACCTCTGGATACTTGTTTGAATCTTTTACAGGTGTGGTTGCATGGTAACTGGCAGCTTCTGTATCCAAGGCCATTCATAAGTATCAAACTACCAGTTGAAGAAGGGACTAGCAAGAATATCACTTGAAAATGCAATTGCTGTGTGTGTGTGTGTGTGTGTGTGTGTATGTGTGTGTATGTGTGTGTGTATGTGTGTGTATGTGTGTGTGTATGTGTGTATGTGTGTGTGTGTGTATGTGTGTGTGTATGTGTGTGTATGTGTGTGTGTATGTGTGTATGTGTGTGTGTTTGTGTGTGTGTATGTGTGTGTATGTGTGTGTGTGTATGTGTGTATGTGTGTGTGTGTATGTGTGTGTGTATGTGTGTGTGTGTATGTGTGTGTGTATGTGTATGTGTGTGTATGTGTGTATGTGTGTGTGTGTATGTGTGTGTATGTGTGTGTATGTGTGTGTATGTGTGTATGTGTGTGTGTATGTGTGTGTATGTGTGTGTGTATGTGTGTGTATGTGTGTGTATGTGTGTATGTGTGTGTATGTGTGTGTATATGTGTGTGTATGTGTGTATGTGTGTGTATGTGTGTGTGTGTGTGTGTGTGTGTGTGTGTGAGTGAAATATTTATAAAGAATACTTTCCAGTACTTCCCATCCTGCTGAAAGGTAACACAACAAGCTGGAGTAGTGTCCTTCCCTGCTACTTTTTGGTTGGTCACTACTTGTCTGGGGATGATGGAAGGAAAAACATGAATCAAGTACTCTTCTGTCATCCTTCAGAGCAGCACTTAAAGATATAGGTATCCAACCCAATAGACCAGGTTGAACAGCAGGAAGGACGTTGGGAAGAAGACCCGAGAGTAGGAGTCCAGCTCAGAGACGTCAATGTGGATGCGGCCTCTTCTCCAGGAGCCAGACTTGCACTCCTCATAGCAGCAGAAGAAGCTCTGGCAGTCTTTGCCATCCAGACACTCATAGACACAGGTGTCCTCAAACTCCTGCCAGTACATGGAATTGTTTAACGTGATCATCACGGGTGGTGGGGGTCTCATATCCAGGAGAGAATAATTCTGCAGGCACAAGAACAGCAGAGCAATCATGAAATGGAAGCAAGAACAGCCTGAATTGCATTGAACAAGAGAGACTACTTCTGTCTGCTACTAGACAAGATGTACATGAACACGAACATGTGTAGCTGGCCACGCCCACCCCACACTTACCCATTACTGGGCACCACCTGTTCTTGAATCATTGCAGCTCAGTGAACAAGGAAAACACGTTGCTGTTTTAAAACATGTCCCAGATTTTGGGGGACAAAGGAAAATACATTTTCTAAAGTGTATTAGTCATTTTAAATCTCAACTCTGTTACCTGGTAGTAAATATGTACACATCATAGATCTGTCCGTTAGATGTTAAGCTACATGGATATTAGAGCATGGGAAGATAAATATGGCACCTATTCAGGCTAGCAGGTATTAGGCTGTTCAGTAGAAGGTGTTATGTGCTAAAATGGAGAGAAAGCACCGTTTCTGCATGTAATCCAGGCAAAAAGCATGAGCATGTGTAGCTTGAATACTCTCCACTCCCAAGCTCTCCTCCTGTCTTGGAAAAGTCAGTGTGGGAGAAAAAGTGAGTTAAAGACTTTTTTTTTTCAGGACTGGGCAGAACCATCCAGCTTAAAAAGTGGTTTTCAGTGGAACTGTTAGGTTTTCAGACATTTGTCAACCCTTCAAGAGCCCATTGTCAACCCTGAATTCCATTAGGAATTAGAGAGAGGCATTATTTAGTCTGACTATATAGCAGGGGGCAACTGGAAAGACTCATCTGTCTATGATAGTTTTTTCTTTCTTTTGTTTAGAAAGGCTCTTATTAAAAATAGACTAGCCCCTAATATCAGACATGAAAAGCCTTTTTGCTTTTTGACTAAGGTTGTTGACTACAAAAACATCCAGCCTATAGATATTGGGTTTTGTTATCCACCAGAGGTGGACAGTAAGTCCCCACTGCTGAAGACACAAAGTACGACAGATGCCAGGCCCAGAAGTTCCTGAGCTGAAACTAGCTTGAAAGCCTCTTCCACGGCAACAACAATTCAGGGAACCAGAAGGTGTCAGTTGAGCTTCCAAAGGAGGGAAGCATCCAACAGTTCTACTTAGCTATAATGTCTGTCAACCACAAATATGAACAGCATGGCAGGCACAGTGGTGTCATACTTTGGTGAACTTAAGGTCTGTTCAACAAGAGAAAAACCATGTTTGGTACTGGAATGCCTAGCCAATTGTTCAGGGTTAGTGAATTCATGGATCTTGGAAGAGAACCTACAAACACCAGTTTACTAAGGCAGGGTAATCACTAACAATATTCTAAATATTTGTCCTTCTTGTCCACAAGGAAGTGGAGTTCTCATCCATCATCAAGGAGACTTCTCCTTGTAACAGATGGATCAGTACAGAATACTGCAACTGATCAAAATACAGTCACTTAGCCTAAAAGGGGTCTGTAGCTCCAAATCTAAGGCTCAAGGATCATTGTGAAAGGAAGGGCAGGAAGAAGGTAAGAGCCTGACAGTCAGGGAGTTTGCTCTGAATTGTGTCTCCTAGTAATGACACAATCTATACACTCAAGGTCTCCTCAATATGACTGCCATAGGCTGAACACGCCAACACCAACAGACATGCCAAAATGAACAGTAAAATGCCCAGGAGGTCTCAACCCTAAGAACCACTAAGAAATGTTGAGAGTGGGAGAAATAGTTTTCTCAAGGGAAGAGCACACCAATTGGTTATCCAATACCAATGGTCAGCCCTGAAACAAGCATACAAGTAGCATTATACAGACTTAGCAAGTTAAGTTCAAATGTCTGTACATTTACATATATACATATAACAGCTAATGATAAAAGAGGCCATGGATTTGAAAACAAAAAAGGGGCGTATGGGAAAACTTGGAAGGAGGAAGGAGAAAGGTAAGAAAAAATGTAATTATATTATAAACTTAAAAAAAGGACTAGCCTGTCCTGGAAATTATTATGTATCCTAGGCTGGCTTTCCTATCTCAGGCCTGTACCACTGTGCCAAACTCTAGAAGCACATTTCTGAACAGGTTGATAGGTGATTCCTGTGGCCATGGTTGGTGCAGGGCCAAGAATGAGGTCACTCTGACTTGTTAAAGTCTGGGCCATGCCACATAGAATTCACTCAACTTTGCCAGAGTTTCATATAAATAAATATTCCTCACAGGGATACTGTCACATTTACCTAAATTTTAGAATTTAATTAAGGTAGATTCATGTCTGTAAAGCATCATAAATGGGGACAAAGTGAGAGAACAGTTGAGTATTCAAAGCTAATTTGTAAAGCCTTCTGGAGCCTTGAACACGGGAAGCATGTGTTTACATGTATACATGTTGGGAAGAGTCCAGGCATAAGCAGAAGGCTTTTCATCGGTGTTCGTTGGAAGTTTTCAGAGCACCACTGTGTAGCAGCTCCTACAGCTCTGAGGCATAAGCAGAGGTGGAAGACTGGGTAAGTTCAGCTCTGATGAGGATGTTTACGCTCTGGCTTCATGATTCTGAAGCCCAACTGTGTATGGAAACTGCAGTTATCCAATGCATCGAGGAATGTATGCCTTTCTGACAAGCTTCATTTGATAAAATCCATCTTTATTAGATGATAACTCTATTAAAGACTTTCATGTGTGCCTTGGCATTTAAAAGCCAGGCATTCACCCACTCAGTTCTTCAACCCTATGAACTACGTAGTACCCTTGAATGGTATGAATGTGGACCATGAACTGTGAGTAGAGGAGAGAGTGGGCCTTGAGGGAAGACACTGATCCAGGCTGGGCATAGAAGAGTCTTCAAGGATGGAGAAGAATCACTAGAGATGGTGACTTCAGGGGTTGCAGGAAAAGCAGCAGGAAAGATTCTTGGCACAGGAAAAATCTCAATTTCTTGTCATAACTTAGGGAAATGAAGCACCAGGCTGCTGAAACCCAGAAGAAACTGTGTAATAGTCAGGAGAGCCCCAGGATTTGATAGCTTGGGAATTTGAAATGAGTTCCATTTCACAAGACTGAACTAGAATTTAGAATAGGACAAGCCCTCTATGGCTGTATTATGTGCCCTGTAAGCACTTTTCTCCATGTACCTGCTCCATTAATTCAAGTATTTCAAACTATGCCTAAAAGAGAGTTAATGAATGCTTCTTCCTTGGCCCAGCCAGTCTCTGACTCTCTCTTCTTTCATCATGTGTATGGCACAGCCCCATGTCCTCTCCCCGTGGAACACTGCTTTTCAGATGCCTGTGAAAAGCATTAGCTTTGCATTTAAGTTACAGAACTGACACACAGGGCAGTGTGAGCATTTTGCCCCACCACACATATGTTTCAGGCTCTGTCCTTATCCCCCTAGAGACTTATAATTTAGGCTTCAAATTTTCTGGGAATGAAATAAAAAATGAGAGTTGAAAAATAAGAATTGAAATGGTGATAATTTTAACAGTTAAATGCTTTCTCCACCCCTCCCCCTTTGTCTGTGTGAGCCTTAGTTGTGTTTTCTTACCTGCAGTGGCACCTTTTGTTCTGAATTGACTTTAAACTAGGTCATCAACCTTTCCTTTTTGTCCATGGGTTTTTTTTGGGGGGGGGTTTCCTTTTTTCTTTGAATTAGAGGATCCTGCCTTTTCTTTTGGTAGAATAGTTTCTACACCAAAGCCATCAATATTTTCCCCTCAACGCTGAGGTCTCTGGCTGTGTGTGAAGAAATACTCTTGTGGCTTTGGGCTATTAGCTCAGATTGGGGTCTGTCATCCCAAGCCACTCTTCTCTATGGCCTTGTCTAACATTCATTGGAAGCACTTTCTGGTTTGTCATGGCTGGCAAGATGCTTGCCCACTACTCTGCTGCCAAAGCCACATGATACATATTTGTAGAGGAACAATTATATATTTTTTGCTCATAAAACTGGTTGAGATGCACAAAATATAACACATCATTCATTAAGAGCTTAGAAGTCACCTGTCATACATAGGTGATATGAAACATTCAGTGTAATTAGTGTGTAGATAAAAGTCAAGAATAAAAGTCATAGTTAGACATTAAAATGGCACATGATAAAAGTGGTAGCCAGATCAGTGGTTTAGAATGAAATTTTCTAAGTTTTCATTCCAGTTTCCTTTCTTACTAGCATATATAGAGGTTCATTTCTTCATACTCAATTTTAATTGTGAGAATAAAGTGAGTTGATATTCAGACACATAATATCTTAAGAGAAATTGAGGGAGTCATGCTATTTATAGGGGAAGGAGGAACATATTGTGGCTGGTGGCTTGGTGGAGCATAAAATGACAGTGATGTGAAAAGTAGAATAAACATCATACGATAAACTGCAGGCCAATGTCCCTGTAATAGTTTGTATATGCTTGGACCAGGGAGTGGCACTATAGGAGGTGTGACCTTGTTGGAGTAGGTGTGGGCTTAAGACCCTCACCCTAGATGCCTGGAAGTGATTCTTCTCATAGCAGCCTTCAATGAAGTTGAACTCTCAGCTCCTCTAGCACCATGCCTGCCTGGATACTGCCATGCTCCTGCCTTGATGATAATGTTCAGAACCTCTGAACCTGTAAGCCATCCCAGTTAAATGTTGTTCTTATAAGAGTTGCCTTGGTCATGGTGTCTGTTCACAGCAGTAAAACCCTAAACTATGACAGTCCCCAATACACTCACTATATAACTATAAGCATTTCAGTTGGTCTATAAAATGTAACATCCGTAACAATCAATGTAAAGACCTGGCAGATTACTACTTAAAATATTAATAGACGTATGGGCTGGAGAAGTAACTCAGCGAATGTCATTTAGTTTCTTAGTATGCATGAATATGCAGAACGTGGATATCTATAGTTTAGCCAGAAGCATGCATGCTGCATCAAGGTAGAAAGTTTAGGATGTTTCTCCCACTTTGCACTTCTTCTAATTTGGTTGTTTTAGAAAACAAAACAAAACAAAACAAAACAAAACCAAAAACCAAAAACCAAAAACCAAAAACCAAAAACCAAAAAACCAAAAACATTTTAAAGGATCAAATGCAGCATTCATTTGAATTCAATGCCCACATTTATGAAGAACATATCTTTCAATGTAAACCAGTTTAAAGTTCTAAGACATATTGGGACCTGTAAAGCTATACATACAGAGGGTGCTTGAAGGCTTATTCGATCAGGAATCCATCTTGTTGAATCTGGATGTAATAACTGCAGAGAAAAAAGAAAATCAGAATTGAAAAGAGGTCATGGAGCTTTGCAGTCTTGAAGGTTTGCCCACTCTTAGCTCTGTCACCAGTACCACTGACACTGGGGAAGGCTTGCCCACTCTTAGCTCTGTCACCAGTACCACTGACACCGGGGAAGTAGGAGGAATCCCCATCTTGTTGCCTATCTGCAGAATTATCTCACCTTCTAAGATCTTAGGACATTACAACATTTGAGAGCACATTTGCCTCAAACCACCCTCCTGCCGCAGCTGAGCAAACCTTGCCTGTCCTCACCACTCACCGATGTCTTTTTCTTCCTGATGGTTGGCTTTCGACAGCTCGAATAGTAGTTGAGAGTAGCATACTCCATCAGTGCGGCAAAGACAAACAAGAAGCACACAGTCACAAAGAGGTCCATGGCAGTGACATAGGACACCCGAGGCAGGGACTTCCTGGCAATGGTGCTGAGTGTGGTCATGGTTAGCACCGTGGTGATGCCTGTGGAAGAGACAGTTGTCAACTTGTTAAGAGGTCAGCACACCAGACTGAAAGGCCAAAAGTCATGCAAACTTAGAAACGTCATCTCAGGCAGGTGATATATGTCAGTTGCCCCTAGACACTTGGCAGTGGTAGAGCAGCCTGCAGTCAGCTCATTCAGGAGAGGAGCAACCAACACCACAGTGTGTAAGGTGAGTTGAAGGTCAGGAGGTGAGGCATAGTGAGCACATTTCCCAATTGCATTTCAAACTTCTGATGGGTTGTGGGAACATAATGGCATCCTCTGTCAAGGAACACATATAACTGATTGATAGGTTTAAATAGATTTTAGTAATTCATTGCTTGGCATTTCACCTTTGAAATGTTTTTAGCAGAAGTTACAGCCTATTGCCTTTCTGCATGTCCTATGCTGTCCATGCTTGTCTTCTGCTTGATGCTTTCTTCCTGCCCACTGTGTAAACTCCTGCCTTCCTTATCCAGCCCCAGCATCACCCTTTCTGAGATGCCTTCTCTTAAAATAGTCATGGACCAATTTTTACATTTTTCTACTCTAATTTATCCGGGGTAGATGGGATAATCTGGCATTTCACATCACATGGTTATTAATATTTAGAACACATCATCACGTTTTATTTTGTGTTTCATTTGTTCAGTTTTTCCTTGTGTCTTATTTTCCTTCCTGCTGTTTCATGAGTTGACCACTTGTAAAACTCCTTGCGTTTTTTCACATCTTTAAGGCCATGTTCTGACACCTGATGTCTCTATGACGCTTTTGAGCATACAGCACTCTGTATAGCATATCAATAGGCCCCCTAACCAGTGAGTACGCAGAATTTATCCCCTTTCAATAAATTTAGATACATTTTTGCTCTTTACTTTTCTATGGTTATAATATAGTTTTACTGAGCATTTTCTTTACACAACTAAGGATTGTCAGGCTACATTAGATTCCCAACGCCTGCAGAACTCAGGCCAAGAGTCTATTTCCTTCTGGCTTCCAAGGCTTCAGCATGAAGCCACTGTCATTCAGCCTGTGATGCCTAGCAGGCAGGATCATGTCGTTTTTCTCTATCACTTTCAAGGCTTTCTCTATATTTGAGTTTGATTGTAAATTGTCTTAGCTTGAAATTCTTTGGATTTATATCCTGTTCAGAATTTACTTAGCTTCATGCATATGTGCATTTGTCTGCCTTTGAAAAGTTGGAGAAATATTTAGCCATCATTTTTATGCCTTGAAAATGTATATTGTCAGCCTTAATGGCTTCTTCTGGGACATCTATAACAGAAATATTAGATTTTATTCCTTGGCAGTTCACAAGCACTGTGTTCAGTGGGCTCATATTTTTTCAGCCTTATTTTTTCCCCGTGTGGCTCAAATTGCTCTTGATTTACACCAGAGACCACACATCTTTTCCCCTAGCGTGCCTTGTGAGTTGTGTCTTTTAGTACACATTTCCTGTTTTATTGGTTTTCCACTGTCCTGATGCTGTCTTGCTGAGCTGTGTTCCTCTTTTCATTTACGTCAAGTGTGATCATCAAGGTAAACTCTTGCTGACATAGCAGAAGCCTGCTCAGAAAATCTGTGCCACCCCAAACAGGCATGCTTTCTGGTATCATTCATGGCTGTCGACGGTATTTTTGGCTATTTGGGGATTTAGCATCTGTGATTAAAAATGATAATCTACAGTAATTAAAGTTGTCATAATCATAATATATTTTGCTAGAAACCTTTGATACAAAGACTCATTTGTACAGTCAACATTTCTTGTAGCCCTGTATAGTTTTACCAACACTAGATGGAGAAGATATCATTTTTAAATATAATTAGTAAATCTTCATGTTGGTGTATAATGTTCAAAATGAATATTACATACGTATTCAAGTATATTTTATGTCACAAATATTCCTGTTTTCTTCATTAAAAGCATTTGTGTTTGAGAATTTTTTATGTCATCCAATATTAGATTTTCTTCTAGAAATTGCACAGCTTTAGGTTTACTAAGTGTGCTCTGTGTAAAACTATTTTTTTTTCTGTGCGGAGTGTCTATGACAGGTTTGTTAGCTGAGGGTTCTTTATCATCAAGTAAGGACATAACTCATTAGTTTCTTTTTACTGACTAAAAGCCTGGCACATGTGAATTAAGGGAAGAAAGATCTATTTTGCTCCATGGTATAAAGAGTATTATTAATACATCATTACAGACATAGTATGGCAACCAGGGTTCGGTTCAGGAGATAGGAACTTGCTACATGGTCTGCTCATACCTTAGAAGATGAGTAAGCAGGGAGCTCAGAGAAGAAGGTAGGATGAGCTAGGCTTGCCTGTCAAACATTTGCCATATCTAGGTTTCTTTGAGGGAAGTTTTCAAACTTCCCCAAATAGCTCTGCCATCTGGAAACTAGTGTTCAAAGACCCAAGGAGTGATCTTTCACGATGGAGCCACAGCAAAAATCATGGGGTAGATTCCTTACATGGAGACTGAACAATGAAGCAGAGAACAAGGCTGGCACTAGAATTGGGAATAGCTTTCAGGGTTCATGCTTGGTAATTTACTTCTTGCAATCAGACCTCTCCTCCTAAAGGTTCCATGACAGAAGGAACAGAGACCTCCGAAATCACAACATACACTGAACCTTTCAGAATTAAACCATCACACATCAACAGCACTATTATCTGTATATATGATGCACACAATGTATAGATGTGTGTGTGTATGTATATGTATACATACACACACATGTATGCATGTATGTAGATGCATGTTTGAGCTCTACACCTTCGCTGTGTTTTATGTTTTTATTTGTGCACACTACTTGTGATGATTTGAATGATCCCGTAACTCATGCGTTTGAATACGTCACTCGTAGTTGGTGGATCTACTTGGGAAGAGTTAGCAGGTGCGGCCTTGTTGGAATACACGTTACTAGAGGCAGACTTTGAAGTTTGAAAAGCCTTCCCAGTTAGCTGTCTCTGCCTTATGCTTATGGATCAGAATGGGAGCTCTATCTACTTTCTAAATTTCTTTTTTTTTTATTTATTAACTTGAGTATTTTTTATATACATTTCGAGTGTTATTCCCTTTCCCGGTTTCCGGGCAAACATCCCCCTCCCCCCTCCCCTTCCTTATGGGTGTTCCCCTCCCAACCCTCCCCCCATTGCCGCCCTCCCCCCATAGACTAGTTCACTGGGGGTTCAGTCTTAGCAGGACCCAGCGCTTCCCCTTCCACTGGTGCTCTTACTAGGATATTCATTGCTACATATGGGGTCAGAGTCCAGGGTCAGTCCATGTATAGTCTTTAGGTAGTGGCTTAGTCCCTGGAAGCTCTGGTTGCTTGGCATTGTTGTACTTTTGGGGTCTCGAGCCCCTTCAAGCTCTTCCAGTTCTTAGATTTATCCAGAACTCATATGTAACCCACATTAGCTTTGACCTTATGATTCTCATGCTACTGTGAGAATTACAGGTCTATTCTTCTAGGCTTAGCCGAGGAGTCAGTTTTTAGTATTAATTATATCAGAATTTTACTATTTCTACTGATTTCTATTTTTTCTTAAAGAGCTGATTTTGTATCTGTTTTCATTAATCTAATTAATCTGAGTACTTTTTCCTTGTAGGTTCAGATGTTCTGGAATACATTTTTCAGCTTTTGTTTTGTTCAAAGTATTTTTATTAGAGCAAGGTTTCGCAAGTATGTTTTTTACGGGTTTAAAAGGACAGGGTTCTACGTTCAACATTTAAAGGCTGACAATGCCCTGGTCTTCACTCTTGTACAGAAGAAATGAGCCACACTTTAGAAGTCATGCTTTTCCTTTATGATGTAGGGTCATTCTGTTGTAGGACAAGGGGCTCTTAGTCCTCTTTTAGCCTCTTTGTGCACCTGTACATATCTACACTCAGACAGAAACACGTGCATAGATAATTCAAACAAAATGTATTATTTCAAAAATGTAGGTGCTTTTCGGAACTTGCCAAAACAAGACTTCTCTTCGGTGAAAGGAGGCAAGCCTGGCCACAAATTGCTGAGGAAAGAAGGCAGAATATTGGTCAAACCAGTGTCTTATCAGAGCTGACCTGCTTAGGTGAACTCTGGCAATCTGTGCTTTACCAGAAAATGGTGTTGTCTTCTCTGGGATTTTGATATTTTACATTATTTATTTAATATACTCACAAAAATGTTATTTAGCTTTTAGTCATTAACCTACCATTACTAGTATAAATTTTGTAATGTTTACCATTTAAATGATGGTAATCTTTGTGGTTGCCTCAGAAATATTTATATGTAAATGCTAGTTGTTATTTACCATAAACAAAAAATACCTCTTGGTCCTTCAAAATTATATGGAGGAAATGTGGGCAGGTTTTCATGTTTAAAAGTTACAATTATATCTATCTATCTATCTATCTATCTATCTATCTATCTATCTATCTATAATTATATCTATCTATCTATCTATCATCTATCTATAAAATTTCAGTCCTGAATTTGGGCAATAGCAAGTTAAACATTCACTTCAAAAACTATTAGGAATCTATTTAAGATTTTTTTATACATGCCATATATAGATTAATATAATGAGGGAAGTATATATTCTAGAGAATGAATAAACCAAATAGAGTATGACATCAGAATCCTCCTCTAGCAAGATCTTTGAAATTAGTATTTTTCATGTTTTCAAGTCATAAATGAGACCATGACAGAATTTGTAGCAGATTTTCAACAAAATATTTAATGTCCTAAGAAGATGTAATGAAGATTTAATGTATCCTGCCACTTTAAACTAGGATATTTTGTGAATAAGAATGGTAGGTGTTTGTGTTGGATTTAGGTACACTCTTAGCCAGAGAACTCCTTGGTCATGGTGTGAAACTCTTGCTCTTATGATCTAAATTTTCAAAACCTTCATAGAAAAATTAATAAAGTGTGTCTGAGGCATGATATAGGCTTATGGCAACACCAAGGCCAGTGCGAAAGTGAGCTTGGGCATCTGCTTCAGAGACAGGAAGGAGGGACAGTTGGCAGCATGTACATTAAGACTTCAAATTGGCTGTGGCCAAAGTAAATCGACAATTCACTGATGTTACTGTATGACTACTGAAAGCAATATACCGTTAGAGGATGCGGCGATGCTATCATACAGTACCATACAGTGCCATCATCACTGCAGCCAAGAGTTCTTATGACTAAGCAAACTGTGATGATTACAAGAGTTACATAGCAACCCATAATCCCCCAAGACATAAACCTAAAACAAAGTTAACTTGGTTGGGCTGGGAGATTCTGTTTCATCCACTGTGGTCCTTGGCTCTTTAGCTAACGCACCACATCTTTGTTGTTATAACAAACAAGTTATAGAATGGAGCCCATTCTATGAAACAACTCATTCTCTGATAGTGAAGCAGTAATGAGGATTTGAGTAATTTATAGTCTAAGAAGTGAATTTTATAAACGTTAGATATTTGAAACCTCATTTGCATAAAATTGCCTATGCTTCTGATACATACTTCTACAGAACTTACTTCACAAAAGAGAGAGAAAGAAAAATCTAACTTTGATATTAAAAAAAATTAGCCTACTTCATATGCCTCTTAAACCACTTCTATTTGAGTTCTCTTCAACTGAAGGCATTTTGTGAATGTTTCTGTTTTAAAGTTATAATAAAATGGTGGATGAAAATGTTTTTGCAACTTACCTAATGTTGTTCTTGCTGGTGTCGCATCTTTTTTGATCCAAAATGATACCCAGGACAGAACCACAGTCAGTATGCAGGGGATATACGTCTGGATAGTGAAGTATCCCATTCTTCGACTCAGTTCAAAATAGATAGTCATGACAACATAATCACCTATAATAAAATAAATATTCCTCAAATCACGACTATATTCTGGATTAAAATAGTATTGGAAATATATTTATAATTTAATTTTCAAACTCAATGACGAGTAAAAACAACAGGTATAACAACTTCAACTGGAAGAATCACCAAATGCTGCTGCTGCTGAACTGTATCACGCCTGTGCTCAAACTAAAGCATGCTAATGAGTAAGAGCGACAGACATCACATCACTCAATGGAAGGTAATTTGATAAGGAATTTTTGCCAGAGACCATCTGTATGTTGCATAAGTTATATCAAGATTCACAAAGTTTAGCTTTGAAATAGATCTAGGGAGATTCTAAAGCTTTTTTCTTCAATAACGGCAGAAATTACACTTTTTCTTTTCATTTTTCAATAATTCTATTATTCTTATACAGTGGTATATGGTATTGCTGGTTCTGCCCCAGTGTGTCACTGCAAGTAGGTAGATGTAGATCTCTGTAAAGTGTCCATTCCCATCCATGTCTTCAATATCCTCTTTTATTTTTATATAACTTAAGTTCTTTATTTACTTTATATCCAGCTTCCATTCCCTCCTCTCTTCCCAATTCTTCCCTCTCCCCTCCTCTTCCCCCTTCTTCCCCTTCTCCTTAGTGAAGGGGAGGTATCCCATGGATATCAACCAGCCTCAGCATATCGTGTCGCAGTAAGCCTAGGTACATCTACTTCTGTTGAGTCAAGGTGAGGCAGCCCGGTAAGGGGATAGGGATCCAAAGGCAGGTTATGTAGTCAGAGACAGCCCCTGCTCCCCTTTTAGGAGTCCACTGAAGACCAAGCTGCACAACTGTTACATATACACAGAGGGCTTAGGTCTATCCCATGCTCTCTGGTTCAGTCTCTATGAGCCTTAATGGGCCCAGGTTAGTCTGTAGCTTTTCTTGTTGCATCCTTGACTCCTCTGGTTCCTTCTATTATTTCCCTTTTATTATTTCATTTTTACAGGATACCTTGAGCTTAACTTAATGTTTGGCTGTGGGTCTCTGTGTTAGTGTCCATCGGTTGTTAAAAGAAGCCTCTCTAATGATAGTTACACTAGGCTCCTGTTTGCAAATATTACAGAATATCACTAATAGTGTCATTAGACACTAATAGTGTCTCTACTGACACTATGTCAGTAGAGAAGGGTGGCCTTCTTATGGCATGGTTCTCAAGAAGGGCCAGTCATTGGTTGGTTAATTCCTGAAACCCTGCTCTTTTACCCCAGCACATTTTGTAGGCAGGAAAAATTGTGGGTCTAAGGTTTTATGACTGGGTTGGTATCCCAAAAACCTCCACTGGAAGTCTTGCCTGTTTACAGAAAACTTCCAGTTCAGTCTCTATATCACATATTGCTTGGAATCTTAGCTATGGTTATCCTCATAGATTCCTGGGAGTTTCTAAATTCCTAGGTGTCTAGTTCATTGTAGATATTCCTTCTCCAATTCCAGTTGTCTCTCCCAGTATTCTCTCCCATCTTTTCCCCATCTCATCTCTCTTGTTCCCTTCCCTGTGCTCTAGTGGTCCACCTCCATTTACCCCCAATGTCTAGTCTATTTCCCTTTCTCAGTGAGATCCAAGAGTCCCCTTTAGACCATTCTTGTTACTTAGCTTCTTTGGGTCTGTGCTTTATAGTATGGTTATCTTGTATTTTATGACTAACGTCCACTTATGAGTATTCCATGTTTATCTTTCTAGGTCCGGGTTACCCTGCTCAGGAGGATCTTTTCTAGTTCCATTCATTTGCCTGAAAAATTTCATGATGTCATTTTTTTAATATCTCAGTAATACTCCACTGTGTAAATTTAGCACATTTTCTTTTATCATTCTTCAGTTGAAGAACATCTGTGTCAATTGCAGTTTCTGACTATTATGAATAAAGTTGCTATGAGCATAGTTGATCAAGTGTCCTTGTGGTAGGATGGGGCATCCTATATATGCAGAAGTGGTATAGTTGAATCTTAAATAGATTTTTTCTAATTTTCTGAGAAACCACCAAATTGATTTCCAAAGTGACTATACAAGTTCGTACTCCCACCAGCAATGGAGAAGTGTTCCTCTTGCTCCACATCCTCACCAGCAAAAGCTGTAACTTGAGTTCTTTGTTTTATCCATCCATTATGAGGGATATAAGATTGAACCTCAGGGTTATTTTGATTTGCGTTTCCTTGGTGATTAAGGGTGTTGAACATTTCAAATACTTCTTGGCCATTGGGGATTCTTCTGTTGAGAATTCTCTGTTTAGGTCTATAATCTATTTTTAATATCTATACAGTTGAAATTATATAATCAACAAATGTTGCTGGTCTAACTGGGTGTCTGTATTTAGAAGAATTCAAGTAGATCCATATCTATTACCTTGCACAAAACTCAAGTCCAAGTGTATCAAAGACCTCAACATAAAACTAGATCACTAAAGCTGATAGAAGAGAAAGTGGGAAATATCCTTGAACACATTGGGACAAGAGACAACTTCCTCAATAGAACACCAATGGCATAGGCACTAAAATCAACAATTAAAAAATGTGATCTTGTGAAAATGAAAATGAAAGCTTTTTTTTTAAAGGCAAAAGACCCTGTCAAAAGCACAAAATGACAGTCTACAAAGTGGAAAATGATTTTCACCAACTCCACATCTGACAGAGGGTTATTATCCAAAATATATAAAGGACTCAAGAAGTTAGACATCAACAAATCAAATAACTCAGCATCCTTTCTTTATGGCCACCTAAAAAAACATAAAAGCACGACATGTCTTAAACAAAAGAATGCAATAAATTCACTAAAATCTGTCTTTCTTTAGGCTCAGAGCCATGTTTATCCTTAAAGTAATAGTTATTAGAATAAGTAAGATATGGGAAAATGTAAGTTTACAAAATTATATAAAAAAGTTAATCAACTAATGTGACTATATTCAGATTAATCTCTAGAAAAAGTTCGGAATAATGACTTGTATTTCTAAGTAGTTATTACTGAATCATCTTTTAAAATAAATTTTGATGTTTAAATATTAGATTTTTCCCCTCTAGACACAACCATTTACTTGAATGTTTAATTGCAGGCATTTATGTTTAGAACTGTGTTTCTATGAGACACAATAGCCCTGTGTTGATTCCTAACTGGGAGAAGGGTTAAGATCAAAAACTCAGGTGACAGCAAATGCTGACGAGGATGTGGAGAAAGAGGAACACTCCTCCATTGTTGGTGGGATTGCAGACTGGTACAACCATTCTGGAATTCAGTCTGGAGGTTCCTCAGAAAATTGGACATTGAACTGCCTGAGGATCCAGCTATACCTCTCTGGGGCATATACCCAAAAGATGCCCCAACATATAAAAAAGACACGTGCTCCACTATGCTCATCGCAGCCTTATTTATAATAGCCAGAGGCTGGAAAGAACCCAGATGCCCTTCAACAGAGGAATGGATACAGAAAATGTGGTACATCTACACAATGGAATATTACTCAGCTATCAAAAACAATGACTATGAAATTCGTAGGCAAATGGTTGGAACTGGAAAATATCATCCTGAGTGAGGTAACCCAATCACAGAAAAACACACATGGTATGCACTCATTGATAAGTGGCTATTAGCCCAAATGCTTGAATTACCCTAGATGCCTAGAACAAATGAAACTCAAGACAGATGATCAAAATGTGAATGCTTCACTCCTTCTTTAAAAGGGGAACAAGAATACCCTTGGCAGGGAATAGAGAGGCAAAGATTAAAACAGACACAGAAGGAACACCCATTCAGAGCCTGCCCCACATGTGGCCCATACATATACAGCCATCCAATTAGACAAGATGGATGAAGCAAAGAAGGGCAGGCCGACAGGAGCAGGATGTAGATCGCTCCTGAGAGACACAGCCAGAATACAGCAAATACAGAGGCGAATGCCAGCAGCAAACCACTGAACTGAGAATAGGACCCCCGTTGAAGGAATCAGAGAAAGAACTGGAAGAGCTTGAAGGGGCTCGAGACCCCTTATGAACAACAATGCCAAACAACCAGAGCTTCCAGGGACTAAGCCACTACCTAAAGACTATACATGGACTGACCCTGGACTCTGACCTCATAGGTAGCAATGAATATCCTAGTAAGATCACCAGTGTAAGGGGAAGCCCTGGGTCCTGCTAAGACTGAACCCCCAGTGAACTAGATTGTTGGGGGGAGGGTGGCAATGGGGGGAGGATGGGGAGGGGAACACCCATAAAGAAGGGGAGGGGGAGGGGGATTACGGGGGTGTTTGCCTGGAAACGGGGAAAGGGAATAACACTCGAAATGTAAATAAGAAATACTCAAGTTAATAAAAAAAGAGCATGAAATGATTTTATATAAAAATAGAATCGAATTCTGGTTTCCACTCTAAAGTCTAAAGGACCAGGGACTTGTACACTTGTTTTAAAACTAAGAAATAGGTATGAGATACACACATTGAACATCATCAGATTTGCGGTTTCAAAAGAGAAATGAATTACAGGGGAGGTCACCATCCCAGAATCCAAATGATTGAGAGCATCCAGAAAGATGCAGAAGATGAGAGGCTGCTCACAGGAACAGAAGGTATTGGAGGCTGGAGATCAGCAGAGACACTCATATCAGGGGCAATTTTGTGGTGGTTTAATGAAAAATAGCAGGAGTGAGTAGCTCCCAAGGTTTTCAGAGAAAGGATATGAGGAAGCCCCCAGCATGCTCCAGTTTGTCAGAAGTGTAACCATCATAATGCTTCTAGGTACTTTTTTAAACTATCAAGTTTACTAAAACCAGAGAAACCCAGACAAACATTTTTAGCTATTAAAGCCTAGGAAGATTTGATGACTGAATGGAGTATGATATCTGCCATTGGTAAAAAGGAGACTGTGGGAAGAAGTGAGGGGAACCTGGTCCTTATGGTGTTTACGTAATAATGCTGAATCAGTGTTCACTCATTTAGTTTTCAGATGTCCTACAGTAACTTAGGGAAGTGGGGAAACTGGGTCTGAGGTGCTGCTGACAGATTCTGTGCTATCTGCACAATTGTTCTGTAAAGCTGAAAGGCGTTCTACACTAAAATACTTATTTACTTTTGAAAAACATAGCCAGGACTTGCAATCTCTTTATTATTAAAGGTTTTTCAACACTCCAAGATTTTACAAAAATTTTCAATGTGGCTGAGGACAATCCTTTCATGACCACTCTGTATGAATACAGTAGCCACTGGAATAATGATGGTGAAGTGGATCAGTAGATGTAATCTATTCTTGACCAATTGGAGCAACCCATTCACTTTTTATAGTGATTGTGTGTTAACAAATTTTATTGAGCCCATCAGAGATAAGTTTTCAGTACAAACAACTAATGTAAATTATAAAGACAAAAATGATATAAAAAGCAGCCTCTAAGCACAGCTTATCTGGGACAATATAACCCCACATGATATTATCCATTAAGTATATGCAGTATAAATTTACATCTAACTCACCAAAAGTTAGTTGTGAAGTGTCATGAAACTTTGAAGTTCCTTTGTGACCAAAGTTACCTTTTACCTTCCTTCTGTTGTTTTTCTTCTCAAGAGAATGACCAGGTTGTCCAAAAAAGACTGTGTAAATTCTGAAAAGATCCACCCCCATTAGGTTCTGTATGAGAGCATATATATATGCATATGCCATCCAAAGAGTACACATGGACAGACCCATGGCTCCAGCTGCATATGTAGCAGGGGATGACTTTGTTGGGCACCAAAGGGAGGAAAAACCCTTGGTCCTGCCAAGGCTGGACCCCCCAATGTAGGGGAATGTGAGGACAAGGAGGCAGGAAGGGGTGGGGATTTGATAGGGGGAAGGGGATAATATTTGAAATGTAAATCAAAAATAACACCCCCCCAAAAAACAAAACAGAAACATTTTGAAAGATCAGTAGTGTGCTCAAGGTAGAGATAATGTAAACAAGGGTGTTGAAGGACAGAAAGGATGATCCAAAGTCAAGTGGGTAGCAGGACACAAAGCTAGCCAGCCTTTTAAAAGAAGTTTTTATTTTATTGATGCATATGTGTATATAGGTAACGGCAGGTGTAAGCTATGTGACTGGAAACTGAACTCAGATCCCCTGTAAAGGCAACATGAAGTCTTAACTGCTGAGCCAGCTATTCAGCCTCTGGTCCAACTTTTGACTGAATGTCCTAAAGCTCTTACAATGAATGCTGTCAAAGGAAAGCCACAATTATTTCCAAGCATATAATATGCTTTTCCTCAGTCTCTGTTTTGGTATAAGGCATACCTATTTTACAAATGAAATTATAGGACATATAACAAACCAAGAATAGCAATTTGAAGAATCGAATCAATCAACTTAAACAGAACCAGGTATGTATGGAAAAATGTAATTAAACTAATAACTTCATATATTAAACATTCCAATGGAGAAGGTAGATGACATGAGAGGTAAAAGCAGGTCAGCAAAAATTTTAAGAAGGAATGGAAAAGCAATGATAATACAATAGTATGAGAGATGAAGCAATTCATTGGTTCATAAAAATCATAATAAAAAGGCAGGTAAATGCAAATTATATAATATGAATCTTATATGAAACACAAAATGCAATTTGAGTTTACAAGTCTGAACAGAGTGAAAAAGCACCATGAACCACAGGTAAGACCAAATTTTCTGCTGCAAGAAAGCTGCCTGGTGAACTCAAGACACAGGCCCACAGGAACAGCTGAAGACCTGTAGAGAGGAAAAACTACACGCCAGAAAGCAGAACACTCTGTCCCCATAACTGACTGAAAGAGAGGAAAACAGGTCTACAGCACTCCTGACACACAGGCTTATAGGACAGTCTAGCCACTGTCAGAAATAGCAGAACAAAGTAACACTAGAGATAATCTGATGGCGAGAGGCAAGCGCAGGAACCCAAGCAACAGAAACCAAGACTACATGCCATCATCGGAGCCCAATTCTCCCACCAAAACAAACATGGAATATCCAAACACACCAGAAAAGCAAGATCTAGTTACAAAATCATATTTGATCATGATGCTGGAGGACTTCAAGAAAGACATGAACACACTTAGGGAAGCACAGGAAAACATTAATAAACAAGTAAAAGCCTACAGAGAGGAATCGCAAAAATCCCTGAAAGAATTCCAGGAAAACACAATCAAACAGTTGAAGGAATTAAAAATGGAAATAGAAGCAATCAAGAAAGAACACATGGAAACAACCCTGGATATAGAAAACCAAAAGAAGAGACAAGGAGCTGTAGATACAAGCCTCACCAACAGAATACAAGAGATGGAAGAGAGAATCTCAGGAGCAGAAGATTCCATAGAAATCATTGACTCAACTGTCAAAGATAATGTAAAGCGGAAAAAGCTACTGGTCCAAAACATACAGGAAATCCAGGACTCAATGAGAAGATCAAACCTAAGGATAATAGGTATAGAAGAGAGTGAAGACTCCCAGCTCAAAGGACCAGTAAATATCTTCAACAAAATCATAGAAGAAAACTTCCCTAACCTAAAAAAAGAGATACCCATAGACATACAAGAAGCCTACAGAACTCCAAATAGATTGGACCAGAAAAGAAACACCTCCCGTCACATAATTGTCAAAACACCAAACGCACAAAATAAAGAAAGAATATTAAAAGCAGTAAGGGAAAAAGGTCAAGTAACATATAAAGGCAGACCTATCAGAATCACACCAGACTTCTCGCCAGAAACTATGAAGGCCAGAAGATCCTGGACTGATGTCATACAGACCCTAAGAGAACACAAATGCCAGCCCAGGTTACTGTATCCAGCAAAACTCTCAATTAACATTGATGGAGAAACCAAGATATTCCATGACAAAACCAAATTTACACAATATCTTTCTACAAATCCAGCACTACAAAGGATAATAAATGGTAAAGCCCAACATAAGGAGGCAAGCTATACCCTAGAAGAAGCAAGAAACTAATCGTCTTGGCAACAAAACAAAGAGAATGAAAGCACACAAACATAACCTCACATCCAAATATGAATATAAAGGGAAGCAATAATCACTATTCCTTAATATCTCTCAATATCAATGGCCTCAACTCCCCAATAAAAAGACATAGATTAACAAACTGGATACGCAATGAGGACCCTGCATTCTGCTGCCTACAGGAAACACACCTCAGAGACAAAGACAGACACTACCTCAGAGTGAAAGGCTGGAAAACAACTTTCCAAGCAAATGGTCAGAAGAAGCAAGCTGGAGTAGCCATTCTAATATCAAATAAAATCAATTTCCAACTAAAAGTCATCAAAAAAGATAAGGAAGGACACTTCATATTCATCAAAGGAAAAATCCACCAAGATGAACTCTCAATCCTAAATATCTATGCCCCAAATACAAGGGCACCTACATACGTAAAAGACACCTTACTAAAGCTCAAAACACACATTGCACCTCACACAATAATAGTGGGAGACTTCAACACCCCACTCTCATCAATGGACAGATCATGGAAACAGAAATTAAACAGAGATGTAGACAGACTAAGAGAAGTCATGAGCCAAATGGACATAACGGATATTTATAGAACATTCTATCCTAAAGCAAAAAGATATACCTTCTTCTCAGCTCCTCATGGTACTTTCTCCAAAATTGACCATATAATTGGTCAAAAAACGGGCCTCAACAGGTACAGAAAGATAGAGATAATCCCATGCATGCTATCGGACCACCACGGCCTAAAACTGGTCTTCAATAACAATAAGGGAAGAATGTCCACATATACTTGGAAATTGAACAATGCTCTACTCAATGATAACCTGGTCAAGGAAGAAATAAAGAAAGAAATTAAAAACTTTTTAGAATTTAATGAAAATGAAGATACAACATACCCAAACTTATGGGACACAATGAAAGCTGTGCTAAGAGGAAAACTCATAGCGCTGAGTGCCTGCAGAAAGAAACAGGAAAGAGCATATGTCAGCAGCTTGACAGCACACCTAAAAGCTCTAGAACAAAAAGAAGCAAATACACCCAGGAGGAGTAGAAGGCAGGAAATAATCAAACTCAGAGCTGAAATCAACCAAGTAGAAACAAAAAGGACCATAGAAAGAATCAACAGAACCAAAAGTTGGTTCTTTGAGAAAATCAACAAGATAGATAAACCCTTAGCCAGATTAACGAGAGGACACAGAGAGTGCGTCCAAATTAACAAAATTAGAAATGAAAAGGGAGACATAACTACAGATTCAGAGGAAATTCAAAAAATCATCAGATCTTACTATAAAAACCTATATTCAACAAAATTTGAAAATCTTCAGGAAATGGACAATTTCCTAGACAGATACCAGGTATCGAAGTTAAATCAGGAACAGATAAACCAGTTAAACAACCCCATAACTCCTAAGGAAATAGAAGCAGTCATTAAAGGTCTTCCAACCAAAAAGAGCCCAGGTCCAGACGGGTTTAGTGCAGAATTCTATCAAACCTTCATAGAAGACCTCATACCAATATTATCCAAACTATTCCACAAAATTGAAACAGATGGAGCACTACCGAATTCCTTCTACGAAGCCACAATTACTCTTATACCTAAACCACACAAAGACACAACAAAGAAAGAGAACTTCAGACCAATTTCCCTTATGAATATCGACGCAAAAATACTCAATAAAATTCTGGCAAACCGAATTCAAGAGCACATCAAAACAATCATCCACCATGATCAAGTAGGCTTCATCCCAGGCATGCAGGGATGGTTTAATATACGGAAAACCATCAACGTGATCCATCATATAAACAAACTGAAAGAACAAAACCACATGATCATTTCATTAGATGCTGAGAAAGCATTTGACAAAATTCAACACCCCTTCATGATAAAAGTCCTGGAAAGAATAGGAATTCAAGGCCCATACCTAAACATAGTAAAAGCCATATACAGCAAACCAGTTGCTAACATTAAACTAAATGGAGAGAAACTCGAAGCAATCCCACTAAAATCAGGGACTAGACAAGGCTGCCCACTCTCTCCCTACTTATTCAATATAGTTCTTGAAGTTCTAGCCAGAGCAATCAGACAACAAAAGGAGATCAAGGGGATACAGATCGGAAAAGAAGAAGTCAAAATATCACTATTTGCAGATGACATGATATTATATTTAAGTGATCCCAAAAGTTCCACCAGAGAACTACTAAAGCTGATAAACAACTTCAGCAAAGTGGCTGGGTATAAAATTAACTCAAATAAATCAGTTGCCTTCCTCTATACAAAAGAGAAACAAGCCGAGAAAGAAATTAGGGAAACGACACCCTTCATAATAGACCCAAATAATATAAAGTACCTCGGTGTGACTTTAACCAAGCAAGTAAAAGATCTGTACAATAAGAACTTCAAGACACTGAGGAAAGAAATTGAAGAAGACCTCAGAAGATGGAAAGATCTCCCATGCTCATGGATTGGCAGGATTAATATAGTAAAAATGGCCATTTTACCAAAAGCAATCTACAGATTCAATGCAATCCCCATCAAAATACCAATCCAATTCTTCAAAGAGTTAGACAGAACAATTTGCAAATTCATCTGGAATAACAAAAAACCCAGGATAGCTAAAGCTATCCTCAACAATAGAAGGACTTCAGGGGGAATCACTATCCCTGAACTCAAGCAGTATTACAGAGCAATAGTGATAAAAACTGCATGGTATTGGTACAGAGACAGACAGATAGACCAATGGAATAGAATTGAAGACCCAGAAATGAACCCACACACCTATGGTCACTTGATTTTTGACAAAGGAGCCAAAACCATCCAATGGAAAAAAGATAGCATTTTCAGCAAATGGTGCTGGTTCAACTGGAGGGCAACATGTAGAAGAATGCAGATCGATCCATGCTTATCACCCTGTACAAAGCTTAAGTCCAAGTGGATCAAGGACCTCCACATCAAACCAGACACACTCAAACTAATAGAAGAAAAACTAGGGAAGCATCTGGAACACATGGGCACTGGAAAAAATTTCCTGAACAAAACACCAATGGCTTATGCTCTAAGATCAAGAATCGACAAATGGGATCTCATAAAACTGCAAAGCTTCTGTAAGGCAAAGGACACGGTGGTTAGGACAAAACGGCAACCAACAGATTGGGAAAAGATCTTTACCAATCCTACAACAGATAGAGGCCTTATATCCAAAATATACAAAGAACTCAAGAAGTTAGACCGCAGGGAAACAAATAACCCTATTAAAAAATGGGGTTCAGAGCTAAACAAAGAATTCACAGCTGAGGAATGCCGAATGGCTGAGAAACACCTAAAGAAATGTTCAACATCTTTAGTCATAAGGAAATGCAAATCAAAACAACCCTGAGATTTCACCTCACACCAGTGAGAATGGCTAAGATCAAAAACTCAGGTGACAGCAGATGCTGGCGAGGATGTGGAGAAAGAGGAACACTCCTCCATTGTTGGTGGGATTGCAGACTGGTAAAACCATTCTGGAAATCAGTCTGGAGGTTCCTCAGAAAATTGGACATTGAACTGCCTGAGGATCCAGCTATACCTCTCTTGGGCATATACCCAAAAGATGCCTCAACATATAAAAGAGACACGTGCTCCACTATGTTCATCGCAGCCTTATTTATAATAGCCAGAAAATGGAAAGAACCGAGATGCCCTTCAACAGAGGAATGGATACAGAAAATGTGGTACATCTACACAATGGAATATTACTCAGCTATCAAAAACAACGAGTCTATGAAATTCGTAGGCAAATGGTTGGAACTGGAAAATATCATCCTGAGTGAGCTAACCCAATCACAGAAAGACATACATGGTATGCACTCATTGATAAGTGGCTATTAGCCCAAATGCTTGAATTACCCTAGATGCTTAGAACAAACGAAACTCAAGACGGATGATCAAAATGTGAATGCTTCACTCCTTCTTTAAATGAGGAAAAAGAATACCCTTGGCTGGGAAGGGAGAGGCAAAGATTAAAATAGAGACTGAAGGAACACCCATTCAGAGCCTGCCCCACAGGTGGCCCATACATATACAGCCACCCAATTGGACAAGATGGATGAAGCAAAGAAGTGCAGGCCGACAGGAGCCGGATGTAGATCGCTCCTGAGAGACACAGCCAGAATACAGCAAATACAGAGGCGAATGCCAGCAGCAAACCACTGAGCTGAGAATAGGTCCCCCGTTGAAGGAATCAGAGAAAGAACTGGAAGAGCTTGAAGGGGCTCGAGACCCCAAAAGTACAACAATGTCAAGCAACCAGAGCTTCCAGGGACTAAGCCACTACCTAAAGACTATATATGGACTGACCCTGGACTCTGACCCCATAGGTAGCAATGAATATCCTAGTAAGAGCACCAGTGGAAGGGGAAGCCCTGGGTCCTGCTAAGACTGAACCCCCAGTGAACTAGACTATGGGGGGAGGGCGGCAATGGGGGGAGGGTTGGGAGGGGAACACCCATAAGGAAGGGGAGGGGGGAGGGGGATTTTGCCCAGAAACCGGGAAAGGGAATAACACTTGAAATGTATATAAGAAATACTCAAGTTAATAAAAAAAAAAAAAAAGAAAAAGCACCATGAGGAAAGAACAAAGAGCTCAATATACTTAGAATTTCATAAGACATAGTAAGAGAGAATGAGATCATTTGACTAATCCAAAAATCTTCAATACCAAGATAAATTCAATAAATACAAAGCAACAATAACAATGAAACACACAGACAGATTAGGACTTGTGGAATTCATATAACAGGGCAATGCTGTGAATGTGTCTGTAGAAAGAGAAACATATTTCCTGCAAAAGAACAAGACTTGTAGTAGACCTAGCTTCTGAAATTGTGCAAGTTTATTGGTTATGTTTCTATTACTGTGATAAAACACCATAACCAAGGTGCCTTATAGGAGAAAGAGTTTATTTGGCTGATGTTTCCAGACACATAGAGCTCAGGACAATAGATTAAGGGCATAGAAGTAGGAGGGAAACCTTCGATCTTAAATCACAACCTTAAAGCAGAGAGAATAAATAAGCTATGACTTTGAGAGTCTTTAAACTCTCAAAGTCTTCCCTTGACGCTAACCACTCTCTGAAAAGGGCCATACCTCCAAAACCTTCCCAAACAACATCATCATCTGGGGGCAAAGTAATCAAATGCCCAAGACTCTGAAGGTCATGTAAACTTAAAGCCACCAAGATAGTGAAAGGAACTCTTTGGCATTTTCAAAGCAAACGAAACTAGAATAAAGAGTCCAAACATGAACTTCAGCAGGAATACCATTTTAAAGGTGAAAATAATGATAAAGAAACCTTTCTCAGATGCATAGAACCTAAAGAAATTCTTCAACATTTGACTTGTAAATGAAAAATTGGCAAAAAGAGCAATTCAACGATAAAGGATCAGAATTATCCAGACACTTATATCCATGGAGGAAAAGTGGTAGAAACCCAATAAATAGCATTATCCTTTTAATTTACTGATTTAAAAGATAACTACTTCGAGGTAAAATCATGGTTCTATATTTTAGCTGACAACACAAGAAAGAGTAAAAGAGACACTAGTAACTGTCTAAGAGCTTCAGGGAAGATGTTGAGGGTATGCTGTTTAGAAGCCTTTATAGAAGTTCCACATTAGCAAAATGCAAGCTGGAAACAAACTCAGAAGGTCAATATGTAGCATATATCCTAGAAAAATTGCTAAGCTATTTTAGAATCATTATAAAGAGCTAGTCAATGGAAAAGATACAAATGGAAGCACAAAGATGCTTCATTGAATTTTAAAGCAGCCAAACATAGAAAGAAACAAGAGCTAATGGAGTAAATAAAAACTAGGACAGCACACTTTATTCCAATCCATCAATATTCAGATTATATACAAATGGTCTAAGTACAGAGAATAGCAATTCAAGACTGAGCTCTATGTGAAAGCCACATCAGATAAAAAACACAATACAATTAAAAGTTTAGAAAATAGGGAACAGATACAATGCCAATTAAGAGCAAGTGTCACTCTTCTGAAGACATCAGGCTTCAGAACATGCACTATGATAGGAATAAACAAAAGTGCTACTTGATAATAAAGGCAAAGATTTCTTCCCCCAGGAAAACACATACTCCACAATTCTGATCCATGCAGATCTAAAACATATGAGTAAAAGTAATATAGAAATATGTAAGTTTATTTCTCTCTATATTTATATAATACATAATGTTGGTGGGATTGCAAACTAGTACAACCATTCTGGAAATCAGTCTGGAGGCTCCTCAGAAAATTGGACATTCCACTATCTGAGGAACCAGCTATACCTCTCCTGGGCATATACCCAAAAGATGCCCCAACATACATCAAAGAACATGCTCCACTATGTTCATATCAACCTTATTTATAATAACCAGAAGCTGGAAAGAACCCAGATGCCCTTCAACAGAGGAATGGATACAGAAAATGTGGTACATCTACACAATGGATTACTACTCAGCTATCAAAAACAATGACTTCACGAAATTCATAGGCAAATGGAATGAACTAGAAAATATTATTCTGAGTGAAGTAACTCAATCACAGAAAAACACACTTGGTATGCACTCATTGATTAGTGGATATTAGCCAAAAAGCTTGAATTACCCAAGATGCAATCCACAGACCACAGGAAGCTCAAGAAGAAGGATGACCAAAATGTGGATGCTCCCACTCCTTCTTTTTTTTCTTTTATTTATTTATTTTTTTATTATTAACTTGAGTATTTCTTATATACATTTCGAGTGTTATTCCCTTTCCCAGTTTCCGGGCAAACATCCCCCTCCCCCCTCCCCTTTCTTATCGGTGTTCCCCTCCCCACCCTCCCCCCATTGTCCCCCTCCCCCCAACAGTCTAGTTCACTGGGGGTTCAGTCTTAGCAGGACCCAGGGCTTCCCCTTCCACTGGTGCTCTTACTAGGATATTCATTGCTACCAATGAGGTCAGAGTCCAGGGTCAGTCCATGTATAGTCTTTAGGTAGTGGCTTAGTCCCTGGAACTCTGGTTGCTTGGCATTGTTGTACATATGGGGTCTCGAGCCCCTTCAAGCTCTTCCAGTTCTTTCTCTGATTCCTTCAACGGGGGTCCTATTCTCAGTTCAGTGGTTTGCTGCTGGCATTCGCCTCTGTATTTGCTGTATTCTGGCTGTGTCTCTCAGGAGCGATCTACATCCGGCTCCTGTCGGTCTGCACTTCTTTGCTTCATCCATCTGGTCTAATTGGATGGCTGTATATGCATGGGCCACATGTGGGGCAGACTCTGATTGGGTGTTCCTTCAGTCTCTGTTTTAATCTTTGCCTCTCTCTTCCCTGCCAAGGGTATTCTTGTTCCCCTTTTAAAGAAGGAGTGAACCATTCACATTTTCATCATCTGTCTTGAGTTTCATGTGTTCTAGGCATTTAGGGTAATTCAAGCATTTGGGCTAATAGCCACTTATCAGTGAGTGCATACCATGTATGTCTTTCTGTGTTTAGGTTAGCTCACTCAGGATGATATTTTCCAGTTCCAGCCATTTGCCTACGAACTTCATAAAGTCGTTGTTTTTGATAACTGAGTAATATTCCATTGTGTAGATGTACCACATTTTCTGTATCCATTCCTCTGTTGAAGGGCATCTGGGTTCTTTCCAGCTTCTGGCTATTATAAATAAGGCTGCGATGAACATAGTGGAGCACGTGTCTTTTTTATATGTTGGGGCATCTTTTGGGTATATGCCCAAGAGAGGTATAGCTGGATCCTCAGGCAGTTCAATGTCCAATTTTCTGAGGATCCTCCAGACTGAATTCCAGAATGGTTGTACCAGTTTGCAATCCCACCAACAATGGAGGAGTGTTCCTCTTTCTCCACATCCTCGCCAGCATCTGTTGTCCCCTGAGTTTTTGATCTTAGCCATTCTCACTGGTGTGAGGTGAAATCTCAGGGTTGTTTTGATTTGCATTTCCCTTATGACTAAAGATGTTGAACATTTCTTTAGGTGTTTCTCAGATATTCGGCATTCCTCAGCTGTGAATTCTTTGTTTAGCTGTGAGCCCCATTTTTTAATAGGGTTATTTGTTTCCCTGTGGTCTAACTTCTTGAGTTCTTTGTATATTTTGGATATAAGGCCTCTATCTGTTGTAGGATTGGTAAAGATCTTTTCCCAATCTGTTGGTTGCCGTTTTGTCCTAACCACAGTGTCCTTTGCCTTACAGAAGCTTTGCAGTTTTATGAGATCCCATTTGTCAATTCTTGATCTTAGAGCGTAAGCCATTGGTGTTTTGTTCAGGAAATTTTTTCCAGTGCCCATGTGTTCCAGATGCTTCCCTAGTTTTTCTTCTATTAGTTTGAGTGTGTCTGCTTTGATGTGGAGGTCCTTGATCCACTTGGACTTAAGCTTTGTACAGGGTGATAAGCATGGATTGATCTGCATTCTTCTACATGTTGACCTCCAGTTGAACCAGCACCATTTGCTGAAAATGCTATCTTTTTTCCATTGGATGGTTTTGGCTCCTTTGTCAAAAATCAAGTGACCATATGTGTGTGGGTTCAATTCTGGGTCTTCAATTCTATTCCATTGGTCTATCTGTCTGTCTCTGTACCAATACCATGCAGTTTTTATCACTATTGCTCTGTAATACTGCTTGAGTTCAGGGATAGTGATTCCCCCTGAAGTCCTTTCATTGTTGAGGATAGCTTTAGCTATCCTGGGTTTTTTGTTATTCCAGATGAATTTGCAAATTGTTCTGTCTAACTCTTTGAAGAATTGGATTGGTATTTTGATGGGGATTGCATTGAATCTGTAGATTGCTTTTGGTAAAATGGCCATTTTTACTATATTAATCCTGCCAATCCATGAGCATGGGAGATCTTTCCATCTTCTGAGGTCTTCTTCAATTTCCTTCTTCAGTGTCTTGAAGTTCTTATTGTACAGATCTTTTACTTGCTTTGTTAAAGTCACCGAGGTACTTTATATTATTTGGATCTATTATGAAGGGTGTCGTTTCCCTAATTTCTTTCTCGGCTTGTTTCTCTTTTGTATAGAGGAAGGCAACTGATTTATTTGAGTTAATTTTATACCCAGCCACTTTGCTGAAGTTGTTTATCAGCTTTAGTAGTTCTCTGGTGGAACTTTTGGGATCACTTAAATATACTATCATATCATCTGCAAATAGTGATATTTTGACTTCTTCTTTTCCGATCTGTATCCCCTTGACCTCCTTTTGTTGTCTGATTGCTCTGGCTAGAAATTCAAGAACTACATTGAATAAGTAGGGAGAGAGTGGGCAGCCTTGTCTAGTCCCTGATTTTAGTGGGATTGCTTCAAGTTTCTCTCCATTTAGTTTAATGTTAGCAACTGGTTTGCTGTATATGGCTTTTACCATGTTCAGGTATGGGCCTTGAATTCCTATTCTTTCCAGGACTTTTATCATGAAGGGGTGTTGAATTTTGTCAAATGCTTTCTCAGCATCTAATGAAATGATCATGTGGTTTTGTTCTTTCAGTTTGTTTATATGATGGATCACGTTGATGGTTTTCCGTATATTAAACCATCCCTGCATGCCTGGGATGAAGCCTACTTGATCATGGTGGATGATTGTTTTGATGTGCTCTTGGATTCGGTTTGCCAGAATTTTGTTGAGTATTTTTGCGTCGATATTCATAAGGGAAATTGGTCTGAAGTTCTCTTTCTTTGTTGTGTCTTTGTGTGGTTTAGGTATAAGAGTAATTGTGGCTTCATAGAAGGTATTCGGTAGTGATCCATCTGTTTCAATTTTGTGGAATAGTTTGGATAATATTGGTATGAGGTCTTCTATGAAGGTTTGGTAGAATTCTGCACTAAACCCGTCTGGACCTGGGCTCTTTTTGGTTGGGAGACCTTTAATGACTGCTTCTATTTCCTTAGGAGTAATGGGGTTGTTTAACTGGTTTATCTGTTCCTGATTTAACTTCGGTACCTGGTATCTGTCTAGGAAATTGTCCATTTCCTGAAGATTTTCAAGTTTTGTTGAATATAGGCTTTTGTAGTAAGATCTGATGTTTTTTTTGAATTTCCTCTGAATCTGTTGTTATGTCTCCCTTTTCATTTCTGATTTTGTTAATTTGGACGCACTCTCTGTGTCCTCTCGTTAGTCTGGCTAAGGGTTTGTCTATCTTGTTGATTTTCTCAATGAACCAACTTTTGGTTCTGTTGATTCTTTCTATGGTCCTTTTTGTTTCTACTTGGTTGATTTCAGCTCTGAGTTTGATTATTTCCTGCCTTCTACTCCTCCTGGGTGTATTTGCTTCTTTTTGTTCTAGATCTTTTAGGTGTGCTGTCAAGCTGCTGACATATGCTCTTTCCTGTTTCTTTCTGCAGGCACTCAGCGCTATGAGTTCTCCTCTTAGCACAGCTTTCATTGTGTCCCATAAGTTTGGGTATGTTGTACCTTCATTTTCATTAAATTCTAAAAGGTTTTTAATTTCTTTCTTTATTTCTTCCTTGACCAGGTTATCATTGAGTAGAGCATTGTTCAATTTCCAAGTATATGTGGACATTCTTCCTTGATTGTTATTGAAGACCAGTTTTAGGCCGTGGTGGTCCGATAGCACGCATGGGATTATTTCTATCTTTTTGTACCTGTTGAGGCCCGTTTTTTGACCAATTATATGGTCTATTTTGGAGAAAGTACCATGAGGAGCTGAGAAGAAGGTATATCCTTTTGCTTTAGGATAGAATGTTCTATTAATATCCATTAGGTCCATTTGGCTCATGACTTCTCTTAGTCTGTCTACATCTCTGTTTAATTTCTGTTTCCATGATCTGTCCATTGATGAGAGTGGGGTGTTGAAATCTCCCACTATTATTGTGTGAGGTCCAATGTGTGTTTTGAGCTTTAGTAAGGTTTCTTTTACATATGTAGGTGCCCTTGTATTTGGGGCATAGATATTTAGGATTGAAAGTTCATCTTGGTGGATTTTTCCTTTGATGAATATGAAGTGTCCTTCCTTATCTTTTTTGATGACTTTTAGTTGAAAATTGATTTTATTTGATATTAGAATGGCTACTCCAGCTTGCTTCTTCTGACCATTTGCTTGGAAAGTTGTTTTCCAGCCTTTCACTCTGAGGTAGTGTCTGTCTTTTTCTCTGAGGTGTGTTTCCTGTAGGCACCAGAATGCAGGGTCCTCGTTGCGTATCCAGTTTGTTAATCTATTTCTTTTTATTGGGGAGTTGAGGCCATTGATGTTGAGAGATATTAAGGAATAGTGGTTATTGCTTCCCGTTACATTCATATTTGGATGTGAGGTTATGTTTGTGTGCTTTCATTCTCTTTGTTTTGTTGCCAAGACGATTAGTTTCTTGCTCTTCTAGGGTATAGCTTGCCTCCTTATGTTGGGCTTTACCATTTATTATCCTTTGTAGTGCTGGATTTGTAGAAAGATATTGTGTAAATTTGGTTTTGTCATGGAATATCTTGGTTTCTCCATCAATGTTAATTGAGAGTTTTGCAGGATACAGTAACCTGGGCTGGCATTTGTGTTCTCTTAGGGTCTGTATGACATCAGTCCAGGATCTTCTGGCCTTCATAGTTTCTGGCGAGAAGTCTGGTGTGATTCTGATAGGTCTGCCTTTATATGTTACTTGACCTTTTTCCCTTACTGCTTTTAATATTCTTTCTTTATTTTGTGCATTTGGTGTTTTGACTATTATGTGACGGGAGGTGTTTCTTTTCTGGTCCAATCTATTTGGAGTTCTGTAGGCATCTTGTATGCCTATGAGTATCTCTTTTTTTAGGTTAGGGAAGTTTTCTTCTATGATTTTGTTGAAGATATTTACTGGTCCTTTGAGTTGGGAGTCTTCACTCTCTTCTATACCTATTATCCTTAGGTTTGATCTTCTCATTGACTCCTGGATTTCCTGTATGTTTTGGACCAGTAGCTTTTTCCGCTTTACATTATCTTTGACAGTTGAGTCAATGATTTCTATAGAATCTTCTGCTCCTGAGATTCTCTCTTCCATCTCTTGAATTCTGTTGGTGAGGCTTGTATCTACAGCTCCTTGTCTCTTCTTTTGGTTTTCTATATCCAGGGTTGTTTCCATGTGTTCTTTCTTGATTGCTTCTATTTCCATTTTTAATTCCTTCAACTGTTTGATTGTGTTTTCCTGGAATTCTTTCAGGGATTTTTGCGATTCCTCTCTGTAGGCTTCTACTTGTTTATTAATGTTTTCCTGTGTTTCCCTAGTTGTGTTCATGTCTTTCTTTAAATCCTCCAGCATCATGATCAAATATGATTTTGAAACTATTTCTTGCTTTTCTGGTGTGTTTGGATATTCCATGTTTGTTTTGGTGGAAGAATTGGGCTCCGATGATGGCATGTAGTCTTGGTTTCTGTTGCTTGGGTTCCTGTGCTTGCCTCTCGCCATCAGATTATCTCTAGTGTTACCTTGTTCTGCTATTTCTGACAGTGGCTAGACTCTATAAGCCTGTGTGTCAGGAGTGCTGTAGACCTGTTTTCCTCTCTTTTAGTCAGTTATGGGGACAGAGTGTTCTGCTTTCGGGCGTGTAGTTTTTCCTCTCTACAGGTCTTCAGCTGTTCCTGTGGGCCTGTGTCTTGAGTTCACCAGGCAGCTTTCTTGCAGCAGACAAGTTGGTCTTACCTGTGGTCCCGAGGCTCAAGTTTGCTCGCGGGGTGCTGCCCACGGGCTCTCTGCGGAGGCAGCAACCAGGAAGACCTGTGCCGCCTCTTCCGGGAGCTTCAGTGCACCAGGGTTCCAGATGGCCTTTGGTGTTTTCCTCTGGCGTCCGAGATGTATGTACAGAGAGCAGTCTCTTCTGGTTTCCCAGGCTTGTCTGCCTCTCTGAAGGTTCAGCTCTCCCTCCCACGGGATTTGGGTGCAGAGAACTGTTTATCCGGTCTGTTTCCTTCAGGGTCCGGTGGTGTCTCTGGCAGGGGTCCTGCCGCTCTTGGGCCCTCCCCCACGGGAGCCCAGAGGCCTTATACAGTTTCCTCTTGGGCCAGGGATGTGGGCAGGGGTGGGCAGTGTTGGTGGTCTCTTCTGCTCTGCAGCCTCAGGAGTGCCCACCTGATCAGGCGGTGAGGTCTCTTTCCCACAGGGTCTGGGAGCAGAGAGCTGCTGCGGGCCCGGGATCCGCGGGCGTGGGACCTCTGGCAAACACAGGACGTGCCCGGTCCTAGATGAACTCTGAGTCTGTGTGTCCCGATCTCACCAGGCAGCTCTCTTGCAGCAGACAAGTTGGTCTTAGCTGTGGTCCCGAGGCTCAAGTTTGCTCGCGGGGTGCTGCCCAAGGGCTCTCTGTGGCGGCAGCAACCAGGAAGATCTGTGCTGCCCCTTCCGGGAGCTTCAGTGCACCAGGGTTCCAGATGGCCTTTGGTGTTTTCCTCTGGCGTCCGAGATGTATGTACAGAGTGCCGCTCCCACTCCTTCTTAAAAGGCAGGAAAATATCCATAGGAGGGGATATGGAAGCAAAATTTAGACCAGCGACTCAAGGAAAGGCCATTCAGAGCCTGTCCCACATGTGGCTCATATATATACAGCCACCAAAACTAGATACGATTGATGAAGCTAAAAAATGCATGCTGAAAGGGACTGGATATAGATCTCTCCTGAGAGACACATCCAGAGCATGTCCAATTCAAAGGTCAATGCTAGCAGCAAACCACTGAACTGGGAACAAGACCCCCTTGGGGGAATTAGAGGAAGGATTGAAAGAGTTGAAGGAGCTTGCAATCCCATTAAAATAACAATGCCAATCAACCAGAGCTTCCAGGGACTAAACCACTACCCTAAGACTATACATGGACTGACCCAGGGCTCCAACTGCATATGTAGCAGAGAAAAGCCTTGTTGGGGCACCAGTGGAAGGGGAAGCCCTTGTCCTGCCAAGGTTGGACCCCCAGTGCAGGGGAATATGGAGGAGGGAGTAAGGGGGATATATGGAGGAAATACCCATATGAGGGAGGGGAGGGGAGAGGATGGGGGCTTATGGACAGAAAGCCGGGAAGCAGAATAACATTTGAAATATAAGTAAAGAAATATATATAATAAAATATTTTTAAAAGTATCGTATTTTATATATTATATAGTATATATTTTGTTTTATATAATAAAATATTTTATTATATAATATATTGCATATAGTAAAATATATTATAGCCAATAAAAAATAAAAATATATTATACAAAATGTTTTATATATTTCTCTATATGTTTACATGATGTATAATAGAGATTATGTATTATATATTTAATTTATATGATATACATTTATATAAGTGTATTTTAAAGATATATACATTTATATACATTTTATATGTATATAATTACTTTATAAGATAATTATATTTTTATATATTATACATTGTAAATATATTAATATACATATATTTATATAATGCATAATATAAAATAAAAATATATATTTCTATAATATGTATTTAAAATATAAATGTAGTGAGAAAATTTAGTAAGTCTAAGTTGTTAGCAGAACAAATAATTGGAATATATGCCAATGTCTGGATGATACAAGAAACAGCACGTATGTTTATAAATGAGGAACTTCTAGGAAAATGACAGATTGTAATGGTGTTCTGTAAATGTGTTTCCAGTAAGGAAAAGAGTCAAAATTAAATGAGATAAAGAACTTTGGAAATTCACCAAAATAGTGACTGATAAGTTTGAAGTTTGGAGAGTGATCTGAGCAACTGAACTGAAAAGTGAGTGAAGCTCATCACAACTCCAGTGGTACAACTCACTGTCGGGAGAAGAAAGGAATGCCTCAGCCACAGGCCCCGGTGCAAGAAAAAATGGCAGAAAACATCAGCTCACAGCCCATGCAAGTGTCAGATCCAATTTCAAGTTTTGGTAAGACAGTCATTCTTCCAACAGCAGTACAAAACCCCAAGGAAAACAAGAACAATCTTGAACAAAATGGGAATTCACAAAGATAAGCTTCTCTACAGGAATGGAAACAATCAGTAAATCAAAATGGAAGCTTGCAGGGTAGAAGAAAACCCTTGCTAAAAATACATCTGACACAGGATTAATATTATCCAGGATTTAAGAAAATCTCTAAAAACAAAGAATAGAAAAGAAAGAAAAAAAAAAAACAAATGCCACACATGAACAAAAATAATGCTGTGAGAGTCATCATCATATCTGACTCCAAATTCTAGTACAGAGATGTAGTAATAGGATCGGCATGACACTGGTACCAAAACAAGTACATAATTGGTGGAAAAGAATTGAAGACCCAAACACTTGTCTACACAACTACACTTACAGGAGTTTTGACAAAGATGTCAAAAACACAACATAGTGGTTTGAAGATGCTTGGCCCAGGGAATTGCACTATGAGGTGTAGCTTTCATAGAGGAAGTGTGTCACTGTGGGCATACACTTTGAGGTCCTATGCTCAAGTTTGCCCAGTGATGAAGAGAGCCTCCTCCTGGCTGCCTGCAGAAGTCAGTCTCCTCCTGGCTGGCTGCCTTTGGACAAAGATGTAGAACTCTCTGCTCCTCCAGCATCATGTCAGCTTTCAAGCTCCCATGCTTCCTGCTATGATGATAATGGACTAAACCTCTGAAAATATAAAGCAGCCATCATTAAATGTTGCCCTTCATAAGAGTTGCCTTGGTATCTCTTCACAGCAATAAAACTCTAAGTCATACATGTTGGAGGAAAGACAAAAATCTTCAATAAATAGTGCCAGGAAACAAGGACTCATCATGAAGAAAAATGAAAGTGGACCTGTATCTGTCATTGTGCACATCACTCAACTTCAAATAGATCAACAACCTCAACTTAAGACCTTATACCCTTAAACTGGTAGAAGAAAAATAGAAAGTGAGCTTCAACTTATAGGCACAGGTAGACTTTCTGAATAGAACCCCAGTAGCGGAAGAAGTATGACTTGCAACTGATAAATGGGCTTTCAAGAAATCCAAAACCTATATAGAAATGGAAAAGTTCAAGCCCGAAGAATTGGAGAAAGTCTTCACAAGCTACACATTTGACAGATGATTTATGTCTAATATAGGCAAAGAGGTCAAGAAAACAAACATCAAGAAAACAAACCATCTACTTAAACCATCACTACATCTTTAGTTCTATCTATCTTTAATTCTCCCCTTTCCTCTTATGTTATCTTACCTCCCATCTGTTAAAATACTCCCCAATTTCCCCCTCCATCCCCTTTACAGCTGATATTTTCTATGTTGTATCTACCTGGAACTCCTATTCTCTCCTTATCAATATGACCCTTTTCTACTTTCCCAGCTTCCTTAGCTACTTCAGGTCCTATGCTCAGATCTAAAGATTCTGAGTAAGGGTCCACAAATGAGTAAGAACACATAGTGTTTGTCTTGGTGTGAGCTACCTCTGTATATTTTCCAGTTCTATTCATGTACCCAAACATTCTATGGTTTGATTTTTATTTACAGATGAGTAGAATTCCATGCACATGTGTGTGTGTGTGTGTGTGTGTGTGTGTGTTTGTGTATGTTGCTTACATTTTTCATTCATTAGCTATAGAAAAGTTAGGTTGTTTCCACTCCCTAACTGCTGTATACAGAGCGGCAGTGGATATGTCTGTTCAAGTAACTGTAGTGGGCTATCAAATCCTTTGGGAATATGCCAATGGGTGGTAGAGCTGGATCAATTGGTTTCTTGAGAGTTTTCCATTCTGCTTTCCACAGTGCTGCATCTGTTAGCAATCCCATCAAGAGTGAAAGAGGGTTCCCTTTTCTCCACATCCTCACCAGTATTTGTTGTCAGTTGTTTTCTTGATCGTAACCATTCTAAATGGAGCCAGACTTGTTTTCGTTTGCATTTCTTGGACTGCTAAGGTTTTCCAACATTTTAAAAGATATTTCTTATCTGTGTGTATTTCTTCCTTTGAGAACTTTCTATTTAGATGCATAGCCAATTTTTTTCATGTGTGATATTTGTTTTTTTCTTTCTGATTCTTTGTTTTTGGAGATTTTCTTAAATCCTGGATAATACTAATCCTGTGTCAGATGTATTTTTAGCAAGGATTCTCTTTCACCCTGCAAGCTTCCCTTCTGATTTACTGATTGTTCCTATTCTTGTAGAGAAGCTTAGCTTTGTGAATTCCTCTTGTCAATTGTGGATCTCAATTACTGAGCCACTGGAGTCCTGTGCAGAGCATCCTTTTCTGCACCTGTATTTTGTAGTATTGGGTGCACAGAGGTCCTTGTATTCACAGAGAAACACTAAGAGAGCCAGGAGTGTTAATCACTTGGGGGCATCTCCTTAATGGAGGAGATAAAATCAAGTACCTGCATTTGATCCAGAAAACTGAGAGTGGAGGTTGTTAATATCCTGGTGACCTTTTTGCTATTTGTGAAAGCAGACCTCATCCAAATTCCCCAGAATGATTATCCCAGACTCTCCCCTCCTTAGACCATCATCCATCCTTAGGGTAGATGTACTTTATGGCCTGCTGATCTCTGTGCTTTCAGTCAGAGACCACATTTGATTCTATGACTGTTAGCTACAGGACCCACCCTCCTAGTCACATGTATTTTTCAAGTGAGTATTTGTATGTAATCATACCTTAAGGTATAGTGTGCATCTGAAACTAGACTGTTGTCTTGAAACCTTTTCTAAAACTAATGTGCTTGAAATATGCTGACAATGAGCTACCTGGCATACGTCTAATCCAGGTTGACAAAGTCAATTTGCACTGGGTTTTACTCATATCTGTTCACAGGGTTCAGTTCCCTATATGACATAGCAGGGACCCCCTCATTGTAGAGTATGGTTTATAATTTTTTTCTGGCAGCTTTAGCCTTTCAGGTTTCACATTGAGATCTTTGAGACATCTGAACCTGATTTTTATGCAGGGTTATAGATAAGCTTATTTTAAAATATCTATATTTTTTTACAATACTACATATGTGGATATATCTGTATTTAGATATCACATAGGGTTATAATGGTCCCTGCAAGATCCATAGCCTGCTTAATCCCTTGTGCCAAGCATGAAAATCTCCCTTAAAATTCAGGTCAGAAGGTACAAAATCCCAAAACAAGATGGGATATTTTCACTACCATTGGTTGCCAACCAGAATTTGAGGGTAAAACTCAAATGCTGAAAGCAACACATTATTTGAACTTATAGCTTGAAGGAATAAAGCTGGAACTGACCTTGAAACCTTGTCTCTAAGCCTGACTCGCATCAGTATTAGAAGGTGTTCTATAAGCTGCCAGAGGAAAAGGCTAGACAATAGTTCTACATAGCTTTAAAGCCTCTGAAGAACAGCAATGACCAAGATATCCACAGTGGAGTGATCATGGCACCTCCATCTTGAGGTAACCAACTGCTCTCTAATTGCACATAAGGCTTGGTAAATAGGAGTAAATTCATTCTTGGTACTGTAAACCTAGCCAGCTTCTATGGCTGATGGGATCTGAGAGGTGAACCTATTGTTGCTAGTTTCAAAAATCAGTATAATTTCTAATTACATTCTAAAGAGTATTCTTCTACCCACAGATAAGTGTAGCTCTTACCCCTCATCAAAGCTTCCTTTTGAAACATCTGGGAACTACTACAGATCTATAGTTGGCCAAAATACAGCGAAGTGACCATTGGGTTTCCAGCCTCAATTGGTTCATCTACAATGTGACCACTATATCTAAGCCAGTGGGAAGGGGTGTGTGTGTGAAAAGAATGAAAGTACTAGAAGATCAAGAACCTGCTGAAAGATAGTGTCTTCTGGACAAAACACGAAGACTGCACCCTCAGAATTTTGACAAGATGTCTGCCTAAACAAAATCTACATAGAGGCAATTCCATCCATCTTGTTAATGTTAATCCAGTGTTAATGGGAGAAATTTCAAATGCTCTAGCCCGAGATAAAAAGCTATAGCCATTCAGTAGCTGCTGAGAGATGAACAAAACTTTTTCTCCAGGGACAAACACTCTGATAGGTTATTTAATCCAAATAGTCAGCCTTAAACATATGTATATGCAATCAACATGAAATGAATTATGTCTTTGGAGAGGGTAAGAAACAAAGTTTTTTTTGGTTCTTTTTTTTTTTTTTCGGAGCTGGGGACCGAACCCAGGGCCTTGCGCTTCCTAGGCAAGCGCTCTACCACTGAGCTAAATCCCCAACCCCAGAAACAAAGTTAATTACAGAAGAAGAGGTCATGAATTTGAGAAGGAGTGAGGGGGCATAGAAGAAGATGGAAGGTCAGGTTGGAGATGTTGAAAGACTATACACATGTATGAAATAATAAACAGTTGTATGGTTCATGCTGAATAACCATGCAACCTTCCTGTAAAGGCCATTGGGCACAGAATCCATGTGATGCTGGACCTTTCTAGGATTCTTTAAAACAATGAAAAGCAAATTTTAGAAGTTATTTCATGAGTCAATGTGAACAATGTGAACAAGTACCATATTGTCCAAATAATCCTTGGGCAGATATGTGCACCCAACCAATGAACAGATGCTGCTGACCCCTCTGGTTGAATTAGGGAAAAGTTGGAGGAAGCTAAAAAGGGGGGGGGGCAACCCTGTAGGAGTTGATTGAGCAGTCTTGATTAACCTGGACCTATGAGATGTCCTAGACACTAGATCACCAGACAGGCAGAATACACTAGCTGAGATGAGGCGTCCAACACATTTTCAGCAGAGGACTCCTGGGTCTGGATTCAGTCAGAGAAGGTGCACCTAACCCTCTAGAGACTGGAAGCCCTAGGAAGCTTAGAGGCCTGATGGAGTGGGTGGGGTGGGGACATCCTTGTGGAGATGTTGGGGGGCAGTGTGGGGAGGCAGGGAGGAGGAACCCTTGCGGGGTGGATCTAATACAAGAGAAAGTGAGTGGGAAAGAGCCTTGAACTCATTGGCACAGGGGGAAATTTCCTCAACAGAACTCCAAATGACTCAGGCTCTAAGATCAAAAATTGATAAATGGGACCTGAAGAAACTGGAAAGCTTGTGTAATGCAAAGAACATAGTCAATAAGACAAACATTAGCCTACAGATTGGAATAACCCTATATCCAGTTGAAGGTTAATATCCAAAAATATAAAGAAATCAAGAAGCTAACCGCCAAGAAGCCAAACAACCCAATCAAAAATGGGGAATAGAACTAAACAGAATTCACAGCAGAGGAATCTCAAAGACTGAGAAGAACTTAAAGTAATGTTCAAAGACCCTAGTCATCAGGGAAATGTAAATCAAAAGGACCTTGAAATTCTACCTTACACCAATTACAATGGGTAATATCAAAACCTCTGGTGACAGCACATGTTGGTGAGGATGTGAAGAAAGAGGAACACTCCTTCAAATCTGACGGGATTGCAAACTGGTACAACCACTTTAGAAATCAATCTGGAGGTTCCTCAGAAAGTTGGAAGTAGATCTACCTGAAAACCCAGCTATAGCACTCTTGGGCATACAACCAAATGATGCTCCACCATTCCACAAGGGCATGTGCTCCACTATGTTCACAGCAGCCTTATTTGTGATTGCCAGAAGCTGGAAAAAACCCAGATGTCCCACAACAGAAGAATGGATACAGAAAATGTGGTTCATTTATGCAATGGATTACTACTCAGCTATTAAGAACAAGGACATCATGAGTTTTGCAGGCAAATGGATGGAACTAGAAAATATCATCCTGAATGTGGTAACTCAGACCCAAGAGGGTATTCATGCTATGTACTCACTAATAAGTAGATATTAAAAAAGTACAGAATACCCAGGATACTATCCACAGAATTCAAAAGGCCAAAGGGAAGGGCCCAAGTGAGGATGCCTCAATCCCACTTGGGAGGGAGAAGAAAGCAATAACTGGAGGGAGGAAGGAGGAGGGAGGAGGGAGGAAGGAGGAGGGAGGAGGGAGGAGGGAGGAGGGAGGAGGGAGGAGGGAGGAACCTGTGTGGGAAATGTGACAGGGAAGGTAAGAGGGGAACATGATTAGGTTTTGGGATGGGGGAACAGGACTGAAGCCCTTAGGTCCAGCAGAAGGAATGAAAACAGGCAACCTTTGGAGGTAGGAGTTGGGGGTGCTCAAGAATGTACCAGAGACCTGGGTGAGTCTCTCAGGACTCAAATGGAGGGATCCTAGATGAAATGTCCTATAATGGGAAGAGGATACTTGCAGAGCCCACCTCTAGTAGAAAAACAGGACATCAAGAAGAGGGATGAGACTGCCATCTCACAGTCAAAAATTCTGAGTCAGAATTGTTCCTGTCTAAAAGAACTGCAGGGACGAAAATGGAGAAATGCCTGAGGTAAAGGAGGTCTAGTGACGAGCCCAAATTGGGAATCAGCTCAAGGGGAGGCCCCAAGGCCACTATTACTGATGCTATAGTGTGCTCACAAAAAGGGGCCTATCATGACTCTCCTCTGAAAGACCCAACAAGCAGCTGAAATAGTGAGATTTAGATATTTAAACCCAACCAATGGACAGAAGCTGGTGACCCCTCCTGTGTTTGAATTAGGGAAATGCTGGAAGACGCCGAGGAGGAGGGCAACCCTATAAGACCAGCAGTCTCAACTAACTGGACCCCTGAGATCTCTCAGACACTGACCTACCAACCAGGCAGCATACACCAGCTGATATGAGGCCCCCAACACATACACAGCAGAAGACTGCTGGCTCTGGACTCAGTCAGAGAAGATATACCTAATTCTCAGGAGACTGGAGGCCCCAGGGAGTGGGGAGGTCTGGTGAAAGTCAGGGGGTGGGGATACCCTCGTGGAGATGTGGGGAGGAGGAATGTGATGTGAAATACTCAGAGGGTGGAATGGGAAGGGGATCAAGTCTAGACTGCACAATATGATTAAATTAAAAAAAAAGGAAATTAGCACGATGAGCTCCCGTGATATTAACAACATAAAAGCATCAAGGATGAAAAGAAGTTCATTTATGTACTATAGAAAAGAACTGTGGAGCTGGAGACATATCTGTCTTTAAAGCTATAATCCTGTTTACACTTTAGAATGTGTGAAGGTGTGAGTGTAACTGATAGGTGCAGGGCAGGAATCCTGAAAGTTATAAATTCATGATGGAAGGATCAAAGGTAATTGACATACTGGAAGATAACTGGGAGTGCTTGTGGATTAGGGGATTCATCACCATAAAGGGCTCAAAAAAACGTCCAGTTGACACAGCTTTACTATAATACTTAGCAATCAAAATCCCTGAGAGCATCTTTGTACATCTACACAACATTACAAAAAAGCTTACATTTGAAGATAAAGGCAATGGAATAAACAAATTTTAAGACAAAGTTTAAAGTAGAAAAAATGCAATAAATATTTTTGAGACTACAGGAATTTACTGGGTGGTTATATGTGACAAGATGAATAGAGATGGGCTAGGAGAGAGGTGCATACACATGGAACTGACAGATTTGTCCTTAATTTTTAGTTGAACAACAACTTGTCCATATACATGGAGTACAGGGCATTCTTTTATTATATATGCATAATATGTGATGATCAAATTTAATAACTCGCACACTGTTGCTGGGTTTTTACTAATAAATTCAAATAGATGGAAGATACTCAACAACGGGAGCTGAAGGAACTCATCTCTGATCATCCAAAGAACTCAAATTGAGCAGCAAAGAAGCAAACAATGCAATTATAATATGTGTGAAGATTAGGCATCATTAATTAAGGGGCTCATACCTACAATAGCAGAGAAACTAAGGGAGGGAATCAAATGTAGGTGAAGCCATGGAGGAACATCGTCTTTCACACTAGACAGCTTTTTAAGACCATAACAGCCGAATGCATAGATAACAGATGACTCAGTAACTGCCTTCCAGGGCAGGAAAACTAAAATACGTTCACACAGAATGTATGTACCTATGTTCATAAGAGCTTTAACCCTAGCAGAAAAATCAAGAACCATCCTAGACTCCCTTCACTGGGTGAAAAAGAGACTCATACACTCATTCTAAGGACTACTACTCAGTAACAAAAAGGAATGATTATTTTATTATGGGTGGTTTCAATAAATGTACAGAAAATTATGCTAATTGATAAGAAGAAATGCCATACCTTGAAGTTCTGTTTCCTCTTATTGTGTATATACAGCATTCTTTGAGTGACAGTTAGAAATGGAAGCATAATGATGGCTGCTGAGCAAACAGAAGGTTAGGATGTGTGAGAGAAAGATGTACAAGCAGAGCTCTGGTGACAGAAATGCTTTGTATGTTGTCTGGGTATCTGCCATCAAACGGATACCCTTCCTTCCTCTCCCCATCACTCTCCAGAAAAATCATCATTGAGCAACTGGGTAAAAGGTTTATTAGACATCTGCATTATATTTGTTTGTTGATTGTCTTTTTGTTTGAGGATTTAATGTATGTATGCAATGTCTTTTGATCCAACCTACTCTTTTCCTTTCCTTTCCTATTTCTCCCTGCCTTTTTCACATTTTTTCCTCCTAGATTCATATGCTCTTTAATAAAAGAGTGCCCCGACCTGTGGGGCGTTCAGCAGAGACCTGAGGAGGGGGCAAAAGAATGGGGGACAGGAGACATGAAGGAGAGCAAGTCATTTGTCTGATCAAACTCTCAAACTTTATTTTAGGGCACTGGCTTATAAAGACAAGCAAGCAGGAAACCACACAGGGCCCAAGACCAATTCATCACTGTCACCACCCTCTCATTGTTCTTTCAGTTCCTGTGACCATAAACTGCAAGCTGCAGGTGTACTGATAAGAACAGATAACTGTCTAGGTTTCCCAGACACAGAGGATGTATAAGTGGACTTGGCTCTTGGCAAATGAGTACTTATTGCTACCTATATTAGCATCAATGTAGGAATGTCTGCTTGAGCGTAGGTAACTTCTAAGGCAGGTACACCCGTATAAGACACAGTAACCCCAAATCCGGAAAGAAAACAGGTTTTCCTCTCCCAGCAGCCATCAATCAGAATAGCTCTTCAGAAAGGAGTGGGATTTTGTGAACTCCTTCTATGTGCACTGGATTTGTGCCTGGCTTGATCTTGTGCAGATTTGTACGTATAGTCCTGGCCACTTTGAATTCACTTCTACAGTGGTCCCGGTGACCCCTGAGACTTAGAAATGGGGACATGATAACTAATTTCCCATTTAGAGCTGAGCACTCCAAACTGCCTTATTTGCGGCTCGACTATTTACCTTCAAATGTCATTTTTATTTATAGACAAGTAATATTGCATTGTGTATGTACCACACTGTCATTATCAATTGATCAGGACAGGTTGTTTCCATTTCCTGGCTATTGCGAACAGAGGGACAGTGAAGGCGTATAAGCACATATTTCTGTGGTAGGGTATAGAGTCCTTTGGTATTCTTAGGAGTGGTTTAACTGGACCATATGGACAGTCTATGTTTTGCTTTTCCAGGAACCTCCACACTGACTTCAGTAGTGACTGGAACAGTTTGACAGTATATAAGTTCCCCCCTCCTCATACTCACTTCAGCATTATTTGGTTATTTACTCTTTCTTAAAACTGCATTTCAATCAATCCTTTTTATATAAAATATTCTTTGAAAAATACCACATGAATCAAATCAGGATGTAAGTTTAAAGTACGGTTAACTGGATGTAATGCCCTTGAATGTAAATACTCAGTGAAAATGAACACAGGATTATCGATGTTTGCAATTCAGAGCTTATGGCAAATTAGGTTAGCTTCTTTGATCTGAATCATTTACTTTTTAGAATACAAAGTTCTAAGCTCCCCTCCTTTGGATTTGCCCTGGTTTTAAGAGCTTGCTACTGATGGTTGGCCATGGCCTTGCTGATACTGCATTCCTTGTTACTTAGCTGCTGTGAAGCCAGACCATTGAAGTAAGTCCTTCACCTGCTTCAGGAGTATTCATGAAAACAGGCATCACCACCCCAGACTTGGCATCTTCTCAACACAGCACCACCACACTCCTATACTTGAAGATGTTACCAATATGCCTCAACTACAAAATGAATTAGATCTCAACCATCTAAAGTGTTCTGAAGTACTTCACATACCCAAAGTATGGGTCTTGTGCAGAGGTACAAATGCCAAGAGAATGTAGATGAAGAGAGCGGGGTTGGAGAATCTCTCCATGCTGCACTGTAAATCAGTGGTAGAGTAAAAGCATAATATGAGGAAGGTCCTAGAGTCAATCCCAGAACCAAAGCAAAGAATAACAATGTTTAGGTCATAACACTGAGATTTTTCGTAGAGGACAGAAACAGAATCTGCTCAAGTTCACTGTCAGGCATGCCTGTCAAGACACTCGATTTAAATAGATTGTAGAAGGATGGATGGGTGTCTTTAGGACTAGAGATCACTGTATCTAAGGCAGGGGCTTAAAATGTCTTTGAAGTGACTGATACTGATTTGAAGAAGCAGCCTCAGGATTAGCCTGATAATCATTGTGCAGCTGTCTGCAGGGAACAAGACTGAATGATCTGTGAGCCCTGCTTTGCAAAAGAACATCACACTTCCCATCATGATGGATGCCTGTAGTTTTCAGGACCAAAAATGCTAACTTATTTCTAAACCTTTAGACAGGTAGAAATGTGCGTGTGTTCTTTTTCTAAGTCTCTTGAGCTAAATTTAAGGTAATTTTTCAAACATTTTCTTCCTCCTTATCACATTTCTGAGTTAGTTTTATGACAGATATGAATACTGATAACTCAAATATTAAACACCCGAAGACCTTACAAATCCAGATGACCAGACTTTGAAGCTGAACTTTGAAGATCCGTCATATGTTTGATAAAAGAGAATGAATCTTAAAACAAAAACAAGTTCAAACTAGGTACAGTTTTGAGTATTTCACACTGGCAGGTAGCAATTAACACAACGGACATTGCTGAGAAACTGTCTTCTGAAAATGGAAAGTCCGGATCTGACTCACACCTGGAATTGAAGCACAGTCTTCTAGAATAGCAGCCGGTGCTCTTAACCTTTAAGTCATCTGTCCAGTTCAGGATCTGACTCTTCTGTACATGTTTGCACTATGTCCTCACTCTGCCTGCAAAGCCAGTCTCCTCCCTGACTCTGTACCCCACCCCATGACAGTGGTTCTCAACCTTCCTAATGCTGTAATCCTTTAATACAGTTTCTCACGTTGTGGTGACCCCCAACCACAAAATTATTTCTGTTGCTACTTCATGACTGTAATTTTGCTACTGTTATGAATCTCAAAGTAAATATGTTTTGAACTAGAGGTTTGTCAAAGGGGCTGTGACCTACAGCTTGAGAACCACTGCTGTGGGTAAAAGCCGAAATGGCTTAGAGGCAGGAAACTGACCAGAGTTGTTTCTGTGTAGCTCCAGTGAAGCTCTATGTCAAGTGAGTTGCCCAATATTGACCAGATCCCAGTGAAGGGTGAGGTCATTATTCAGTTACCGAGAATCATGCCATGCCCTGACCTCTAGGTAGCACTGCCATGATTTCTAACCTATGTGCAACACCAGTCAGTTCTGGGGCATCTTCCTTGAACGTCAGGACTACATGGTCTGTATTCCCTTATTCACTATTCTGTCTCCAGTATTCAGAGAGAGATTGCTCATGCCAGAGTTTCATTTGCTGGCTAGTGGATGAGAGAGTGAGGATTCTTCTTTTAGACTTTAGTCAAGTCATAGTGTGTGTGTGTGTGTGTGTGTGTGTGTGTGTGTGTGTGTGTGTACTCAGACCTTCCCTACCTTATACTTTTGGGTTTTTTTCAGTACCCACTAACATTCTGATGTAACTTGCAGGCTCCTTTCTGGGTTTTTAGCATTCTAAAATTAATCCTTTATATTAGATTAAATCTTAGAGATTTTAAGACTGTTTTAAAGTGCAATTATGAATATCAACACAGTATTTCATGAGACATACGAGAGTACTGTGATGTGAACGGCAGTATTCACCATTATCACCAGTGGCCAGAGCTCTTGGTAGATCTTTGTTTTCTACAGCATAGCCAAGGCCTGGATTATTGTGCAGTGGGGACTATGTGCACTCATTTGTGTGGGATCTTATTTCATGGAGTAGTACTATGGATATAAGGCAGAGCCAGGAGGATTGTGCTACCTGGGTTTCAGTGAGGCAGCTCAATGCTGTGGCTTATTTTTCTCATCTGAAGTGAGCAGAGTGGCATTGCTATGAATCAGTGTGTGGAGGGCCACCCGTAGAGGACCTAGTCAAAGGACACTGTCAGCACCTATTATCTTCTGTGTCTCTGTTAATACTCTTCAGAATGAGGAAGGAATGGAATGTGTGGTTTGCACATTGTATATTCTCAAAACCATTCAGCTTCTTACTTAGAAATGAAAGGTCTCATTAAAATATTACCACTTGTCAAAAGGAAGTAAGCTTTTGAAAACAAATGTGAGCCCAATCCTCCAGCTGGAATTGATAATGTAAACTGAACTGGTACCAATAATCTCCTTGTTTATAGTCAGTGGTTTGTTCTAGATTCAGGGCTACTGTTTCAATACTGTGAGCCTGGAATGCTGGTCAAGCTGGCATTAGGAAACAGAGTTCACTATGCATTGCAGCTTGTCTTGCTCTCCTTTGGGAGATTTTTCTCTCTCTTATCTTAACTACTGTTTAGAATGGGACATGTGAATCTGGGTGAAAATGATATCATATTAAGTTAGGCTATATAGTGTTATTTAATAACTACTAAATATCGTGACTAGAGGGATACAGTTTGAAAGACTGTTCTCAGAGATGAAGGGATGAAGAAAGGAGAAAGACAATGGAGGAGGGGGAAATCAAATAAAATGAGGAAAGGACAATTTAAGATATAAGCCTGGAGGAACAAAGAAAGCCAGCTTTCTTTGAGTTTATATGAAAATAGTTAATAATAATAATAATAATAATGATAACAACAACAACAAAACGTGTAAAGATTAGCACAATGAGATCACAGAGACAAGGATATTGATGCAAACTTACTACAGAATTGTAATATCCACTCAGAACAACAGTGAGCCCAGCAGACAGCAGCAAAATGTCAACACCACTCTTAGAGGACCACAGCAATGAAATAAATACAGACAAAAGGAACCGAAGCACCAACTATGACAAAGACATGACAGCCTCTTACACATTTACTGTGTTCAAGAGGCAGGATTTGAAACAGATAATGAGGATCAATTTAATGTACAAGAAATTTTACCTTAAACAGAGAAGACCTAATTATTTTATGGCTAAAACAGTGCATACTTTCCTGAACTCTAAAACATTTCCTTATTTTTTCTTTTTAAAAGTAAAATAGAAGATATGAAGCTATATTGGTAGGGAGGTTAGGGTGAATCTTGGAGGAGCTGAAGGGTAAATATCAAAGGTCACATATGAAAGTGTATTCTACAAAATTCTCAAATAAATAATAAAAACATTATTAAAAGTGTAAGACAGTCACCCAGTCTGTAAATTACCTCCAGAGGTTTACTGCCTCATTTCTTAGGGAAAAAAGTCTATTAAATGGTTATAAAAACATGAGAATTCCAACTTCCTTCACAAAAGCAAAAAGTACATATCATCATGAAACTAGCAAAAAGTTTTATAGTGGAAATAAAATATATAAAGTACAATAAAATGTAAGCTTGCCTCATTTATGAATAAATTTACACACCGAGTTTAACTGAAAATTGTTTTTAGGTTGTTAACCATAGAGTATCTAAAACAATGGTGGAGGCAATATTACAATAGAACAATACCCATGAGCCGATCCTAAGGTGCTTAGGGAAGTACACAGGACATTAACTGGCCAATCACATAGTCTCCATTTGAGGTAAATATCCTTGTATTATGTTTTTGCATGTGCTATCTTCTTCATGTTACAGTTTCCTACCTTTTGAATACCACTTAAACACTTGCTAAGTTCTGAGGGAAAGAACTGTAGTTCAGTTGTGATGAATACAGATTGATGAAGACGTTCTCAGTCCAGGAGAAAATAATGGGATACAAGACCTAAGGTGATGTGTGAAACAGTAAAAGGAGAGAGTAAACTATTAGAACAATGAAAATCTTAGGAAGAGCACAGAACCATTGAATTATTCTCAATAAAAAACAGCAAAAGGCAACTTTAGAAAATAGACTTTACAAAGTTAATCTGGCATTCCCAGAATTTTAGACTGACCAAAGGAACAGTGTAAGCAATAATTTTACACAAGGCACTCTATGAGTAAGGGAGTCTGAAAGTGCTTGTCTCTTAGAGCTGGCTTGTATGACTGGAGAGACTGATGCTCCTGGGGGCTGGACTAGGCAAGTGGCTGCGCTTGTCATTTCCATCCTGAACATAAATGCTCTACAGTGCATCACCACTAGACAAGGACATTCAGTGACCACCACTGAACAATACAGAAAAACAGAAAGGCAGACAAAGCATAAACAATGTCTATACCACCACAAGATTACTCTTTTCTGTCTCATACGAGACACTGCTCTTTTTGGTCACTAATGGGGGATTTAACCTCAGTCTAGGGTCCTGAGATAAGAATGACTATGGCAAGCCCCTTCAGCTCTTTCAGTCCTTCCTCTAATTCCCCATAAGAACAACAATGCCAACCAACCAAAGCTTCCAGGGTCTAATTCACTACCCAAAGACTATACATGGAGTGACCCAGGGCTCCAACTGTATATGTAGCAGAGAATAGCCTTGTTGGAGCACCAGGGGAAGGCAAAGCCCTTGGTCCTGCCAAGGTTGGACCCCCAGTGCAAGGGAATGTTGGAGGGGGCGGTAAGGTGGGTGGATGGGGGGGATACCCGTATGGGGGACGGGGAGAGGATAGGAGGCTTATGGACAGGAAACCGGGAAAGGGAATAACATTTGAAATATAAATAAAGAAATATATCTAATTAAAAAAAAGAATGACTGTGGCAGTACATGATGTAGATACTAACTCTTCTTTCACATGTAAACATGTTAGGTATTATTTGTACCTTCTAAAACCATTTTTCATACCATGTTAATTTAAATAAGAACTGGAAATAATTGAACTTGAGTGAAGAAAGATAATTAATAGAATCAAATGATAACAAGAAAATTAAAAGTTCACTGGATGAAGGAGAGGTCACTTGAAAGAACTGGAGTAAATATGAAGACTTTTTCTTCTCCACAATTATGTTAGATGGGTTAGGCAAATCCAATGACAGTGTTGTGTATTTGAATACAGGACAATTAAAGATGCATTCAAGTACTTGGAGCCCAACCATTCTCTATCATTAATTTTAGATGTTGAACATTTCGGTCTTTTGGGTTCTGAATATAGCCTGATTCGTCCATGTGAAATGGGAATATTTATCCTGTGTCATGTATGTTAGAAGTATGAAACCTTTTTTTATAAAGGTGCTCATAATTAAGAGACTTTCTTAAATCTTGGATGAGACTTGCACTTCAGACTTCTTAAACCATTGTAATTGTTATATGCTATGTGGATTTTTGAAGTAAGATTATATTTTTGCATTATAAGATGAATATAAGACTCTGAGGACAAGGAGTGAAGAATTATAATTGAAAGTGATATGTATGGATATCAAGTTGATGAGATGTGGACATGTGATAGTTAACAGCAATTGTCCACTTGATGATATCTGTAATCCCCTACGGGACAGGGCTTTGGGCATACCTATGGAAGATTATAATGATTATGACAATTGAGAAGGGAAGACCTGACAAATGTGACCAATACAGAATACTGGGTTAGGTTCCTGTACAAGATGGGGGTACAAACTGTTGTGAAACCCAAATTGTGAGAATTAAACTTGGGTCCTATGGAAGAGTAACAAGTGTTCTTAAGCACTGAGCAGCCTGTCCAACGCTTTAAGTTACTTTGTCAGGATCCTGAGTTAGGACTCTGTACTGCATAAAAAATTAAGTAAGCTGCATACAAGAATCCCCTATCTTCTTAATTATAGTTATGGTAAGTCCAGTTGCTTCAAGCCCTGGCTACCTTGACTTTCCTGCTATAATAGAGCATACCCAGGAAATCTGGGCCAAAACAAGTCTTTCTCCATTAAATTACTCAAATAAGTCAGTTCATCACAGAGCTGAGGCAAGTAACTAAGATATACAACATATCACCACACAAACATGCAAACGATAGCATAACAAAACCTGGGTATGAGAATCAGAATCAGAATCTAGAGTCACTGTACTGACCCCAAATGTCCAACATGTACTTATTTGGCTTTCTATTTTTGAACATCTTTAAAGAATAGAAACCATATGAAATGATAATGTTATATTTTATAGTTTGTACTTTAAATAGATATAATACAAATGATCACAATGGCCCTAAAACAGTTAAAGGAAATAGAGAAATACAAGATCCAGTTTCCCACCATGGTGGATGCAGTTTGTTATAAAACTAATACTGACAAATTGATGTTTATCTGGGAATCTCCTCCAGCTACCACTGACAACATAACTTAGTGCATTGGAGAGGCTGCTCAGTGCTTAAGAAGACTTGATGCTCTCCCACAGGACCCAGGTTTAGTCCCATAATTGGTGGTTCACAACAGCTTGTAGCCTCAGCTCCAGGGGCAGTTATACCCTCTTCTGGTCTCTGTGGGCACCTGTACACTCAAAACATTCACACAGACACATATTCATCTTAATAAGAATAAGTCTTAAAACATCTCTGAAAGACTGTGAGAAAATGATGAAATACAGTGAAAGGTTAAAATAGAATGTGATAAAGTAAGAAGAAGAAACACGAAGGACACATGATTTGTGGGCACTAGAGAGGAAAGTGGCGGATGTGGACAACACAATACTGGTTACTCTAAATGGAAATGAGTCAGGCAATCTGATTAAAAAGTACATTTCTGATTTCCAGATTACAACGTAATAAACATTCATATTAAAAACTCTAAATACGTTATATCGAATAATGGATCAAGATGAATCATGGTCAAAAGTGAAATCTCCAAACTAGCCATTTCAATGTATATGCCAGACCCCAGAACAACAGAATATCTGAAAGAAATCTAATGGACCAAGCAGACAAACAAGCCACTATTAGAGTTGGAGCAGTTGACATTTCTCTGTCAACAATTGGTAGCATAAAAGAAAGCAGAGAAAGAACCTGGGAGAGCTATCCAATTTCAGGCCTTCTCAGTCCTTGGAAAACTGTTCAACCACAAAACTTTCTCTGTCCAGAAAGACTGGGAAAATAAGAGAAAGAGGAGACTTGTCATCACAGCAGTTTCTGATCACAACATCGGAATCTAAGCAGAAATCAGTGCAGAGAGGTTATTGAGAGCTTTCCAAGTACTTTGTCAATGTCCATGTGAATGACTCAAATGACATGACAAAGACAGGACAGTAAATGAAAATAAGAGATATTAAATCTGAGGAGAACCTGAGAGAATGCTGCTTGAAATTAATAAACTGAGCTGCTACTTGAAACCACTCCCCAAGAAGCTAAATGTAGCAGAATGTGAGAAATAAAGAACAGAAACCAGTGACGTTAACAAAGAGAAGACTTGGTCCAGGGTCAAAGAAGCAGAGCAAGGACCTCTTGCAACGTGGCAAGATGGATGAGAGAGAAAATCCAATTGTCTGCATCTGGTGGGTATATGCCCAAGAGTGATATAGCTGGTTCTTGAGGAAGATCGATACCATACTTTCTAAGAAACTGCCATATTGATTTCCACAGTGGCTGTACAAGTTTGCACTGCCACATGCAATGAAGTATATACTCAAAGAATGCTCCATCCTACCACAAGGACACTTGCTAAACTATGCTCATAACTGCTTTACTCCTAAGAAGCCCAAAACTGGAAACAACCTGGATGTCCCTCCATTGAAGAATGGATAAAGAAAATGTGGTACATTTATACAGTGCAGTATTACTTAGCTCTTTTTATTTTTTTCTTTTCTTTTTTTCTTTATTAACTTGAGTATTTCTTATTTACATTCTGATTGTTATTCCCTTTCCCGGTTTCTGGGCCTACATCCCCCTAACCCCTCCACTTCCCCTTCTATATGGGTGTTCCCTTCCCTATCCTCTCCCCATTACCACCCTCCCCCCAACAATCATGTTCACTGGGGGTTCAGTCTTAGCAGGACCCAGGGCTTCCCCTTCCACTGGTTACTTAGCTCTTTTTAAAAAATGAGACATCATGAAAATTTCAGGCAAATGGATGCAACTAGAAAAAAGAATCATACTGAGTGAGGTAACCCTGACCTAGAAACAAACATATGGTTGGTGCCAACTTATAAATGGATATCAGCTGTTAAATAAGTGATAATCAAGCTACAATACACAGACCTAAAGAGGCTAGGGGAAGAGGGGAGTTCTGGGGTAAGGGGTGCATAGACATCCCTGGAAGTAGGTCTGAAGAGAAAATGAAGGGAGAGTGGATCTGGGGGATAGGGGAGCTGGTTGGAGTGGAGGGAGAGGACACTGTGATCAAGGTATATTACATGAGTGAAGAATCTATTTTCAATTAAGAGTTAATTTAATTAAAATTATCTGTGTTATGAAAGGTGGATTTTAGGACTCAGGGGTATAATTAATTTGATGAACATCTTTTCAAACAAGATGTGACCATTTCAATTAAATTAGCCATAAACCAATGATCATTCTGAAATATTTCATTTGAATAGTCCTATAAGCATTAAATTAAGTTTATAATTTAGAGAAATTTCCATGAAGACAAATTTAGTGTAAATTTATTTCACAGATGAACCTGCTCAATGATCAAAGAATTAACATTCCATTTCGATTGGTTGCACATATATGATGACTCTAGTGGCCTTCTTCTACTGCAAAAAGAAGTTTCCTTGATGAGGGCTGAAAACTACGCTTATCTGTTGGTGTAAGAACAGATGTTTATGTACTGTTGTTAGGGATTATGCTGGTTTGTTAAATTAGTGGTTGTAGGTTCTCTTCCATGACTTCACTAGTGCTGAGTAGTTAACTCGGTTTCCAATACAAAAATGCAGAGTCATGGAGCTCCAACCCAATAGTTATATCTACAAACATGCCCACATCTACGACTCAGGGAATGATGCAGAAGACGAGGAGGAAAGATTGTAAGAAGCAGAGGATCAGGGAGTTTGCTGTGAGAGTGTTTCCTAATAATGTCAGAAGCTATACTCGTGAAGTTTCACTTCATGACTGTCCAAGCTCAGTACGGATGACACCAATGTACATGGCAAAGTGGATGGGGAAAAACCCTAGGAGGCATCAGCCCTACAAAAAAACAGCTGAAGAAAGCTGGGGGTGAGAGAGGTGAGCTTCCCTGGAAAAAAGCACACCGATTGTTCAGTGCCAAAGTGTAAGTCAACCCTGAAAGTATGCATTCAAGTAGCATTACGTGTTCTGAGCAGGTTATGTTTAGGATATATATGTTTATGCATATGCATATGTAATTAAAAATCAATGAAAAAGGAGGCTATGAAGAAGAGCAGGGGAAAATATATGGAAGGTTTTAGAGGAAGGAAAGAAAGAGAGAAATGTAATTAAATTATAAGCTCAAAATAAAAGTAAAATTAATACCAATTCTACTTGATCTCTTCTAGAAAACATCAAGGAAAAGTGGTTTTCTTTTCACTCTACAAATCCAGTTATTCTTACCTCAAAACCAGGGAAAACAGAAGGCTAGAGCTAAATATCTAGTTCGTGAGTATTACTATGTACCTCTTAAAATCCAGCAGATGTTTATGATATTTACAACATAACATATATGTATATATATATGTATACATAATCAGTGATACATACCAACATATACAAATTAGTTACATATGATGAATAGATGGAATTTATTTCAGAGAGTTGAGATTGACTTGGTATTGAAAATCCACCAGGTTAAAAGGTAAAAAAGAAAAATCACGTGATTATAATATTTGACCCAGACAAATAACTTGAGGAAATTAAACATTGTCAATTCGCAGAACTTGAAAAGTCGTTGTACCTGGTAACATCTAAACTATAAGCAAGGCCTCCTCAGCCTTCTTATCACAGCAGCTATAAACAAGTCCTTTCTCTCCTCCCTGAGACACCAGTGCCATCTATTCTTCAGAACTGAGAATAAGTTGTCCTAAGCCTCAGCTCTGCCCTGGCTCCAGCTGGAAGGGATTAACATCAGATCATTCACAGAGCTGTGTATATTGATAGACCCGGATTAAATGCAAGTACATTACTAAAAACATTATCTGAGTCTTCAAAACACATTTTTCAAACTTGAGAAGGTCAGATTAGAAAATTTTTAGAACTTGTTTTAATTCTATTTTCTTTTTCTTTCTTCTCTATCTAGAACATTTGAGGAAGGCATTCTATATATTTTTTTCAAGTAGAATCAATGATATAAAGTTTTATGAGAGTACTTCCACTTCTATTCTGATATACTAAACTGTCTGAGTTATTCAAGCATTGTTTTAGAACACATCTGCCTAACATTACTGTGGTTTTTACTATGAGGACGAATTGATGGACATTAAAGCTTGTTTTAAAAACTCTCATCTTTATACTTTTTTCCACTTTGGAGTTTGTGAAATATAACATCGAATTTTTACATAAATACGACTTATGGTTGAAGGAAACAAAATTGTAGAAACAATATGAAACATTATATTTCATAAGATTTTTACAATGAATGAAGGGTTTGAATATATTTTCTGTGATTGTAAAGATTAGAAACTTCAAATAATAAATATTTGGAATGTGTACTATTGATTTTAGAAGGGGATCATATTCCAAAGATGCCAGCAGATGACCTTTGGAATTTGTGTGGTTTCAGCGAATCCATAGCCAACACAGAACTGGTAAAATTATGAGTCTCCTCCACCTTGTAGTATAGTATAAGCACTTTTCCTTGGTTCACAGTGACTAACTTATTTTTTCTTATTAAACAAAGCTGCATCCTTTTCTTCAGTCTGCGGTACAGTTTCTGGATTGAAGACACAACATCTCATGGGTGAAAGGTATGTCAGGGCACATGGTGTACAGGTGCAAGTTGAATTCATATATATTGTTGTCACTGGCTCCTTTATCAATATGAAGGGAAATAAACATAGGCTGGGAACAGAGCTTGTTCTATGTCAAGCAAACAAACTTTAAAAGCAGCATGCATGGAATCTTCGTAGTGGTCTGTAACCCCTTCTCTAAAATATACTTTAGCTTCAGTAAAACAAAAAGACATTAAGGAAGGACATCTGTAGGTTGATGAGGTGGCTAACAAGGGTGTTTGTCACCAAACTTGGCAAGGTGGGTTGGATCCCTAAAGCCTACAAAGTAGAAGTTGTATTGTGATCTCCACATGCACACTATAAGGTATGTACTCACATATGTGCACTTACAGACTGACACAAACAGGCAAATAAATGTATCAAAATTATAAGAGATCTGTTCAAGGAAGGGACTGGGATTAAACAACGATATATAGCTATTCTGCCTCCCATCGATTTAAGCCTTTCCACAACAAGGTTGATGGATTGGTGGGCAGTCACCAAGATTAACCATTTTCCATTGTTCTAGGGGTCAGTGGTATTAACTTCACACCATCTTCAGCTTTTTCTGAGGATGAAGTCAAAACCAAAGTGTATCATTTTGTTAACATTCTTTATCTCTGCAAATTTATTACAAAAGAAAAAGCCGTTCCAATGTGCCAGATCCCTTTGCTTAAGACACATAGAGGGAGATGTGTGGCACTCCCAGCTAAATCTGCAAGTCTCATTAAAACTGCTAGCTACTTTTCATAAAAGAAGTTTTGTTCTAAGTTCAGCATAATTAGTCCTGATAAAAGGGCTGATCACAACACTGCACAGCTCTGGATAAAGCTCATACCTTAAGAGCTTCATGCGTTGATTTAAAAAGGCTTTGAGTACCAGGGAACAATAGATAAGACCGACACAGTTTGATAGCAAGCCTTTGAAAAAACAAAATCACAAACCTTATATCAGTGAAAAAGAATTAAAGAAGAAAATGACTGGTTTTGGCTTGTCAGAATGGTAAGAAAAGCTGCAGGCCCAGGCCCAGCAGCACTGCCCACGCATTGGAGGTGGGAGCTTGCAGCAGTGGGAAATCTCCCTGTCCTTGTGGTTTCGCATCCAAGTGCTTTTGCTGGCCTAATTATTTTTGCTAGGTTCCCTACAAACTGAGGGTCGGGTCCTGTAAATAAAATGAACTCTTTCTCACACTGATACTTTGGTAAAAATGATTGGCATCACAGGGAGAGCCTCAGCTCAGGCAAAGCTCATAGGGAGTGGGATGCTGGAGGCCGTGCCTGCAGCCTGCCAGGCCTACCTTCCTCTGTGAATAAAGACACTGATACACACTGTGCTGGTCAGAGGGTTCAGTGAGGACCAAATCAGCGACACAAAATGTTATAAGCAAATACTCTTGTCTCTGTATTAAATATAAAAATTAACTTAGGTCTGTGGTAAGAATACTTGATTCAATATGATTTTTAAACATACACATGTTAATTTACGGATTCAGTCATGAATTTCCATCTTTTAGTGGAAAGGTTCAGTATAGCAAGCAGAGGTCTTCCACTTTCCTCTGAATTACGGAAGAAGGATGACTTGGTAAATTTCAGGGTTTTTTCCCACTCCATGTTAGAGTCAAAGAGACTGTCACTATTTTTAGAATGATAACCATGAACTAGAGTGGTTTATTTTCCAGACTGCATTTAGGTAAATGGGAAGAGAGTGAGGTTTCACTTCGTTCTATGAGAGATATTTAAACACATAGGTCTATCCTCGTTCAAGTTATAAATCTTACCATATATCCCTGTTAAAATGTGCCTTACTGAATAAAATTAGCTAGCAGCTAAATTAATGGACTATTTACCAAAGGAAGCTAATGCACAAACACCTTGACTCTCCCTCACAGCAAGTGCATTCAGGCAGTAATAATAATAGACATTATTTCTATTTACAGATGACAACTATGCACTTGACATATGTTACTTCACTTAAATTCACAATAGCTACAAGAGAAAGCAATTTCCTTTTCCTTTGTTATGGTCATAGGAACTGTCAGAGGCTGCACTCTAAGCAGAAATTCTCATCTCACCCCCAGTGATAATTTACTCTACATACTCAGGAAAAGAAAATCAAACAAAACTCTTTAATGATAGCATATGTTCATCTCTGGTTAATGGCCCAAGAAGAGGTAGCCACAAACAGATTTTACTAAGTTACACATCCAACTTAGGCTTGTGTATTCCATATATGCTGTCACCCTTAAATCCTTTTCTGGTCCCGGCCAGGTTACACATTGAACAATTTAAATAGACACAGGAAATTTCAAGTCTGTCCACCTGGGCAGATGGGAGATTCTTACAGGAAAGATATGGCCAGAATTGTTTCTTAATACACCAGTATTCTCTTGTCAGCTGGCGGAATTAGGCCTTTCTTAAAAGAACTGGAGGCTTTTTAGTAGAGCAGAACTTTATAGTGTCTGTCATCCTATGCTGCCCTCTTCCTCTGAGCTGCCCCTTAGAGGCATGCTCTTTGATAAAGAGATGGGCCTAATGGCTTGTTGTATGTCAGCGTCATCTCCTTCTGTTATAGGAATAGAACCTAATTGGAGGTCAATCTTGGTGACCAAACAGAAGCAGAAAATTTCTTGGCAAGCCTAAACTTCGATTATGGTACAATATTTTTTTTTTCATATGGTTTCTAACAAGCCTTGGTCAGTGTACTATTTATTGCTTGTCAGATTAGAGTGAGTGTTCCTTCAGCTAACAAACATGGTCAGTGGACTACTCATCCCCCAGTCCTATTGGAGGCAGTGCTCCTTAGCTAAATTCAATGTAAATTAATGTTTCTCAAGCAAGTTTATTAGTAAATTCTTTATTGTAACAATTTTGTGACTTCAATTTCTCCTGCATCAATACCAGGTAAGCTCATTTGTGATGGTCGCAGGAACAGCCCAGGGCCAAATACCACATAAATGACACAGTACAGTTCAAACAATGTACAACCATCTGGCCCTGGGATGCAGCACCTGTCTCTGTGCTTACAGTTTGAAAGATTTATCTCCAGCACTGGTAATATCTAAAACTTCATAGACACAGTGATGTTTTTGGACCTTGCAGAATTACTGTGAGTTGCTGCTAAACTTAAGTCATGAATACACTTCAGAAATATCAGCGTGCACATTAAGCTGTGATGCTTTAGTCACAGTGCAGGAGGCTCTGGCTTCCCTTTGACTGACAAGTGGCCTCTCCCTGGGACCCTTCCAGAGCCTGCCAGTGAAATCTATGCCAAAAGAAAAGATATTAAAGCAATTAATTTCGGGCCCCAGGCTTCTGCTTGATCTCATCTTCTGAGGTGAGAGTGTGTTTGAAAGCCTGGCATCTATAACCAAGCCCCCTCTGAGCTTCAGAAGATGGCTCTCGTCCTAGTTCCCTGCAGGATGTGCCACTACAAGCCTGAACCTGTCCTGCACAGCTTTCTGCAGCTACCACCACAACAGATCATGCACCCGGTCTCCTGAGTATGTCGTTTAGAAAAGTTAACTAACGGTCCTGAACAGTTTTAGAAGTTTTGACACAGCCAAGGAATGAGGTAGCTTGCAAATGTCTTGGAAGGGGTGGTAGCTCATTATGAGGTTCTCAGTGCCAAACTCTTTGCTTCTGTTTTCTTTCAGTCTGAAAACCATTAGTTTCCCTTTATTTCTATTGGCAAGTTTGCTATATGGAAGATCCTCTGACTTGTTCATGCTTGGAATTTCCATGTGTACATGTTGTCATGCGTCCTGGTATAAAGCCAGACATCTTTGTTAGTTTTGCCTCTGTCTTTTCCTCTAGGTATTTAAAGACACATTTGCAGCCTGCTGTTTGGCAGTCTACTGGCGTTCTTTGCACTCATCTTTTGGACTGGACAGTATTCTTGAGCATGCAAATTCACATTTTCTGTCCATTTAGGATAATTCTTTCCCTCTTTTAACTCAATGTTATGAAATCCATTCCTGGAATTCTACCTTTAGATTTGCATTTAAAAAAAAAAACAAAGACACTTACAGGAAAATATTCATGTTATCTCACCCACTCACTGACTGCTTAACTCTAAATTATGATTGTTTAGATTTGATGTCTCCTACGGATCAGCTTTAGTGTTCATAACTATAATATTTACTTATTTTGTTGCCTGATTTTTTGCATCTTTAAAATTTTTGGAGCTTTCCTTTTTAAATTTCTAAGTGTATTTACTTTTTGTTTGTTCTTTTTTTTGAAAAGTAACATTCTATGAAATTGTTCATACTTTCTCTTTTAGTACAAGGTCTCCCTATGTAGACCAGACTGGCCTAGAGATTCACACTGCTTCTTATTTACTAGGATTTAAAGCATGCCCTACCACACACAAGTCATCTCTGGTCTTGTAAAAGTAGTTTATTTCTATCCTAAGGCTATTGTTGAGTAACTTCAATGTTTTGGTCAACTCTTGGTCTCTTTCTATTCTTATTTGTTTTTTTTCTTGGGTTTTGGTCAGTAGATAATATATGCATTTTTGTGTCAGAACTAGGAAGGCACTGCCTTAAGCATCTATCTCCCTTCCTGCTGCCTTCTCAGTGGACTTAAAGAAGTTATGACCCTTCATCCTTCTAACCTTTGTCACTTACACAAGTCTACCTCTCAGCTGTAGCACGGAGACACTGGTAAAAAATCTTTCCCTTTCATCTTTTCTCAGCTAGTTTTTCAGGACCCTTCTGAATGGATGTATGTCTACTATGCGACTTTTCAATCAGATATACTTAAATGTTTAATCAATTAGAAAAGCTGATACATTATTCTAGTCATCAATAAAAACTTATTATTGGATTTTAGGAGCAAATTATAATTCACATTAGCAAATAGCAAGATCTTTAGAAAATCTATTTCTAACTCCACTTTACACCTGCCATAAGGAAGTCAATTAAAGGTAGTTGATTACAACAACTGGATATCAAGTACAAAAATGGATACTGACATAAGAATATATTAATTTATATAGACTACTTGTTATATACTTGGATATATATACATATATATATATATGGCATTAATGATCACAATAATACTAGTTCTCAATGTACCAAAAATAAAAATTATCCTAAATTTTACAGTAATAAAAGAAAAACTGGAATATATTATTAACAAACATTTTTCATCAGCTCCTTTTATTTGTGAACTCTGAGTGGCACCTGAGTTTCAGGGGAGTTGATGAAGCAGAATCTGTACCATTGGTATGAAACAGATTCATAAGTCTCCTGGCACTGACTGCAGGTAGGGTTACATACCAGCCAGTCCCAAGCCACTTGTTTAGGTGCATAGATAGTATACCTCCACAGACGTCACTCAAAAACATAAATCAGTTCTAATTGCTCCTATCCCACCCAAATTGAAACTTTGAACATACGTCAACCTTTGGATTAGTTGTTTTCTCTAAAATATGGTCCTGGGTGCTCCTTGATAAGCATTATAAACATACAAATGGAAGTCCATCAGGGCTTGCCTGGAGCTTGGGACACAGCGAGCAGATCAAGGTCAGTCTTCCCTGTTGGTCTGAAAGCTGACTTCATTACGCACTCCTACCTGCAGATGTAGTCACGATTTCTGTAGTGTTTCTGAGGCCCATGAAGTCAAACTGATAGAGCCGCCATGATTTCTGATCAGCTGCCTCAACTGAATTTTTCCTCCAACGATAAATCATTTCTTCTTTGGGGTAGCCATCTAAAAGCAGAGCAGATATTAGCACCTGCAAATTTAGATTCGTAAAATATTATGTCAAAATATGTTTCTGATTGCCTTGTTGTACTTAACAATTTTAAGTCCTGTTTTTTAGAGACACAGAAACTCCAAAATTCAATGGACAAATGACCCTTGACACTTGCCCTTATGATGAACCAAGAATTACTTAGCTAGGAGTTTGGCTATGTTTCTATGGGTACAGTAAGCAGAACTATGCTTTGTTTTGTTTTATGTTTTACCTGAACTATGATGGTGATTGACCTTCTAAGAGAGGAGGTGTTTTCCAGCATCAGCATAAGCACCAGCTTTGTCCTCCTGGCCTAATTCCAATACCTAATATTCATTATTTGCACCATGAAGATGGCCTTCATAATATATATACATATATATATACATATATATAATTTCATGTATGCCTATACATATATAGATTTTAATGAACTATTCTTACAAGGGCTGATGATACTCTCTTCAAGAGTCAAAGACCACCTAACAAAACTCCAATACCAGTCATGAGAAGCCTTCATTTGAATTGTTAGTCAATACTCTGTCTGGTTCCAAAATATAGCCTGTTGTGTTGCCCTTGGTTACCTCCCAAGAGGTAGAAGATAATACTCTATCGCTGAAGAGAATATACAATTCAGAAGCAGGGCCTAGAAACCCTATACCTAGAACTGACCTGAATGTCTCCTCCTTGAGTTATAGCTTTCATGATATCAGAAGGCATCATGGAAGCTTCTAAAGAAGGAAGGCATCCAAGGGTTTTAGCCAACTGTGATTCCTATTAACCAATTCAATTACCAGCATGGCATGATAACCCTAAAAGTGCAGTAGTGGTACACATCACTTGGGGGTAACAAATTGTTCTCTAATTGATCTTTAGATCCACTCACCAAGATAAGAACTATGCTTGGTACTGGGAACCCAATTAACACTCATGCTAGTGTAGTAATGATTATGAAACATCTCAACCATTAATTTGCTTAACCAGCATAATCCCTAACAACAATATATAAACATTTATTATTATAACCACAGATAAGTATAATATATATATAAATATACTATATATATATACACACGTAAATTTGAAACTTAACAACTTTTAAGTGCCTTTGAGTACATTCATACAAATTTACCTTTCCATCTCTATTGTTCTATCTACCTATTTATCTATATCTATCTATCTATCTATCTATCTATCTATCTATCTATCTATCTATCTATCTATCTATCTATCTTTCACACCATAGACATGTACCTTCAGAACTATTTTGTTTTGAAATTACTTTATGCTATTTAGAGAAGTTGTTATTTTGTAAACAATTGGAAGGAGGACTTCTATGCCACTGTTTTCTACACATTCATTTCTTATCCCACTAACAGCAACCACATTTGTAGTTGTGTTTGCTATAATCGACCACTTGCACCAATAGACACAGCATTATCAGCCAGAATCCGCAGTTGGCATTACATACTTCATATTATAGATAGTTATATAGTCCATGAATAGGGCAAACACATATGGCCTGTGTTTGTCATTGGTGTTGTATACATAGTCCCATGGCCTGGAATATCATGTGTTCTTTCTATTCATCCCACAGTTCATCTGGAAACCATTGATTCCTTCTTCATGCCTCTTCAACAATTTGAACTTAGCGCTCATCCCTGGGAGATGACCATTTTGTTCTATCTGCTCAAATGTCATTCACTCTCACTGATGACATTTTAAATTGCAGTCATTGTACTTTTCAAGGCCAAGATTTCTATGGGGGGGGTCTTTTTAAATAGGCTCTATCTTTTAACTAGTTTTATGAGATCTGATTAGAATATTTTCATTTAATTATTTAGATATGATTTTCTATAGAGTTTTCAAAGTGCTTAATAGATTAGACTTAAATATTTTACTAGTACATCTAATGTCTGGGAATCTTTAGTGATATGTGAGTGTGTTTGTGTCCACATGTGAGTGTGTATGTGGTCATATGTGCATGAGCACTGAGAGACCAAAGGACATCTCAGTTTTTTTTTCCCTCAGAAATCAGAAACCATTTGTCTTGTTTTAGGAGTTGGAATCTCTCACTGAACTTGCAACTCTCTAATTCAGCTAGTCTGGCTGGCCAGAAAGCCTCAGAAATTCACTGTTCTCCCTTGTCCCAGTGAAACATTTATTTCAGGCATAATTTTGTGCTTACACAGTAAGCACCTTACTAGCTAAGTCCTTTACTAGCTCCTTCAACAATAATTTCTATTTCAATGTTTATTTTTTCTTTTGTAGGTAGGTACGTTTTTCTATTTCTTTCCAGGTTTGTAACATTTTTAGAAACTAGGCATTTAAAATATAGTATTTTTATCAATTGTTTTAAATTTTCATACCTACATCCAATACATTTTGATCATATTCACTTTCACTTTTTCTGCTATCTAGACCTACCTCTACCACATGCCAACTTTATGTCCTCTTTTATTATTATTTTTTATAACCCACTAAGTACAGTTTTTATTTTCAAAGGATATATGGGTGTGGGATGTGGGCTTCCACACTCTCTTCTGAGGTGGTGCAGAGCAGCTAGGCAGAGCTTCCATGTGCTTGGCTTAGGGCCTGCACTCACCACTGCCCTCCCTGGTCTTCCTTGGTTTCCAGCTTCAAGTTCTTCAACTTAAGTGTGCTCATATCTACATTCATATCACAGAGCACACAGTGGCCAAACTCAGTTCCTTAGGCATTGATTACCTTCCAAAAGCTTTGCTGCCTTGATCTTTGTAGAAATTCAGATGACCACAGTTTTCCAACAAGCATCTGCAAGAGTTTCTGTTGCTTTACAAATCAGTCTGTTAGCTATACCTTTCTTAAGATTTTACTCTCTCTGGTAGGACATTTTATAAGATATCACTTCCTCTGAAGTGGTATAACTCCTTTACAGCCAGTGAGCAGCCTCCACACCAAAGCCATTCAGGCTTTGCAGCCTGTCAATGGACTGGAAGCCACAAGAATCTGGAGCCAGAACCTCCTTCCAAAGTAGCCTGGCAGCACACCGAGACAATATAACCTTTATGGAGACTGCCTATCTGGATATCCTTTCTCCCCTCTTGACATTTTATGTATAATACACTGAATTGAAAATTTTATATAAAACTAACCACTATAGGCCATTCAGCCTACAGTCCCGGGTAACAATCCATCACTGAGGGTAAGTCAAGGCAGGAAGTTAAAGCAGCTAGTCACATCCCTGATCAAGATCATAGAGAAGAAATGACTTCTTGTTAGAGAATGATGCTGCCCCCAAAGGGCTATGTTTTTCTATATCAACTAACAGCCAAGATAACCCACAACAGGCATTCCAATAGGATCTAGATAATTCCTCATTAAGACTCCCAAGGTAATTCTAGATTGAAACAAATTGACAGAACAAACAAGTACATAAGTCGAAAGTTTATGATTTCTTTAACACATATCACAGATGTAGATTAATGCCTAGTTGTCAGTCAGTTTGTGAACAGAAAAGTCATATACTTACCATAACCAAAGATGATCATTGTAAACTAATAAATCTTACATTTTTCCTTCTCTACCTCTAAACAAATTATAAAGTAATTTATTTTCTTAACTAACACTAAATATGCAAAATTCAGCAGTCCTAAGAAGAAAAGCAATGAAAAAAAATGAAAAGCTGTCAACGAGATTTATTTTTATTTTTTAGAGATACATTCTCACTGTGTTGCTCAGGCTAGTTTTGAAGTTGAAGTTGATACAGTTATCTAGATCCACCATGAGGAAAAGTCAACATGCTTTGGCTTAGTTTCTGGCCAAATAAATAGAAAGAATCCTTTAAGAAATGGGAGAACTATCAACCAAAAGCAATGTGTAGATTTTACTGCTGCTGATTCAAACCAGCTGACTATTAACAGCGAAAGAAGCCATGCGTGGCATGCTGATCCATGGTTTTAAGGAATTCTTGCTAACTTGGTGAGGTAGCTATAGTGAGACCTCAGAAGCACACGCCTGCTGGAGGAGTCAAGTCAAATCTGTACTGAAGAAGCCATATAATGCCTTGTGTTCATTTCAGAGTACTGCTTAATAAATTAGAGAGGGAACACATGAAACACAAAGTTTACTTAGCAAATTAAACAGCTATTTTGAAGTTCAGTATATTTATCCAAAAAAAAAATTTATTTGCATGGCATATGTCCTCAGAAATCCTAACATTGAGATGGTATGGTGGCGTACAATTGTAATCCCAGCATTTGGGAGGTAAAATTGAAAGCTTCATGAGTTCAAGACCATCCTTAGTTTTGTAGTGAGTTCAAGCTTAGCTTGAGACACAGAAAACACTCTTCAAAGACTCAAAAATAAAATAAGAAAAAAATTTCTACCTCTGTGTTGTAATTAGGGTTTTATTGATGTCAGGAGACATCATGACCATAACAACTCTTGTAAAGGAAAACTTCCTAAGTTTTTGTTATTGGTTTGGCTTGCAGTGCTGAGGTTTAGTGCATTATTGTCACGGCAGGAAGCATGTCAGCACACGGGCAGATAGGCTTGGAGAGTCACTGGAGAGTTCTACATCCAGATCAGCAGGCAACAGAAAGAAAAAGTACCACTGGGTGGAGCAAGGGCTTCTGAAACCCCAAAGACTACTTCCATAGTGCCACTCTTCCTCTAACAAGGTCACACCTACTCTGCCAAGGCCATACTTCCAAATAGTGCCACTCCCTATGAGCTGATGAGGGCCTTTTTCATTCAAACCAGCACACAAGGGGTTCAGATCTTGCCACCACAGGGTCAGAATCCTATTAAGTATTAGAGGCTCACCCCCCATGATTGTGTCTTCTTTTCAGTGAATTGTGGAGAATGTAGACAGGATTCCTACATTCTAATAGTGCTTTAGTATTGAGAAAAGCATAGAAGTACATTTCATAGATGTAATGACTGTACCTCCCATAGCCCTAGATTTATATGCTAAAGCCATATTTTTGAGTGGCATCACACTCAGAGGTCCCTACTTACAGTGGGATAATTGTTTAAATAGAAAATTCAGTACTTGATCTTTTCCCCCTGTCTATGATCACACATCAGCAAGCAGCCCTTTCTACATATTAAAAATTCCTCTGCAGGCACTCAATCTGTTGAACCCAGGTGGTAGAATTCCTAGTCTGCAGAACAGAGGAAATGAATGTTGGTTAAGCTGTTTGGTGTGCGAAATTTTGTTGCAATGACTTGATATAATCACATATGAATCAATACTGGCTCAGGTGACAAGGATCTCTGAGGTCAGGATCCCACCATTTCCCTCTGGTCTCTTGTCTTCTTATAATTTCAGACCAAGATACAAGAGATTGAGACTCAGAGTAAGGAATTACATTGCACATAGCTTTTGTGAGGAGAAAATCATATTTTCTTTGCCTAATGAGAGTTAAGCAGCACCCTAGTCTGTTTCATTTGACCTACTTTGAGAAGTATGTAGAAGGAGGAGGGGGCAGTGCTGGTTTAAAAAATTTAGTGGTTAGTGGCTTAATCCCTGGAAGCTCTGGTTTGTTGGCATTGTTTTTCATATGAGGTCTCAAGCCCCTTCAGCTCTTTCAGTCCTTTGTCTGATTCCTTCAACGGGGGTCCTGTTCTCAGTTTAGTGGTTTGCTGCTGGCATTTGCCTATGTATTTGCCATATTCTGAGGGGAACACCCATGTCGAAGGGGAGGGAGAAAGGTTAGGGGGTGATGCCATGGAAACCAGGAAAGGGAATAACATTTGAAATATAAATAAGAAATACCCAATTTAATAAAGATGGAAAAAAAAAGAAAAAATTTAGTGGGAAATTGTTCCACGTCTGCTTTTTTTTTTTTGTATGGAAGAAAATTAATTCTTGGGAAGAATTGTTTCTTGTTTCAAGTTGTCAGTGTGCCCATGCACATAATAATTGCTCTGATGCCATGAAATATGTAATTTTCCCAGTGCAAATATCACACACATATACCAGAAGGAGGAGAAGCATCAACCATAAACTTGTCGCTGTTGTGAGAGCCTAGTGTTGAAGACCCATTGCAGTGTGCTGGATATGGTAGAATCTAATGTTGGCTACAAACACTGCATCTGGCACTTAGACTCTTAGACTCTTCCTTAAAATTCTTGACGCAGAGATTCTCAACTTAGTACAATGAGTAAATGGTGTCTTTATTACTAAAGAAAGACCTTCGAATGGGAACTGCTGTCTAACTTTAGGCTAACAGATAACTGGTTTCAGCAGCAAACCACTGAATTGAGAATAGGACCCCCGTTGAAGGAATCAGAGAAAGAACTGGAAGAGCTTGAAGGGGCTCGAGACCCCATATGTACAACAATGCCAAGCAACCAGAGCTTCCAGGGACTAAGCCACTACCTAAAGACTAAACATGGACTGACCCTGGACTCTGACCTCATAATTAGCAATAAATATCCTAGTAAGAGCACCAGTGGAAGGGGAAGCCCTAGGTCCTGCTAAGACTGAACCCCCAGTGAACTAAATTGTTGGGGGGAGGGCGGCAAGGGGGGGAGGATGGGGAGGGGAATGCCCATAAAGAAGGGGAGGGGGGAGGGGTATGTTTGCCTGGAAACCGGGAAAGGGAATAACACTCGAAATGTATATAAGAAATACTCAAGTTAATAAGAAAAAAGTTTAATTCACGATTAAGACTTCTGGGAAGTTAAATACATGTTTCTTTAGTCTTGACATAAAGGTTTTTGATGAAAAAAAAGATATTATAAAAGCCATGCATCTTTCAGGGCTTTTTATCTTTTCAAAAAATTATGGGGCCATTTCAAACTTTCCTTCTAGCCTAGCTCCATTCCTTTTCTATTTATGACAACCTACAGAACTACTCCATATCCACACTATGGGACAAACAATGACCGTACTAGGCCGAGATTCAGCTTATCTCTCTGGCCCATCTCCATTCCTTTGTCACTACTGCTGATCCACAGAACTACTGTATCAGGGAACCCACACCTACTGCACTCGGTTTCCCCAGAGAGGGGAGCACCAATCAAAGTGGGCCACTCATCTAACAAAGTGAAGACAAGAGACCTATACTAAGCATTTCAAGCTCCATGTCTAGGTTCAGCTAAAAACCACAAACATAAACAACCAAGACAATATGCCTTGCCCAGAAGCCAGTAACTCTATTTCAACAGATCCAGAGCAAAGCAATTTAGCTGAAACACATGATCAGGACTTCAAAACAGCAATTATGAATATGTTCTCCAAATGTGAGTACATAGTAGGAGACAAAGCAAGTCTCAACAAGTATAAGAAAATTAAAATAATTCCCGTATTCTGTCTGATCACCATGAATCAAGGCTAGATGACATTCTCCTCCTCCTCCTCTACCGCCCTCCTCCTCCTCCTCCTCCTCCTCCTCCTCCTCCTCAACAACAATGATGACAATGATGACAATGACGACGACGACGGTGACAACAACAACAACAACAACAACAACAACAACAAAAAGCAGAAAGTTTATAAATTCATGGAAGTGGAACAACTCATTGCTGAATGAAAATTGGGTCAAAACAGAAATCAAGGAAAAAAATGAAAAACATTTTAGAACTGAATGGAAAACACACACACACACACATACACACACACACACACACACACACACACACACACACACACACACAACATCCAAACCAATAGTACAAACTAAGAGTGATTCACTGGCAAGTTCAGAGCTGAATAAACACCTTCAATTTTCAATATTCAGCAATATACTTAAAAGCTCTAGAGCAAAAAGAAGGAAAAAAAGATTATATAGGAAAATAATTAAACTTAGGGTTAAAAATCAAATAAAAATAATTATTCAGAATCAATGAAACAACAAATTAATTCTTTGAGAAAAAAATCAATGAAATTGACAATCCTCAGCTAAACTAGCCAAAAGATAGAGGGAAAGAGGACTACCCCAAATTAACAAAGTAGAGGTGAATGAGGGGCATTACAACAGACACTAATCAAATTCAGAGAATCATGAGGACATAGTGTTCAAAAAATACAGATTTCATCAAACTGGAACACCTAAGAGAAATGGATAAATTTCTTGACATATATCTTACTAAAGTTAAATGAAAATGAAATAATCAATTTAAACAGACCCATAATCCCCACTGAAGTAGAAGTAATTAAAAGTCTCCCTTATCCTCAAATGCCCATAGAAAAACAGATTTAAAAAATCTACTAGATTCTTTTTTTTTTATTAACTTGAGTATTTCTTATATACATTTCAAGTGTTATTCCCTTTCCCGGTTTCCGGACAAACATCCCCCTCCCCCCTCCCCTTCCTTATGGGTGTTCCCCTCCCAACCCTCCCCCCATTGCCGCCCTCCCCCCATAGTTTAGTTCACTGGGGGTTCAGTCTTAGCAGGACCCAGGGCTTCCCCTTCCACTGGTGCTCTTACTAGGATATTCATTGCTACCTATGAGGTCAGAGTCCAGGGTCAGTCCATGTATAGTCTTTAGGTAGTGGCTTAGTCCCTGGAAGCTCTGGTTGAGTCCCTGGAAGCTCTGGTTGTTAGATTCTTAAAGAACTACAGTCAATACTCCTCAAAATAGTACCCAAAAGAGAAACTGAAAGGATTTGATTGTTTCATGAAGCCACTTTTGCCTTGATACCAAAAATATATAAAGTCCAAACAACAAGAAATGAAAATTATAGAACACTCTCCTTTATGGACATAGATACAAAAAATTCTCAATAAAATATTTGCAAAATAAATCTAAGAATGCAGCAGAAAGATTATCCACCGTGATCAAGTTGGCTTCATCTCAGAGACGGAGTATTCATCATATGTAAATTAATAAACATAATCCACCACATAAACAGACTGAAGGTAAAAGCAATATGATCAGTTTATTTGATGCAGAAAAGGCCTTTGACAAAATCCAACATCCCCTCATGAGAAAAGTCCTAGAGAAACTCGAGACACAAGGGACATAACACAACTTACTAAAGGCAATTTACAGTCAACATAAATAGAGAGGAACTCAAACTATTTCCACAAAAATCAGGAACAAAGCAAGGTTTTTCCACTCTCTTTACACCTATTCAATATAACACTTGATGTCTTAGCTACAGGAATAAGACAAATAAAGGGGATCAAGGGGATAGAAACAGGAAAGGAAGTAGTCACAGTGTCTTTATTTACAGATAATATGATTTTATATATAAAAGATATTAAAACTTCCACCAAACAACTTTTATAGCTAATACTTTCATAAAGCATTAGGAAATAAAATTAACACACAAAAATCAGTACCCTCTCTGTGATGGTTTGAATATGCTTGGCCCAGAGGTTTGGCCTTGTTAGAGTAGGTTTGATCTTGTTGGAGGAAAGGAAACATTGTTGGGTTGGACTTTGAGACCCTCCTCCTAGCTATGTGGAAGCCAGTCTTCTCCTGTTTGCCTTTGGAACAGGACAGAACTCACACAGGGCAGGAACTTGGAGTCAGGAGCTGATGTGGAGGCCATGGAAGGGTGTTGCTTACTAGATTTCTTCCCTTGGGTGGCTGAGCTTGCTTTCTTATAGAACTGAGGTCTATCAGACCAGGGATGGCACCACCCATAATAGGCTGAGCCCTCCCCCCTTGATCACTATTTTAAAAAATGCCTTACATCTGGATCTCATGGAAGCATTTCTTTAAGTGAGGCTCCTTTATTTGTGATAACTCCAGCATGTGTCAAGTTGACATACAAAACCAGTCAGAACGATTGATCCCTTTTCAACTAGACACACAAACATATCACTATTAAGCCTCAACCCTTACATTTTTATTCATCCCTAAGATCTAAATAACTTTAAAAGTCCCACAGTCTTTAGAAATTTTAAATATTAAAATTTCAATCCCTTTAAAATATCTAATCTCTTTTGAAATTCAAAATCTTACAATTCAAAGTCTCTTAACTGTGGGCTACACTGCAATACTTTACTTCAAGAGGGAAAAAAGGTTAGGGCACAGTCACAATCAAAATCAAAATCAAAATCAAACTGTAAGTGTCCAATGTCTAGGATCCAATCAAGATCTGGGTTTCTCTAAGGGCTTGGGTCACTTCTCCAGCTCTGCTATTTGTAGCACATGGCTTGTCTTCTAGGCTCCAGCTGCCTTTACTCCACTGCTGCTGCTATTCTTGGTGGTCCTCTAGTGTTACTGCTATCTCTAAAACACTGCTGTCTTCTGCTGCAACTGGGCTGCACTTTCAAAAATAGCCTTTCACAGACTCTTTTCACTGCCAAACCTCTACTTCTCTGCATGATCCCTTTAGTCTTCAACTGCCACTGAGGCTGCACCTTCAACAATGGCCTCTCCTGGCCTCTCCTAGTGCCAAGCATCAGCTGCTACCCCTTCATGTTTTCAAAACCAGTACCACCTGGGTGACTCTTATACATTACCAAGTCCAGCTGCCTACACAAGGTACAACTGTGCCTGTCTCTGGAACTCAGCTTCTGTGCTCTTGGGATACACTTCCCAGAAGTTATCACCTCTGTGATTCTGGTCTCTTCTTAATCACTAATTTCTTAGTCCCAGCTAACCAGTATCAATTGTTCTAGTAAAGGTTTGACTTTACTAGTTCTGGTATCTTGTTAATCACAGCTGATCTTTCAGCCCCAGCTAACCAAAACCACAGAATCTTCACAATCAAAATAGCAATGGCCTGGATAAGAGTCTTTTAAATCTTCTCTCTGAAATTTCACAAGCCAGGCCTGCATCTTCTGCACTGTTCTCAACATTATCTTCCAAGCTGCTACAGGAAATTCCACAGTGCTCTTAATATCCTAATAGCTCTACTAGCCCGAAGTTCCAAAGTCCTTCTATGGTCCTCCCAAAAACATGGTCAGGCTGTCACAGGGGTAACCCACACCTGGTACCAGTTTGTCTTAGTCAAGGTTTGTATGTATTCCTGCACACCATGACCAAGAACAAGTATACAAGAAGCCAGTACACAAAGCAAGTGAAAGACTTTTATAATAAAATCTTTGAGATACTGAAGAAAGAAGTTGAAGAAGGGATCAGAAGAGGGAAAGATTTCCCATGCTTATGCCTAAGTAGACTTAATATTACGAAAGTGGACATTCTACCAAAAGCAGTCTGCAGATTCAATGCAATTCTCAAGACTTCAACACCATTAGTCACAAAAAATTTAAAAACCATCTTCAACTTTATATGGGAATATAAAATCTCAGGATTGATAAAGTGATCCTGGACAAGGAAAGAACTGCTGGAGGTTTCACCATTCTAAATTACAAGTTGAATTGCAGAGCTATTGAAATAAAAACGGACATGTTTACCAGTGGAATTTAATTAGAGACCCATACAAAATTCACACATCTATGGGCATTTGATTTTTGACAAATAAAACAAAAAAATACATACTGGAGATAAGGCAGCACCTTTAACAATGGTGCTGGTCAAACTGGATAGCCTCCTGTAGAAAAATGAAAATGGATCCATATATATCATTCAGAACAAAATTCAATTCCACATGAATGAAACACTTTAACTTAAGACTAGATCCTGTGAATCTGTTAAAAAAAGAAAGTGGGAAAGAGACTTGAATTTATTGGCACAGGAAAGGAACTATTCTTTCAAAATATATGGTTTTAAGATTTATTTATTTATTTATTTATTTATTTATTTATTTATTTATTTATTTATTTATTGTCTGAGTGTACTTCTGTGCAGTGCATACATTGCATAGGGGCCAGAAGAGGAAGCTGAATCACACTAGACTGGTGGTATAGACTTTCTAAGCTGCCCTGTGGGTCCTGGGAACTGAACATTGGTCCTCTGGAAGGTCAGACAACTTTTTTTTAGCAACTGAGGCAACTGGCCCCAGAAATAATATTTTCATTAACGATTAGAGAACTTTTACATAGTACACCCAGGTCACATTTGCCAGCCCTCCCAGATCAACCCCCTCCCCATCCATATGCCCTCCTCCACAAAGTAAAACAAAGAAAAAACAAAATAAACAAAACCCACAAATCCATTTTGTGTTACCCCTATACTGTCTGTAGCAGAGTCAAACTTCCAGTGGCCAGTAACTTGAAGAGAATTGAATCCTTACCCACCTGTACTGTATGAAGAGATACACTTTAGGATTCCTTTTTTTCCCTTTCTTTTCTTGGATATTTTCTTTATTTACATTTTAAATGTTGTTCCCTTTCCTGGTTTCCCCTCCAGAAACCCCCATCCTGTCCCACCACCCCCTGCCTCCATGAGGGTGCTCCCCCATCCACTCATTTCCTTCTGATTTCCTGCTCTGGCATTCCCTTACATTGGAACATCATTCTTATCACAACTTTCAAGAGTTCTTTTCGATGGCTTCTTGCTTAGAATATTCTTTTAGGGGAAGGTAGGGTTTGCCACAGCAGCCTTCTAATATGTTCTTTCTCAGCTATGAGTCTGCAGTCATTAATACCACTGTAGAAGTGGCTTCCTTGCACCTTTATAGGCAGTGGGAGCATGGATCATGAACTTCCATATGGTTTCTGAAGACAGCATGGAGCAACACAGACACCCACATGGTCTATGTGCCACAAATCTCAGCATTGTCTCCAGTGGCAACACAGGCCAGAGATATCAACATGGCCTCCAGGGCATGGGCCATAAATATGGTCCCCAGTAGCAGTCAAGTGCATAGGCATCAACATAACTCCAGGGGGCAATAAAGACCCTAGACATCCAAATGACCTTCGGTGGTAACACAGATGATTGACATCAACATGGTCTTCTGTGGGAGGACAGAGCACAGAAATTTACATGGACACAAGAACCATGAGCCTCAATATGGTCTCCAACGGCAGCTTAGTCCACAAAGATCAATATGGTCCTTGACCACAGCACAGATCATGGACACCCTCATGGCCCTTGCTGGCAGCACAAACCATAGCACAAGCACATGGACCCTGGTTGTAGCGTGTCCCACAGATAGCAACAGAAGCACAGGACACCAATGACAGGCACTAAGATGAACAATAAAGTTTCTGTAGAGCAAAGGACACCAGTATTATCAAAGCATCTCAGACTACAGGATGGAAAAACCTTCATCAATTATACACTTGATAATGGTTAGTATCTAGGATAAAAAAGAACTTTCAAAAAAAAGAAAGAAAATGAAAAAGCTAACCTAATTAAAATTGGGATAGAGAACTAAACAGTGTTCCCCAAAGATGAGACAAATGGCTGAGAAACACTTTTAAAAATGTTCAACATCCTTCACCATTAGGCAAATGCAAAGTAAATCTACTTTGGGATTTCATTTTACCAGAGTCAGAATGGCCAAAATCAATGTAGCTAGAAACAATCTCTCTACGAGAGGTAAACCAGACCCCAGAAGACAAATACTGCATGTTTTCTCTTATATATGGATGTTAGTTTCTCAGTTTTCAACATGAATGCTTCAATCTGAATAACTATAGATGTTAAGTATGTAGTAATGGACCAGAAAGAGAAAGAGACCTTCCAAGAAAGAGAAAACGGAATGTGGTATTATAAAAAGATAAAGGGGAAACTAGAATAGGGGGATTAAATTGGGAGGGAGGTGGGGACAGAAGGGTAAGGAGAGACACAGAGGGACAACTAACACTAAGGACATTTTGAAAAGCCATACGGAAACATACTATTGTAGAAGCGTCCTAAAATACATACATATATGAACAGAATTTAAAAGAACTCAGCATATAATAAGGTAGACCTTACCTCATCTAGTCATCTTATGCTACTATGTAAACTTCCAGTACCAGGAATGGATGATCTCTTGTTTAATCATTGGCCAGACAGGTCTCATAATTTCCTCTAAACATCACTGGTCATTGCCAAGGTTATAAGAGCCTATTGCTGAAAATACTTACATCCCCAAACACAGAGAAATGGAGTTGATGCCCATATAGAAGCTTTACCTCTGCAGACTAGAATTCATGGTACTGGAAGGTACTCTATACATTACCTGAGGAGAAAACTAATCATAAGTGTCACTCAGGTAAAAACCCTGTAACCTATAACAGTGACTTACCTGCCTGATATATTTGTGCAATAGTTGCACAAATGTTATGGAAGTAATCAACCACTTTTGATTAGATTTTAAAACACACTCCATGAGATGACACCCGTACCTGACACACAGGCTTATATGCACATGAACTCAGAGAAAGTGTGACAGCACACACAGAGGACTGGCGCATATTCAAACCAAAGTCCCAGCACTGTGAATGGAAGGTAAAGTCCCCACTCCAACCAGAAAAACTATTGGTAATTGATGTCTGGCTAGAGAAGGGGAAATAATTTTCTTTGTTTTGGGTCTTTTTTTTTTCAGATGCAGAGTAATTGAGTAAATCATCTACATGCCAAGGCAGGGTACATGCCTAGGGTTAGTTGGCTAACACAAAAATGTTCTTCCTTCCTTCCTTCCTTCCTTCCTTCCTTCCTTCCTTCCTTCCTTCCTTCCTTTCTTTCTTTCCTTCTATCTTTCTTCTTTCTGTCTTCTTTCTTCCTTCTTTCCTTTTATGTCTTATGGGGTTTGGCTTTGAATTTTGCTTTGCTTTTGTTGAGGGAGGAAGGACAATGGAGGGAGACACAGACACAGACACAGACACAGACACAGACACAGACACAGACACAGACACACACACACACACACACACAGACACACACACACAGAGAGAGAGAGAGAGAGAGAGAGAGAGAGAGGGGGTATCTCAGTTGGTGTTTTCTGCTGTGAGAAGACAGGATGATGAAGGCAACTTTTATAAAGGTAAACGTTTAATTGGTGCTGCCTTACAGTTTCAAAGGTTCAGTACGTTATCACCATGGTGGGAAGCATGGAAACATGGAGGCTGACTTGGTGCTGGAGAAGCCAAGAGTTCTATATCTTGATCCAAAGGCAGTTAAGGGTGGAGCTTGAGCACTAAGAAACCTCAAAGTCCTCCTACAAACTGAGACATTTCCTCCAATAAAGCCACACCTATTCCAATAAGGCCACACCTCTTAATAGTGCCACTTACTGTGGGCCAAGTATATTCAAACCACTACATGGAGGATCTGGGAAGATTTTGTGGGAGCAGAAAGGGTATTTTAAAAGATACTGTGTAAAATATTTTAATAAAAAATAAGATTTAAATAAAATTATGAGGTGGTACCCTCATTTGGAGACAAAAATTTGGAGTAGGATTAATGGATTAGATACATCATTTAAAAATGAAGAATAATAGATAATCAGAGCAACATATCAGGAGGTGTTGTACATAATATAAGCACATATTATTTTGTATTCTTTTCAGTGGATGCATAGATACATGTGCCATTTCTTCTTATAAAATGTAAATAGCATAACTCAGCTTGAAGACCTTAAAAGTTCTCATCCAGAAATGAGTTTTCAAATTGAGCACTTCCAAGAATAAGAAGGACAAATGAGAGGTTGTGTATGAGCCCAACCTCAGGACAACAGAGAGACACAGTCTTCTCTAAAGCAGTGTCAACTCTATAATGATATGTCTAGAGTTACAAAATCAAGTCATCTAATGTTTTATAGCAGGTAGATATATTAAAACTGGCGTATAAGAGGCTTTAAGAAAGACTGAGGGGAAATACTGCACTGTGGGACAGCAGTTAGCACAAAGTGAAGGTTTTCAAATCATTCTCCACAGAAATGGCAGGAAGGTAATGAAGTAACACTCAAAAGGAGACTTTTGTGTCCCCTTTTGCTTTACTTTCCAGGGTACCACAGTTCTTGAGGAAACACAGGTTTGGGGGTAATTATACCTTCCTCTCTTTAGAAGTTCTCAGATTCGATCACTGTCTATTGACCCTACCACACAGGAACAAAATGGTCTTGCTGAGGGCAGGCAGGGCCAGTGTGCCCTCCCTCCTACATCTAAGGAAGATGTCTCATTTACAGATCCCATCCCAGCACTAGCTGAGAGGACAAGCATACTCTCCATGCTTGAAAGCAGGTGTTGCTTCCTAAGTCCTCTGATGCAATACCGTCTCTTTACTACGACCCCATTAAAAATAAATAAATAAATTTGAATATTTCTACTATACAGTAGCATAGCGGTAAACTTTTCTACTTCAAAAAGAAATAGCTGGATGTATCAAGGAATGATCAGACCAAAGAAAGGTGAAGATCCAGCAGGACAAACCCCAAACCCTGTAGCTCCAAGTCCAGCATACAGGACCACACAAGTTTGAATGGCTCTACTCCTCTGGATCTGTGTCCTCTAGTACATATGCTCGATCTTCTTTTTTTTAATTTTTTTTAAAGTTTTTTTATTAACTTGAGTATTTCTTATTTACATTTCGAGTGTTATTCCCTTTCTCGGTTTCCAGGACAACATCCCCCTAACCCCTCTCCCTCCCCTTCTATGTGGGTGTTCCCCTCCCAACCCTCCCCCCATTGCCGCCCTCCCCCCAACAATCACAAGCACTGGGGGTTCAGTCTTAGCAGGACCCAGGGCTTCCCCTTCCACTGGTGCTCTTACTAGGATATTCATTGCTACCTATGAGGTCAGAGTCCAGGGTCAGTCCATGCATAGCCTTTGGGTAGTGGCTTAGTCCCTGGAAGCTCTGGTTGCTTGGCATTGTTGTTCATATGGGGTCTCAAGCCCCTTCAAGCTCTTCCAGTTCTTTCTCTGATTCCTTCAACGGGTGTCCTGTTCTCAGTTCAGTGGTTTGCTGCTGGCATTCGCCTCTGTATTTGCTGTATTCTGGCTGTGTCTCTCAGGAGAGATCTACATCCTGCACCTGTTGGCCTGCACTTCTTTGCTTCATCCATCTTGTCTAATTGGGTGGCTGTATATGTATGGGCCTCATGTGGGACAGGTCCTGAATGGGTGTTCCTTCTGTGTCTGTTTTAATCTTTGCCTCTCTATTCCCTGCCAAGGGTATTCTTGTTCCCCTTTTCAAGAAGGATTGAAGTATTCACATTTTGATCATCTGTCTTGAGTTTCATGTGTTCTATGCATCTAGGGTAATTCAAGCATTTGGGCTAATAGCCACTTATCAATGAATGTATACCATGTGTGTTTTTCTGTGATTGGGTTACCTCACTCAGGATGATATTTTCCAGTTCCAACCATTTGCCTACAGATTTGATAGTCATTGTTTTTGATAGCTGAGTAATATTCCATTGTGTAGATGTACCACATTTTCTGTATCCATTCCTCTGTTGAAGGGCATCTGGGTTCTTTCCAGCTTCTGGCTGTTATGAATAAGGCTGCGATGAACATAGTGGAGCACGTGCCTTTTTTATATGTTGGAGCATCTTTTGGGTATATGCCCAAGAGAGGTAGTTCAATGTCCAATTTTCTGAGGAACCTCCAGACTGATTTCCAGAATGGTTGTACCAGTCTGCAATCCCACCAACAATGGAGGAGTGTTCCTCTTTCTCCACATCCTCGCCAGCATCTGCTCTCACCTGAGTTTTTGACCTTAGCCATTCTCACTGGTGTGAGGTGAAATCTCAGGGTTGTTTTGATTTGCATTTCCCTTGTGACTAAAGATGTTGAACATTTCTTTAGGTGTTTCTCAGCCATTCAGCATTCCTCAGCTGTGAATTCTTTGTTTAGCTCTGAACCCCAGTTTTTAATAGGGTTATTTGTCTCCCTGTTGTCTAACTTCTTGAGTTCTTTGTATATTTTGAATATAAGGCCTCTATCTGTTGTAGGATTGGTAAAGATCTTTTCCCAATCTGTTGGTTGCCGTTTTGTCCCAATCACAGTGTCCTTTGCCTTACAGAAGCTTTGCAGTTTTATGAGATCCCATTTGTTGATTCTTGATCTTAGAGCATAAGCCATTGGTGTTTTGTTCAGGAAATATTTTCCAGTGCCCATGTGTTCGAGATGCTGCCCTAGTTTTTCTTCTATTAGTTTGAGTGTGTCTGGTTTGATGTGGAGGTCCTTGATCCACTTGGACTTAAGCTTTTTACAGGGTGATAAGGATGGATCGATCTGCATTTTTCTACCTGTTGACATCCAGTTGAACCAGCACCATTTGCTGAAAATGCTATCTTTTTTCCATTGGATGGTTTTGGCTCCTTTGTCAAAAATCAAGTGCCCCTAGGTATGTGGGTTCATTTCTGGGTCTTTAATTCTGAACCATTGGTCTATCTGTCTGCCTCTGTACCAATACCATGCCGTTTTTATCACTATTGCTCTGTAATACTGCTTGAGTTCAGGGATAGTGATTCCCCCTGAAGTCCTTTTATTGTTGAGGATAATTTTAGCTATCTTGGGTTTTTTGTTATTCCAGATGAATTTGCCAATTGTTCTGTCTAGCTCTTTGAAGAATTGGATTGGTATTTTGATGGGGATTGTATTGAATCTGTAGATTGCTTTTGGCAAAATGGCCATCTTTACTATATTAATCCTGCCAATCCATCAACATGAAAAAACTTTCCATCTTCTGAGATCTTCCTCAATTTCTTTCTAAAGAGACTTGAAGTTCCTGTCATACAGATCTTTCACTTGCTTGGTTAAAGTCACACCAAGATATTTTATATTATTTGGGACTATTTTGAAGGGTGTCATTTCCCTAATTTCTTTCTCGGCTTGTTTCTCTTTTGGGTAGAGGAAGGCTACTGATTTATTTGAGTTAATTTTATACCGAGCCACTTTGCTGAAGTTGTTTATCAGCTTTAGTAGTTCTCTGGTGGAACTTTTGGGATCACTTAAATATACTATCATATCATCTGCAAATAGTGATATTTTGACTTCTTCTTTTCCGATCTGTATCCCCTTGACATCCTTTTGTTGTCTGATTGCTCTGGCTAGAACTTCAAGAATTATATTGAATAAGTAGGGAGAGAGTGGGCAGCCTTGTCTAGTCCCTGATTTTAGTGGGATTGCTTCAAGTTTCTCTCCATTTAGTTTAATGTTAGCAACTGGTTTGCTGTATATGGCTTTTACTATGTTTAGGTATGGGCCTTGAATTCCTATTCTTTCCAGGACTTTTATCATGAAGGGGTGTTGAATTTTGTCAAATGCTTTCTCAGCATCTAATGAAATGATCATGTGGTTTTGTTCTTTCAGTTTGTTTATATAATGGATCACGTTGATGGTTTTCCGTATATTAAACCATCCTTTCATGCCTGGGATGAAGCCTACTTGATCATGGTGGATGATTGTTTTGATGTGCTCTTGGATTCGGTTTGCCAGAATTTTATTGAGTATTTTTGCGTCAATATTCATAAGGGAAATTGGTCTGAAGTTCTCTTTCTTTGTTGGATCTTTGTGTGGTTTAGGTATAAGAGTAATTGTGGCTTCATAGAAGGAATTAGGTAGTGCTCTATCTGTTTCAATTTTGTGGAATAGTTTGGATAATATTGGTATGAGGTCTTTTATGAAGGTTTGGTAGAATTCTGCACTAAACCCGTCTGGACCTGGGCTCTTTTTGGTTGGGAGACCTTTAATGACTGCTTCTATTTCCTTAGGAGTTATGGGGTTGTTTATCTGGTTTATCTGTTCCTTGTTTAACTTCGGTACCTGGTATCTGTCTAGGAAATTGTCCATTTCCTGCAGATTTTCAAGTTTTGTTGAATATAGGCTTTTATAGTAAGATCTGATGATTTTTTATTTTCCTCTGATTCTGTAGTTATGTCTCACTTTTCATTTCTGATTTTGTTAATTGGGACACACTCTCTGTGTCCTCTTGTGTTCCACTATAGCACTCTACAGTAAACAGTTCATGCTGCTGGCATCTAAACACCCTGATGACTCTACTGTGGCTTTGCCTCTTTTTCCATACCTGTATGCATTGCCCACAAACCTTTTCATGGAATCTGACTCTACTCCATAGCATCTTTCCTCTATGGACTTTTTTGAAATGTTGGAAAAACCTCCATGGATTCCTTACTTTCATAGCTGCCTAACTTCAAAACTAGTACCATGTGGATATTGACAGGTTTTGCTGTCATTTTGAGATAGAGTGTTGGAGATGAGCTCCAGAGCTTTGATTCTCTGTTGAAGGTAGCTGAGAAGTGTGTTGGCAGGGGAAGACTTAGTCTTGGAAGATATTATAGATGCTTTCTAAAATAATGTTTACGTGTCTTTATTTTAAGTTACTCTGACATTAGAAGCTTCAGGCCTCTAGGTGGATTTTAACACTTGTTGCTTAACAGCAGGGTATTAAGTAAAGGATTAATGGTTAGGGTTTCTTTCTCCTGCCCAGCACACTGCCTGTATGAACCTCTCTCTTGACATGAAGGAGGGAGATTTGGAGCAGTAAACTTTTATTGAGCCAGAAGAAAAGAGTCATGCTCTCAGAAGGAAAAACTTTTACACAAGAAAATATGCATAAACATACATACATTCATATACACATTCATGCACTCATGTTGGGTTCAGCTACTTTTCTTATATTTACATACTTACACACACACACACACACACACACACACACACACACACACACACACCTATACTTATATATGCATATGAAGCAAAAGGCCAAGCACCAGGGCAGAAAAAACTCATTCATTCTGGATGGAAAAATGAGCTCTAATCTTTATTACATAAAGAAAGATAAAACTTCTACACTTTCATTGCTAAATGAACTAAACGTAAGTCTGTAAGAAAAAAATCTTTGTCCTCTTTAGTAAGACTAAGCTTGCCTTGCTGTTAGAAAAAATTCTGATCCGTCCCATCTTAAAGAGAAGGCTGCCTCCTTTTTCTGGTCTCTCTGTAACTCTGTCTGTTTTCATCTCTGTTATATCTTGCTATGTTCTGCTGTCTCTCCACCTATAGTTTCCAATTCTCTTTCTTCATTTTGCATTCTATCTCCTTTTGTCCTGCTTAATGTCATTATTCCTAGGTCTTTGTAGCTTATTAAGGAGAATAAACCATGTAGCTTTTGTTTTTTTACAAAAGTTCACTAAAAGTTCCAACATAAATTTACATCATAAATTGAATAAGAATTTTACAACAGAGATGTTTACATGTATTTGCATTAAGACTAGTTATCTAACTAGGCATTCATTCATTATCTGTCATTATCTCCATATGTTCATTGCGAGTCTAAAACTATAGTTTTGTGTCTTAGTTTGCATTGAAGTTTTGTATAGAATAATACAATCAATATTTTATCTTCTGTCTTTGCACCAATAGTAAAATCATTTGTACCTTTTATGACCTTTGGCTAAAATTGTTTTACAGCCCTCAGGAGTGTATCATATGTTAAAAATGCCTGCTTCAATGTTGGAAGCAATTAACTCATGACACATGAAGACTAACAGAGTTGTAATTGCAGTTTGCATTTCAGAGAGGGTTTTAATAGCAGTCCTATTATAAAGGGCTTAATAATTAAGTATAATTTTAGAAATTCTTATGGAATCATCATTAGGAATTAAGAAATCTGTTTGTATAACATCTCTACAGACAGAACATCTTTGTCGTTCTTTGGAAAGTCTGCACAATAGGGTGGCTAATACACAGAGATTATATAATATTACTTTTTATAAAGATAGGAAAGGCATATCAGCTGCAGGAATCAATACCTGAAAACATCATCCCTTTAGCTTTACTTGCAAGGGTTCATTCATCATAGTCCACTGTCATGATGAAACAATCTTAGGAAGATCACCTGCTAGCCTTTCACCTCTCCTAGATGGCTCCTGGCAATATAACCTGCCCTGGTCCATGATAGTTCCAGTGGCCTGTGAGGTTTTGCCTGCTAAACTGAGAAGACACCTTCCTTAGATAACCCTGTTTGAGCAGAGACCACCTCTTATAGGTACTCTCCTTTTAACTGACTGTGTGTGTGTGTGTGTGTGTGTGTGTGTGTGTGTGTGTGTGTGTGTGTGTTTATGCCTTAGAACTTTCTATGTTCAATGGGAGACTTTGGAGAAAGGGTTGAGGAAATAGTGTAATTGTATTATTAAACTTAAAAAATAATGAAAGAAAAATTTAAAAACCAGCATGGCATAGCATTTGTGTGTGCATTTGCTGATACATCATTACTTCCCATGTGACACTAGTTCCACTATATACCTCATGAATCAATGTATACAAACATCTAACTCATGAGTCAACATACATAAACACATAACTCACGAGTCAACATTCACAAACATGTAACTCATGAGTCAACATTTGCAAACATATTACTCATGAGTCAATGTAAACACACATTTATTATTTTTACAAATCATGCCACATTTTCCTTCATGATTTTCTATTATAGGTTGAGTATCCCACATCCACAATTCTTGGGACCATTAATGATTTGAATTTCAATTCTCTGTGTTGGAGGAATGTTTTCATATGCTTGATAAATTATCATTATGATGCAGCTCAAATATCAACACAAAATTTATTTATGCTTTTATAACCATATTCTGAATGTAATTTTATACAGTACTGACATGATACCTTTTTGTATTTTTGACTATGACAAATGAGTTAGATCTCTTTCTTAAAAACATCAATTATAACATAGGAATTATAGGACTGAACTTAGAGAGTTCAGAGGTTCAGAGTAATGCTGAGCAGGCGAATCACAACCCCTTTCCGAAATAATTTGCCACAGGAGATTAAGAACACTGGGCAGAGACCATCCTCAGAGCATCTTGTTGTGGGTCTTTTCATTTGTTTAGTTCCTATAGCAATCACCTTTGGAGAATAATTCTAGATCGTTTTGCACGTGGCCATTGCAGTCACAAGCAGGAAAAAGAGGGTTCTTTTCCACTTGGCTGCTCATCCCAGAGACTTTTCTTTTCTTTTCTTTTTTTTTTTTTGGTTCATTTTTTTCGGAGCTGGGGACCGAACCCAGGACCTTGTGCTTCCTAGGCAAGCGCTCTACCACTGAGCTAAATCCCCAACCCCCCCAGAGACTTTTCTAAGAGGCACATTTTACTGCCACCCAATCTCTGATTCAGGGGAGCCCCCAGGCACGAATACTAAAAAGACCTAAAAAGAAGACCAAGCACACATCTTCCTAAATTGTGAATCAGCTCTAGAATTCCTTTGTAGGTATGATGGGCATGCAAAAAGAAACACAGTTTCAGGAAAGATGATTCCAGTTCAACATCAAATTAAACCACTGTGGCTTTTTTCACTCATTGTGGGAAGTGGCTGGACAAGAACATATCACCCATCACAAGTACCATTATTAAATGATATGCAGGCATACTGAAGATAAGCCATAGGAACAGAGTTGGAGCAATGACATATGAAGGAGAGAAACACTTTCAAAAGCTGCCGCTAGTGTGTCCGTTACTGCTGGTATTATTGTCATGTTGCACGACTGTGTACCAGCCCCCAGTGTACCATGTCACCCATAACAAGGACAAGTAAGAACTGAGGCTGGATGAGAATCAAGAAGATCTGGGGTAGGAACTGAGCAGTGTTCATAATAAGGAAGCAAGCAGGTGCTTATAGTTTCTACTTTTCTCTGCCTCTTCCTCCAGGCTGATGCAGTAATGGACAATGAAAGACCATAAACACCATGTGTTTTGGTCAAGCAAGGAGAACCATTCAGTTGGAAACTACAGGATTTTAGTTATGCCTGGGACATATTGCATAAGTACCTTGGCAGATGAACCCATTTTGAGCCCCTTCCCAGAGACAGAGAGAGAAATAACATGGGTGCAGAAGTAAACACTGCACCACAGACACAAAATTAGATGCAGAAGTAAACATTGCCAGTGATCTGTAACAGTAATGCAAGTCAAGTCATCTAGAGGCCTCACCAAGTTGGACTTTGGTGAAATTGTATTTTGGTAATGTGTCAATGCCTATTTGAGATGGATATAGTTTTCATTGTGTCTATATAGTAAAAGGATTCTTTGAATCATTTTCTTTATTGCTAGCTTGTTTGTATGAAGAAACATTCCTGGAAAGAATAACATCTGCTGAACTCTCTGTAAGGTGGACAAATTGCTTAAATGACTGGGAAGTTTGGAATCTGACATCTACAGCCAAGATGTCAATGATTCTATGTGACCTGCTTCTGGGATATTTCTACCAATGCATTTTAAAAAGAATAGTGATTTATGACCTTTATTCTATTTCCATTAAAACTCAGTAAAGTTATTACCATAGTGGAATAGAATTTAGTCAAGCCTGAATCTGTTTCCAGGCCAATGATCCCTTATATTTGCCTCAGAATAAGGGTTTTCCCCTTTAAAGAAGGTGTTGTGTTATGATATTGACAACTATAACTAATTGCCTTACTTATGCTTTAAATGAAATGCTCCCATTTTTCCATTTGTAATAATAATTTTGTGAGGCACAACAATATTGACTGACAGTTCCTTAATTTCAGAATGTGAAATCTGTCACCCCATGATTCTCTGGCATTTTAGGAATACTGACATAATTAGATATTTTTTCTATTGTTACTGTTTTTATATGGAAATTGGTGTTTATTCCTTATTTATTTTAGTATTCTTTCTTTACTATGCATTTTTATTGACTAAATTTGTCCTTGATCAATTTCTTATAGGTATATAGCACATTCTGATCACTCTCAAACCCTACCTTGTATATCACCTTCCTATCTCTATCAAACCCCTCTCCTGCTTCTAAGTCCCTGCCTCAGATTCAAGTATTTCTGATTTGTGACCCAGAGTTTAACCTGGAATCTGTATGACAGTAGGTTTTTATCTACCCTGTGAGCCTAGTGGACTCAGCTTATGTAGTGGTTCTTCTCTGATCTTTCTCCACCAGCATTTGTGGTCCTTGCAATCTTGTTGATGGCCATATTGACTATGAGGAGATAGAAACTTAAAGTAGTTTAAATTTGCATCTCTCTGTTAGCTAGGACGGATGGGCATTTTAAAAAAGAGTTTACTAGTCTTTTCTATGTTTTCTTTCGAAAACTCTGTTTACTTTTATGTGTTTTGTGCTATTTATTTTCTTGATGTTTAGCTTTTTGGATTCTTCATATATACGAGATACTAATCCTTTGTCAGATGTAGAGCAGGCAAAGATATTTTCCCCATTCTATGAATAACCTCTTTATTCAATTGATGGTTTCTTCTGGCGTACAGAACACTTTTAATTTCATGTACTGTCATTTGTCAATTTTTCTCCTATCTTCTATGCTCCCAGGTCCCTTTTCTGTGAGTCTTATTCTGTAAACATGGGTTGAAGTACACTACACATTTTCCTTTAACAGTTTTAAAGTACTGTTCATATGTTAAAGTCCTCGATCCCTCTGAAGTTGAGCTGAGTTTTATGTAGCATGAGATACAGATCAAGAGTCTTTCTTCTCCATGCAGTCATCCAGTTTTCCTAGTGCCATTTGCTGAAAATGCTGTCTTTTCTTCAATGTGTGTTTTCGTCTCTTTCTCCAAAGTCAGGTGCCTACGATAGCACGGGGTTATATGTGGGTCCTTATTCTATCCTACCCATCAGTGTATCTATTTTTATACCAGTATGAGGCAAGTTCGGATTTGACTCTGTGAAGTCAGATATGATGACTCTTTTCACATTAGCCCTTTTGTTTAAGATTGTTTTTGTTCCCCTTAGTCTTTTATGTTTTCCTGTACATTTTAAGATTATTTCTTCTATTTCTCTGAATAATTGTCCCAGAATTTTGATCAGGATTATATTAAATTTGTGGATTCCTTTTAGTAGAAGGACCATTGCTTTACAACATTAATTCTTCAAATCCAAAGCATGGTGGATTTTCCTGTCTGCTAGCATCTTCCTCAAGTTCATTCTTTGGTATTAGGAACTTTACATTGTAGAGCTCTTTCACATTCTTCATTAAATTTATTTTTTAGTGTTTTACTTTAATTTTGTGGCTTTTGTAAATGGGTTTGTTTTATCGGGTTTTGTTTTGTTTTGTTTACCCATGTCTAAAGCTGTTTAATTAAGTTGTTAGCAATTTGGAACACACCAGTTTGTGAGGACACATCCCATCTGCCAGGGAAAACTGAGATCACAGATAGTGCTGGAGTTGAGGAACAGCTTTCTCTTTGGCAAAATCTGTGAGTCCAAAGTTTTGTGATCAGCCTTGCACTGTTTAAATCCCATATTTATCCTTCTCCATGTCAAAGATCTTGCCCTGTTGGTGCCTGGGTTTGTGCAGTTGCTTCATTTTGAAGTAAACATCAGTCAGTCAGGTGCTTGGGGATTTTAAACTTGGGTATTAATTGTTGTAGAGGTGATAACAACAGACTTTTGGTGAGTTCTGTACAGAAGAACTAGGTTGAGGGCAAGAGGTCCAGTTATAAGTAGAAAGCCTCTGCTCAGCTGCTTCAGGAAAACCACTCTTGCCTATGTTGCCCAGTGATGATGATCAGGACAGTTTCAGGGGTGCTGTTGCACACAGCCTTCTCATGCTTGAATGCAGGGCTCTTGGCCATGGCTTTGCAGCTTCCAAGGTACATCTTCATTTTCTGAAGCTTTACTACCCCAGTACCACCATTCTTGTCTCCACTAACTGTTTTTATGACAGTAGCAACTACCTTCTCCTTTTTCTTCTTTTCACACTTGGACTTGACAGCTGAGTATTTCCTTTCATACAAGGCCTTTATGGAATACATAGCAGAAAGGGATTACCTGCCAGTTCCTCTAACCAGAATAGGGTTTCGGGTACAATGGGACTTACCCTTCCTAGGCCTTTTAACCTTAGGGTCACCCTTTAAGGCTGCACTAGTGGCCAAGTCACCAGCAGAAGCAGCATCACTGCCAGGCAGGTTTCTTCTCCTTTGTTTCATCGAGCTTCTTGACTTCTTCAGCTGCCATCTTGTTAGATGGGAAAGAGAACTAAGAGCCTGGATTCTAGGGCCTTAAAAGTAAATTTTCACTTATTTTTCATAATTTTGTGGTTTAATTTTGCATCCATTCACTTTACTGGAAGTGTTTATCAGCTTTAAGAGATTTTTTGGCTGACTATTTAGACTTTCTTTGGTATAGAATTGATTTTTCTTATTTCATTTATCTGCTTCTTTGAGTCTTCTCTATAGAAATCACATTTAGCATTTCAGCTATCTGTCTTTTCTGATTTTGAGAAATTGGGAGCTTCAGAGGTGTCATACTGGATTGTTGTCTGTGTTCCATTGCTGTGATGAATCACCATGCCCAAAAGAAACTTGGGGAACAAAGTATTTATTTCCACTTATATGTCCTGATCTCAGTCCTTTATAAAGGAGTTAGGGCAGAAATTCAGGGCAGGAACCTGAATAAAGGAGCTGATGTAGAGGCCATGGAGGAATGCTGCTTATTGGCATGCTCCTCAGGGCTTGTTCAGCATGCTTTCTTATAGAACCTAGAACCATCAGGCCTAAACAATTCCTAAATAATAATAATAATAATAATAATAATAATAATAATAATAATAACCACCTAATAAACATGCTAATGCAGAAAGGTAAAAATCTCACAGGAATGGGGGTCTGAGCACTAGCTAAACAGCTATGAGCAATTAATGACTAATGAGAGAGGAGAAATTTGTTTCTTCCAAAGATGAGCCCACAATTGGTTATCCAATTCAAAATGGTCAGTCCTAAAATCATATACATACAAACACCAAAACCAGATTCAACAGGTACCTTCTGCATTTGTTGGCAGAAATGTATACTCCATTTTTTCTCCTTTCTTTTCCATTTTGTTCTGTTCGTTCTATTTTATGTGATTAATTCTGTTAAGCTCTTTCACTGGAATTGTGCTCTAGGGTGACGTTAACTCCAGCAAGAAATATATGAATTAACAGTACCTCCAGTGTTTTGCAATAGACAACACTGTGCCTTCAGAAATAGTGGATTCATTGTAGAAGTTACAGTTTATGGTTTTTAACATTTTAGCATCAAGTGATTCACTTTTAATTAGAGAAGTAGAGAGGGAATGGAAAAAGAGAAACAGGAGTCAGGAATGAAATGGAAATTGTATGGAATAGAGGTGAAAAGCAGTAGAGAAAATGTCATGTATTTAGTTTAAAGAAAGAAACACCAGGTAAAAGATTTTTACAATGAACTTACAGGTGGTGAAGACATGGCTCAGGGGTTAAAAACATGGGCTGCTCTTCGAGAGGACCTGGGTTCAATCCCCAACAGTCATATAGCAGATAACAATTGTCTAAAATTCAGCCCTAGGGGAATCTGATGCTCTCTTCTGATCCTTACATGCACAAAATATTCCAATAAAATAACATAAAATCTTAAAACAATGATAATGCGTACAAATTAAAACACAACAAATTAAAACATAAAAAAGCAGGTAAATGCATATGTAGCAATGAATATCCTAGTAAGAGCACCAGTGGAAGGGGAAGCCCTGGGTCCTGCTAAGACTGAACCCCCAGTGAACATGATTGTTGCGGGGAGGGCAGTAATGGGGGAGGGTGGGGAGGGGAACACCAATAGAGAAGGGGAGGGGGAGGGGAAGGAGAAGGGGTTAGTGGGATGTTGGACTGGAAACCGGGAAGGGGAATAACAATCAAAATGTAAATAAGAATTACTCAAGTTAATAAAGATGAAAAAAAAAGAATGTGAAGGGGGGAGGGAAAGCAGTTAAAGCATAAAAATTTAAAAGTAAAAAATTAAAATGTAAAATTAAAGTAAAAAATTTAAAATACACAAAAAAGTGTATAATCTTCTTAGTATTTCTTCCCATTTGGGGAGATTTGACCACTCATTCCCTTCATATTCCATTTTAAATCATTCTCCACTACTGTAAATGGCTGGAAAGGAGGGCATGGCATGTGGAGGACACTTGGCTCCCAAATTTAGACTAGTGAGTGTGTCTTCCAGGAGATAAGGGTTTCTGAGTTCAAATGTCACTTTTGCTAGTCTTATCTGTTATGTACTATGTTGCACACCACAATCCCATCCTTGTTGCTTTTGGAGTCAGTATTTCTGTGTGTGGCTTTGTATGCCTGAAGTTCTGAAGGAGTGTGGCATATCAGACCTACTGTGGTTTTCTGTTTTCAGTCTGCCAGAACACTGTAGGCAGTCCCTTCAGATACTTTCTGGAATGCAAATACCCCTCCTTTAAAAAAGTGTTTTCTCTCTCTTTTTTTCTATTAAATTGAATTCCATATATATGTGGGGTATTAACTCTTTGTTGTCTATACAGCCTATTTTTCATTTTGGGAGCAATGCCCTTAAAACTCTCAATTATTGATATTAATAGTATAGTTATAGTTAAGTATGACTAGGTTCATAGAAAATCCCCAGCCAGCTGCAGAAGACTAATACAAATTTGGTGGTCAGGATGACTAATGATATGACAAAGTTGTGACCTTGCTGAGAAATACATCTAACGTCAGAATGCCCAATGATATGACCTGTAACCTTTCTGAGAAACCAACATCCTGCTGACTAATGATATGACAAACCTGTAACCTTTCTGAAAAAGGAACATCCTGTTGACATCAGGTGACCATATGAGTACTGTGTTCTTGGCTTGCATAAATGTTTCCCACTTCCCCCCTCTCTCTGTTACCCCTGTTATGATATAAATTCAGCCTTGAGAAAAAATAAAATTGTTGCCTTGATCAGACTTCTGTCTTGGTGTCCTTCTTCGTGTCTCTTGTCCCTCATTCTCTCCTAGGTGGTCCCCATTCTCTGCTGACTGCCCTGCAGGTTGGGGCACTTTCATTTTGATGTTAACTGTAAATTTGCCATATCTGACCTTCATCGTGTTGAAGCATATTCAATCGGTATCAGACAGTTTTAGAGAGTTTTTTTTCCCAACCTTGGGAGGATATAGAATTTTTCCAAAAGGGTTCTCCATACTTTGTGTGATAATCTGGTTTCTCTTCTTCATTCTTTCCATGTGCTGAATCATGCCTTTACTTTTCACACAGACTCATTGAGTACCAAGGATAAGCATCACCTGACTGTGGTATATCACCCTTTCTAAGGACTACTGGATTTATTTGGCCAACAAAAGGAATTTTCTATCTCTATCAGGGAAATTGGCTGGTGAATTTTTTTTTGTATTTTGATAACTTGAAGGGACATACAGAGCATACAAACATGAGAAGAATCATGACAAGAAGGTAATCTGCAAAGTACATATCTCATCCAAGGCTTATGAAAATCCATCTCTAAGGGGTGGCATCTTCCAGACAGTTTTTCCACTTAGTTAAACATACATTCAAAATCTCTATGGAATAAGATGCCTGATGGTAGTTTGCAAAATTATGCTTCAATTATTTTTGTTATTTAAAATACTGACATTTGTGGACTCAGAAAAAGTACAAACAGTAAATTTGCAAAGAATTTCAGATGCTTTAAAAAATGCAACGTAAAGAGTGTATTAACCATAAGAACTCCAAATATCTCAAGAAAGAAATTGAAGAAGATTTCAGAAAATGGAGAGATCTTCCATGCTCATGGATTGGCACAATTAACATAGTAAAAATGGTCATCCTACCAAAGATGATCTATAAATTCAGTCCAATCCCCACCAAAACCCCAACACAATTATTCAAAGACATGAAAAGAGCAATTCTAAATCTATTTGGGAAGGCAAAAACCCAGAATAGTGGAAACACTTCTTAACAATAAAAGAATCACCATCTCTGACCTCAAGTTCTATTATAGAGCAATAGTGATAGGTTGATTATCAGAATAGAATTGAAGACTCAATAATAAAACCTCGCACTTATGCACACTTGATCTTTGACAAAGAAGCCAAAAATATACAATGGAAAAAGGAAAGCATCTTCAATAAATGGTTCTGGTCTGTATGTAGAAATGTCTGTATGTCTGTATGTAGAAAAACAAAAATTAACCCTTTTTGTCACCATGCACAAAATTCAAGTCCAAGTGGATCAAGGACCCCAACATAAAACCAGATACACTGGTTTAATAGAAGAAAAAGTGGGAAAGAGCCTTGAACTCATTGACACAGGGAGAGATTTCCTAAACAGAACTCCAATGGCTCATGCCCTAAGGTCAATAATTGATAAATGGGACCTCATGAAACTGGAAAACTTCTGTAAGGCAAAGGAAATAGTCAATAAGACAAATAGGCATCCTACAGATTGGGAAAAAAATCTTAATTAATGCCACGTCTGATAGAGAGTTAATATCCAAAATATATAAAGAACTTGAGAAGCTAACCATCGAGAAACCAAACAACTCAATCAAAAAATGGGGTATAAAACTGAACCAAGAATTCATAACAGAGGAATCTCAAATGGCTGAGAAGCATGTAAAGAAATGGTCAAAGTCTTTAGTGATCAGATAAATGCAAATCAAAACGACCCTGAGATTCCACCTTATACCAGTCAGAGTGGCTAAGATCAAAACCTCAGGTGACAACACATGTTGGCAAAGATGTGGAGAAAGAGGAACACCCTTCATTGCTGGTGAGATTGCAAACTGTTACAACCACTCTGGAAATCAATTTGGAGGTTTCACAGAAAATTGGAAATAGACTTATCTGAAGACCTAGCAATACCACTCTTGGGAATATAACCAAAAGGTGCTCCACCATGCCACAGGGGTACATGTTCCACTATGTTTATAATAGCCTTATTTATGATAGCCAGCAGCTGGAAAAAAACCCAGATGTCCCACAACAGAAAAATGGATACAGAAAATGTGGTTCATTTACGCAAAGGAATATTACTCAGCTATTAAGAACGAGGAAATCCTGAGTTTTGCAGGCAAATGGATGGAAATAGAAAATATCATCCAGAGTGAGGTAACTCAGACCCAAAAGGACATGCATGGTATGTTCTCACTAATAAGTGATATTAGTCAAAAAAAAGTACAGAATACCCAAAGAACTGAAAAAGATCAACAAGCTGAAGGGCACAAGTGAGGATGTCTCAGTCCCACTTGAAAGGGAGATGAAAGCAAGTACAGGGAAAGGGAGGGAAAGGGAAGGGAAAGGGGATAGGTGTAGGGAGAGAGGAGAACATGATCTGGTATTGGGTAGGGGAAAAGGAACGAAGCCCTGAGGTCCAGCATAAAGAATGGAAACAGGCAACCTTGGGAGGAAAGAGTTTGGGAGCATGCTCTAGAATGTACCAGAGACCTGGGAAGTGAGAGACTCTCAGGACTCAAAGGGGGGACCCTAGATGAATGGCTCTACAGTAGGAGAGGGAACTTATTGAACCCACCTCCAGCAGAAAGACAGGGAATCAGGTGAGGGATGGGGTTGCTAACCCATTGTCAAAGCTCTGACCCATAATTCTTCCTGTCTGAAAGAAATGGAGGGATGAAAATGGAGAAGACCCTTAGGAAAAGAAGGCCCAGTGACAGGTCCAAAGTGAGATCCAGCTCAAGGGGAAACCCCAAGACCTGACACCATTACTGAAGCTATGGTGAGTTCACAAAACAGGATCTATCATGACTGCCCTACAAAAGACCCAACAAGCAGCTGAAAGAGTCAGATGCAGATATGTGCACCCAATCAATGAACAGAAGCTACTGAGTCCTCTGGTTGAATTAATGAAAAGCTGGAGGAAGGTGATGAAGAAGGGAACCCTGTAGGAGGACCAGCAGTCTCAATTAACCTGTACTCCCCACCCCCACCCCCACCCCCGAGATCTCTCCAACACTGGATCAGCAACCAAGCAGCATACACCAGCTGAGATGAAGCCTCTGACACATATACAGTGGAGGACTCCCAGGTCTGGATTCAGTTGGAGAAGATGCACCTAACCCTCAGGAGCCTGGAGGCTCCAGGAAGTTTAAAGGTCTGGTGGGGTGGGTGGGGTGAGGACATCCTGGTGGAGACAGGGGGAGAAGGAGGTATGGGATGTGGAACAGTCAGGGGTTGAATCAGGAGGGGAAAGAAATCTGGAGTGTAGAACTAACTAACTAATTAACTAAATAATAAAAACAAACAAAAAAGTGAACATTAAATTCTTTCAAACTGAGCTGTATGAAAATTTTGTTGAAAATTATAGTGCGATCCATTACATGGAAATTTTTATTTATAGCTTTAGGTCAGCCATCCATTCAACAGTCTGTCATGATGACATGGGGGACTTCTTTTGCCTCTGATCACATAAGCTAACAATTCCCAAGAAGTAGTGCCAACATACCAGAAAAATTGTTTTTCTTCCTAATTCTTTCTTAACTTAAACTAGATTTTCTGACTTACTTTGGTCAACATAAAAAAAAATCAGAGTAACAAAACTCTCTTTCCTGGCTTGTATAAAAAGCAACATTTACAAAAGCATTGTTTTGTTTTACATTTTCCTTGATTGAATTCACCATCTGAAAGTTTCCAACTAAAATGATTTTAAATTTTTTGCTCCTTTATTTTAATGTGTGTGTGTGTGTGTGTGTGTGTGTGTGTGTGTGTGTGTAAGATTGTTTGTCTCTAGGCAGATGTGTCTCACATTGAGGACAATGTATCTATCCTTAAAGGACAGAAGACAACATCAGATTCCCCTGGGACTGGAGTCAGAGACAGGTAGGAAATGAATGCCTCAGGTCCTCTGGAAGAGCTCTTACCATCTGAACTATCATTCCTGCCCCAAAGAAGTATTTCTTAAAAGGAATTTTATTGCATCACTGTTATCTGGAAGGGTCCCTGGCAGAAGTCAGGTAAGATAAAAGGAATCTGCTGAGCTCTGCCCTTGATTGAATGCTGAGAGGTCATGTGGTCTTTTCGTCCCTTTAATTGTGTAGCAAGGTCCCGGGTACATGGGAGAATGAGGGAACGATGAAGAATGAATACAAAAAGAAAGGTAGAGAAGCCATTTGATACATGCCTATATTGGACAGCACACTTTCCCAGAGGCATCAGATTCAAAGCTACATTAAAGCTCTGAAAAATATGACAAACTCACTAAATTTTATGTCTCCAGCGTATTCTGAATATACGTGAAAGTTTACAGGGAAGCACACAATTTGGGAAACTGTTATACTTTGTTTTTAAACTAGATGTATTTAAAGAAGTTTTGTTTTCTTAGTAACTTTGCAGTTCTGTGGCTCTGCAGACTCTCTGAGAGCAATCCTTTCCATCAAGACATCTCAGGATGTGAACCATAAAAGGCTGTGTATACGGGAACCTCAGTGCACTCACAGAAATCCTTGCCTTGCTTTTGTTCAGCTCTCTCTGATGGGGATTCTGTAATTTGCACTCATCAAAGCCTGCAAATTGACTTGAATCAAAGTTTTTTAGAACCTATAATACACTATCATCAAACCCTAGTGCTAGCAAGTGCACTCAAAATATATTTTCAGGCACAATTATGTGGATAATTATGTCATAGCTGGCATGCAGATGAAAATGAGGTGCATTTACAAGCAATTATTCTATGTATTATTTTATGTTGCTGTCACCCATATCTATGCAAAATGCTTTCTTGATCTATGCTGTTCCCCCATTACCTAATTTCAGATCCAATTTATGGACACACATTGCAAAATATTTACAACATACCTATTGTCTTTTGTAAAGGAACCTTGTTTATTTTCATCTCCTCGTTTGTTTGGTACACAGACTACCATTCCACCTGGCATGCAGTTGATGTTCCGTTTGCTGCTTCATTTGGTCATCAGAATGGTTCCAGTGGACCACACTTGCTCAGCATCTTCCTTCGTACATTCGTCCAGCCCTTCTCAACTCTCCCGTAGGCCTGGTAGTATGTCCTAATTGATCTTTGCGATTATGCATTCTCTCCGATTGAATACTTCAAAGCTATTCTCCTGTGAAAATCAGGTTCTTCTGAATAAGACCCCATATTGACTATGGATTCTGGTTATATGAAGGCCCACATGCTAGGGGAGGCCACCCCAGCTTCATTAGCTGATTATGCTCCACTCCTTGTCTGTAATTAATAGTAATCAGAACCACAACTCAAATGCACTTTGATGAAATATATTAAGCATCACTCCTTTAAAGCCATAAAAGATGAAGAATTTGGCAATGTATTCTTTTAAAACATGAGTGTGTTCTCTTTTTCTTCTTTTTTTCTTTTTTTCATTTTTCTTTCTTTTTTCTTCTCTCTCTCTCTCTCTCTCTCTCTCTCTCTCTCTCTCTCTCTCTCTCTCTTGGAGCTGAGGACTGAACACAGGGCCTTGTGCTTGCTAGCCAAGCACTCTACCACTGAATTAAATCCCCCACCCATTAATGCATGAGTTTGATACCTAAAGAGAAACTTTAATTTGGTCTACTTCAACTTCAACCGGCTCAGGAATCCCAAGTTGGGAACTTGACACCTTATGACATATAGGGGTCCTCCAGGCACGGCTTTCTTACACAGTGCATGGGGATACAGTGGTTACAGGGGCTAGAACACATTTTTACTTATTAGTGGGAGACACTTGCTGTTATTCAGTCCAGGGGACAGAGAATTTTCTTCATTTGCTCTATAAAGACAACACAATGGCAGCCATGCAAAGCCGTCAGCAGTGCAGCAGTGGGGCATTCTCACAGTCTCAGCCATCTGTCTTTTCCATGGCCCTGGCAAAGAACCACTGACTGACATGCACTCTATCACTGCTCCTTATTCCAAATACGAAATATTGGACCTGAATAATCATCATGTCAGGAATGGTGGTCTAGTGCAATGCATTGGTAGCTGATAAATAAGCCAGGCTTCATCTGTGAGAATGATAACAATCAACCAAACACTGTCCAGTACACATACAAATACGCTGCACAGCATCCACAACTTAATGCTATATAGCCTATCTGTATAAATCCTTACATCTTCCAATCCACCATCATGGACTGGGGTCTAGCTCAGAGAAGAACACTTGTATAGCATGAGTGAAGACCAAAGTTTAATCCAGAGACTTCAGATCAATAAGACAAAAAGGCAATCTACCACAATGAGAGGAAGATGGTGATAACGAGGAATGGCTGAAAGTTTCAGCCTGCACTCAGACTAGAATCTTCTACTGTCTGGATCTATTGATGCTCCTCATGTACTCCATATGCCTCACTAAAAGATCCACTACAACTTGTCTCTGAATATGGCTTCGCACAGGATGATACTGCCCTCGGTGTGGCTATCGGATCTATAGAAAATCATGAATCACTCAAACAAATAGAAGAAAAACTAGGGAAGCATCTGGAACACATGGGCACTGGAAAAAATTTCCTGAACAAAACACCAATGGCTTATGCTTTAAGATCAAGAATCAACAAATGGGATCTCATAAAACTGCAAAGCTTCTGTAAGGCAAAGGACACTGTGGTTAGGACAAAATGGCAATCAACAGATTGGGAAAAGATCTTTACCAATCCTACAACAGATAGAGGCCTTATATCCAAAATATACAAAGAACTCAAGAAGTTAGACTGCAGGGAGACAAATAACCCTATTAAAAATGGGGTTCAGAGCTAAACAAAGAATTCACAGCTGAGGAATGCCGAATGGCTGAGAAACACCTAAAGAAATGTTCAACATCTTTAGTCATAAGGGAAATGCAAATCAAAACAACCCTGAGATTTCACCTCACACCAGTGAGAATGGCTAAGATCAAAAAGTCAGGTGACAGCAAATGCTGGCGAGAATGCGGAGAAAGAGGAACACTCCTCCATTGTTGGTGGGATTGCAGACTGATACAACCATTCTGGAAATCAGTCTGGAGGTTCCTCAGAAAATTGGACATTGAACTACCTCTCTTGGGCATATACCCAAAAGATGCCCCAACATATAAAAAAGACACGTGCTCCACTATGTTCATCGCAGCCTTATTTATAATAGCCAGAAAATGGAAAGAACCGAGATGCCCTTCAACAGAGGAATGGATACAGAAAATGTGGTACATCTACACAATGGAATATTACTCAGCTATCAAAAACAATGACTATCAAATCTGTAGGCAAATGGTTGGAACTGGAAAATATCATCCTGAGTGAGGTAACCCAATCACAGAAAGACACACATGGTATGCACTCATTGATAAGTGGCTATTAGCCCAAATGCTTGAATTACCCTAGATGCCTAGAACAAATGAAACTCAAGACGGATGATCAAAATGTGAATGCTTCACTCCTTCTTTAAAAGGGGAACAAGAATACCCTTGGCAGGGAATAGAGAGGCAAAGATTAAAACAGACACAGAAGGAACACCCATTCAGAGCCTGCCCCACATGTGGCCCATACATATACAGCCATCCAATTAGACAAGGTGGATGAAGCAAAGAAGTGCAGACCGACAGGAGCCGGATGTAGATCGCTCCTGAGAGACACAGCCAGAATACAGCAAATACAGAGGCGAATGCCAGCAGCAAACCACTGAACTGAAAATAGGACCCCCGTTGAAGGAATCAGAGAAAGAACTGGAAGAGCTTGAAGGGGCTTGAGACCCCATATGTACAACAATGCCAAGCAACCAGAGCTTCCAGGGACTAAGCCACTACCTAAAGACTATACATGGACTGACCCTGGACTCTGACCTCATAGGTAGCAATGAATATCCTAGTAAGAGCACCAGTGGAAGGGGAAGCCCTGGGTCCTGCTAAGACTGAACCCCCAGTGAACTAGATTGTTGGGGGGAGGGCGGCAATGGGGGGAGGGTGGGGAGGGGAACACCCATAAAGGAGGGGAGGGGGATGGGTTAGGGGGATGTTGGCCTGGAAACCGGGAAAGGGAATAACACTCAAAATGTAAATAAGAAATACTCAAGTTAATAAAATAAATAAATAAATAAATAACTATTATATAAAAAAAAGAAAAGAAAATCACGAATCCCTTCATCCTCACTTTCTGTCTTCATTTGCTCTGACCACGTCTGTTCAATCCAGGAAATGGTGACAAGAAAGGATTATACTCCTTTTATATAGGTCATAGTCAGGTCAGGAAAAGGAGAGCATAAGGGAAGATGCACTAACCTAGGAAGACCTGGTGTGGGGAACATGTGATCAGGATAGAGGACAAAATATAGGGGTGGGTTTGTACCTGCAATGATGGTCTCCTAATGTAGCATTGCTCTTACAGTGTCTCCCTGTTTTCTTTAGCAGGATGAAAAAGCCCATGTTCCTGCCAAACCATGAGCATGAGAAGCCTTTCTATCTTCTGAGATCTTTGGTTTTTTTCTTCAGAGACTTGACATTTTTGTCATACAGATCTTTCACTTGCTTGGTTAGAGTCACACCAAGGTATTTTATATTATTTGTGACTATTGTGAAGGGTGTCCTTTATCTAATTTCTTTCTCAGACTGTTTTTCCTTTGAGTAGAGGAAGGTGACTGATTTGTTTGAGTTAATTTTATATCCAATCACTTTGCTGAAGATAATTTTTATCAGGTTTAGGAGTTCTCTGGTGGAATTTTTGGGGTCACTTAAATATACTATCATATTATCTGCAAACAATGATATTTTGGCCTCTTCTTTTCTAATTTCTATCCCTTTGATCTCTTTTTGTTGTCTAATTGCTCTGGCTAGGTCTTCAAATACTATATTGAATAGGTAGGGAGAAAGTGGCAGCCCTGTCTAGTCCCTGATTTCAATGGGATTGCTTCAAGTTTCTCTCCATTTAGTTTGATGTTGGCTACTGGTTTGTTACATATTGCTTTTACTATGTTTAGGTATGGACCTTGAATTTCTGATGTTTCCAAGACTTTTATCAGGAAGGGGTGTTGAATATTGTCAATGCTTTCTCGGCATCTAATGAAATGATCATTTTTTTTCCTTTGAGTTTGTTTATAAAGTGCATTACATTGATGGATTTCCATATATTGAACCATCCTTACATCCCTGGGATGAAGTCTACTTGATCATGATGGTTGATTGTTTTGGTGTGTTCTTGGATTTGGTTTGTGAGAATTATATTGAGTATTTTGGCATTGACATTCATAAGGGAAATTGGCCTGAAGTTCTCTTTCTTTGTTAGGTTTTTGTGTGGTTTAGTAAAAATGGCCATCTTGCCAAAGCAATCTACAGATTCAATGCAATCCCCATCAAAATTCCAACTCAATTCTTCATAGAGTTAGAAAGAGCAATTTGCAAATTCATTTTGAATATCAAAAAATCCAGGATAAGAAAAACTATACTCAACAACAAAAGAACTTCTGGGGGAATCACCATCCCTAACTACAAACTGTATTACAAAGCAATAGTGATAAAAAACTGTATGGTATTGGTACAGAGATGAGTAGGTAGATCAGTAGAATAAAACTGAAGCCCCAGAAATGAACTCACACACCTATGGTCACCTGATCTTTGGCAAAGGAACTAAAATCATCCAGTGGAAAAAGACAGCATTTTGAACATATGGTGCTAGTTCAACTGGAGGTCAGCACGTAGAATGCAAATCAATCCATTTTTATCTCCTTGTACAAAGCTCAAATCCAAGTTGATCAAAGACCTCCACATAAAATCAGATAAACTGAGACTAATAGAAGACAAAGTATGGAAGAGTCTCAAACAACGGGCATAGGGGGAAGATTCTTGAACAGAACACCAATAGCTTATGCACTAAGATTAACAATTGACAAATGGGACCTCATAAAATTGCAAATCTTCTGTAATGCAAACAGTCAATAGAACAAAATGGCAACCAACAGATTGGGAAAAGATCTCTACCAATTCTGCATCTGATAGAGGGCTAATATCCAATATAAACAAAAAATTCAAGAAGTTAGATTCCAGAGAATCAAATAACCCTATTAAAATGGGGTACAGAGCTAAACAATTCTCAACTGAGGAAAATCAAATGGCCATGAAGCACCTAAGGAAATGTTCAACATCCTTAGTCATCAGAGAAATGCAAATCAAAACAAGTCAGAATGTCTAAAATCAAAAACTCAGGTGACAGAAGATGCTGGCAAGAATGTGCAGAAAGAGGAACACTCTTCCATTGCTTATGGGATTGCAAGCAGGTACAAGTACTATAGAAATCAGTCTGGTGTTTCCTCAGACAATTGGAAATGGTTCTACCTGAGGACCCAGCTATACCACTCCTGGGCATATATCCAAAAGATGCTCCATCATATAACAAGGATACATGCTACACTATGTTCATAGCAGCCTTGTTTAAAACAGCCAGAAGCTGGAAACAACCCAGATGTCTTTCAACAGAGGAATGAATACAGAAAGTCTTGTATATTTACATAATGGAGTACTACTCAGCTATTAAAAATAATGACCCTGAAATTCTTAGGCAAGTAGACAGAACTAGAAAAAATCCTGAATGAGGTAACCTAATCACACAAGAACCCACATGGTATGCACTCACTGATAAGTGGATACCCAGAAGCTCGGCTTACCCAAGATACAATTTGCAGGCCACATGAAGCTCAAAAAGAAGTAAGACCAAAGTGTGAATGCTTCAGTACCTCTTAGAATAGGGAACAAAATATTCACAGGAGGAGATAGGAAGACAAAGTATGGAGCAGAGACTGAAGGCAAGGTCATCCAGAGACTGCCCCACTTGGGGATCCATCCCATATATAGTCACCAAACCCAGACACTATTACAGATGCCAAGAAATGCATGCTGCCAGGAGCCTGGTATATCTGTCTCCTTAGACGCTCTTCCAGAACATGACAAATACAGTGGCAGATGGCTGGAGAGGCCCTTGGTCCTGTGAAGATTTCATGCTCCTGTGTAGGAAAATGCTAGGGCAGGGTGGTGGGAGGGAGTGGGTAGGTAGGCAGGGGTACACTCTCATCGAAGCAGGGAGAGGGGAAAGGGAGAGGTAGTTTCCAGAGGGGAAACCTGGAAAGTGGACAGCATTTGTAATGTAAATAAAGAAAGTATCCAATAAAAATGTGTCACACATCTACAAGCATGTCTAGAATAAACAATGCTGTGAAAACCAAATGCTGATGAGGACTCAAATAAGTATAATTCTCTGATGTTATGACAAGAAACAAACTCATCATTATTCCGGAAAATGGTTCACCAGCTTCAGGAAAAGGAAAACCATGACTATACCATGTGATCTGACAAGTATTTCACATAGGATACTTACTCTAAAGAATATAACTCAGGTTTCTAAAGCCTGTAAACAAATATTTAATGACAGTATGCATTAGAATTACCAGTCCAAACTTCCTTGACAGGTAAATGATTGGACCATGGTTTATTGGCACAATGATGTGCTGCCCAGTACCAAAAAAGGAACTAGCTACTGGCACATGGCAGAAGCCTGAATGATTCCTAAAGGCGTCACATTGAATGAAAAAGTCAGTCTTCAAAAGTCATAATCTGTAAGACCCCACTTATGTGATGATGTCATCTAAAACAAGGGAGAAGACTCCATGTGCACAGACTAGACTGGTGTCCAACTCACAAAGAGTCTCTGTCTTCCTATTGCTGAGATTAAAGGCTACCACTTCACCAACAATAATTCTTAAATGGACACAAGCTAGAGGCATTTCAGAAGAGGAAACCTCAACTGTGAATGCCCCCACCAGATGGGCCTGTGGGAAGTGGTGCAAAGGCTCAGCTCTCTGTGATCGGACTCATCAGACCTGGGATGTTGGTCCTGGGTGTAATAAGAAAGCAGGCTAAGTAAACTATGGCAAGCATGCATCAGACAACATGCCTCTATGGCTTCCGCATCAGTTCCTGCCTCTAGTTCCTGCTTTGTGTTCCCACCCTGACTTCCTTTATGATACTCTGCTCCATGAAAATAAAGTGAAAACCCCCACCCCCGCCCCCCAAAAAAGAAAAAGCCCATGTTCATTCTCTGCCTCCCCAGACACTTTTCTGTGGCATTTTCTATTTTCTCGCTGTCATTTATTTTTTCTGGACAGGTTTCACCTGAATACCAATTAATTTCTTTTAAGTGCTTCTTACAGGGAAATGTCACCATGCTGAAGAACACACCTTTAAAGATGAAACAAAGGGACACTGTCCATCAAGCATGGAAGCTAAAAGGTGAAACTTGGGAGATTTAATGGGTAGAACACAACAGACATGGGAAAAGAACTGACCCTGGAACTTCTCCCTTTCCTCACTGTAAGACTTGTGTTTGCCAAGACTGTGCAGGCATGGCTGTACTTCTAAAGAACTGCATCCTATGTCAGTTAGTTATTTTCCCCGGAACAACCAACCTACAGTATTTCCCAACCTTCCAGTGTTTGATTGCTGTGCTCTCTCAGAAAGGTGGTGAATGCTGAGTCTGCTGCTTGAACTCCTGCCCCTGGAAGACAGCAGTGTATCCAGCAGCACTGACAGGTGCACAATCCATGCCTCTTGTTAAGCCAACTGTGCCCATGACAACTCCTGGCTTCTAACTAAAGACAAGTCCCTCTGCTAAATAAGATTGGAGATCTGATGGATTTGGCCAGCTTCCTTAGATTTTGTCTAAAGCCTTCAATGTGGTGCAGAAAGTTCTGTAAATCTGGGAACTTTACCTACAAAAGGAATCTACCGAATTAGGCAAACACACCTTCAGGTAAACAAGCAGGGGGATGTCTCATCTCTGCATCTAAACTCAATGACTGGGTGAGCAGAGGGAATGTTGTTAGAGAGCAGCACAGAAATGCAGGGAAGTACAAAGGTCTCACTAGAGACCACAGTCAATACTGACTATGGGCCAAATACAGCTGAAGAGTTAGGTGCACATAACATTAAAATGCATGACTACAAAAGTGCATAAATAATGAAAATAAATGAAGTTAATTAGTGTTTCTGTGGCCTAGTTTCTGAAAATAATGAAAGCAGAACAATGATAAGACTGTGAAAATGTAGTAATTCAAAAGGTAACTTCTAGAATAACACAAGCTACTATGTAAGGACAGAGATAATAGAAGAGGACCATACAGAATAGAGAATGTACTTAAAAGACTGCTTGAAGATAAAGGGAGAGGAAAGACACAACTGTGCTAATTGAAATGTCCTGTGAGTCGCCTGGAAAAGGTGATAGAACTGGAACTGCTTCTGTGTGACTGGGTGAAGGAGCGAGTCAGTTAAAACTGATTCCAGAGATAGAGAGAGGGAGGGAAGGAAGGAGAAAGGGAGAGGGGGAGAGAGGGTCAGAGACAGAGACAGAGAGACACAGAGAAGGAAAGAGGTGGAAAGACATAAGGAGAGACAAAGAGAGTCAGAGACAACGAGGAGAGAGAGACAGAGAGAAGGAGGGAAACAGAGACAGAGAAGAGAGAGACAGTGGCAGAGAAAAGGAGAGAGTCAGAGACAGAGAGAGACAGAGAGAAAAACTTTGGAAATGTACCAAGGAACAGAAAACATGCTTGAAAAATGTGGGAGAAAAGACGTGAAGCTTCCAAAAGAAAATTCAAGTGGGTCAAGTGAGAGCAGGGATCCTACCTGCCAGCACAACCCCACAGACAACACCATCTCAAATCCACTTGTGGAATGTGGAGGCAGTGATTTCTTCCATGGATAGGCCATAAGTATTGAGATCTCCATGTCAGTCTGTATGACTTAAAGGGCAGGAGAGGGTACGACCTTGAGAGAACCCATAAAAAACATAATGACAGGTAACAGTTAATAGTCAAAATGCTGTAAGTTGGTTTCCCATAGCCTCAGGGAATGATGTGAAAAAAGGAGTAAGGAACATTGGGAAACCAAGGATGTAGGTGGCAGGCCATTAGCTCAGAGTTCAGAGGAAAAAGATCCACTGTTGGTGGCTAGGCTCAGATCTCAACTCAGGGTAAGTAGACTCTGAAAACTCTAAGCATAAGGAAAAGGTATTCAGCCACTAGAGGGTCTATAGGGATAGAGTTCAACACCCCCAAAGTTTTGGTGGGGTCCTTAGTACCACAGTTGTAACTTTCCATCAGGCTGGCTGACACTCAGAAGGTTCTGAAACCTAGAGGGCAGGTCCTTCACATGAATATATTTCAGTGTTGTGGTCTCTTTTCATACTCCCAATGCATTTAAAGACACAGCCTACCCCTCTAAAACTAGCAAACCAAAAGGGTATGACTTGAGTCTTGGGAGGGTGAGGACACATATCCAGTCCACAGACTGTAAAATTAAGAGGGACTAATATATAACCACTAGTACTCATGGAGGGGAACAACCAGAGAGGAAATAGCCTGTCATGGAGGCATATGAAGAAAATCAGGCCAAAGTAAAACCAAAATCCAGGAAGAAAAATGGACATCAAAGTTTGATTGCCTTGATAGGCATGGGAAGGCCCATCCCCATAGGAAGGCCCATCCTCACAGTGGGCAGCACCTTCTGAAAGCAGCTCAGACCAAGAGAGCTCAGCAGAAGGAAGACTTTTGTCTTTGCTTGCTTGCCTTCCACCTTGCTGCCGCTGCTGCTGAATCTTTCACTCATATCAGAACCACCTCTTCCAAGCTTTCACAATGGATTAGCGATCGGAAGCTCTCCAGGAAACATCTGGGATTCTAGCACCAGACTGGACCTGCTGAGGTTCCTTAGATTCAAGGACCACGTAGCTACCAGATTCTCAGATCTCAGTTGTGATTCTGTGATATGTGAATGTGTGTGTGTGTGAGTGTGTGTTTGTGTGTGTGTTATACACATTTGCTTATCTCAGTGGTTCTGTTCATCTAGAGAACTCTGCTAATAATGCAGGGGCTAAACCTGAGAAACGTGTTACTAAGCTATTGTCTTCCAGGAGGGATTCTCTTTGGGGAGATTCATAGTTCTGGCTTTTCCTTTCTGGTTAATTTTTATCTTCACAAATTGGGCCTTTTGAGAAGTGAAGTCTTGGCTTCTGGGAAGGTATAAGGCTTTTATATAAATGATCTTAACCTTATAACTATTGTAGCCACTTTCTTTATATCTAATTAATCTGCAACTTAATTAGAGTACTTAGTACTCTGTCATTCTTTTAAATCTTTCTGCCTTGGATGCTTCTTTTTTTCCTCTCTCTTACCTAGCTAAGAGCAATAGGTAGTAATTAGATTCTATCTTCTCTTAAAAATTCCTTCACCAAACCATTTAGGTCTTGACTTTCAGATTCAGTATCAATAAAGTTCTCAGAATGCAAGCAGAATGCATCCAGATTATTTTGGGAGAAAAAATATAGTATGAAAAGCCACTAGTAAAGTTCCCAATAGACGCGTGTTCTTCTCTGAAACATCATGAAATATATTTACACTGTTGGCATTTCTCTTGGCATTCTGGTCTTTAAACCTCCATTTTAGAAAATGATCCATTAAATTCTACCCATATCATAGCTGCTACAAATGCCTGTAACTGGTTTGCAATTCCAAAGGCCTATGAATAACCTGGTGGAATTTATTTCAGAGACAGACCAAGTTCTTGACAAAAAATTCTCTATTGATTATTTTTCTCATTGCTGTGACATATTGCCTCTTAAGAAAGGCAACCAAAGGCATAAGGGTTTATTTTTGAAGCACAGCTTAAGCTATCATGGGAGATGATGGTGGGTCTGGGTGGTGAGAATCGCTGCAGTTTAGCAGCAGGTAGTAGGAGCGTTAGGCAGTTGGTCACATTCCTATAGCCAGGAACAATGTGAAGTGAAAGCCTTACATTTTCAATTCAGTTGGGGAGCCCTGTACAAATGGTGCTCATATTTAGGGCAGCATACTTACCTCTGCGAAAATGTTCTGTAAATGCTCCCACAGACATTTACAGGAGACAGAGGTATGTCTCCTTGGTATGACTAAATCACCATCCAGTTGACATTAAAAGTTATCTATCCTGCTAGGCATGGGAGTGCATGCCTTTAATCCCAGCAACTGATGAGCAGTGGGTCTTTGTGAATTGGAGATATTCCTGGTCTAAATAGTGAGTTCCAGAATAACCAGGGCTACCATAGTGAGACCCTGTATCAAAAACCAAACAAACATACTAAAACAGTTATTTATCATATTTAGTTCTGTCTGGAAACTATATTTTCTCAGTAGAATTTTGTGATTATTAATTAAAAATTGTTCTTATATATTTATTTGCTACTACTGATCTTTATATATCTTAGATATTCTATATGCTTTCTCTCTGAGTGGGATTAGACAGTGAGCTTTTAAAAATAGGCTGATCAATAAGAAGATTGTCAGATAAGAATAAAAGGGATATCTAAGCCAGGAGATGCACTAATTGTAATGCAGGAAACAAGGAACATGGGAAAGTGATGTAACATAATATAGTGGTTAGTATGAACTGTCAACCTGGCAAAATCTAGTATTTCAAGACAGATTAGCATCTGAGTGTATATATAGGTGACTAACCTGGTTGTTATAGTTGAGGTGGGAAGTCCTGCCAACTCTATGTGGTGTCATTCTCTGGCTGAGATCCTGGACTATGAATGTGGAGAAAAGAGGCAGGTATGCATTTGGTGTTATTTGTTCCTGATGTAATTTAGAAACCACTGATACCCAACTTCTTCATAATCATGACCTGTGCTTTGAATAGTGAGCTGAAATAAAGCCTTTATACCATAGGTTGTCTTTATTAGAGCATTTTATCACAGAGACAAGAAATTAAGTCACATGACTTCCTGACTCCAATGGTTGTAACTTTTCATCTGATGAACTCAAAGTTGCTGAAGTAAATAAAACGTTTCAAAAGTTTACTGGTAAATATGATAAAAGACCAGAAAGAAAATATAAATAAGCAAATGATTTCTACCCATTAGTACCCATTATTGACACAGAGTAAAAATGTTAGAAAAATGGATGAGAAAAGTAGCCATATGGATAAAGAAATTATTAACATGGAAGAAAGTATAGGCAAATAAATTCAGACTTTGAAAGAAACTAACCAAATATTGGTGGCATTACAAACTGGTACAACCACTCTGGAAATCAGTCTGGCCGCTCCTTAGAAAATTGGACATAGTGCTTCCTGAGAACCCAGTTATACCATCCTGGGCATATACCCAAAAGATGCTCTAACACACAGGAAGGACACATGCTCAACCATATTCATAAAAGCCTTATTTATAATAGCAAGGAGCAGGAAACAAACCAGATGTTGTTTAACAGAAGAATAGATTTTTTAAAAATGTGGTATATTTACACAGTGGAGTACTACTTAGCTATTAAAAACAATGACTTCATGAAATTCACAGTCAAATGGATGGAACTAGAACATATCATCCTGAGTGAGGTAATTCAGACACAAAAGAACACATATGGTATGTATTCACTGATAAGTGGACATTAATCCCAAAGCTCAAAGTCGGATGCAATCCACAGACTATATGAACTGTAAGAAGAAGGAAGACCCAAGTGTGGATGCTTGAATCTTACTTAGAAGGGGTAATAAAATAATCATGGAAGATAGAGGGAGGGAGGAACCTGGGAGGAAGAGAGGATGGGGCAGGATCAGATATGTCAAGAGACAGGAGAGAAGTACAAAGTGTTGGGATATTGAACAGAAATATGTAGCATTGGGGGATGGGGAACAAGGGCTAGCTATTAGAAAGTCCCAAATGTCAGGGAAGCAAGAGCTTCGCAGAACTGAACTGGGACATTGGCTGAAATACCCAACAAAGAGGAGATAGAATCTATAGAGATGATCTCCAGTAGATAGGCATGGCCCCTTGAGGGATGGGCCACCAACCCATCTCAAAAATTTTAACCCAGAATTGTTCCTATCTAAAGGAAATGCAGAGACAAAACGTGGAGCAGAGGCTAAAGGAAAGGCCATCCAGTGAGCAACCCACCTAGGGATCCAAACCATCTGCAGACATCAAACCCTGATACTATTGTTGATGCCAAGAATTGCTTTCTGACAAGAGCCTGGTATAGATGTCCCCAGAGAGGCTGTGCTAGTACCTGACTAATATAGTAGCAGCAGATACTCACAGCCAGCCATCGGACTGAGCATGCAGACCCTAATGGAGGAGTTAGGCAAAAGAATGAATGAGCTGCAGGGGTTTGTAACCCCATTGGGAAAAAGAATATTATCAACTAACCTGACCACCTAGAGCTCCCAGGGACTAAACCACCAACCAGAAAGTACACACCATGGCTCCAGCAAAGGATTGCATCAAGGGGAAGGGCATCCCTTGGTCCTGCTGAGGCTTGATACTCCAGTGTAAGGGGAGGCTAGAGTGGTGAGGCAGGAATGAGGGGGTAGTTTGGGGAAGCACCCTCACAGAGGCAAAGAGAAGTGGGGAAGGGATGGAGCTTTGCATAGGTAACAATATTTGAAATATAAATAAATAAAATGACCATTAGAAATGAAAAGAAAAAAAGCAAAACGCAACATATAAAAAAAACAGTGGAAAGCATGACCAATGGAATCAATTAATATACAGAACATGATCAACAAATTTAAACATCACTGAAAGGAAAAAGAGTATGAACATAATGTTCAAGAAGTCTTGGATATGATCAAAAGACCAATCCTAAGAATACACATGCTAGAAAAACTTACTGAGACAAACACTAAAGCATAGATAATCTACACAACTAACTTATAGAAGAAATTTCTATAATCTTGAGGGAACTAGATATGAAAACGGAAGAACAATTGGAACTGAAATAAACCTGTTGAGACATTTTGGGGCCAAGACATCAAAACTACAAAACACAGAAGCAACGTTGAAAACGACATGTGGAAAACACTATCACAAAGCAAAGAAATTAGAATAATATTGTATTTATTATTGCAACTATAAAATCCAGGAAAACACAAAATGATATATTTTAAGACCAGAAAGTAATTCAAAAGTTATGCTCAGCAAATATATCTTTAAAATTGAGAGAGGAATAAGGACAATCTACATGTATAAAATAGTGCAGTTTATGTCTACCAAGCCAATTGCTGCAAGAGATTGTTAAAGGAATAGTATATGTCAGAAAAGAAGAAAGAGAGTCTAAGATGTGATTTCACAGGGAAGAATAAATCTTGTGAGAAAAACATAGAAAAAAACATAATTAGGCAGAAAATCAATCAAACAAAAATTCAGGAATTAGTAAGCATCTCTCAGTAATAGCCTTGAATGTAAATGGATTCAACTTACCAACAAACAGACACACATTGGATAACTTGATTCAAAACCAATTTTAAGTGCCATTTTTTTTCAAGAAACACATCCCACATAAACATCAAAGAAAAAACACAACTCGAGAGACAAAGGGTGGAAGAGAATCTGTCAGTGAGTGAAAGTGAAAACCAGCTGCTCTACCTGCAGCTTTTATTATAGTTGATAAAGAAGATTTCAAACCAAATTTAAGCAGCAGTCAATAATAATTAATGATAATAATTAAAGTTAATAAGACTTTTATGTCTTAATAAAGGAACAACTTCACCAGAAAGATATCGTAATTATGAATAAATATACAACACACTTTGAGGCACTCAACCTCATAGAATATACTTTAATAAGAATTAAAAGTCATTTTAACCCACACACCATTTGGGGGTTAATTACTAGAGATTCCAGTAATATGACATAGAGAAAACTGCATAGCTATGTTGCAGCCATATCTGCACTGTTAACCATAAGTAGGAAACTCTATCAGTCTAGAGGTTATTAACAGATAAACACTTAAAGAAAACATGGCACATACACAAAATAAAATTTTATTAATCCATAAATAAAAATAAAATTGTGACATTTTATAGAAATACAATGACCTGAAAATTAATATACTTAGCAAAATAAACCAGATTTAGAAAAATAAATACATTTTTTTCTAATTCACATGAACTTATTTAAAAGTGTGTATATGTGGGAGAGGGAGGAGTGGAGAACCAGGTGAAAGAAGAAAAGTCATAAATTGAGAGCAGTGGAGAAAGGGGTGAATTGGAAGACAGTAAAATATAAAGGAAAATACCATATTATAGCATATTGCTTAGTATAAGAACTTTAAAAATGTTAAACAGGCCCATAGAAAATTTTCAGATTTATATCTAGATGGGTAATTTGTTTATAATAAAGTACTGTATATAACAGCTGCACATAAAAGTTATAGCGTTTGAGGTAGAGGAATGGCCCATCCATTAAGAGCTATTGCTGGTCTTGTACAGAACTTGAGTTCAGATCCCAAACTCAAATTACAGATTATCTGATGCCCTCTTCTGGCCTTTATAGGCACAGCATCCTGTGGTGCTCATCCACTCAGGCAAGACACCTATGTATATACATACAAAGTGTTCAAGAAGTTAAACTCCAGAGAATCAAATAATCCTATTAAAATGGGGCCCAGAGATAAACAAAGAATTCTCAACTGAGGGATACTGAATACTGAGAAGCACCTTAAGAAATGTTCAACATTTTTAGTCATCAGGGAAATGCAAATCAAAACAACCTTGAGATTCCATCTCATGCCAGTCAGAATGGCAAAGATCAAAGAACCCAGTGACAGTAGATATTGGCCAGGATGTGGAGAAATAGGAATAGTCTTCCATTGTTGGTGGGATTGCAAGCTGGTACAATCACTCTGGAAATCAGTCTTGCAATTTCTCAGAAAATTGGAAATAGTTCTACCTGAGGACCCAGCTATACCACTCCTGGGCATATACCCAAAAGATGCTCCAATATATAACAAGGGAACATGATTTACTATTTTCACAGCAGCCTTATTTAAAATAGCTAGAAGATGGAAAGAATCATTCAACAGGGAATGAATACAGAAAATGCGGTAGGTACATTTACACAATGAAGTACTATTCAGCTATTACAAACAATAACTTCATGAAATTCTTAGGCAAATGGATGGAACTAGAAAATATCATCCCAGTCACAAAAGAACACACATGGTATGCATTTACTGATAAGTGATAGCTAGGAATAGCCAAGATACAATTTACAGACCACATGAAGCTCAAGAAGAAGGAAGATCAAAGTATGGATTCTTCAGTCCTTCTTGGAAGGGGGAACAAAATACAGGAAGAAATACAGGAACAAAGAGTGGAGCAGGAAGTAAAGCCAAGGTCATCCAGAGACTGTCCCACTTGGGGATCCATCCCATATGCAGCCACCAAACCCAATCATTATTGCTGATGCTAATAAATGCTTGCTGACAGGAGTGTGATATGGATGTCTCCTGAGAAGCTCTGCTAGAGCCTTATTGATATAGATGAGGATGCTTGCAGCTAACCATTGACCTGAGCATGGGGACCCAAATGTAAGAGTCAGAGAAAAGACTGAAAGAGCTGAAGGGGTTTGCAATATTATAGGAATAACAACTATATCAACCAACCAGACTCCACTAGAGGTTCCAGGGACTAAACCACCAACCAATGAGTACACATAGATGGACCCATGACTCCAGTCACATATGTGGCTGAGGATGTCATTGTCCAGCATCAATAGGAGGAAAAGCCCTTGGCTCTGTGAAGTCTCTTTTCCCCAATGTAAGGGAATGCCAGGGCGGTGACATAGGAGTGTGAGCATCTGCAGAAAAGCAGGGACAGGGGGTATAGGAAGGGGGAAAGGGGGTGACATTTAAAATGTAAATATATAAAATATCCAAGAAAAATTTAAAAAAAAAGAAAGCCACATGATGTGATAAAGAAAGGATCTTCAACAACAACAACAACAACAACATCATCAACAACAACAACAACAACAACAACAACAACAACAACATAATACATCTTTAGAAAGCCTGGGTGCTTGACAGGCTGGACTTTTAGAAACACTCAAAAGCAACCATATTGTATCATTATGAAATACCTAAAAATAGGAAGATGGAAGTCTCGTGTCAGTTTAAAGGAGTGTATCATGGACTGATTAGATTGCTCAGTGGATAAAGGCCATATCTAGGCAAATCTGATGACCTGAACTTTACCCCTAGAACTCAGTCAAAGGTAAATGGAGTAAACCGATTCTGTGAGCTCCACACACAAGCTCCACACAGCAGCCTTGCTACAAGTACCTGCACATGCTTCTTGCAAACAAAACTGTCTGTTCACATTCACAATAAAATATGCACAGTTTAAGAGAAATTCAAGAACATGTAATAGTGATAAAATTTCATTTTGGAGAGCTATGATCATTCCAAATTTATACACATTTAATAATATAACCTCAAAATAATTAATAGAACTATATATAACTAAAGAAATTCCCAATCATTTTAGAGAACTTTAATATTTATTTTGGATGAATAGACATTAAAATTACTACCTAAAAATTAAGCACTTTCATTGGTAATTATCTAATATTTTAATAAATTAAAAATAATACATATTACCGTGTTCTAATATCCTTCCTCCTTTAAAATATCTTCCCTTTTTATTCATGAACCACCATAGCCAACTAAGTTGCTTTTCCCTTTACCATCTGTTCCCCTTCCTCTCTGCCATTTGCAAAACCATCAAACCTACAAGAATCATCTTTGCTACCTAAGTTACTTCCTCTCTTATTTATTACCCACTTACCAACACCTCCTATGCCCATGTCCACACCCACAGGCCTAGCTGCATACATGGAGTCCAAGAAGCAGGTTTGTGCATAAGCCATCTTTACCTGCTAAGTCACTTCTTCCTTTTCCTTCTTTTATCTCACCTGTTGCCATCTCTATATCCATAGACCCAGCCTGGATCAGTGGCCTTCAAATCCACCTCATTCCTGAGCCACAATAACTAGTAAGATATTCCTTTCCTCTCCTACTCTTACTACCTCAGGCTGACATCTTTATGCCAGGAGGCTGAACTCGAGATTAGTGGTTTGGGAATAATCTTTTCCTGGTCCAATTAAACAGCTCATTCACTAATGTTTTCTGCCTTAGTGCAGGCCATGCATCTTCTGTATTGACCCAATATAAGGGAGACCAGATTCTCCCGACAGACAGACCATCAAAGAAAAAGCTCCACATGACCAGCTAAAATCACAAAAGCAAAAACATAGATATCTAAGAAAGTATGCCTCCCATCAAAACCACTAACACTACAGAGGGTTTTCTAACACGAACTACCTAGATGAGCCCTAGGACAAATAATTTAAAAGAAAAATATAAATTATATCAAAGATTTTAAAAAATTAGTAAGATATGAAGAAAACCTCAAGAGCAAAACCTAAATGCTTGAGTGATGTCCAAGCAAATACAAATACATGACTGAATGAAATGATGAATGTAACTCAGGGTCTGATAACTGGATTCAATAAAGAGAATAAAACATCGAAGAGGACATAAACTAAAATAAGGATGGAATTCAAAAAGCATAACACTCTGATTAAAATTTTGGGGAAAAGCCATAAAGTAGAATAAATCAAATAGAAAATAGAATCAGAACTCAAAGATAAAGTAGAAGACCTAGTCTAAAAACAAACAAACAAACAAACAAACAATCAAAAAAGCCCTAAAGCACAGGTAAGGAACATTTGGAAAATGTGGGATATCATCAAAAGAACGATATTTAAATTATAAATATAGATAAAAAAGGACCCCAGGTTATTAACATAGACCTGATCTTCAATAAAATCATAGAAGAAAATTTCCCCAAGCTAAGAAAAAACATATCCATACTGATAAAAGAAACACACAGAGAAGAGCAAATAAGAAAGACACTCTCCGTGTCATAATCATAGTTAAAACCATAAATATACAAAAATATAAAATATTGTAAGCTGAAAGAGAAAAAATGCAAGTCACATATAAAAGAAAACTGAATGAATAAAAGGAAATCAGAATAACAGCTGATTTTTCCATGTAAACACAGAAGAACCTGGAGTAATGCTCCCCACGTTTTAAGAAACCAGGGATGAAAAACTAGAATACCGTACCAATCAAAATTATTGCTCATAATATCAAGGATAATCTATGAACCAAACAGCCTAAAACATTTCAAACCTAAAACAAGCAAACGAAAAATAAAACAACAACAACAACAACAACAACAGCAACAACAAAACCCACTGCTAGACAGAATACTGGAAGCAATATTTTGAACTGAGAAAGGAATGGGCAGAACCAAGAATCTTAAAGAAAATAATAAATGAAGCCATATTTAATGAAATACAAAGTGTGACTACGAATGTAAATTGGCAAAAGAACAACAAAAGGAAGCAATGTATCCGCCACTTTCAATAACTACAACAAATATTAATGCTCTCAATTCTCCAATCAGAAGTAATAGATTAAGAACAAAACCCATTTTTGCTTGGGGAAAATATTCCAAGCTAATAGGATCAGGAAGGAAGCATGTATGGCATGCTAATACTGACAAATAGGTTTCCAACTAAAATTATTAAGAAGAGACCAAAAATGGGCACATCGTTCTAAACAAGGGAACAATTAATGAAGAAAACAGCACAATACTAAACATGTATGCAGCAAACTCTAGCTTCACAATTTCACAAAATATACTAATGGAATTAAATAAATCAGACATAAATTCTCCTTTGAGTTTCAGTAGAATTTAAGTACAGAGCAAAAGACATTTAAGTTATACCAGGTGGAGAGTCCACTGGCACCTGGCACACATCTGATCAGCCCTTTTTGCTTTATCATATGAAGTGGACAGTGACCAATGTGAATAGCTGTATCATCTAAATGAAGTAATTTGTGATTCTGTAGCTAGTAAATCCACAATGGAGATCTTATTTGACTCATTCAGAATGTCTTACTGTGAGCTCAAGTTGCTTCTTAAACTTTCCACCTTTTGCCTGAGAATTTTTTTATGCAAACTCAAGTTGTATGAAGTAGGTATATAAATCAAGCATTTACTGGAATTAAATTATGAACTAATTTGAAAAATTTGTTACTATACATGTAATTTTAGTACTAAAGGTAGTGCTAAAGCACAGATTTGCATAGTAATGAGATGGGTATGCATTCTTATTTTTACTGAGGAGTTAATTTTCGCTGATATGATATTTTGCAGAACACAAACAATTTTCAGTAATTTTCAGAGTTCATTAATAATTTGATTTTATAATCATCACTTCTGAGACCTTTACCTTGCATAAATATATCATATTGAGCAGCAGAAATAGTGAAATTTCAGAAATTAATCCTACCTTTGGTAACCCTGAGATCTTTTCTATATACCTCTTCAATATTTTTCCTTTGTTTATGAACTAAGAAAGTCCACTCCACAGTACTATCTTCCCTTTGCATAATGAGCCCAGCAGGATAATGAGTGGAGGGTAAAAATGACTAGAATACAATCAAGTTTAGGATGAATTCTTTCTACATATGCCTGTTGCAGTCTTTACTTTACAAGAGCTAACTCTTTTTCTGCTTTGGCTGTTAGACTGTTTAAAATGGAATCTCCTTGTAATACTTGAAACAAATTACTTAACTCATATGTACTTAATCCAATTGTAGGCCTCAGCCAGTTAATATCTCCCATTAATGTTTGAAAGTCATTATCTGCAATTGTTCCCTACGAATCTATACCTTTTGTGGTCGAATTATTTGTTGATTGATTTTATAACCAAGATAATGAAGTGAATCTCCTCCTTGTATTTTTTCTGGAGCAATCTATAATACACAGAATTCTTTGTGTTACTAGAAACATCTCTAAACTGTCTTTGTCAGAATTAGCAAACAAAATGTCATCCATTCAGTGATACATGATAGATCAACGGAATTGCTTATGAATAATTTCAAATGGTTGTTGCACAAAATACTGACAGAAAGTTCGCCTATTTAATGTTCCCTGTGAAAGTACCTTCCAGTAGTACCTCCTTAGTGGATGACTATTATTCAAAGTAGGTAAAGAGAAAGTGAATCGTTCCCTAGCTCTCTCATGCAAGGGTATTGAGGAAAAACAATCTTTCAAATGATTCTCACATTCTCATGTCACCTAACTGGGTAACATGACATGTCCAATAACTGCCCTGTATATAAACTATATGTGTGTGGCCCATGGGCATGACACCACAATGTAAGCCTGTGACCAGTCTCCCACTTTCCACTTCTGTTATAATCCAAGCCTTATCCATAGCATTTGCACCATGTAGGCTTCAGACCAGATCTTGTAAGTTTCCTGTTTCTTCCTTCCTAACAATCTCAAGGTATTTTTTCTAGGCTTTCCTGATACACCAATGTCTTATTCTAGTTAAATCAATCATAAAATCTCCCAACATATAAATGGAAACAAGTTAGTCATGACAGATACTATCGATGCAGAACGTACTTCATTTATAGAAGTACGTTATTACATAAGAAATATTAGCTTGCACTCTGAGATTTGTGTATTTGAGGATATCACTAGTATATCTTTCTTCTCTAGGAACTAGACAATTATTCTTGCCTTCCAACTCCACAATTCTCTTCAAATGTTCATCTAAAATTATACTGTCTCTTTGGTAATGCATTCACTTCCACCAGGAGCATTAAAACTATTATTGGATCATTTCTCACTGCTGTGAATTAGCAGAGTAACAGTTATATATATTACATTGCCAACCAATGATGGTGTAGGAATCTCCCTGTGGCACACAGGTCAAACACACTTCTTGTCCGTTTTGCCCATTCCTCAAGCTGAATCCATGCAGATGGGCATTTTTCAAGATTAGCCCAATGCTGCAGTAAAAGAGACCAGAGAAAGGGTAAGCCTAGAGTTACTCATTAAAGGAACTTAAATGAAACACTGTTAAGACTAGGTTTTAACCATCTAATTAATTATTCCATTACTAAATGCCATGATGAAAGAGAAGTTAAATGACAGTGTAGGACTAGCAGAGCAGTAAACAGTAGCTTTGTCACAGTGAGGCCATGACATTTGCTCATTCTAGTCTTCTGAAAAGAAAACAAAGTCTTAAATTGATTCCTGTCACACTTTCTCCCTCCTGATTCAACACAAATCATAACACACTCCACACCCCCAAACCTCACTTTAGAAACTCAAGTGAAAATGGTCATAGTATTTTTGTTTTAAAATCGTGACACAGAAGAACACAGAAAACAGGTGCTTGGAATTCACCGCTGTGCCGAGCTTTGACTTCTCTGAAGTCTGAAATATTTTTTCAGCTTCTATTTCAAAAAGATGAAACACTCCAGGACATTTTTGAAGTGCCATTTTCTGGGACTGATTGCTTCATGTGTTTGTTGTGTTAATTTGTTGATTTCTGTAGTCCACTTGGCCAACATTTTATTGCTATCCTCAGGACACAACCAAGAAAAGAGAGATTGTGACAGTAATTTTTGTCTCTCTATGCACCCTTAAAAGATTCCTATTTATCCCTTCATATTAACTCCCATAAATCAACTCACAATGCACACTCCTGGGATGAGCATATTGATAAGCTATGTCTCTTTTCCTCTCCTGGCATTTCAGATAGAACAGTTTCTAGATGAGTTGTCTTTGACTGAGAAATAAAACCTGAAAGAACTTGTGCTCCAGGACTGCACTGAGAAAAAATTGAACTCAGGGTGTTCCAAGGACACTAGGGTAACTAACCACTAAATCTCTCCCTTTTGTGCACCTTCTGAGCCAGTGACTTTTGGGGAAGAACTTGCCATGTCCACATAGGGTATAACGGGGGCCTTCCCCAAGACTGAAGATTGTTATTAGCAGTTCAGGACTGATAATTGGAGCCTTGGATTGAATAAATTAGATTAGCCATGTTTTCTATGAAGGTATCTGAAGTAATGGTCAACAAAACCTTACTTGGGGAAAGTGCTATGCCCTCATGAGCTTGGAAACTCACACAGAGAGCATAGTATCGTGTGTGGTCCTTGATGCCTTTTAAAACAGCAGCTGAGATCAAAGGAGTGGGTATCATACCAAAGGGCGAGGCCAATAGAGCAAGAATGAGTGCAGAAAAGCTCCTCTATACACATCCTCACCCCAAGCATACCATGTAATACCCTGGCAAGGAGATTCACTGCTGTTGCTTCAAGCAGAAACCTTGATTCAATTCTTGGGTTCCTCAGTGAATGTATAGTCAGAGCAAATTTCCTTCACATGATAATGATTCACACTAACTACTTTGTAGTGACTACAACAAAACAGACACACCCTCTATAAACATAGCCTTGGAGAGATGAGTTATTCACGGAGAGAGTGAAAGAGAGTATCTTAGTTAGGGTTTTACTGCTGTGAACAGACACCATGACCAAGGCAATTCTTATAAGGACAACATTTAATTGGGGTTGGCTTATAGGTTCAGAGGTTCAGTCCATTATCATCAAGGCAGGAACATGCCAGCATCCAGGCAGGCATGGTGCAGGAGGAGCTGAGAGTTCTACATTTTTATCTGAAGGCTGCTAGCAGAATACTGGCATTCAGGCAGATAGGATAAGGGTCTTAAAGTCCACATCCACAATGCCACATCTACTCCAAAAGGGCCACATCTTCTAATAGTGCCTCTCCCTGGGCCAAGCATATTCAAACCATCACAGAGTGGATGCTTGAAAGATGGGCCACATGAGCAAGAGAAAAACATGCTGGGAAAAATCTGCATATGTGAGAATATACAGAAGTCTGGGAAATTGACTAAGGCATATCAAGAGAAGGTCACTCAAAGTGGGATTTTCTGATGTCATAAGCAGAGTCATCAAGCAAATGCAAGTTTCTCTGATGAAGTCCCAATCTCTGTGCTTTAAGATGTAGTTGAACTTGGAGGTGGGGACTTTAAGGGAGTAATTTATGTTAAATGAAATCATGAATGTTGGTCCTGGTTCAGAGGATTCGTGTCCATATAAGAAGAGCAAATAAGGGCACACACACACACACACACACACACACACACACACACACCACTGTCATGTCCATAGAGCAGCTATATTCAGACAGAGGATGGATTGCTGAAAAACTGAAATAAGTAATGTGGGAAAGGAGAGGCTTTTTGAAAGATGCTCCTTTCTACAGAGGCGGCAGATGTAGGGGCTGGACAAGGTCTTTTCCAAGTGTCTCTAGTCCTCATCTTTCTCATGTGGCCTCAGCTTAGTCATTGTAGGTAGAGCAATACTTTTGATGCCATTAGCATTGACATTATTGGATAGAATAAACTCCCAACTGAAGTCCAAGGAAGCACACACAGTTGAATAAAACAAAGATATGAAAATAGAATTCAACAAATAGTTAGAAATATTAAAGAAAACCAAGCTTCAAATGATGCTGGAAATGAAAATTTTAGTAACTCTCTGATTAAAGGTCAGTGGAAAGCCTCAGTAAGAGAAAGACATAGTATCATGGTTTCAACACAAAGTGGAGGAATTCTGGTTGGGGTGTCAACCCAAACTAGTATCCTTTCCGGACAAAAAGGGCTAAAGGGATTTGTGATTACCAAACTAGCTAAGGTATTCATACTGGAAGGATCACCTCACAGGGAGCAGAAGCAGAAGCACATTCAAGAAACTACAAAAATAAATAAATAAACAAACAAATAAGAAAACAAATAAATGTTGTTAACCATTGTTATGCAAAGTAGGACTTAGAAGAAAAGCAGCACATCCTTGAGGCAGTGACAGCAATTAATACACATTTTTCAACAATAACATTGAGTATCAATGAACTAACTCTCCAGTCAAAAAGCAGAAAGTAGCCTATTGGACTAGGGATAACCTCTATTTTTTTTCTTGCCTATAAGAAGCAAACCCTACCTTCAATGATGCATCATTACCTTACAGCCACAAGATAGAAAAGAATCCAAGTAAATGGAACCAGGGAAAAAGCAGCTATAAGTATTCAAGCATCTTTCAAAATAACAAAATGGATAAACAAACAAGGTGCCTTCACTTTATTTACACATTGTGGTCCTCAGCAAAGCATTCTGAAGTAACAGATTTGTATTTATTTTCCCTTCCCTCCAACCACTCTCATGTGTTCCCTCACTCCCAAATTGATAGCTTTTTCTTTGGTAGTGTGTGTGTGTGTGTGTGTGTGTGTGTGTGTGTGTGTGTGCGCGTGCGCGCACGCGCGCACGTGTGTGGTGTATACACATACATAAACACAACCTGATGAGTTTGCTTCTTCTTCTTTCTGAGTTTTAGGTTGATTTCTCTCTCTCTCTCTCTCTCTCTCTCTATATATATATATATATATATATATATATATATATAGTATTGTAAAGATAGATCTCACTATGTAACACTGGCTGACATGGAGCCTACTATGTAGACCAGGCTCACTTCTAATGCCTAGAAATCTATCTACCTCTAACTCCTGAGTAATAGGATTGAAGGTATGTACTACCACACCATATTCAATCCACAAGCCCTTCTTTACTTTTGCGAATATCATTTCAAGATTGACCACTTTGTATTGGATGATCAATTAAGGGGATTTATCCCTGCGAGAGGCTAATTTTCTTCTCAGCAGTCATAAATGGCCATCGCCTGTAGTTCTTCATCTAGGGGTGAGATCCCTTGAGATTTCCCCTCTTCTATATTAGGATGTCTATTGATATTGTCATTGTTTAGGATTTGTTTATGCAACTATTTATAGGAGAAACTGTCTCATGGCAGACTTCTGGGCATTCCAGCTATCACAATCTTTCTGCATTGGCCTGCCTTCCCCTCCCCAGCTGTAGTCCCTTTCCTGACTTACTGTTTGTCCCTTTTTGTCACCTGTATTCTGCTGTTGACTTCTTAAACATTCTTCTCTCCCTTTGGTTCTTTTACATTTTCCTGGTTTCAGATGAGAGAAAGCTTACACCATTTGTCTTTCTGGGTCTGGATTTCCCTACTCAAGACAATCTTTCCAGAATCATTGCATTTACCTGAGGTCTTCATTTTTTCTTGACAGCTGCATAGTATTCTGTTGTGCATATGTTTACCTTCAGCTTTAGGACATTTAGGTTGTTTCCATTTCCTAGATATTGTAAATTGGGTGGTAGTGAACAATGCTGAACAGTTATGCATGGAGTAGGATGTTGAGTGTGTTGGGCATGGAGTAGATAGTTCACAGAGGTTTCTCCCTAGAGATTTCCACACTGGGTATACCAACTTGCATACTAACCAACAATGAACAGGGATTCCACTTTACCCACAACCTCAACAGCTTTTGTCCTTGGTTGTTTTGTTTATCTTGGATATTCTGACTAGAGAGCAAAGGTCTTTCTTTTAGGTTACATTTCCCAAATTACTAAACACTTTCGAGATATTTCTTAACTGTTTTTATTTATTTTATAGACAACTTTCTGTTTAGGTCTCTAGTTCATTGTTATAACTGGGTCATTTGTTTCCTTGACTTGGTGTTCTTATTGGTGTACAAAAAAGCTCCTGATTTTTGAAGTTGATTTTGTATTGTGTCACTTCATTAAAATTGTTTATTGTGTCTGGTATAATCTTCTGGTAGAATTTTTGGGATTTCTTTTGTGTAATATTACATCAGCTGTAGATAGGGATGTAGAATGATTTCTTTTTCTATTTGTATCCATTTAATTTCCTCCCTGTTATTACTAACACTTTGAGCACTATGAATGGGAGTGGGGAGAGTGGACAGCCCTGTCTCATTTCTGATATTAGTGAGATTACTTTGAGTTAATATCCATTTAGGATGATGCTGGCATTGGTTTGTCATACAGCCTTTATTATGTTGGAATATGTTTCCTCTGGTTTTATTTGTTGGATTTTGTCAAAGGCTTTTCCTGCATCCATTGAAATGATCATGTGACTTTTGTCTTGAAGTCCATATATGATTTACTATATTTATTGGCTGAAATATATTAAACCATCCCTGAATTTTAGAACTATAGCTAACTTGATCATGGTGGATTATCTCCTTGATATGTGTCTGTAAACTGATATTTTATTGAGGATTTTTTTCTTTTTTGCTTCTATGTTCACCTAGGATATCTGTCTATAACTTTGCTGTTTTGTCTTTATGTAGTTTGTGTGTAAGAGTAATTCCGACTTTGTAGAATGGGTATGAGAGAAACATTTCTTTGCGTGGGTGGGTGGGTTGTTTGTTTTAAAATAAATTAATTGTATGTTTTCCAGTTTTCGAGTTGCGTTGTTGTTTGTAGTTCTTATTTGAAAGTCTGGTAGAATTCTTCTGTGAGTCTTTCTGGGCCTGGGCCTTTTGTTTGTTTTTTTCTCCAGTCAGAAGCCCATTTATATCATTTCAGTCTCCTTTGTTCTACATCTGTTTTGGCTGTTGTTTCTTCTTGGTTCAACATTGATGCTTTGCATAAGTCATCAAACTCATTTACATCTTTTAGATTTTCTAACTTAATGGAGTACAGGATTTTGAGGTATTCCTTTATAATGCTCTGAATTTCTTTTGTATATATTGTAATGTGTACCTCTTCATTTCTGATTCTCTTAATTTGAGTTCTCTGTGCCTCTTTCTGCACCCACCCCCTTAATTTGAGCCAAGTGCCTGGTGATCTTGTTTATTTTCTCAGATAACCAGCTACTAAATTTTCAATTCTTTATTTATTTTTCATTAATTTCTGACTTGAATTTTATTATTTCTTTCAATCTCTTAGGTTTAGGTTTGGTTTATTCTTGATTTTCCAAATTCTTGAGTGTATTAAATTGTTTATCCGTGTTCGTTCTTATTTTGCAGTGTAGTCAATTAGGGCTGTAAACTTCTGTCTTAGAACTAATTTTAATGTGCCCCAGGGTGTGTATGGAGAGGTATTGTGTTGTGCTTTCATTTTCATTTAGTTTACAGGAATGTTTTGATTGCTTTCTTGATTCTTCTTTGACCCATTCATCATTCAGTAATGAGTTGCTTAATTTCCGTTTTTATCGACTCAATACAGTTTTGTTTGCTGTGAATTTTATGTTTATTGCACAATGGTTGGATAGGACACATGGAATTATTTCAGATTTTCTGTGTTTGTTAAGGTGTGTTTTGTTTCCCAGTATGAGGCTGATTTTAGAGAAACTTCTATGTGTTACTGAGTAGAATGTATACTCTATTTAAAAACATTATTATGGTATCTATAATATATTCTATTATATTTGAGTGGGATATTCTGTAGCTCTCTGCTATATCCATTTGATAAAAGATACCTTTCTCCCTCAGCTGCCTACATAGTACCTTCTGGAAATATTGAAGCTAAACAGAAGGATGAGACCTGGTTATTGAAGGTTTATTTCTCTGTGTCCCACATCTAAAATGAGTAGTATATTCAGCAACAGTATATGTTATTTTTTGTTGCTTTGTTTTCAGGTTTTTTGGTTTTATTGTTTTTTTCTTTTTGAGATAGTGTTTTTCTGTGTAGCCAGGGCTACCTTGAAATTCATGATGTAGCTCAGGCTAGCCAGGAGTTCACAGGGATCCACTTATCTTTACCTCCCAAATGCTGGGAGTAAAGATGTATGCCACCATTTTTGTGTAAGATACTATTTTATTTTCAGTTTTCTTTACTTTCTCTCCAAATGACCTATATATTGAAATCTTCTAGTGTGTTTGGTTTTCTGCTAAGCAACACAAAGTCTATCCATAAATGTGGATTATCTATATCATTTTTATAGCCACAGACATAAATTTCAGACAGTTAAACGAATCTGTTGTTAACATCTGCATAAATAAGCCCTGAGTTATTCTAGGCAGCATACAATGTGTGTGAACCTCAGCAAGGCAGTAGCAATTTCCAGGCATATTTATTCAAACCCCAAATCAACTGCACGCAATTTGTTACCTAAATGGATTTCCTGAGGAGAGCTGTCATCAGAAAACAGCACTGACATGGACAGAGAAGCAAGAAAAATGCCATGAACAAAAATGTTCCTGCTCAAGTTCTGGGAAACATGTCGTACACTCACTCACATCTGCTGGGAAACTGCTAACATTTGCTTTTGTGCAGAAGACACAATGTCAGCCTTTGCCAGAAAGTTAGAAAGTCTGCTTATTGTTTTATTAATTGATTAATTAATTTTACATCTTGATCATAGCTTCTTCTCCCTCCTTTTCTTGCAGTACCTCCCTTTCCTCCCTCCTCATCTCCCTCCTCTTCTCTGAGAAAAGGAGGTCTCCCATGAATATATATCAACCCACCTCGGCTTATCAGACTGCAGTAGGAGTAGGGGCATGTTCTCCTATTGAGGCTAGACAAGGCAGCCCAGTTAGGGGGAAAAGTGTCCAAATGTCAGGCAACAGAATAAGAGACAGTTTCTGCTCCAATTGTTAGGGGTCCCACATGAAGACCAAGCTGCACATGTTAGGTATGTGTAGAGGCATGTAGTCTTATGGTCATCATAGCGTTCACTGTTGTCCTGGGAATTCTATCAACAGCTCCCAGTGCATAGAACATTTCTTTATATGTAAACCCTAGTTCCTCACAGCTATGTTCAGAGGAGTAGAGGAGGATTGTGGGGGCACATGCATCAAGACAGTGATTTTTCCCAGAATATGTACAGTAGTATGCTAGAATCACAAAGAGAATCATTGAACATCTGTCAATTGAGAGAGAGCTTGTTTGGCAGTTCTAGCAGGGGAGAGAAATTACTCTATATCCTTGACCAAAGATCATATTCCTGTTTGGGAAAGTCCTTTTCTAACAAGCAAGAAGCTTTTGGGTGTTGTGTTGCACACGCCAAAATCAATGCTGGCCATCAATGGTGTGACATGTCGCAACTAGATTGTGCTTGATCCAAAAGAGAGTTCTCCCAGAATGTTCGGGAAGGACTTTTAACATTGTGCTCAGGCAAAAAGGTGAAGAGAGTACTAGTAAAAATGACCATCACTGGGGACTTCAAGAACACACATGTATGAAGCTCAGTTAGGACAGGGGCCTGGTATGCCTCTGTGTAGATCCTAGAGACATTGAGGAACAAAAGCTACTCATCCATGGTAGCTGTGAGAAACAGTAATTATCAAGTTAGGAAGCGGTTTGGAAATAAGAAGAAAAGGCCCTCATTCATACACTTTTCATCGCTTAACCTCCTTATAATCTATCACAGAATTAATAATGGCCCTCAAGTGTACACAGACATTTTAGAACTTGTAGCTATCTTGTGTATAACAAATGGTCTTTGGGATCCAGGGTCTTGAGATGCACTTGACCTAAAAATAGCAGTTCTGATAAGGAAGTAATGGGGCAGGGCTGGAGACATGGCTCGGCTGTTAAAGGCTAGGCTCACAACCAAAAGAAAGTATAAGGAACTAATGGGACAGACTTAGAAAAAAGTGATAGAAGGACAGATATCATACAAGAGCCCTGCACTATGGAATGTCATTGTGGGTGGAATACAGAACGGCCAACACTGATGTCAGGCTCTGACAACCTTTTAGATTCCCACTCACAAGAATTGTAGGCTAAAATTGTATTGTTATAATTCACTAAATTTTTTGGTCTTCTATTTTGTAGTACAGTAGGAAATTAACTCAGTTTTGGCAGATGGAAAGGTTCACCTTCAGGGAGTGAACAGAGGCCAGAATTTTAAGGACCTTGGCAGAAAAAGCCTAGATTCTTTGGAAGGGCTATGATATCTAAGTGTGGATACTAAGAACTCTATTAATGGGACTCAGAGGAGTATTATGGGGGCCACATGTATCAAGCCAGTGAATAAATGCTGAGCTTAAAGTCACACAGATGGTTGAAATGGTGGTGATGGCTCAGAAGGCAATGGGGTATACTATTCAAGCTGGAAACAAGGGCTTCTTGTTACATAGTGATAGAAAGTTTGGCAGACTTGTGATCTGCAGTCTCTGAGCTTCAGAGCTTATAAACTATAACATATATTTAGATAAGAAGATGGCCAAGGGAAGGTACCATATGGTTGTTTATCTCAATGGGTGAAGAAAGGAATGAGGGGATGGCTAATTTCTTTTTCCTGACTTATGTGCTAAATTATATGCAAAGTACTTTCCAATAATGTAGACACATAAATGTATTTACATGACTACGTTATTGTCTGTATCTTTTAGTTTGCTGCAATAGCCTAGTTGATCTCTAAGTCATACAGTCAATCTCTTCAAAAATCCCTCTATATAGAACACAAAGAAAAACACATTACTGGAGAAATTAACTACATGGGTAAATATAAAAGATATTACAGATGTATTTTGTTTAAAAACACATAATCATCTATTTTAAACACAGCTGTATAATCAACCTCACAGACATCCACAGTATTTATCAGCACAAAATGAGACACCATGATCATTTTGAAGCCCCTGTGTAGTGTGATAATCCTCAGGATGAGCTGTAGACTATATCATCAAACCAACTTGAGCAATATAAAACTATTTGAACATGAGAAGAGTGATCTCCCACTATAGTGTGTTTACCTTAGAGATTAATAACAGTCGCAAGCATGAGAATTCTACACATATGTGGAATATATTTCTAAATAACAAAGAGTTTCCATAATAATAACAATATTAATATAAAAAAGAAAGGATCAAGAGTCAGAAGAGGTTAAAACAATGTAAACTACTAACAAAGGAAAACACCATAGTAACCTTACCACTTTAGTATAGTGTGAAAAGCACTTAGCAAAGCAAAGACACTGACAAATACAGTGGCCCCCATGGGCCAAAAACAATCATCACATGACAAGAGAAGGTGTCAGAGCCCAGAGCTAAGGTCCTGTTAAGTGGCGAAACCCACACTCTTTTTAATACCAAATCAAAATGGTCTAATGTCATCACTCCTATTAAAAAGAAAGAAAAGTTTCAGACAAGGCAATTCAGTCAGTGAATTAAATGAGACAGCCACATTGGAAAAAATAAAATTATCTGTATTCGCATATAGCATAATGTTTAGAAAATTACAGGGAATCTACAAAAAACATTAGAATAAAGAATGTCAGTTTCAATGCACAAGAACAATATGCAAAAACAAATTGTATTTTTGTTCCATAACAATGACCAATAATGGAAGATAAATTGCAAAACAACTTCATTTTTAAAACTTCCAGATGGCATTTTCCAAAAGATTGGCTAATCCTATTCTAAAAATTTTATCGAAATTCAGAGCCCTCAGAATAGCAAAACATTCTTGGAAATGAATTGAAACTGAGGACTCAACATTCCGATTCCAAAACTCATTAAAAAGTTCCAGTAATCAAAATTTGGTTACAAGACAAACACTAATGAATGAAATGTACTTGAGACTCCAGAAATAAGTTCCTATTTGGTCAATTAGTTGTTAGCAAGGGTTGCCAATTAATAAGGGGACAAAAGAATCGTTAAAACAAATGCCTCTGGGACAGTGGCTCATGTGTGTGTATAAGAACATAGTTGAATTCTTCCTCTTACCCCATCCAAAAATAAATTAATGTGGGTGATATATGTAATATCAGAGTTAGAAAGGGGAAACTTGACAAGATGCTTAGAAATAAAGCTTCTCTTACTGATTCTATGTTTGTTTTAGGAAAGAGGAGATTTAGTAAAATTTTAACTTTTGTAGTTCAATTGATATTATGATAGATGAAAAGGCAACTTAGAGAACGCAAAAATATATTGTACACTATAGCACAGGAAGAAATTAACCTAGAATTTCATAGAAACTTCAAAATGGCTGAGAAGCACTTAAAAAATGTTAAACATATTTAGTCATCAGGAAAATGCAAATCAAAGCAGCCCTGAGATCATCTCACACCAGTAAGAATGACTAAGATCAAAAATATCAGGTGACAGCAGATGCTGGTGAGGGTGTGGAGAAAGAAGAACACTCCTCCATTGATGGTGGATTGCAAGCTGGTACAATCACTCTGGAAATCAGTCTGGAGGTTCCTAAGAAAATTGGGAATAGTTCTACCCGAGGACCCAGCTATACCACTCCTGGGCATATACCCAAAAGATGCTCCAACATATAGCAAGGACACATGTTCCATCCTGTTCATGGCCTTATTTATAATAGCCAGAAGATGGAAACAATTCAGATGTCCCCCACAAAGAAATGGATACAGAAAATGTGGTACATTTACACAGTGGAGTACTACTCAGCTATTAAAAACAATTTTATGAAATTCTTAGGCAAATCGATGGAAAATGAAAATATCCTGAGTGAGGTAACCCAGTCACAAAAGAACACACACACAGAAATGCAGGGACAAAGAGTGGAGCAGAAATTGATGGAAAGTTCATCCAGAGACTTCTGCATCTATGGATCCATCCCATCTGCAGACACCAAACCCAGACAATGTTGTTGATGCCAAGAAGTGCTTACTGACAGTAGCCTAGTATAGCTGTCCCCTGAGACAGACCAGTACAGATGCGAATGTACACAGTCAAACATCAGACTGAGCATGGGTACCCCAAAGCAGAAATTAGGGCAAGGAATGTAGGAGGTGAAGGGGCTTGCAAGCTTGCAGGAAGAACAATTGTATAACTAACCAGACCCCCTCCCCAAAGCTCCCAGGGACTAAACCACAAACCAAAGAATACACAGGGAAAGACCCATGGGTCCACCTGGAAATGTAGCAGAGAACTGCCTTATATGGCATCACCTTAGTCATGTGGAGGCATGATGACCAGGGTAGGGGAATGCTAGGGTGCTGAGGCAGGAGTGGGTGGGCGGTTGGGGAGCACCCTCATAGAGGTAGGGGCAGGGGAGGGGAAAAGGGACTTATGGAGTCGAAATTGGGAAGGGAGGTAACATTTGCAATATAAATAAATAAAATAACCAATAAAAATGAAAAAAATGAGATGATTTGAAAATGTGCATTAAAATAAGGAATTAGATAAGATGTCAATTCTCAGTTCCTGTTGAATATAGTACTTGCAATCATCTATAGCACAAGGACAAGTGCCAGAGATAATACAGATAAAAATATGGAAAGAAAGAAAGTCAGGTACTCTTATTTACAGAATATACGACTCTATACATAAAAGACCCTACAGTCTCTATAGGAATACTCATAAAGCTGATAAACACATTTGGGAAAACAACAAGATGAATTACACACTAAATTTAGTGCTATCTTATACATGGGAAGGGGTTGGAGAGAGAAAAGGATATGAAATGAAAAATTAAAAAATTAATTAAAACATCTTGTAATAAATCTAACCAAGAAAGTAAGACTTGTACAGAAAACTTTAAGACCCCCCCAGAATTGAAGAAGATATCAGAAGATGCAAAGAAAATGGTCATTCTACTAAAAGTAATCCACAGATTCAACATCCCCCAAAATAATCATAAATTTCATTCCATGTGGAAAACACAAATCCCATCATGGGCAAAATAATCCCAGACAAGGACAAGAAAACGCTAGACTGGATTTCTACATTGAATCCATCTGGACTTGGGCTTTTTTAGCTGGAAGATTTTTAATCAATGTATCTCACAGATTTATGCATGCATTTAAATTATTTCCTTCATCTTTTTAAAACTTTGGTAAGTCATATTCTTTTGATTCAGTGTTCTAAAATTGTTTCTGTGCCTTCATCTTTTTAAACCTTCCTTTATGCCTTCAACTATTGTCATAATTATGGCTTTTTTATTGCTGTGATAAACATCATGATCACTAGTAACTTGGAAACAAAGGGATTTATTTTAGCTAACACTTCTCGAGTCACAGCCTATTACTGAGGGAAGTCAGGACAGGAACTGAAGGCAGGAACCTGGAGGCAGGAACTGGAGCAGAAGCCCTGGTGGAATATTGCTTAGTGGCCTTCTTTCTGTAACTTGCTCAGCCTGAATTTTCATACATCTCAGGACTACCTAACCACTAACTATGGGCAGTTCCCCCCACATTGGTGTGGATCCTCATATCAATCACCCATCAAGAAAATGCATCACAGAACTTGCCTACAGGTAAATCTTATTGAGGCATTTTCTCAGTTAAGATTCCTTCTTTCAAGACACATTTAGCTTTTATCAAGTTGACATAAAACTAGCTTGCAAAAATATCCTCTGTAGGATTGGCTTATGGATCACAAATACCGTGTATCTTTCTCAATGCTCTACCACTGTGAAAAGACACCATGACCACAACAAATGTTATGAAGGAAAGCATTTTATTTGGGTTGCTTAGAGTTTCAGAGACTTATTCCATTAGCCTTATGGAGGGAAGCATGGTGGCACAGAGGCATTCACACATGGTGTTGGAGAAGGAGCTGACAATTCTACAATTGTATCTGTAAGTAGCAGGAAGTGGAGACACTGGGCCTGGCTTGGACTTTTAAAACCTCAAAGTCCACACCAAGTGACACACTTCCCCAAATGAAACCTCACCTCCAAATCCTTTCAAATAACGTCACTCCTTAAGCCTTTAAATATATGAACCTATAGGGGCCACTCTTATTCAAATCAATACACCATCTATTTATTGTCTGCTTTTGAAATATATTTGTTTTCCCACTTCTTCAATTACAACTGATAATATTGCTGAATATTAGGCTGGATTAGCATCCTTTTTCCAATTCTTTCTCTCTTTCATAGCATCCACTGATAAATTACTGGTTATTCTGATGGGCCTACCTTTCAGTGTGGCTTGATCTTTCTTGCTACTAAATATACAAAAATTAAACAGATTCTTAATGGCTTGGCAATATACTCAGATATTAATGCAACTGTCAGTCCTCATTTTAGAAGCTTCTATTAACAGACAAAGATAAACACACTCTTAACTAGTCAACTTTTAGAAAATAAGAGACTATGGAATGTTCATCCCTAAATGGGACATGTTTATCATATCCCATCTTCTCAAAGCTCAGTTAATAACTGGGGACAGGAGGCAAAATTATAGGAAAAGTTGATATGGTGAATGACTATAAAGAAAATTGGTTTCTAGATACAGCAGTACAATTACACATATGAACTTATAACAGCTGTAACAGCATACACAAAGACCTTCCCAAACTGAAAATTTATTTGCAATTGACAGCTTCTGGAGAAAGTGAGTTAGTTTTCTTTAAGGGTATCACCCTCGTTAGGGTGACCATTCTGTAGTGTACAGCAACACATTAGAACACAGCAAGAACAAATTAGACATGATAAGTTTAATCAATAAAACAAAGAAAAATAACGAAAATTTGTTTGGATAGCAACAGGGTGGTTCTTGGAAAAGATGAAAGAGAGGAGTAAAATTGATTAATATCTATTGCATAACATTTTCAAAGAAGTAATTAAAAATGAGGAAAATATAAAGAGGATTTGAGAAGATGTATCTTCCTATAAGATACACAAATGTTTGAAAAGACATTTAACATGCATAGTCATTAGAGAAACAAAAGCTGTTACCACCCATAGTAGGACACTACAATCTAAAGGTATAAAAAGCACCTGGAGATCATGGAGAAATTAGCATCATGCATTGCTGGTGGGGTTACAAACTCATGAAACCACAGTGGAACTGTTTTTTTAAGTTCTTTAAAATGAAGTTCTTCTAGAGTTTTGAAACTCTCAATCAGAGTTACCAACAATTCTAATATTGGACATACACCAAGAGCACAGTTGACACATGTATATGAATTTTATAGTAGGATTATTTCAAACAAAGGAAAAGCAATCTAAATGTCTACTGTGGTCTTTGTGGCTTGTCTGCCAAGGCTTGCATGATGGGCAATTATTCCCCAGAGTGGCAGTGTTGAGGTAGGATGCGATCTTTAAGAGATGTGGACTGGGGTGTGGATCCGTACATCACAGGGGATGTACCCCTGAAAGGGATTGAAAAGAAATCTTTCTGGATGCCTTGTGTTAATACTATTAAGCAAGGCACCAGAGTCCCCTCTCTGACTCCCTTTCTGCCTGTGTTAGCATCGCGTCTTCCATGTATACCCTCCATTAATATAACGAAGCAAAAGGATTCCTCACAAAAGCAGGTGCTGTTATCTTTGTGGAGTTTCACCCTCCCAAAGTCTGACATGATTTAGCCTGAGCTATTTTGTTGAAGTAATAAAACACTGATCAAATTGTCCATTCAGTGAAGGGTAGATAATCAAGGAGGTGGGGTTTCCCTGTGTTGAAGAGTGGCTGTGCTGAATGTGGAAGTTCTTGAGCTTCGCATTCAGCACTGAAAACAAAACTATAACAATCAAACTCCAAAAATGTGGAATTGATGCAGAATGCCCAGCTCTAGAACAATACTCAACAATAAAAAGGATTATAGTAAAAATATATAGCATGCACTAAGTATAAAAAATTGTATTGTGAAGAACCCAGATATAAGACATCATATTCCATTATTAATTTCCATGTGGTATCTAACTTAAAAGTAGAAAGTGGGTTCCAGGAGCTGGAAACAATGATGGGCAATAACTGTGAGTGTGTATGCCATGTGCACTGTTTATTCTGGGGATGAAGTATTTTAAAATTAAATGTTGCTGACAGTAACACAATTTTGCTGCTGTGCTAAAAGTTTATTTGATGGTGGACAAAGACAGACGTTTAATTATAATATCTTCCTGTAGGTAAGTAATTTGATGTGCATACACAGTAATGTGGAAGGCCCCGAGTTTCATTTCCAGAATTGGAAACAATGGACTGCACCAACCCAAACACCTAAGGATGGATAACCCTTGGGGAATACCAGATAAAGTAGCATCACTCAGCAATAAATGAGATTTCAGTATTGATATATGTATAAACTTGAAAACATTTCAGAAATGAAGTCAGACACAGAACACCACCTCTTACATTATTCACTTAAGAAATGTTGTGTAGAAGCCAATTCCCACAGCCTACTTTCCCTACTGATATTCCTTCCAAATAGTTACTTTTTTACTTTCATGTTAATTATATATACATGTAATATACATTATAGATATAATGCTAACATATATATTCTGTATGTGGGTCTGACTTATTTCAACTTGACGTAATGATCTCCAGTTGCATCATTTTCCTGAAAATGACAGGGTCCTACTTTTGGGCTCAAAGAAATTGCATGTTAGTTTTGTTTTTGGCTATCAGTGTGATCAAATGATTCTTACTCCTAGTTTTCTAACTCTGAGAAAGTATGGAACTCAGTGGCCTTTGTCAGTTGATGTCTCAACACATCTAGTTGGACCTTAGTAATAAATGAAACTATATTTTTTCATCCATTCATGGGAAGATCTTCTAAACATGGTAACAGGCTGAACTTCTCAGTGTCACATCCACTTGTCCTCAGTGGATTGTTTTAACAGAAAGAGGATTACATAAGACAAGCATTTTGTCATTTTTGATTTAGGAAATCCATTTGCAAATAGATACAAATTTAAATTATCATTACTTTTTCTCCAGCTTCAGACTATTTGCATATCTAATCTGGACATCTAATATACAAAGCCCTCTTTGGGCAACTGGAGAAGTTCCCAAGGAATGTGGAGACTGAACTTATTTCCTTTAACTTGGTCTCTAAGTGCTTCATTCTCAGCAGTGATAAACCTCAAAAAGTGAAAAATGAGAGTTTAATGGGCTAAAAACTACACAAGCTTTCTAGATGAATAAGAAGTTTGTGAGACGCTCTTGTTGGTCTCATGTTAAGGCTACCCCTGCCCTGTCTTATTAACTGTGTGAAAGCAGATGGCTTCAGTTTCATTTACTCAAGCAGTTCCAGCCTGTTCTGCAGACATTCATGTATGAGGGTTCCATAGTATAGTGATCAAGAAGTTCTCCTCCCCATTCTCAAACTCATATTTTAAGAGTTTGTTTGTTCCACTCATCAAATTTTCAGTGATTTTAGACTTGACAAGCTACTCTAGACAAAAATTACATTTGAAGAGGAAAATAGAGTTTAGTCAACTATTGAGTTCCTGATGTGGACTGCAGTTTATTAATGAAAGCCCATAACTTTCAGACAAACACTAAAATGAGACCAGGACAGAAAGTTGTGGTTGTGGCCTGATACCTGTTTAACTTAGGTTTGTGACCAGGCTCTTGTGTGGTAACAACAATGATGATATGCTAACTGCGCAGTTCTCTGGATTCTTATGGTATAATTTTTAGAAGATATATTAATAACGACTATGAAAGCTGTTCCCCCCAAACCTTTTTAAGGCTTGGCCTTAGTAGAACATAAGAACTATTCAGAGTTATTTAGAGCCCCTAAAGCTCCTGGGCTCCAACACTCCAAGGGAGTCATTCATCAATAGACTTTCCCCTTTCCTCTCCTTCTTACTTTCTGGGCATACAGTGAGAAGTTGGCCTTGCTATGTGCTTCCCGCCATTGCCTTCTATGACATAACACAAGCCCAAAGCAGTGGATCTCCATATTGGAGAGTGGAACTCTTCAAACTATGAGCCAAAGTGAAGCTTTCCTCTTTATGTTTTAATGACAGCAAGTATTTTGTTACAGTGATAAAATATGGCATACCATAAGGCTAAGATAATGTCAGTGTAGTTTTTGATTGTCTTAGACAAGTGAAGCTTCTGAGATCCTGAAGAAATTTAACAAGTCTAGCACTTGGAGCTGGAAAGACCTCAGGGCTCAAGAGAGCCCTTTCAGAGAACATTAGTTTGTTACCTAGCACCCAGTTCAATCAGCTCAGAATTACTTGTATCTCCAGCTCTAGAAACCCTTTAATGGCTTCCAAGGACACATCACGGGTGCATATATCCACATACAAGCACACATATATACAAATAAAAAAAATCAAAATAAATCTTTAAATTATCCCAATGCTTGAATGGTTGACTTTTGAGTATTTCAAATGCATAAAGAACACTTTATTCTCTTTTTTTAATCTTTATTAACTTGGGTATTTCTTATTTACATTTCAATTGTTATTCTCCTTCCCGGTTTCCAGGCCAACATCCCCCTAACCCCTTACCTCCCCTTCTCTATGGGTGTTCCCCTCCCCACCCTCACCCCATTACCGCCCTCCCCCCAACAATCAAGTTCACTGGGTGTTCAGTCTTGGCAGGACCAAGGGTTTCCCCTTCCACTGGTGCTCTTACTAGGATATTTATTGCTATCTATGAGGTCAGAGTCCAGGGTCAGTCCATGTATAGTCTTTGGGTAGTGGCTTAGTCCCTGGAAGCTCTGGTTGCTTGGCATTGTTGAAGAACACTTTATTCTTAAAGTCTATGAATTTTTGTCAGCAAATTTACAACCTATTTGTCAGGACTGAATATGACTTGACTTATTGCAAATGTAAATTCTGGTGATCAAAGTTCAGCATGGCTTCTGATCTATGAGTGTAGAACAGACCCAAAGCATTGCTGGCTGGCTGCCCATCATCCCTTCAGAACTTAAACTTGCATTTCCTTAATGCAAGTGGTAGGCTAGCTTAATGAATCAGTAAACTTGGCAAATCTGCCTACATGCAGATTAATTTGGCTGTTAGAGACATTGAAATCCTAGGCAGCCTAAGCCAGTTTTGCCACCTTGCTAACAGTGGCAAACCTCAAAGTCTTACTCTCTGTCAAAACAGTGGGAATAAAAGACTCTGAATTGAGGAAAAGGAAGGTGAAGTGAGGATTCAGAGGCCACAATGAATCATTTATTTTGAAACACCATGCTAAGCAATTAAGAAAGTTCAAAGAAGACAAGGCACAGAACAGGAAAACCAAAGTTATAGGACACATAGTGTACTGTCAGTGATCCTCCCCTCTTAAGAGATGAGCATGTGCTCAGTAGGTGCTCGGCAGTGAGTGAGTAAGGGTCCGAAAATTAGGGGATGGGCCAAGTGTCAAGACCATGAAAACTGGCCAGGGATGAAGAGAGCAAGAGTTGCAAAGACCCTTCAGATTCATGCAGAAATCATGTCAACATGTGATTAAATAGATAGTTCCTCACTTTTAAGGGTAATACAGATCCCATTAGTAGAAGAAGCAGTGTCACTGAATTCAGAGTTGAAATGAGAGCAACACTCATGCCAATAGGGCTGTTCTTGAAATAGTCCATTCATCTTAAGCTGACAGCTCACCTAGACATACTAAAATGCAAAGCAACCATTTTCCTCTTGACACTCACTCCTGAAAACTAAGGCTTTAGCCTTTAGTGGCTTGATTTTGCTATATATAATTTGCCAAGGCAAAGAAATGGAAGGGTCCTGCACTTGTACAGTAATTGCTGCAAAGTCCCCAGTTACTGGAATGAAAAGAAGAAAATAATTTTATTGTGCATGTGTTGACTAACCTTTTCCTAAATAACCTCCTTTTATAGCTCAAGGAACATGGCAGCTCACTGTGATGTGCAGGTAGAGACCATGACATTCTACTTGAGATGGAGCAGCTATACATATTACTGGTTCTATAACCAGCAGCTCCTGAATCAGGGCTAGATGCTAGTCTCAGGATGTATCGTATTGCTGTAAGTCCATCTGTCACACTGTGAGCTCTCTGGGGAGTGATCACAGACAAGCCTGATTGCCCAAATTTGCTCTTTGCATCGTCCCTCTAAAATAGCCTTGTTGTGCTGTCTGCTGGTATGAATTCATTGCCACTGGGTAGGGAATGTGGTACTTCCTTGGCCTCTAACTGTGAGCGTGCAGTGCTTTGGAGCAAGCAGGAACCCTGAGTTTACACAGTGCAGGTCTGTTGATAAAAGCACATACTAGTTCAAGCTCAATTTAATTGGAGATGTGTTATGTACTGAGCCATCAGAGCATTTCTATCAGAGGTTGGAGTGAAGAATGCTGATGTTTGAAAATGTGTTATCTTGCGGCCCTTTTGTTAACGACATCACTCCATGAAGTAGACTATTATCCCAATTTTTCTCATAAAAACAAAAAAACAAGGTTCAGGAAAGAAATGGCAAGAAGCAAGACTTGAACTTATATTTGTCCAGTGCCAAGCTTGGTGGTCATTACTAAATATACTAACACTGGCAATGTGATTGTCACATGCAAGTTGCAGTGTGAAAGTCATAGTAAGACCTGAAGGACTAACCACAGGGAGGCAGAGGCAGCACCCATTTCTCCATGTCACTTCAGATTCTGTGTTCCAACAGGTAGTGGGATTTCATGAGCACTTTATAGTTTATAATAATAGAACCAAGAAATCACAAATGAAGGCACTTTTCAAACACATTGGTGAGTAAAGGTAAAAGGTAAAGGTGGGTTAAGGTAAAATATGCAGAACCTAAGCTACCTTTTATCAGATCATCTCCAAGCTGGAAAAAATCAATTCTAAAATTGCATGACAAAAGTACAACTGAAGGGAAAGGCACAATTGAAGTTGATGCCCAAGTGAAAATCATGAGTCAGAAAGATAACTTGAAAGAAATTCAGTTTATTTGAACATAAAGATGTCTAAAACAATGTGCCCATAAGCTGTTCAGAACCTTTGGGATGGAGTTTGCCTGTCACTACAAAGTTACCATATCAGGGTGATAAGTCTCATGCACCCAGCCAAGTGCTACCTGGAGCCCACCAATGAGTTCAAGGTGTGATTGATGGACAATACAGATCCTCAGAACCAAATCCTTTCTAATCCCCAGATTTCTTTTTCGTTCTTTCAGGTGTTTGTTTTATGTGTTCCAGACGAATAGTATTTACCTCCTCTCTAAGTGGAATCACAGCCTATTTTAGACCAAGAAGGTTCCCCATACTTTAGATAAACATCTTTTTAAACCGTTCATAAAAATCATCATTCTGAAGAATCAAGAGTGGGCTGTGCACAAAAATGGAGTGAGTGGGACACAAAAGTGTGGGAGAAAGACTAAAACAGTTTTTTAAAGCCAGAAGAGAGGAGCCTAGGCTTCTGGGAGACATGAACACAGCTGGCAGGGAGGCAACAGAAACTTCTCCATAATTCACGTCACATCCTCTCCCCATAAACAGGACAGTGCTGGAGAAAAAAAGCTCCAGTGTAGTGTAGGCCACACAGGACTTGTATCATAGAATTTCACAGAAATCGACATTGTCTGAAAGATCCCTAAAATTAATGATGAAAGGCTTGGGCACTAAGATTTCTACAAGAATCTACCCCACACATTTCATACTTGCAAATTTAATTTCCAGGAATACAGTGGGCTCCTAACTGATGTCTGAAAAGACATTTTATTGAAATTAATCTTTCTAAGCACAAACGTTAAATTAACTAGCAATATTTGAGAAAAATAAGGATATAGAAACCTGGTATCTTTTTTTCACTCTTTCTTCCCACCCTCAAGAAAATAGTTGGAAAGATTTGATAGCTTTACTTAGCTACAAGTGCATATTACACCACTGGCTGAGCAATATCGGTTATTTTCAGTGAGCTTCTGCAGCTCTGAGGTAGGTACTCAGTTATGGCTACAATTTGGCATCTTAAAACTTAATGTTACACACACACACACACACACACACACACACACACACACACACACACAAGATCCAATTAATTATAAAAGTGTACCCTAAATCATCTACTCAAATGTGATTTAACTCTTTGTCACAATATGAAGATATGAAATTTTCCTCTGCATTAAGTACAGGTAAAATCTGTTTCTAATAAAAGCGCACATACATTAGTAGTTTCGCTTTATGATACTTGGATGCAGAGGGAATACCCATACAAGTTTGTAATATATGTTGAGAATATAGCCCTGCCCACCTATTTCTCCCCTTCCCAATTTCTCTATCCTATTAGACCTCTAGATAGCTTGCTTCTTCATTAATCTCATCATGTAGAGACAGGTTTTCATGCATCTATATGAAATGCTGACCCATAAATGAGAACAAGCACTTGATATTTGTCTTTTTGAGGCTAATTTACATCTTACTATGATGATCTCCAGTTTTCACCATTCTTATGAAAACAACACAACTTACTTTCTTTTGAGGCTAAAAACAGTTGAAGCTGGGAAGTGATGTTGCACACCTTTAATCCTAGCACTTGGGAGTCAGAGTCAGAGTCAGAGTCAGAGTCAGAGTCAGAGTCAGAGTCAGAGTCAGAGTCAGAGTCAGAGTCAGAGTCAGAGTCCAGGCAGAGGCAGAGGCAGAGGCAGAGGCAGAGGCAGAGGCAGAGGCAGAGGCAGAGGCAGAGGCAGAGGCAGAGGCAGAGGCAGAGGCAGAGGCAGAGGCAGAGGCAGAGGCAGAGTCAGAGTCCAGGCAGAGGCAGAGGCAGAGGCAGAGGCAGAGGCAGAGGCAGAGGCAGAGGCAGAGGCAGAGGCAGAGGCAGAGGCAGAGGCAGAGGCAGAGGCAGAGGCAGAGGCAGAGGCAGAGGCAGAGGAGGCAGAGGCAGAGGAGGCAGAGGCAGAGGAGGCAGAGGCAGAGGAGGCAGAGGCAGAGGCAGAGGCAGAGGCAGAGGCAGAGGAGGCAGAGGCAGAGGAGGCAGAGGCAGAGGCAGAGGCAGAGGCAGAGGCAGAGGCAGAGGCAGAGGCAGGCAGAGGCAGGCAGATCTCTGAGTTCAAGGCCAATTTGGTCTACAGATTAAGTTCTCAGTCAGTCAGGATTACTAGAAACTCTGTCTTGCAAAATCAAATCAGACCAACCTACCAGCCAAGCAAACAAAACAAAACAAAACAAAAACCAACAAACTCCCAAGTCCAAATGTATATATAACCATATTTATTTCCTTTAGCTATTTCACTATTGTTGAACACCTAGGCTGGTTCCATGACTCATTATTACGCATAGTGCGGTAATCACATTGATGGGCAGGTATGTCTAACTCGTCTTAGAGTCCTTTGGAAAAATTCACAGGAGTGGTAGAGTTGAGTTGCATTATAACTTTAATTTTAGGTTTTGAAGAACTATCATTCTGATTTCCAAAGAGGCGAACTAGCTGGCATTCCCACCGGCAGTGTGTAAAGGTCTCTGTTACTTACATCTTCAACTGCATTTCTTGTTTGTACATCTGAGCATTCTGATAGGGTAAAAGGGAAACTCAGTGTAGTTCTAGTTAACATCCTGCTCCTGACTAGTGAATATTTTCACATGTTTACTACCCATGTTTCTTTCATCTTTTAAAGATGGCTCGTTTATTGACTGGGTTGTTTGATTTCTTGCTATTGAGACTTCTTTTGTTATTGTCATCATTTGCATATTTTAGATATAAATCCCCCATGAGGAGTACAGATAACAAAGTTTTTTTCCCATTCCATGAGCTATCTTTTTATCTGAGAGTTTATTTTACTGTGCAGAAGCATTATAATTTCATGAGGCCCCATATTCAGTTGTTGGCTTTATTTCTTAAGTGACCAGAGTCCTATTCAGAAAGGTCTTACAGAGATGTTTATTTTGAACTGCATTCACCTTTTTCACTATTGATTTCAGAGATTTTGGGTCTTTGGTCCACTTGTAGTTGGCTTTCTTCCAGGGTAAGAGATTGGGGTATAGTTTGATTATTCTATTTGAGAGCCCATTTTGTCAGTCAGCACCATTTATTGACAAGGCTGTTTTTTTCCAATGCATATTTTTGGCGTCTCTGTCAAAAACACTGGCAGAATGGTGCGGGTTTATATCTGGGTTCTCTATTCTAGTTCACTGGTTTCTAGGTGTGGTTTTGTGCCGCTGCCATGATCTTTTTTTAAAATTTTTTTAAAAAAAACTTTTTATTGATTCTTTATGAGTTTCACATTGTACACCCCAGTTCCACTTACCTCCCTGTCCCCTCATATCTGCCCTTCGCCCTTGCAACCTCCCATTCCAAATACACACACACACACACACACACACACACACACACACACACACACACACACAGGCACCACTACCACCACCACCAACAATAAGAACAACAACAACAACAACAACAACAATAAGGAAGCTTGTAGTATGTCACAGTTTGTCCCACACTATATCCCTCTGTCCATACATCTTTACTTGCAAACATTCATTGCAATGAGTCATTGGGTCTGGTTCAAGTTCTTTGGCTTCTGTAACAACAGAAATATTAGATCCTCACTGGGCCACTCAGTCATCTTGTAGTTGCCCTGTGTCATGCAGCTCTGGAAGCTTAAGGACATCAGGACTGGCCTTCTCATACATCCCAATGTTTGACAGATGGTATAGACTTTGCGGTGGGCCAACTCAGAATTCTGTGTCTGGGCTTGGATGGAAGTTGAGTGGGTCAGCTCTTCAGCTTTCCCTTATCTGCTTCACCAGGGTGAGCTGGCCAACACTGCCAAGGCTTACCCAAGGCTACCATCAGAAGGTGACAGGGATATAGTTACTTCTCCTGCTCTCATGCCCAAAGGGCTGTAGTTACCTGCACCCACACCTACAAAGCAAGCTCGACTGTGCTGCCTGATCAACGTTCAGGGCCCACTCTCCCAAGTGCTGTGACGGGCTGGGCCAACTTCACCACTCTCATACCTCAAGGCAGGCTCATCCATGGCATCAGGGCCAGCTACACTGAATTGCCCAGGTGAGGTGCAGAGCCTGCTTTCCCTAGTGCTACAACTAGTAAGGGGGCAGGACTAGCTCTTCAGCCCTCAGGACCCAACAGACAACTCTCTCAACTGCCTCAATTTGTAAGGGGCAAGGAGTGGAAGGCATTATTAACCCCCCCCCATCGATGCTGCCTCACAGCAGAGGAGTGCCCCCCCTCTTGGCCAGGTAACCTTGGTCCCCCAGCCATGACAAGCTCTGTTATGCTCTCTGGGTGAGATATAGAGCCTGCTTCGGGAGTGCTGCAGCTGATAATAACCAGGGTGAGCTCTCCTGAGCTTGTGATCCTGTGGGCAGCTTTCCTGACTGCCAGAGGTAACGAATGACAAGGGGAGTCATCTCTTCTGCTTTTGTGCCACCACATGGCAGATGAGAGGCAGGGTAGGCTCTCCTATACTCACACCCTTTGGGCTGAATCACCCACACCCCTGCCACCAGGACCAGCTCTACTGTGCTACTTGGGCTAGGTCCAGGACCTGTTCTCTGTAGTGTTGCCAGTGGTCAGAAATGGGTATCATGGCCTCCTGTGCCATGTGCTAGAGGGCAGATCTGTAGGTAATGTGGAAGCCAGTGTGCAGATATCTGTCTGTCTTCCTTATCCTATCCTGCACTGCCTGGATTTTATTTTATTTGGTTTGGTTTGACTTTTATGAGTCTTAGACCGTTTTGGCCACCAAGCCAGACATCAAGCTAGGTTGAACAAAGAACTCCATCTCTTCTGCTCCTGAGTGATATAAGAACACTAACACCAGGAGGGTATCCTTTATCCGTTGCTGGATGTGGGGTGGGGCATGCTGTTTTGATTCATACATTCTGTAGTATAACTTTAACATAGGTATAGTAAGACACCCAGTAGTTATCTTGTTTTATTTTTGGAGATAATTTTGATATATCAATTCACCCTTCTCTTTCCTCCTTCCGAATCCTCCCATATATTCCTCCTTGGTTTCTTTGAAAGTTGTGGGCTCTTTTTCAAATCTATATAATGTGCATATGTGTATATTCATACAAAATATTCCTAAATACAAATGCATTATACATTTTCTGTATAATGTTACTTTGGTGTATGTTTTCAGGGCTGACCATTTGATACTAGGTAGCCAATTGGTGTGCTCTTTCCTGGGTAGGCTCTTTCTCCCATTCTCAGCATTCCTTAGTTGCCTTAGTTCTTTGTGTGGGTTCTTTCCATCGTTCACATGATCATGCTTACTCATGTCATCTTTGTTTAGCTCATGTTTGGGCAGTCACGGTGGCGAGATTTATGGGTGTGGATTCTGACATTACCAGGAGACAAATCTCATAGTAAACCTCTGATTCACTGGCCCTTATAAACTTTCAACAACTTCTTCCATTATGATTCCAGAGCCTTAGACTCGGGAGCTGATTTGTAGATATATCCCTAAGGACAGCATGCTACAGCTCAGCTTACATTGATTACTTGTAATATTCTGTAATGACCTCTATTGTAAGGAGAACTTTCCTTGATGAAGGGCGAGAAATATGCCTATTTGTATATGAATAAATATTTAGGAAATAGGGTTCTGGTTCAATAAAGTGGTGGCTGTAAGTTCTCAGAGATCCATCACTTCCTCAGCACTGGGTAGTTAGCTAGGTTTCCAGTACCAGATATGATTTTCCTCTGCTTGAGTGGCCTTACATCCAATTATAGACCTGTTGTTTACCATCAAGGTGCATGTGCTATGGTTGTACCCTAAGTGTTATCCTGTCATCATGGCCATTGTCATGGTTCATTCAAGTGGTAACTTCTAGTTTCTTTGGAAAATTAATTATGTCAAATGATGCTTTGCTGGGGCACACAGGTGAAAGGCTGTCTTGCTAAAACAGACACGTGAAATAGTGTTTTCGTGAAGTAGGCAAAAGTGACAGGATATTTTGCTGGAGCAGACATGGATGAAATGATGTTTTGATAGTGCAAACACGTGAAAGGGTCTGTGATGATGGAGTATAAATATGACCGCACAGACAGTGGGAGACGAGGACTGATCATTGGTTTGGTTTGCTCCACCTCACTATTCGTCACTGAAAACAGGCATTTATTGCTTTGCCTTACATACTGTTGTTGAACTCAACTTGTAACAATGCCACTATTACTGACCCTGGGCTCCAACCTCATAGGTAGCAATGAATAGCCTAGTAAGAGCACCAGTGGAAGGGGAAGCCCTTGGTCTTGCCAAGATTGAACCCCAGTGAACATGATTGTTGTGGGGAGGGCGGCAATGGGGGGAGGATGGGGAGGGGAACACCCATATAGAAGGGGAGGGGGAAGGGTTAGGGGGATGTTGGCCTGGAAACTGGGAAGGGGAATAACAATCGAAATGTAAATAAGAAATACTCAAGTTAATAAAGATAAAAACAAAACAAATCAAAACAAAACAACAACAAAAAAAACCCCAAAACAATGCCACCATTGAGAGAAAGTCTCTTGAGAACTGCTTGTGAGGGCCTTGCATCAGCTTGCCACTTCTGTGGCCTTGCTGCAGACCAGTTGGAGAGCTTTGCGATGTCTTCGGGATTGAACTATAGCTGCTGACTCATGCCTGGTGTCTGCTGGCAAAAAGTACTGGACTGGTTTGTGTGTGGTGTCTGCCTGATGTCTGCCTGCTGAGAGGACTGATCTGCAGCTGCTGAATCATATTTGGTGTTTGGTTCCAGACTGAACGCTGCCAAAGAAAACCAAGCTTACCCCAAAGAACAACTGCTGAACAAGTCTACTTCCCTCATATCCTAATAACTTTTCTCTTCCACTTCCTTTTCTGGGTGGTGGGCTAGAGAAGAGGTTGAACACTTATTAAAAGAAGGTCGCAAAATATGCATACAGTGCATGGCTCTGGAGCTGGTGCCAGACTACTGGTTGCTTCCCTGCCTTGGCATCTTGCATGGCACCTTCTGGCACCAACAATCTAGTTCCTAGGGAGGAGGCTTTTATGTCAGATTCAAATAAAATCTTCTGGGTCCAGTGTTAGAAACTCATAGAGGTTTCAGTGATTTACCTTCCACCTTTGGGAAGCAACAGCCTATAGTGGACAATCCTAACCAAGAACTCTAAATAGGGCTTCTCATGTTTACTGTTGGGATTCTTGCCATATGTTTTATGGCTGTTTTGGGAGAGAGTTTTCAAATGAGATGGGAAACTTTCATTTACAATATATATTTACATGTTATATAGGTAGTTTTAGATATTAGATACATAATTGCCTTATTCCTTATGACTTTTCTCAAGTATTTTACTTTTTACACGTATTCTACCTCCTCCCCCTTTTCTGTATTTATCTCTATCCCTACTTCCTAACTAAAGACCACCATTTTTCTCATTCTCCACTTCAGATCACTTATCCCAGTATTCTCTTCTCTATTGCTTCCTATACCTCACTGCTGGAATGGTCCCTCTTTATTCTTATGGATTCTGTAGTTCCAAGTTATATACTCATTTCTGAGGATTCAGGACTAGGATCATAGATGAGAGGGAAATTGAGACATTTGTATTTATGGGTCTGGATTTTTCCTAACTTTGTCTTCTTACCTGCAATATTTATTATTTATTTTCTTTAAGGCTTAGTCATATTCACACACACACACACACACACACACACACACACACACACACACATATATATATATATATACATATATATCACATTCTCAGTATCCATATCCATTTATCAATTAAAGGATGTTAGGTTTTTTTCCGCACTATTGTAAATAGAGCAGCAATGAACACAACTCAGTAAATATCTGTGTAGTAATATGTTGAGTCCTTTGGACATATGACAAGTAGTGCAATGGCTCTCGTAGATTTGTTTTTAGATATTTGAGGACACTTCGTACCTATTTCTGAAGTGGCTGGACCAGTTTGGTATCCAGGCAATGGTGAATGAGAGTTCATTTCCCCCGAGGTCCTCTCCAATATTTGTTGCAGTTTATTTTATTGGTAATAGTAAGATAAAATCTCAAGGATGTTTTGATTTTAATTTCCCTAATTGCTGAGGTTCATGAATTCATTCTGAGTTATTTCTTGGCCATTTTCATTTCTTCTTTTGAGAATTCTATTCAGATCCCAAGTCCATATTTGAATGGGCCATTTGTTTTGTTGACGTTGGCTTTTTATTTCCTTATATATTCTGGATATTAATCCACTGTTGTATTTATAGCTGGAAAAGATTTATTTCCACTCTATAGACTTCCTCTTTGCTGAATTTGTTCTTAGCTATGCAGACATTTTTTAGTTTTTGGAGGTGCCACACCATAAGTTATGTTTAACTTCATACTTTCTATTGTTTTTAACATCTTCATGAATATTGGCATTTTAGGAGTTGGCTTTACAGATTTTAAAGTGTATTTTTATGATTGCTTTAGTCTAATCGCAGAATAACTTCTTCCTTTTTTGTAGAGGCAAACAATATGTGAATAACTTTTGTTCACTAAGAAAACAAAATAAAAATTTACACAGATTTGCCAACAGATATGTAAACTGCAGCAGAGACAAGAAATAAAGATAACATGATTTCCTGAAAGGGTAGTGACTCCTCAACTATTACCTTCAAAGGTACTAAAATGATCAGTTAAAAAACTGATCAATGTCAGATAGACCAAAAGGCAGATAAATAACATATGCAAAAATCCAGGAGATGATGAAGAGAGTGAACAACAAAGATGAGAAAAGCAATGATGTGGAAAAGAAATTTAACAGGAAGATGTGGAAGGGGGCCAAACAGAAATTTTAGATATGAAAATACTAGTGAATCAGACAAAGAACACTGTAGAATTCATTGCAGCAAAAACATGCAAGTACAAGACAGAATATAGGGTGTGAAAGGAAAGATAATAAAATACCACTTATAAATATCAACAGTGAAAAAATAATCATGAATTTAAATGCAATATCCATGTGATATGATAAAGAGACCAAACCAAATAATTCATGGGGTAGAAGAGACAGTAAAAACTAAAACCATAGAAACATCTATTCATGATATTGAAGCACAACATTTCTTAAATCTAGAGAAATGAATAGTCATCCTATGACAGAGCATTCAGAACAACAGCAGACATAATCAAAGAAAAACTTTCCCAGGACACACAATAATCAGAGTCAAATTATATGAGAAAGAAACAATATTTACTGCTGTAAGAGAAAAAGGCCAATTCACTTACTAAGGCAAACAGAATAACCTCAGATTTACAACAGTAACCTTAAAAGTAAGGAAGGCATTACAGAATCGATTTAATCCCCTGAAAATAAATGTCAACAAAATTGTTTTTAAGTTGACAGAGAAACAGCAATATTTTATGAGCACTGTAAAGAAAAGCAATTCATAACCAATAAGCCACCACTTCAAAGGATACGCAAAGGAATCCTAAGCACAGATGAGGAAGAATGAAAATTTAAGTCACAATAACACTGGGAAGAATAAATTTCATAATAGGAATATATGAACAAAAACCAGGAAATAATTAATTATGTACAATATAGAAAAGAAAAAAAGCCCCATATGTGAATAGGGGAATGTAAACATGAATCAGCTAAATTTTCCCATACCTTTCCAATTAAAAACACACCTGAGTTTATTGGCTACAAAATACAAGATCCAACTGTCTTCTGTGAATAAGAGAATTAGGAAAAGGCAAATAATGACTGAGATCAAGAGGAGGCAAACAATAGTATAGTCATGGCTGTCAAGTAGGTTTCAAAGCCAAACTGGAAAGGATGAATAAAAGAAACAATCTATCAACACATAATAATTATAAACAGTTATAAACTGCATCTGGAGCTTCCTAATTCATTACAGAAACACTAATAGATATTAAAGGATAGCTGTGTCCTCATAAAATAGTGTTAGGTGATTTTAATACATCACTGCCAACAATAAGCAGATCATCCAGACAGAAAATGAACAAAGACTCTTCAGAGTTCAGCTGCATCATAAATCAAATGAACTCAACAGAATTATACAAATCACAGCATCCAATAGCTGCAGAACACACATTCTTCTCAGTCACCCATTGGACTTTCTCTAAAATAGGTCATATCATAGGCCACAAAGCAAGTCAACATGCAAGAGGATCAAAACAGTTTCTTCTATCTTATTAGATCATAATGGAATACAAGAGAAACTATACAAAGGCATGGGGATTGATAATACACTCGCACATGATCATGGATCATTGAAGAAGTCAGGAAAAACTTAAATTCCCACAATCAAATTTGGAAGAAAGTACAAGTTACTAAAGTTAACAAGATACAGCAAAGGAAGTTCTAAGAGGAATGTTAATGCTATAAGTTTTTACATTAAAATTAGAACTACCCAATAAATAACTTAGTGGTTTATAGCTAGTTTAGGGGAGAAACAAGCAAACAAAACACACAAACAAAAACAAATAAAGAGCAAAATGCAAGGAAAAATTAAGACATATATTAAGGAAATTAAGATTGAATAACACACACACACATACTCACACACACAAATGAAACAAAGAATTTGTTCTTTGACAAAACAAGCAGAATTAGCAAATCCTTAGGCAAAACAGATGAAAGAGAGAACCCAAAATTTCATAATCGCATTTTGAAAATGGGTACCTTTTGACAAATGCCAGAGAAATTAAGAGGCTCACATATACACATACCCATATACACGTGCATGTGAACACACAAGCACATATATGCATAAGCACACCAGGACTAGAAGGATCATAAATCAACCTTCAGACATACTAACACATACAGAATCTAATACATACATAAACAGACATACATAAAGATAGCGCCAGCCATTGCACTAAATTGTGAACTCTGAAAACACTTCCATCAGTATCTGGAATGAGACAAGGGTATCCACTCGCTCTCTCCACTTAGTCATATAGAGCTTGAAATCTTAGCCAGAGAAATATAGCCCGAGAAAAAATATGAAGATACAAAAAGGAAAGGAAGAAGTAAAATTCTCTCCATTGGAGAAAGATACGATCCTGTTCTAAAAAGAGATCCCAATCAAAGTGTTTTTTTTTAGAACTCATTTTTTATTTTAAATTTTAATTGATTCTTTGTGAATCAACATGCACCCAAATCCCACTCATCTCCTCACCTGTCCATATCTGCCCTCCATCCTTGGAACCTTCCCACTAAAAACAAACAAACCAAAACAAACAAATAAAAATCACCTCACCATGGAAGCTGTGGTGTTTCGTGGTGTGTCACACATGGCACACCAGGGAACAGGCAGCCCCACAAGGCTACGAACATCAAGGTTTTCCACACTACCTCTTTATAGGGCACAAACCATTTTTGCTTCTCTTCCTCTCTAACCTCTCTATCACATACATGCTCATCCGCATCATAGTGGCCCCTGCATACACTGCCTCAGCAATGACATCATTTTACGAAAGGTAGGACGATTAAATGTCTGTCCAGCCCCAGAGTTCCAAAGAAAATAAACCCTTAGCCAAAATGAAGCATGGCACAGAAAAACCATACCTCAACATGGAAAACTTCTGGCTCATGGTTGAATCTTCACTATAGCCAACTAGAGGTTAGTAATAAGCCAACGATGAGAAGCAAACACATCAGAGCGTGTTGAATCAGTTGTGCGTCTCTGATTTGCACTTCTTCCTTGGCTAGGATGCAGCTCTGGAAGTCACAGCTACTCACATGGTTGCTGGTTTTCTCCAAGGAAGAAGGCACAGGCCTATTGGAACTTGTGTTTGATACTGGCTTTATTGATTGTCCACCAACATTGTAATTCACCATTTCCCAAGGAACATGCACAGCAACTGCCCTCACCCCTCCAGTTCTGCCACACTTCCTAGCACACATACTGTTCAGCTTCTCTTCCTCTTTCTTCTCTCTACCACCTACTTGCTGACTTCCTCCCATGCTGGGCCCAGTGAGGACTGTGCATGGTCTGCAGTGTTTCCCCTACACTTCCCCTGCAATAGAAATTCTTACTCCTGATTAAACACTCTCAGCAAAATACAAGGATAATAGTCAGCATGCAAAGTGAGTAGTTTTGCTGTATGCCCTTAACAAACTTGCTGAGAAGGAAATCAGCAAAAACATCCCAAGGACAATAGCTAGATAAAATATACCTATGAGTAAGCTTGAAGACCACTATGGTGACAACTTTCATTACTGGAGAAAGCATTCAAGGAAGACAACAGAAGATGGAAAGGCCTCCAGTGCCTTTGAATTTGCAGAATTCAAATTTGCAGAGTTCAAAAATGACTACATTAATAAAAATTACCTGTATATTCAAACCCCATCAAACTTCCATGACATTTATCACAGATAAAGAAAAACATTTCATATATCCACATGGGAGCAAAAGTCCTCTAAGTGGTCAGAATGATTCCTAAGCAGAAAGAACAATGACAGAAGTTTTATAAAATCTCATTTCACATTTTATCATAGCCACACTATCAGCATGAGAGCAGCACAAAACACATTTTATGTACATTAATTAAATTTATACAATTGAATTGATATTCTTTTTCCAATTCACAGCCTCAGCCATCTTATGTAAAAAAATACATCAAAGAAGGGCAAAGAAAGCATCTTCAGGTGATGCTCAGAAGAATGGCTATCCATGTCTAGAAGAATAAAATGAAATTCATATCGTTCCTTTGGAAAAGGAGTTCAGTAACAATTAGCAGTGTGAAAAACACAGATTTCATAATAGGACTATGAACAAGCTTTTGATGCAGAATTCATATTTAGAGCCCAGAAAAACCGATCAACAGAAATGCAAAATCATCAGTCAATGAGAAAATGATTTGAGCATAAAGTTGTAAAAAGAAATACTAATAGCTGACAAATATATGAAAAACAATTTACCACCTGCAGTTATCAACAAATCACAAATTTAAACCACATTGAGATTCTATCTCACCCCAGACTGAGGGGTGAGAATCCAGAAAACAAAATGCAATGCTATGGAAAAGAAGTGGAGAGAGAGAGGAAACTTAAAATGAAATAATATTTTCAGGAAGGAAGGATTGAAGTGGAGTTTACCATAATAACTAAAATAAGCCAGATTCACACAAGATAAATAATGCATGTTTTCTCTCAGGCTTGGATGTGTGTTTGTGCATGTGCGTGTGCGTGGGTGCGTGCATGTGTGCGTGCATGCGTGTGTGTGTGTGTGTGTGTGTGTGTGTGTGTGTGTGAATTCACTGATTTACAACCATTAACCTTGTTTGACTTGTTGTGAGGCTGTGGAAAGAGTCCAAGCAATTTCCTGTCTTGTGCACCCAAAGCTCTGGCACATCCCACCTTGGTCCCGGATGCTCTTTGGCCAGGTGCTAAGCATTCTGGGCAGCACCTAAAAACTGTAGAAATTGCCAGGTCCATCAGGCGTCCTACAACCTCTATAACGTCCACCCCACTTGTCCTTCCAGCTCCAGCATGTTGATCTCTTGTGTCCCAGTGCAGTCCTTTGTGATCTATACTGTAGTTTATGGGACAACTGCAAGAGATCACCATTTCATCTACAAATATCTACATGCAATATTTCCCAACAAGCAGTATTTAAAATTATAAGACGTTATTCCATCTGCATTCTAGTTTATAGAATGTGGAACAATGATAAAGCAAAGTCCAGTTTGACGTGTCATCCTCCTGCATCTGCACAGCTCTCAGCAGGGCAGAGTAGAGTACCCAAGGTGTTTCACCATTTTGACCATTTGAGTTTTTGTGTTATAAGAACAAAAGGTAGACTTTTAAAATTCTAGGTGTCTGATGTAATGATTAAAGTTCTGTCTGTCTCCTCATTTACTTTCCCCCATGCTAAATAAAAATACATATGAAGTTGCTACATGATGATACCATGTTGAGTGGAGAGAAACACAATGCTTAGTGTTTTGTGTTAGCTCATGGTCAAGCAAACGTTGCCAGGTAAAATTAGTTTTTGTTCAGAGATTTTCCAGGCCTATGCTGCCACACCCAAACTAGAGATTTGGATGTAAATATTTCCTTTGGATTTTTCAATGTTGCCACAGACAAGTAAGTTTCATATCATAATCCTAGATGGAACTTCAGGCATACAGTCTCTGAGAGCCAAGGTGAGAGAAAGAGTGGGCACAGAGTGGCAATGGCCAGTACTAATGAACAGGCATGAACTGGACAAGTTTGTAATGACATGAACCTACTATAACTTGTAGGCCAGTTTCAGTCCAATGAACATTTCTCTTCCCCAGCCCCAAGTATGTTGACTGCTGACCTCTGCCCTCCATGCTGTCTCCAGAATGCCATATGATGGGAATTAAGGAATGTCCCTTGGGGTTTGGTTTCTTTCACGGAATGATGCACACTCAAATTTTCGCTGTATCTTCATAAGGCTTCATTGCTCATGTTTTCTTATTACTGAGTAACTTTTCACTGTTTGACTCTACCATGGTGTTTTACCCTCTCATCTAGGAATGTCGGGTTAGTTCCTTCCTAGATTTAACCTTTATGAACACGGACACTATAAACAGCTGTGTTCAGTTTTTTGTAAGATGGTCTTCAATTTTTTTATAATCATGAAGGGGTTTAATTTGGGGGGTCTTATAACAGTGTATTTAGTTTTTTAAGAGAATACCAAGCAGTCTTCAAGTAGATCAACTTCCTTCACTGTGAATGATTGCAGCAGGGGTTACTTCTCTTTACACCCTGATCAGCATTTGGAATGGCCAGCGTAACATATAATTTTAAATAAACACTTACTTTCGAATAACTACCAATTCCTGGTAAAGTTTCAAAGGCTTTAAGTAGAGTCTTCAAGTTGCCTTTATCGTTCCCTTGTTGCTTATTGGATGTGGCCACGGTTCATCAATAAAGTTAGTATGCTGTTCTTAGAAACCCGTTCCTCAATTCCACTTGTTCTTGGGGTCCCCCAGGATTCATTGCCTGTTCCTAAATCCTGCCTAAGATCTCAGTGCATAATGTTTTGTTTTCCTCTACTATGTGGCATCCGTGATACCTTAGTATTGGGGATTTGCTCTAATTCTTTGAATTAATCTGGCACCTAAATTGGGAATCTGCATGTCCAAATGCTGAAGGTTCTTGACTTCAATTGATGTTTGATCATTCAATAAAGAGCCAATGGTCAATGACTAGACTGGTAGACTGAAGTGGGACCTTGAGATTTATACAGGCTAGGAACTGGAGGAGAAGAAGGACAGAAGAATCTCTAGGATTCAGATGGAGATGGATCAGATTTAGAGCTGTAGAATGAAAATCATCTGAAATGTAGGTGAGAAGGCATGTGGCCTCTGGAAGATCTGCCCAGAAGTGTCTTGGGCAGCAAAGACTAGGGAGCCATCCAGAAGGAGCCAGAGCAACAAGATAAAATATAGAATTAGAGGGCAGTAAACCAAGGATTAGAACTGCTCACCCTTTGAGATAGTCAGGCACTAAAAGTTAACTGATGTGTGTGTGTGTGTGTGTGTGTGTGTGTGTGTGTGTGTGTGTGTGTGTGTGTGTGTTTTATTTGTGAACTCCTAGGCAGGTGTAGTTGGGAGCATGGCCCGCTGGGAACCAATGTGGTGTGGCTAAATTCCCCACTACAGATTTTTTTTTTAAATTTATGATATGCTATGACTAGTTCAAAGGTTGGGCATTCCTAAACTTTCCCTTGCTAGCAAATGCTCCCCTCCAGTACTCCTGAGACTCCTAAACGTCCCTTCTTCTGCTGCTCCAGGCCCAATTTTACATGGCTGATTGGCTTTTTCTCCTGCAGCTCTTACATCACATCCTCCTCCAAGTCACACTACACCTCAAGAGTCATGAGGGGTACAGAGCGGGTGTGTCATTAAGTATCCTTCACGTTGGTTTTGTCCAGGGCTTTGGTAATCATGAAACCGGAGTCAGGAGTGTATGCAGAGGCCGACACAGAGAAATGATAATATCACATGCTCTCGGGCTTAGTGCAGGAAGGTAACAGCTGTCAGTGTTTCTTAACAGCATCATGACATTGTCTCTTTCTCCCATTCTGCTATCTAGAAGGTCACCCAATCCAAGCTATACTCTGGTGGGGATGCACACAAGTTCCAGGAAGTAGTATCTACTGAAAGCATGTTAAGTTTTACTATAAGAAAAGTTTTATCTCTCATTTAGTGCTCATGTGTATAACCATTTAGTTTGGTATGGTCTTAAATATATTTTATGATTCGGTACGAAATCAAATGTTTTCCTTTGTTGTTCCAACTGTTTAGCCATTTAGAGCTGTTCCCACTGGCTCCTGGAAGCCTCCCAGTGCTCCGTACTTTAGGCTTAAACGTACTTCTCTCTTCTTAGAACTACAAGGTGCTCCAGGATATTCCTGTATTTCACTGCTACAGTCTGAGACCAACTATTTCTCTCGGGTATCTTACTTTGTTTCATGAGAAAATGGGATTTAGAAGTCGAGATCAGGACTCCAGGGATGCTCACTGCAGCTAGGTGACATTGCTTCAAAGAGCTCGCAATAGAAACCACATGTGCCCCATGCATTCTTGGTCACAGAGATAGAGAACTGTGGTGTGCATATGATCATTCTAAATGTGTGGCTTAATTAAATCTTAACACTAAAAGAACCGACATCTAATCAAACATTTACATGAATATAACAGACACTAAATAAAATCGTGTTATTTTTCTGCTCTTTTAGAAATCTTTTAGAATCTTTTAGATTCTTGCCAATGCCTTATTGGTATATACAGTACAAAGAAAACTGCAAAAATGTGTTCTTGGAAGAAAGAAAACAATAGGCTTTCCTTTTATACATGTCTAAAACCATAACTGTTTGGGCATAAGAGATGCACACCATTGTCTTTACAAACCTTCCCACTATCAGTATCTAAAAATTCTTGATAATGGCAGTTTAACAAAACTTAGACGGACCTTTAAACTGTCATCCATCCAAGTTACTTATCATGCCTTCTCATTCTGCTGTGCATTTAGAATTTCTCTAAAGCGACAGATGAAGACAAGCTGCTATTGAGTCTCTAGAGTCAATTTCATGAGCATAGAGGTATTCTCTTAAATATTTATTTTTCTGCATGTTTCAAATTTTCATCAACTGAAAACTGATTGCTAGGTGATGCATAAAGGAATTTTTAGTTTCTATTTCATATGAAAAATAACATCTTACTATCATGTACCAAATAACTCACACACTTAGTGCTTTTGAATGCTAACTTTCCATTAGGTTTCTATGAATAGTCACCTGCCTTTTGAAGCTCTCTTCAATTCTGTTTTGCGATCAATACCATACTTGTTCCTTTGTTCTAAATATGTCTTAGCTATTCAACTGTGTTGTGATGTGGCCCAAACTCTTGATTTCCTACAATGTATCATTGAAAGGACAGAGGACAATGAATCAAGCCACTTACACAATGAATGTCCATCCCTGATCCAGATTGTTGGATACAGGCTAGAGAACACAAAGATATTCCTCAATTAGACTTTGAAGAGGACTCTTATGGGAAGAACTACTGAGTTTTTGTAATAATTTGAATGAGAGGGGCACCCATAGGCTCAGATATTTGAAAGTTTGGTCCCAGTAAAAGGGGAAGCCCTTGGTCTTGCCAAGACTGAACCCCCAGTGAACGTGATAGTTGGGGGGAGGGTGGTAATGGGGGGAGGATGGGGAGGGGAACAGCCATATAGAAGGGGAGGGGGATGTTGGCTTGGAAACCAGGAAAGGGAATAACAATTGAAATGTAAATAAGAAATACCCAATTTAACAAAGATGGAGGGAAAAAAAAGTTTGGTCCCCAGTTGGTAGACTCTTTTGGAAGGATTAGTAGGTGTGGCCTTGTTGAAGGAGGTGTGTCACTGATGGTCTGTTTTGAGGTTTCAAAAGCCTTCTCAGGTCCAGTCTTATTTTCTCTCTGACTGCTGCTGGTGGATCAAGGTATAAGCTCTTAGCTACTGCTCTAGCACCATGCCTACAGGTTTGCCACAATGTTTCTTGCCATGACAATTATTGACTTACCCTTCAAAACTGTAAGCGAAACTTAAGTGCTTTCTTCTATAAATTTCTTTGATTATAATGCCAAACCACAGCTATAGAAAAGTAAGTAAGACACTATCAGTAATTAAGCTACTGGCAAAAAAAAAATGCAGAATGGGGTAAGCATGTGCCCTGAGGGAACCCTTTTCATTTGGAAATGGTGGGAACTCAAGTCTAAGCCAGTTAATAATATGACTCTCTGAACATATTTGTGATTGGCATGGATAAAAGTCAAGAAACACCAATGTGCCAGTACCTTTCTTGCCAAAACTCATGTCAATAATCAAAAATATTTAGTAGCCAGAGAGCCCTAATGTGAAGCTTAGGCCAGGACTCTGACCTGGAAGCGTGGACACAGACCCAGAGCTCAGTATGACATTTGGTTGAATCAATGTGTGGCTAGAATACCAGTAAGGACTCCAAGGAAAATAAGCAAAATGGAGTGATTGAAAGTCTTGCCATTAACGGTCACAGGGGCAGTACCCAGACAATATTAAGAACAAGTCCATCCCAGTGTGTGTTCTGAGGGTTGTATAGAGTGGCATGGCCAGGCACACACAGCCGGTCAGTTTTTCAAGAAGCCATTTCAAAGCATGGGTCTTCCTAGGCATGAAGACCAAGTAACATGCATAGAGCCTACTTTGTTGGCCGTCTGGATTTGAAGTGTTCTGTAGAGAGTGACTTTCAATCAGAGGATTGCACCTTGGGAGGAAATGGATGTTTTTGCTGCAGGTGCTGGAGATTTTCCTTTTGGTCTGGTTTTCTGTTGATTACCTTGGTGCACTTAAATTTTTTAAATTGCTTTTTTTATTTATCCTCATTGGAATTCACAGGTGTTCATGGATTATTGATTTTATGTCTTTTATCAATTTCTAATGTTTCTTCACTTTTATTGTTGCTTCTTTCTTATTTTCTTTCTGATATATATATATATACATTATATATGTACATATACGTATATGCATTCATATATACATAAATATACACATAAACATATCTGTAAATTTGTATATACATACATTCTGTTGCCTTTATGTCTATCCTTTTCCACTCTGTAGCTTTCCAGCATTGTATTTCAGCAATTTCATTCTCCTAATTCACTAAATTTCCCATCAGAGTACTTAAATTTCAATTGTGATCATTCTTTCAGAATTTACTGTTCTGTACATGTTCATTGTTCTTATTATATAGTGTATCTTGCCTTTCCATTGTTTGAACACTACAGGCACAGCATCTGGCACTGCTACAAAGAGCTGCATTTATCTCGATGCTCTGTGAATCTATTATATTTCCTGTGTTTCTCTTTCTAAATCCCGAGGGCGGGGTGAGTTTATTACTTTTTTCATGCATTCTGTGTTTGTTCATTTTTCTATTGACCCCTGGTACTAAATATAAAAATCTACAATCATTTGAGAGCTAACCAACAGTACGCTGGAAAAGATTTGTCTTGAGTTGTGAGTCATAGGAGCCCAGCAATTCTGGACCCACTTATTTGATTGTAGAACTGACGTGATTTGCTACTGAACTCCAGGTGCCAAATAAGGGACAGTCTTGCACTGACATTCTCATGTGCTATAGACTTATCTCATCCTTGGAGGTGTAGGAGTGTCAAGACAAGTAAACCCTTAACATTCTCAGAAGCTTCATCAGAGTTGCTAATGTAGAAAATTGGGCTCATGCGAATGCCTTTTTGAAAGTTTTCTTCCCATGAATCTGGTCACTGAAAATTTCAATATAAACACATGTGGTTTGAATGAAGTAATACCACATAAAATGGTAGTACTTCCATGAGCCATAAGATTTTATAAACCATTTTAAAAATTTGTACTTTTTTAAGTTTTAATTTTATCTTTTACTTACTCATTTGACATCTGCTCACTGCCCTCATCCCAGTTGGTCACCCCTCTCACAATCGTTCTCCCATACTCTCCTCCCCTTCTCCTCTGAGCTTGTGGGAACCCTCATGGGCATCTCCCCACCCTGACACTTGAACTCTCTGAAGACTAAGTAAACACTTCCTCTTCCACAGAGACCAGACAAGGCAACCCACCTAGAAGAACATAGCCCATGGACAGGCAGCAGTTTTTGGGATAGCCCCAACTCCAGTTGTTTGAGACCCACATGAAAACTAAGCTGCACATCTGTTACATATGTGTCTTTAGACAAGTTTATCTGTTATCTTTTGTGGTGTTAAAAGCTCAAAAACAAACAAACTCTGATTTATCCAATTTTCCTCTTAAGTTTTCTTGACATGAATACCATTTTGTTGTTGGAGAAGGTCTCAAACTCATATCTTCCTGCCTGTGATCCTGAAGTTGGGGCTATAGACATGAACTGGCCTTGGTAGATAATTAGGGTTTGTAAATAGATTGGTCTTCTCAGTCCAATACTGAGCATTTAAACTCATGCACAGAATTCCATCATTGCATATTTACTTCTTTCTGAATCATCCCCTTTATGTGTGTTGCTGTTGAAAATTAAACAACCCATAATGAGGTCACCAAATGCATCTTTCAAAGCATGCTACTTGTTTAGGATTATAACCAAAAGTTTAGGTTAAGGTCATGTCAGCCTTCATTTCCGAGAATGTTTTACAACTGGTTGAAATACATGATTGCCTCTTTAGGTTAAACTGATGTTCATAATTATTTATTGAGCAAATAATGAATGCAAACACAAAAACCGTATTAGCTGCAGTTTTACTTTTCTGCACTTTGAGTTACTTAGATCAACCTCAGGCTGAAAATGCTTAAAAAACACATCCCATAAATGAACACCTCATTTGTTTTACACTGTGAGTAGGTCTGAGGGTATTATTAAATCTCATGGTATCTGACTCCATCTGGTCTTTCAGCTTCTGGGAAAGTCAGCACAGATCTAAGAGAGTGAATGGCCACTACACTTCACTCAACAGCCAGTTAAAGGACCACTCAAAGAATGTAATCATGCTTGAGTCCAAAAAATAGCACAAGACTTCATAGGATAGTTATACTTTAACACAGATGACAAGACCATCACCAAACAATGAAGGATTTCATTTTGTGACTTGGATTGGGTCTGTGTATTTTATTATAATTTAATGAATCCAAGAATTTTATTTCTGATGTTGTTCATCTTAAAACAAATAGCTACCTATTTCAAGGCCACAGTTTTCAAGCTTGATAATTAATCTGTATGTTTATAGTGCTCAGAGTAAAACTTGAGTGTGTCTTCTAAAAATTACAAATCAACCCATAAAGATTTGTTGTCAGTGACTCATTTTAGTTACTGCACTGTCAGAAGTTTTATTATCTGATCATAATTAGGAGCTGAGAATATATGGTATATACTTGCATAGTAACGTAAATTATGCCAAGCATGGTGGCATATGCCTTTAATTCCAAAGCTAGCAAGAAGAGGTAGGCAGATTTCACTGAGTTCCAGTGCAGCCTGTTCTACATAATGCATTTCAGAACAGTCAGGGTTACATAGTGAGAGCCATTCTTTCAAAAACCCAAACCAAACCAAACAAAAACAAGTTCCCTTCCAGGATTTCTACTAGCAGAGGATGACTGTGAAAAAGGGACAAGAAAGATTATAAAGGAGGGGGAAAGTAAAACACAGGTGATGTGAAGAGGAAAAGGCAATTATCAGGGAGGGAAGTTTAGATGAGAAGAGGGATAGAAGAGGAGGAAAGGTAGAGTAGAGGAGTGGGTAGAGGGAAGAAAAGGCAACACTAAGAATAGCGAAAAAGCCATTTGGAAACCTACTATGTTATAAGGCGCCTACCTGGTTTTTCATTTAAATCATTTTAATTGAAGTTAACCCTATACAGGAGATAATGCTGCTCCTCCAAGAAGTCAAATGAAAAGAAGTGTCTTCAGAGCTTGGTTGGAGGTTCTAGCAGGAGAGCACAACTACCCCTATAGCCTCAACTGAGGAAAGAATCCTGCAGATTTACTTGCTCACCCATTTTCCTTGCTTCTCTACATATAATAATCAGAAATTACGAATAGCTTAGATATCATCAACTGATGAATGGATAATAAAAAATGTGATAAACTTGCAGAATGGAATAATATTCAGCTGGGAAAAACACAACTATGCTATTTGAAGGTAAATTAATAGAGCTAGAAAATAGCACCCTGAGCAAAATAACACAAACACAAAAAGAAAAGTGTATGTTTTTCTTTCAAATGTGCCTGTTAGGTTTTAACCTTTTCATATCTATGCTACAATTCAAATATACACAGAGGCTAGATACTGAGCAGGTATATGGGGTAGAAAGGGTGTCATAAGTTAAAAGACACAGAATATATAGCTATGAAAGAAACTGGAGTGGAAGAAATAATTGGGGAGAAGAATGAAAGAAAAAGAAAAAGAATGAAATATGGGGAAGGACCATTAGAACTAAGTGCCATTTACTGGGTCATATGAAAAGCTACTGGTATAGAAGATTCCTAAAATTCATACATCTGTAAAATAATATAAAGTAAAACTTAATGGGGTTACAAAAATAACATGGAAGAGAATGTTTCAACTAGACATCTTTGCCACCAAGTGAAACTTCCAGTACCAGCAATAGGTTACATGTAGTAGACTCACTCATCAAAGGGGCTTCATAGAAACTCACACTCATTTTAGGCTATTGCCTAGTCTATTGGTTACTTCCCACAAATTTCTTGTAAGATATTATTGCTAAATACAAGATTTGTATACCTCACTGAGCATGGAAAAGTTGAATTGGAAAGTAGGTTTCACTTCTGCTAAGTAGTGTTCAAGGTTCTAGAAGGTACCTTGCATTTTACCAGAAGAGAAAGTAGCCATCAACCCAGCTACAAACCCTACAATGAACAACAGTGAACACCTGCAAGATATGCTGGTGCAATAGTAGCACAAACATTATGGCAGTAACAACTCCTACTTGGATTTAAGGCCCACTTCATGAAATGGAACTCACACTTAACACTGGTGAGGTGGCCACAGCCTTGAGACTGGATATGTGCCTAGGAGAAAATCAAATACTATTGGCCTGTTAATGGAACACAACCATAAAATTAGTCCTAATAACATTCTTCTATACCCATAAGTCAGTGTCTCACTCAGCCATAGTCAGGGAAGCTTCCTCTTTCAGTAGATGGGAACTAACACAGAGATGTACCACAGCACAGTTTCCATAGAGTGAAAGACATTGTAACAGTTCTAAATGGGAGTCTTCTTCAAACCCCTTTCCTCAGGGTTCTGGGAGCTATGCAGAAGAGGAAGCCAAAAGATTGAAAGAGCGAGGGGAGATGGATGACTCAAGGAAATAGTACCTTCACGACATAGCAGGACTGACGCACATATGAACTCAAAGAGATTGGGGCAGCACACGGGGCCTACAAAAGTTAAAGCCAGTCAGGGTTCAAGGGTCCTTATCCCTAACCAACAAGCTATCTGTAATTGACTTTCCCTTGCAAAAGATAAATTAATTTTTTCTACTGGAGTCTCACTGGGTATCCCAAACACACTGAAAGTTAGGCCCAATGTCCAATAGTAGATATACATCACAAAATGAACACAGTGGTAATTTTGTAGACTTTTTGTCTCATATTGTATTGGCATTTAAAAAAATCTTAGAATGTTACAGTTTCTAATTTACTGTGTTTTTTTAACTTTTATTCCTATTTTAGTTTGTTTTTGTTTGTCTGTTTATTTGATTTCCAAAGAGAAAGAGAAAGAGGAAGAGAAAGAAAGTGCATGGAGTTGGGTGGGTGGGGAGGTGGGGAAGATCTTTAAGGAGTTGGGGAGGGGAAACAGGATCAGAATATAAGGTATAAAATATTTTTTCAATAAACATGAAGAAAGTGCAGTGTCAAGTGTATGATACTACCCCTTGACATGTTAGCCCACAGTTGCCTGGAGACTTTTCAAACAAAATGAGCTATTGCTATTGCTCTTTGTTGCTAATAAGAACACAGTGCTACAGAAAAACACACATGGTATGCACTCATTGATAAGTGGCTATTAGCCCAAATGCTTGAATTACCCTGGATGCCTAGAACAAATGAAACTCAAGACGGATGATCAAAATGTGAATGCTTCACTCCTTCTTTAAAAGGGGAACAAGAATACCCTTGGCAGGGAATAGAAAGGCAAAGATTAAAACAGAGACTGAAGGAACACCCATTCAGAGCCTGCCCCACATGTGGCCCATACATATACAGCCATCCAATTAGACAAGATGGATGAAGCAAAGAAGTGCAGGCCGACAGGAGCCGGATGTAGATCTCTCCCGAGAGACACAGCCAGAATACAGCAAACACAGAGGCGTATGCCAGCAGCAAACCACTGAATTGAGAATAGGACCCCCGTTGAAGGAATCAGAGAAAGGACTGGAAGAGCTTGAAGGGGCTCGAGACCCCATATGTACAACAATGCCAAGCAACCAGAGCTTCCAGGGACTAAGCCACTACCTAAAGACTATACATGGACTGACCCTGGACTCTGACCTCATAGGTAGCAATGAATATCCTAGTAAGAGCACCAGTGGAAGGGGAAGCCCTGGGTCCTGCTAAGACTGAACTCCCAGTGAACTAGATTGTTGGGGGGAGGGCGGCAATGGGGGGAGGATGGGGAGGGGAACACCCATAAAGAAGGGGAGGGGGGAGGGGGATGTTTGCCCGGAAACTGGGAAAGGGAATAACACTCGAAATGTATATAAGAAATACTCAAGTTAATAAAAAAAAACAAAAAACACAGTGCTAAGGCCATATTACTAGAGATACCACATACTTTGCTTATAGTATATGAACCAAGTTGATACTGATCACGAAGCTTCCTTCCTGCTGGCTAGAGTTCATAGTACTGGACGGTATACAAGTTGCTGGACAGAAAAACTCATCAACAATCTTACCTAGTTATGGACACTGTGAACTACAGTAATGTTCAGCATTTAACTAAATATGCTATGATACTATAATATATGACTGATATGGGGTTAAATAACTACTTTCTAATTAGTCTTATGGCCTACTCTGCATCAAATAATGCATGGCATGTATCACAAATCTGGTCAAGAACCCTTGGTTGGGGAATTCCCTGGACCCAGAAGTGAATCTACTGCAATTGCTTTGCTAATATGGATATAATATCTCAAACTACTGCCTATATTTACATCTCTATGGTCATAGATTAGTATAATGCTTAGTCCTCATCAGAGAAGTTTATCTATACAGTTAACACAAAACACATAACTAATCAAAATGTAGAGTATATGGGTCAGTAGAGGGCTCAGCCATAAATGGGACATCTATGTAACACAGGGTTCCCAGGGTTCAGGGACCAAGGTGGAAAAGAGGTCAGAAATATTGTAACAGGCAGAGGTCAAGGAACACAAGAGTAAAACAGTGTTTTCTTGATGTGAAATGAGAAACAACTGAACTGAAACTTTGGTTGCCTTACAATGCCTGTCTGTACAAGGTCATGCCAGTCAACATTCTAGCATAAAGGGGTAGGAGGCCCCACATATTCACACTGTAATTGAGGAGCTGTAGACATTAATAATTTATAGAATCAATTATCTTTTCTTTAAGGCACCTCATAGCTGTCGCACATAGTAGATTGGCCATCCTGTTAGATGGTTTCATATCCATGAGTATATGGAAAACGCAAATTTGATTCAGTTAACTATTTAAAAATGGTACTTCTTTAAGTGTTGAGAGAGGAAAAGAGGTTGGGGTATAACTGAGTGGAATGAAGGGATTGATAGTGAATATTATCAAAATACATTGTATGAAATTCTCAGAGAACTCATAAAAATGTATTTTAAAAAAGAAAGTGGAACAAGTAGCTGAAAGAGTCAGATGCAGACATGAGCACCCAACCAATGAACAGAAGCTGCTGAGTCCTCTGGTTGAATTAGGAAAAAGCTGGAAGAAGCTGAGGAGGAGGGTAATGCTGTAGGTGAAACAGCAGTCTCAATTGACATGGACTCCAGAGATTTCTCAGACACTGGACCACCAACCAGGCAGCATACACCAGCTGAGATGAGGCCCCAACACATATACAGCAGAGTATTCCTGGGGTCTGGGTTCAGTCAGAGAAGATGCACCTAACCCTCAAGAGACTGGAGGCTCCAGGAAATTTAGAGGTCTGGTGGGGTGGTTGGGATGGGGACATCCTTGTGGAGACGGGGTGAGGGGCAGGGAAGAGATGTGGGATGTGGAATAGTCCTAAGGTAGACCAGGAGGGGATTTACGGTAATGGGGGGAGGATGGGGAGAGGAACACCCATATAGAAGGGGAGGGGGAGGGGTTAGGGGAATGTTGGCCCAGAAACCAGGAAAGGGAATAACAATTGAAATGTAAATAAGAAATACTCAAGTTAATAAAGACGGAGAAAAAAAAAAGAAACTGCAGAATGATCTGGCACTATATGTCAATTAGACCATGTCAAAAATTCAAGGGAATCCATTGAACTTTCTCCAAAAAGGTCACACTTATCGTAATAAATAATTTCTTAGCAAATAAAAAAAATCTGGAGTGTAAAAAAATAAATAAAAGAAAGTAGAGAAGAATGTTCTAGAAAAAGCCTCTGATGGAGGCAAAGAGGAGTCAAGAGGCTCTACATAGTGGGGTAAGGAGGATAACAGAATAAGTTTGGAATTCAGATGATAAGTCAGTGAGTGCCCAAGAATCCAGAAAGAACGTGGGAGTGCCAGCTTAGTTACAAGTCAGATGTGGCAGTGTTCAGTGTCACTCTCAAAGACAGCATCATCCCTCTTGCATTCTTTCTGAGCAGGAAGAGATCAGTGAAATGCAGGGACAAAGAATGGAGCAGAAACTGAAGGAACGGCTAGTTGAAGACTGCCCCTCTTAGGGAACCATCTCATCTGCTGATACTAAACCCAGACACTATTGCTGATGCCAAGAAACGCTTACTGACAGGAGCCCAGTGGTGCTATCTCCTGAGAAGCTCTGCCAGAGCTTGACCAATATAGAGGTGGATGTACAGTCAAACATTGGACTGAGCATAGGAACCCAAATGGGGAAGTTAGGGCAAGGACTGTAGGAACTGAAGGGGTTTGCAACCTTATAGGTAGAACAACAGTATCAACCCACCAGACCCTCAAAAACTCCTAAGGGTTAAACCACCAACCAAGCATACATGGGAGATACCTATGGCTCCAGCTGCCTATGTAGCAGAGGATTGCTTTATCTGGATCACCGGGAGGGGAACACCTTGGTCCAGTGGAGGCTTGACGACCCAGGATAGGGGAAATACTAGGCCACTAAGACAGGAGTGGGTGGAAGGGGAGCACCCTCGTAGAGGTAGAGAGGAGGAAGGAGGGAGGAGGGAAGTGGGAAGAGGGAGGAGGGCTTGTGGAGGGAAACTGGGAAGAGAGATAACATTTGAAAGGCAAATAAATAAAATAGTCAATAATAAAAAAAGAAAGGCTGTGCAACCTGAATTCCATCTCACTAATAAAATTAGTAAAAGCTATTTGTGATAGCAAATAGCTACTTGTTGCAAAACAAGGAGAGAGGAAGATTTTCTTTTGGACAAGGCACTTAATCCAAGTATAAATCTAAGAAGAGAAAGGGAAAAGAAAATAGAAAACCTTGTTCCTGGGTATTAGTTTTTTAACTGTGTTGGGCAGATACGCAGCAATGCGATTTCTAAAAACACAGTGGCTGTCCACTACAGAGAGTGCAGAAATTCTGATTTCATCTAAGAGAAGACCTGTGGGATTCAACAAATCTCTTCTCAGCCTAGTACAGCTTTGGGACACTTGAATACTTATTATAGAATTTTTGGAAAGAGCACAAAATTCACATATCTTCACTTAGTGATTAAAAACAGCCTGACAGCTATGAATTATTTAAAGTTCAAAGATCTTCATCTTCTTTGTGGTTTAGCTCTAAAAGAATAAGCTACGTGTTTTCCAAAGTATCATTTTAAAAAAGTAACCAAGAATGAATGCTTAGTAATAAAGGGGAAATGAACAAATTAATTGTTAATATAAAAAGAAAACATTAAATAACAGTGCCCTCATTAACAAGTAGGGGGGAATATTTTAATTTTTTAAACACATTTTAAAGTTGAGAAATTAACCATTTCCTTAATAATTGTAAAGTGGTAAAAATTGCCAAGACAGCACAAATGTCTGACAGCTACTTAAAAAGCATATTTTGCAAAAGCACTCATCTCCTCATTTGGGTATTCCCCAATCCCAGATCTGTGGGACTTACTAGAGGTTTCCTAATCCTGACCCCCAGCAGCTGCTGCCCACTCTCCCCTTATTTATTCAATATAATATTTGAAGTTGTAGCTAGAGACAACAAAAGGAGATCAAGGGGCTACAAATTGGGAAGGAAGAAGTCAAAGTATCACTATTTGCAGATGATATGATAGTAAACATAAGCAAGCCCCAAATTTCTGCCAGAGGACTTCTATAGCTGATAAACAACTTCAGCAAAGTGGCTAGATACAAAATTAACTCAAAGAAATCAGTATCCCTCCTTTATACAAATAATAAATGGGCTGAGGAAGAAATCAGGGAAACAACATACTTCACAATAGCTATAAATAACGTAAAATATCTTGGTGGGACTCTAACCAAGCAAGTGAAAGAACTATAAGACAAGAACTTCAAGTCCCTGTAGAAAGAAATTGAAGGAGATCTCAGAAGATGGTGAGACCCATCTTTACTGTAAGCAGGACAGTTTCCGGGACAGGAGACTCAGAGTGGTACAGATGGAGAAAGCAAGATAAGTAGCAGCTTGCTTTCCTTATTCTGCTTCTTGTCCACACAATCATGCAGCATCCCAACTGCTTCAGGCCCCGGCTGCCCCGATTTCTCTACTTCCTATGAGAGGTTGTGCCCTTGAGCTGTGAGCTGAAATAAACCCCCTCTCTTTTATATTGTTTTCACCAGGTTATCTTACTACCTGGTGACTGTGTGGAAGACTTCAGTTTAGTTTTCTAAAGTTTTCTAAGTGTCCACAGTGTAGGAAGCAAAAATGCAAATTTCTTAAATACATCTTTTATACAGAAGGAGAAATATCACCAGAAGGATCAGGTCTTAACTCTAAAAATGCTTTAATAATATTATCTTAGAGATTTAAAATTTCTATGAAGCCTTAAAAGCACTGAATAAAAAAAGTGATTTTAGTTGCCTCTATGGAAATCTGTGACTCCTGCTTCTCCTTTGATAGAGAACCAACCTAGAGCTGCTGCAACCAGGCTGAATTCACAAAGCACAGTCAGAACAACAGGGCACAGAGCATCTGATTCGTCCTGACCTTTCTTATCTGCATGAAGATCCCTTTAGCAGCCTTGAAAATTGAGGGCATTAAAAAATATAAAATAAACTCAACTCTCAATCACTCGCTTAACAAATTCAGGATATTACTTTAAGTCAGATCAAAATTGAATGCTCTCCTTCCACCAGAAGTGTTCTGAGGTCAAGTGCAGGAATCCTCTCTCCAGAAAAATATTTTCAAATCATAGGTGTCTATAAATGTCAGAGCTTAAGAACATGTGTTCTGAGATATTAATTGAAAATTCACTGCAATTGGAATAAAGGTTACTATGCATAGCTGGGGAAAGTGAAGGAATTAGAAAGAAACTGTTGCTATGTAATTAAGGATGGCGCTTGAATGTTGATGAACCACAGACATTGGAAACCATTGGTTGAGTCTGGCAGAAGGCCCAACTGGCCATCTGTAGAAGCACACCTTCCCTTTCCTGAGTTTCAGTGCAAAATGAATGTCCATGTATTCATGTTTTAATTATCTCCACCTTATTTCCAAAATAATCTCAGTTAGAACAGGAACACAGTGGAAGTGTTCCGTGGAAATTGCAGGGTTGTTTATTAACTCCTCTGTGCTCTTATCTAAACAATGGCTACACCTTTGTTTTAGCTTTTGCATATAGATTTGAAAGTACATATATGTATGAGTACATGAAGCATTTCTTTCGCTTGCCACAGTTTGTACTTTGATGTACAAACACACACATACCAAAAAAATCCCACATATAAATACATATTTTATAGTTGTCCTATAAATGCTTTAACATTAATTGATTCTGCACAGTACAACATAGAATGTGTCCACTGATGCAATAGCAGCATGACTGATTTAGGGGTAAATAACAGAATGGAAAAGCAGCTCACTAAATGAGGGAAACTTAGCCAGCTCTACATCTGACAAAGGCTTAACTTGTAATTTATAGAGAATAATACAGTAAGCAAATAAACAAAGAAACACGTAGGTTATGAGGACCATTGAGTAAATGCACCTGTTGCCAAGCCTCATGT